>NC_090935.1:1409124463-1409749463 GCF_040938575.1 Ambystoma mexicanum
GTTGTCCTGTTTGGTAATGTTCAATTGTTGACATTTGTTAACCTCTTTAGGATTACAGGTCCTCATGTAACAGGTATCCCCCTCAGGTGATATTTTAGTAACTATCCGAGTGAGATTTTTCCACTTTTGGTTTGTTTCTTGGCATAATTTACAGTATTCATAGATGGAAAACAATTGCCGAACATCAGAATCCTCTAAAGAATCATTATGTATAACTCCAAAAATGTGTCAAGAAATTGAAGCAAGTGTTGGCACCGCTATCAGTTAAACAGAAGTTACAAAATGTTGAACACCTTTCGTGCTAAATGTGTCCACATGTTCTCTGTTTGGGTCTTCATCAGTGAATATTTTTGCTTTGTTAAAGAAATGTTTCCTACATGCGGCAGCAATGTTCCTTGAGCTTTTACCTGGTGTGTCCTCAATACTTTGCAAATTCTGTTCTTCGTGCCTGCTTGGGTTGGTGCGCCGATGTCGGCATCAGGAGACCTCCAAACATCATTTCTCAACGTCATCAGACTTACATTGGTTGGCTGTGCAAATATGACATCTTGTGTTTATTGCAGTGTGTTGTTTGACCCTTCTAAATGGAGTCCATTTAGTATCACAAATACACCAGCCAGGCACATAATCTAAAAGGTAAATCCAGAAAAGGAACATATCAGTCTTGACAGTCACTCTCTTAAGTAACATTTATCTGCAGGTACATAGTGCCATTTTTCTTTGCCCGGTTCCATTAATGAAACTACTTGGTCCCTAATAGATGCTATGACATCTGCGGGTATGGGTGGGCCACTTGGTTTCTCTACCCACACCTTTACACCTGGTACCATGTGGTCTGAGGAGCCAAAACCATTGTCCCCACTAGTAGTTAACAGTGTAGGGGGTTCTCCCTTTGTGATCATGAACAATTTACAGGTATGACAATCAGCTGGGCTATCCCATCCCCTACATGGAAAGGCAGGATTTGGTTGCTGCTGTTCATTAAAATGACTTTGATTTCTTCTTGGTAATCAGCATCTGTTACTCCTCCCAGTACTTGGATGCCCTAGAATGCTAATCCAGATCTAGGGGCAATCAATCCTGCAGATTCCAGGAGTTGCGCAGTATGGAGCTAAAGCCCCTGTATAGCCTCCCAGTAAAAGATGTTCTCTTCATGTTAACAGGAATGACAAAGCTGTATCATTCTCAGCCAATGGTCTATTAATCAAAATGTGCACAACATCAAACACAGAATAACGCCAGCCTACAAGACTGCCATTGCCTGATTTGCGCAATTGTTCTTTCAACAGACTATTCATGCGTTCAATCAAAGCCGCTGTTTGTGGATGATATGGTACATGGGCCACTCCATATTTTTCTCACAACAGTACTCTTGAATCAACTTCCATTTGAAATGCGTGCCTTTGTTACTCTGAATTTGCAAGTTCACACCGTAATGTAATATGATTTGATCTAACAGTTTAATAGTGTTCAATTGCGTGGCCATCTTGCATGTCAGCACCATCAAATATCCAGAAAAACGTTATCATGCATATTGCACAGTTCCTTTCACCACAACTCTCTGGAACAAATTTTCCACCCATTCTTTTGCCATGTCGGCAGCCACACAGCTAGCCCATTGGCCACTGACCATGAATCTGTGTACAAGTGACATTGACCAGGTGTTTCTTGTTTCAAAGCTTGATAAACTGCATAGAGTTCTGCAAACTGACTACTCTTCCCTTTGCCTGACGTTCTTCTTTTTTGTTTTGGGATTATATGACACTGCTTTCCAGTGGTGCTCAGTTCCTATGTAGCGAGCAGAGCCATTAGTAAATGAGGCATGTTCTGTTTGCTCCACTGTCAGATCCCCATAAGGTATTCTTCATTTCACTGCAGACTCATGTATTTCTGTCACTGCCAGCGGTATCTAGTCTACGGGTGGTATATTAGCCAATAGCTCATGTAGTTTTGCAACCCCACCCTTTCCTGATTTTGCTCTGTCTTGGATATACCATTTCCATTTGATTATATTGGCTTCCTGAGCATGTCCTATCCTGTGTGTTTTAGGAGAGCTCAACACCCACTGCATATTCAGGATTTTGTGTCTGATCAGTACATCATGACCCACTGTCAGTTGTTCCGTATCAGTAAGAGCCCAATATCACGCTAGCAATTGCTTCTCAAATGGAGTGTACTTATCACCAGCCTCGGGTAATTTGTCTTGTTTTTGCCATAGTATCCAATTTGCATAATTTTCTTGTACAGAAACATTTAGTTCTACGTCTCCTGACTTCAAAGGCCACACTTCGAGCACAGGCTGCACCAAGTCTTTTGCCAAATCAAATACTCTTTGCTGCTCCTCTGCCCACTCAAATTCAAATTTCTTTCACTCACTTTGTAAAGTGGTGCCAAATTTTGCCCTAAATGTACTATATGATGTCTCCAAAATCTAAACACTACTCTAAACTATTGAGCTTGTTTCTTGTTCACTGGAGTGCTAAATTCAAGTATCTGTTGTCTGCCTTTCGGCACCATCTCTCGAAGCACATTATACCACAGAATTCCCCAAAATATTACTGTCTCAGCTTACCCTTGAATTTTGTTAGGGTTAATTTCTTTCACCTGTCAATGATGGCTTTAAATTGAATTTGCACACTTCGCACATCCTTGCCTGGTATTAGAATATCGTCAATGTAATGTGAGTTTTTTATGTCAGGCTTACATGGTATCTTATCTAAATGTTCTGTCACTAGCCGGTGACAGAGGGTTGGGCTATTTAAGTACCCCATAGGTAATCTCGTGAAGGTGTACTGACACACACCCCAGGAAAATGAAAACTGCTCCTGGCCCTCTTCAGCAATTGGCACAGAGAAAAGGGCATTCACCAAATCTAACACATTGTACCAGGTTCTCTCAAACTTGTATATGTTTTCAATCAAGGCTACGGTGTCTAGGACCGCAGGAAGTAAATGGGGAGTGTTTTTGTTAAATTCTCTATAACCCGCAGTCATTCTACAGCTCCAATCCCCCTTCTTCAGAGGCCAGACCATCTTACTCCTAGCAGTCATGACTGGCTGTAATACTCCTGCATCTACATATTTTTTAATGGTGTCTGAAATTTCTTTATGACCCCCGGGAATGTGGATTTGCTTCATAGACACATGTTTCATGGCCAAAGGCAAGTGAACCGGAGGGATTTTCAATTTGCGTACAATAATTGGTGTACAAGTCAAAGCATTCACACCAAACTGATAGGTTTTTCCTCCCAGTCCTAAAATCAACACTTCCATAATGTCAACACCAATTATATACTCAGGTATCAGAACAATAAACAATTGATATTTCTGTTTTTTCAAATTGCCTATTTTCGTTTCCACTCCTGTCTGTACTGCTGGTGTTTCCTTTTCCCCAACCCAGTAATGGTAAAATTTTGACCTCGAAATCTTGAAGGATTTCCATGAATCAATGAGGCCCCCGCCCGGTATCTATCAAAGCTCGGACCTCTTGAGTAGTTCCGGGCTTCCAAAATATCTTAACATTAACATGAGGTAATCTGTCAAATTTGATATGAGCTGAACCTGCCGGGGCTTCGCCATAATCTCAGTCAAATTTAGCATGAGTGTATCCAGACTCAGCACACTCACTGTTTTCATTAACTCAGCATATGTTGGCTAGTATTGGGAAGGGATCCTCATATACCCTTCCCCCGGCTCCTCCTCAGGAAGTGCTGAAGATGAAGTGTCCCTTTTCTGCTTGGATACCACCTGCCTCTTAACTTGTTTATAGCGCTCTTTCCCAGCAAGCCCTATCTTTTTATACAACTCATACATTTCCCTGATTTCAATACCATCAATCTCCTCCTGTGGCACACCATCTTTCAACAATGCCAATAACATGTATTTTCTTGACACTCAGAAGTATTTACAATCTTGTCTCCTGCCCTCTGTTCTCCTCTCACTGCGCCACTCTCTCTCTCTTTTGGTCTGTCTTCACCTTTGTCCCATTCACCCAGATCTGACAATTGCAGAATAGTATCCACTACTTCATCAGTTGGCTTCCCAGTATTGCCCACTAACAAAGATATAATTACACTCTTACATGCCAGTGGGGCTGTTGTTGTGACCATATTTCTGGTTGACACCAACAATGGCACCACCCTCATATGTACCGGGTCATCTACATGAACTGCTTCATTCATAGCATGTTCCCTGATTTTCTGAACTGCCTCCATTAATGTATGGCACTTCTTTTCCTCAGTGGGCCAATTTGTGGTGATGGGATATTTGCAGTTACACCCTTGGGTGTCCTAGTTGCAGCAAAGACACCTGCAATGCTTGGACATTCACATCAGGTGTGGCCCAGCCCACAATGCTTCCTGTATATTGGTGTCACTAGATAAAGGTAGGAAGCATGGGTAATCCCTGAAATCCACCACCAAGCCTCCGGCCCCCCCATCAAACTTTTGCCACATCCAGGTGAGTAAGGGCTCCCCTGACGTCTGCCTCAATCGAGTAATAATCTCACCAACATTCTGTTGTGTATAATCGTCTAGTGTAGTCACATCTGCAACACCCCCCCTGGATTATGGGGATGGTGGCCAGCCCTATACCTCATAACTGGGTTAGCAGTGACTGACTTTCTATCATGCTTTAATACAGGTTCCTCTTCCACCTCTGGTCTACACTCTGAGTCAGTAGAATTCCAAATATCACCATCCCATTTATGTGGATCCCAATCTCCTCCTGCAGTGGCAATCACAGCAGCAACCTTCCTTTTGTTGACACTCTTGCAGTGTTTTTTATATTGAAAAGTGCCATGAAAGTGCCAAGGGCATGTGGGCGTAGTGTTGTGAAACTCAGGACCGCAGGAGTTGCTGGCCATTTGAGACGTACCACGTTGCGCTATGTCCATGCTTCAGATCCTTTAAGAGCTGAGGATTGGACCTTCTGCAGCAAAGCATGTGCAGGCCAATGGCGCAGTCTTTTGTGATGCAGTACCGCAGGAGAGACTGGCCATTTGATAGTAGCAAGGATGCGCTACATCCACGTTTCAGATCCTTTAAGGTCTGAGGATCCGACCCTCTGCAGCATAGCCCGTGTAGGCCAACGGCACAGTGTTGTATGACAGAGGTGTTTGGTGATGAAGGCATGCAGCGCAGAGTGTGTGTATGCTGCGCAGCCATCAACCAGCAGCGAATGTAAGGTAAGAAAGGTGCAGACAGTGGGAGCAGCCACTACTGGTCCCTAATAAACTACCCAACCTCTGCGCATAATCTCACCTAACCGTCTGACATAATGTACTCTGTCTCTGCACAATCTTAGATTCTCCCCTCTAGCGGTTAGCCATACTTTGTGTTTTTTGTCTCTCTCTAGGTCCCCTTAATAGTGATCACTGTTTACTGTGAACCGTGCCCCTCTAGGATCTCTCCCACTCTCTATGTCCCAACCACTGCCCTTAGTGTTGCACTGTTATCTGTGACCCACTAGACTCTCTCCCACTCTGTAGGTTCCCATGCACTGTGCATCCTGTTGTACTGTTATCTGTGTCACACTTGTCACACTAGGCTCTTTCCCACTCTCTTGATCTTATCCATTGTGGTTACTGTTGTACTCTTGTGTGTCACCTGTCTACTCCTCCTTGGGTTCCCTACTGTGTGACCCTCCCACCGCCCCTTCCGATCCTGTGTTATGCAGCACAGGGCTGTGCATCCTTCCTTCTCACTTTCACTCCCTTCTCCTCCTCCTCCTTTCCTCTTTGCACCCTCTATTGTGCTTTATGTTTCTCCCATCTTCTCTAAGTGCTACTCTATCTCCTATCCTATCCCTCTCACTAAATCTGGATGGAAGAAGTTCAAGAGGGACGTCCTGGTCTCCAACCCAGGCCTCCCTATCGCTGATACCTACATCAGTGCTTCCTCCAGGCAGACTCTCACCAACACACTCTTTGTCGTTCCCTCACCAGACCCATGGACCCCTCATAGGGTCTCGGCTCTCTCTCCTATCTCTTCCTCTCCCATTAATGGTGGCACTTGGTGGTAGGTCCTCTTGGCCTCCTTCCACTCCTCCAAGACCATCATTAATGTATATCTGAATGGCACCATCTTGGTACAGAGCCCTCAGCCCAATCTCCTCCTTTTTGATAGGCTTCTCCTGTGCCTTATCAACTTCCTTCCTTCTACCGCTACTCTTACCAAACATCTATGGCTCCTCCACCACCTCCTTCTTCTGCAGCCTCTCAGGCACCTTCCTCCTCCTTTCTGGCTACTATGCCACCTCCTGCTACCAAACCCTACCCACTCTAGGGCCAATCTACCACTTACGTTGGGTGTACTTCAAACCTGTATCCCACCCCGGAAGTCTTTCAAATGTATCAACCTGCTCCACATCACTACTCTTAACTCTTACTCTGCTGTCAAAAACTCCTTTGACATCTACCACCTCCTGGAATAACTTGACCCTGATGTCCTCGCTATCGCCGAGACATGGGTCACGGCCAGCTCTGTCACAAGTTTTCAGACTCTCCTCCCTAATGGCTAAAAGATCCTCTCTGAGCCAAGAAACAACCGACCCAGAGGTGGAGTAGCTCTAATCTTTCCGGAGTGGGTACCTACTTTTGTCATTCCTACACAGGCCTACACCTCCTTTGAATGCCTGGTCTGCAGGCTCAATATTTCTCCTGGCCTCTCTCTGACTGTGGCCACCATCTACATGCCATCTGGCAAGGTTGTCCTCTTTCTCTCAGGGTGGGCTGACCTCTCCTTGCCTCTGCCTCTCAACTTCTCATCCTTGGAGACCTCAACATCCCCCAGGATGCGTCTAATCTCTCCTCTGGGTTCTTCCGCAACATCTGTGACACTCTCTCTCTCTTCATTGTACCCTCTGGTCCGACACACTCTGCCGGACACACCTTGGATAGCCTCATCTCCTCAGACATTCCTCTCTCCTGGACGGACCGCTTTCTGCTCTCATATCACCTGAAACAGTCTGACCCCCAGGCAAAGCTCACCCAAGCACTGCCACCTACCTTCACCATCATTCGGTCAATAAAGCATGTGTCAGTGGATGCTGTTGCCTCTACCTTCTCTGCTCCTCCTACTCCTATGGTTGACTCACACCCTTACACAGCCCTCTCTAAACTGCATCTTTCTATTGCCAACAATCTGGACATCCTTGCCCCTGTCATGAGAATCAGTCTGAAGAACTTCCTCCAGGTGCAACCCTTGGTATGACTTCGACATCACTGCCATGAAAGGCAAGTGCAGGGTGGCTAAGAGGAAATGGAGGGCATAGGGCACCACCCTGAAAGGCAAGTGAAGGGTGGCTGAGAGGAAATGGAGGGCCTAGGACACATCCTCTGAGAAAATGGCCTGTCGCCTGCTCCAAAGGCAATGCAGACTCTATTTTTGGTCCAAGAAGAGAGCCCACATCCAAGCTCACATGTCTGCACCCTCTAGCAACATGGCCAGACTCTAAAATCTGCAAGGAGCTGGCCAATCCTTTTGCAGTCTCTACCTCCCCTGTTGCTTCCCAAGCCCTCTGTACAATTCTGACTTCTCACCTCACCACTAAATCTCAGGACATCCTGTCCACTTTCTCCTCTTCCTCTCCCTGTACCTCTGGTGGCCCCCCTCTGGCCGCCTCTCACTCTCCTCCTCCTTTTTCCTCTTTTTCTCTGACATCACCCGATGAGGTTTCTAGACAAGTCTGATATATGATAATGTCATCCAAACAAGTGCTCCCCTGCTCTTCCAGAACCATCAAGGACCACATTGACATCCTCACTCCAGCATTGGCCAATTTCTGCAATCACTCTTTCGCCAATGTATCTTCCCCCTCTCTCCTCAAGCACCCTTTGTGCACCCCCGCCTCAAAAAACCTTCTGCTTATCCTACCTGTCCAGCAAACTATCACCTATCCACACAAACTCCTAGGAAAGCTATCTTACTCTCCACACTGAATCTGTTGGTTGTCTCCATGACCATCAGTCTGGCTTCAGAGCAGTCAGAGGCAAGGAAAATGTTCTCTGTAACACCCGTGAAGATCTGCTCGCTAATCTTAACTCTAGCCTTCCTACAGTCCTCATCCTCCTTGACCTTTCCTCTGCTTTCGACACAGTCAAACACTCTGTCCTGATCAAACGACTGCGTGAGAACCAGGGCATCACAGATCAGGCTCTGGCGTGGCTGACCTCCTTCCTCCTGGACCGACCCTGCCACGTCCAATTTACGTCCTTTCTCTCCGCCACCTCTTTCTCCACTTGTGCTGTTCCCCAGGGCCCTAACCTCTCACCCTCGCTCTTCAATGTCTACTTGGGCCCCTTGGCCCACCTGATCTCCACCTTCTCTTCTAACTTTCAGTGTTATGCGTATAACACTCAGATCTCCTTCAGGCTCCCCTCAGCCTCCTCTCCTAACTCGCTCAGTCTGGACTGTCTGTCGGCAATCCAGGATTTGTGCGCCTCCAATGACCTCTGCCTTAATGCCAGTATGATGGAGATCCTTCTCTTTTGGACAACTATTCCTGCATTCCCCCTTTCACTCTGGCTGCCCTCCTTGGTTCCTCTTCCTTCACATTCCTGTGAAGAAAAAAACCTTGGTGTCATCTTAGACTCCACACTCTCCTTCTCTCTGGACACAACCCAGACCTTGCCAAGAAGGCAATCTACCAGCTGCACCTCCTCAGAGGTATTGTTCCTTTTCTCACAGTCCCCCAGAAGCTCACTGTCTCTCAAGCCCTGGTTCTCTGTAGGCTGGACCATTGCAATAACCTCTTTTTCAATCTTCCTTCCTCTACTCTCCGCCCTCTGCAACTAATCCAGAACAGAACTGCAATTATTATCCTTGGCCTCAAGCCCAGGGACCGTATCTCTCCAGCCCTGAAATCTCTCAACTGGTTCCTGGTGGCTGCAAGGATCAAGTTCAAGACCCTCTGCATCGCCCACAAGGCTTTTTGAGGCTGGGGCCCGCAGTACACCAAACTCTCTCTTCCAAAATACCTTCCTTCTCAAGCCCTTCCCTCAACTACCTTCAACTCTCTGAGGGTCAGAAGGTTCTCCAGGCAGAGAGTAGGGGGTATATCTCTCTCCTCTGCAGGTGTCTCCCTCTGGAATGGCCTCCCTGCCCCTCTCAAACTTGAGCCGGACCACCTGAAGTTTCCAGAAGCAGCTCAAGACTTTTCCTTTCTCCTCTGCTTTCTCTCTTTCCCTCGCCTGCTCACCAACTTTCCACGGTGCCAACTGGTTGTTTGGCTACCCTCAGAGTCTCAGTGGGTACCAGGCTCCACCATGATCAGTCTCACCCCCTGCACTGCCTCTGTGCCTACTGCACATTTAGGGGCTGTAACTGTAACATCTTCAGTCCCTTGCCTCCTTGCACTCATCCAGAGCTGGGTTGCCCTGGCTGCACTTACTCAGAACAGTGATGCCCTGATTGCACTTCCTCCTTCCCTGTCCCCGACACTTCCCCTTCTCCCTTCCCCCTGCACTTGGCATTGTCACACTTGCAAGATCTGAATGAAACAAGGCTTAGTAAGATCGTTTGACTTGTCCTCCATCTGTCTTCCCTCCCTTGTCTCATTGTGCCTAAAACCACTTTTGTACAGGCTCCTTCCTTCAGGCTCCCCTCAGTCTTCTCTCCTCTCTTGCTCATTCTTGATTGTCTATCTGCGATTCAGGATTGGTATGCCTCCAACAATCTCTGCCTTAATGCCAGTAAGGCAGAGATCCTTCTCACTGGAACTCCTGCCCTTGCTTTCCCTCTCTCACTCTGCCCATCCACCATGTGCTCTCTTCACCTTTCTGCGAGGCAGAAAAATCCTTGCTGTCATCTTCAACTCCACTTTCCCTTTCTCTCCTCACATCTCAGACATTGCCAAAAAGTCCCACTAGCAGCTGCACCTCCTCAAAGGGACTGTTCCCTTTCTCACTTTGTCCCAGAAGCAGTCCCTTGTTCTCCTTGTGCTACCCAGAGCCGCTGTGCCCTGGCTGCACTTACTCACACCACAACTGCCCGGTTTTCCCTTTCCCTCTCCCTTGCACTTCCCCCTCCCTTTCCTCTTGCACTTCTCATTCTCGCTTGATCTGAATGACTCAAGGCTTAGTAAGATGATTTGTGTTGTCCTCCATCTCTCTTCGATCCCTTGTCTTGTTGGTTAGGGGAAGTTGGGAGTGTGCTGGTTCCATGGCTCAATGGACTAATGCATCCACTACAGGTACTTGTGTTTGACCTCATGGTCACATGTTCGAATCCCAGCAAGTCCACTCAGCCCTTCATCCTTCTGAGGTCGATCAAATGAGGACCGTTAAATTGGGTAACAATAAACATCTGTTATGTGTCAATTGAGCTAAGATGCCCCTCTCAAGGTGCACGTGGGCTCTACAAATATACTTGTTATACCTGCTATGTTATCGATCTATTGCTAGGATTTCTCCTGAAACAAGCCTAGTGTACCACAGGTATGGCCGCTTATCCGTGTGATGCCCTTGCAAAGCAGAACTCTAAGGAGGATTACGCCCAAGCTCTAGAGGCAGAATAACAGTTATGGAGCACCAGCCCTAGCCCAAAGGTGTTGAAGGGAAATGCAACTGCTTATGTGAATTCCTCTGCACCTGTTGAGTTATAATGCACTACGGGTATTCTCTCTTGCATTCTAGACTAGGAGAAAAAGAGGTGTAAAAGACAATTGTCTGGTATTGTCACAAATCAGACACAATGGCTGTGGTGAGCGTGAGGCTTATGAGTTTAAGTGAAAGACACAGTGTTGCTGTAGTAAACCTGGTTTCACAACGGCTAATCCCACAAGGGGGATTCACAGCCTTCCTACCTTGTGGGCACTAAATATGTACACACAAAAGAAAAGATACTAAAGTGCTTCAGCCTATACTCACAACTATGAATCTGAACTCAATGCTCATATTTTAGTAAAAAATATATTTCAAATTGTATTATACAAATCCCACACATAAAACAATAAAATTCATGTCAAAGACAATATAAAAAAACTATATAAAAAGACTCACACTCCACAATAATACACAAATGTATTCACACATCCTCAATCATGAAGCAGATCGCAATATCACAATGACACATCGTTAACGGTCACTTCAATGTGGACATTTGTGTGCCATTCTTAATGCCAAACATAGCCCGACGTGTCAACGTTTCTGTGCTAGGGCAACATATGGAATTGAAGTTCCTGGGGCCCTGGTCTGCCTATGGATTCTTGTTGAGCTTGGACTTGATTTTCAAATTGCCCGGTGCAACCATTAGGTGTTGCTGAAACGTTCTTCCTTTAATGCGGAATGTTAGTCTTCCATCCGCTAATCTCCCAATTCATGGCAATGGCCTGGTTCATGGTCTGTTAATAGTGCTAGGCTGCATGCTGTCCTGGTAAGCCTCAATCTGTTTGGAGGGTTCAACAGAAGTATGACCCCGGGATATCCTCTGTTATTGCACTTCATGTGTCACTATGACAGGCACCATAAATCAATCCCTCTGAGGAGGGTGCCACTGGATAGGCTGGCCACTGGCTTAGATCACTCGCTGGCCACACAGTGCCAGTTAACTCATTCGCGGGAGTAAACCTACTATTGGATTTCACAGTTTCACAGTACTGGGCAGGTGTAGCATAGAGGATCTAGCATTGAGGATCAAAGTGCTGTCATGGAAAGGGATTTTAAGATCTCTACAGTTTTGTATTGCTTTTTGACAAATCACTTTGACTTTCAGGAACGATACTGAGGTGGTAAGAGTATGTTCTAATGTGACTCATGCTCATGTGTTGTATCAATATAATGCACAGATAGGTAATAGGACCGGCACACTGATTAAGTATTCAGTTTCCCTTATGTTCGAAATCAATGCATTATGAAATAAAACTCATATTGATAGACAGTCTCTGTGGTATGACACTGTCAGCAAGATAATTTGGCTGGGGTTATAGTATGTTATTCTTGACAATGCCCTTCCTACTATGATTTCTATGATCCCTCTATCTGCATTTCAGGTCACAATGCAATTTTACAATGTAGTGAGGGGGCAGCCATTTGATTACACCAGTAGTCTGAGAAATTGAACAGATGAAAAAGGAAAAGGAAAGTAGAAGATCGTGTCTGGGATGGTGCTTATATGGCCCTTGAAGCTTAGGGTTAATACCATGACCAACCGTTCTATGTGATTATCTTGAATTTTAAAGGTTGCACACAAAAAAAGACAGATTTTTTTTTGCCGATTTTGTGCAGCCTTTAATATTCTAAATACATCAATTGTTCCCCCCTACCCTCCCTTTGAAATCGGGCGTTTCACTGCTTTAACCTCTGCCCCACCCCAACCCAACCCCACACATAGACACACACCTTTTCCCCAGCCCACCCACTTCACATACAAATGCACACAAAGACACAGGGAGACACAACATTTTGCAAAACTTTGTGTTTCACCCTAAGTAACCAAGGGTAATCCAGAAATGGACTTCTTGCTAACTGCCTTAGAGAAGCTCAGTTTTGTCTCACTGAGGAGGCCCAACAAGGCCGAAACACGTGTCTGGGTTTGCTGATGGTACCCTTGTACAGAGGAAAATTGCCTAGCATATCGGTGCTGGACTGCCCTTGTGGGTGGGACAAAGACTGAAATGTAAATGGATATTTTTCTTCTGTGAAGGGTGCATTCAGCTAAAACATGGTTTTAGACCCTCCTGAGTGGGAGAAATTCCACAGAACAGGGTATTTGACCTATGTTCCTTCTTGGTAGTGGGTCTCCCACATTCCTTTTTGAAATCAAAAAAGGACATGGATGTAATTGGGCCATAGTGATGAGGTTGCATCAGGCCGGCTAGGAGATGGGAGTGCAGTGATTCTGAAGACTGGGGAAGTGGTCAAGGACTTGCTTGAAGAGAGATAACCATAGTCGCCTTAGTAAAGTGATGGGGTCTCCTTTCATAGGGAGACTTTCCCCTTGAGAGCACAGCCTGCAGAGTATAGGGAATAACATTGACAGGCTAAGGGCTAAAGTGAAAAGGCAGAAGCGGCCAGTGGTGCTAGAGGGAAAAAACAGCACAAACAAAAGTGAGGGTAAATGCCAGGACAGTAAACCAGATACACACCTCCTCCTTGTCCCCAACTCCTACCTGATGTTATGATAGAAAATACAGGGAACCTATTTAAACACAGAATACTCCTACCAAAGTGGCAATGGAAGTTCCACCCCAGGCACCTTAGTTAAATGTGGTTGCAACACAGGAAGAGTGATTTCTTTGATAACCAACCCTGAACGGTACGGAATGGGGGCACAATCTAGAAGGACAAAGGTTCATTAGAAGGTGAGCCAGTTCTTGATGATCACTGCAATGTCCAGAATCCAACAAATCCACCCAGAAGATAGAGTAGCAGTAATCCAAAGTTCCAAACCAATCAAAAACCCAAAAAAGTAGACAAAAAGAAAAACATCAAAATCCAACGGAGGTCCAAAAAACATTGTAACAGTTCAGGGGGTGGCAAGTCAATCCAGAGTAATGTTCACAGAAGTCAAAGAGCCAACGTAGTAGTCCAGAGTACACCAGGCATCGCAACAGGCAAGGAACAGGAGCAGTCAGTCTGGTTAAGCAAAAACAAGTCAGAAGACAACAGTATCAAGAAGGCACAAAGCGGAACGAGAAAACGGAGCTCATCGTAAGTATCAAAAAACTTTAAGGAGCACCTCACTACTTTCTGTGTGTGTATAAGTACCTATCTTTGCAGTGCTTGTTGGACTTCCATGCAGCGCCGCGACGTGAGAACATGAAGGTGTCATGTGACTTTGGCCGCACCATCATGGGAACTGTAGTCCAGAGAGTTGCTGTGTGCAGGGAACATACAGGCATAACCACTTGTTTCCTTTGCATAAGACGCCATTGAAGGCACCAGCAATGCATGGAAGTACAGGGTCAGTGACCGATAGGAGGTAAGCGAGTCATGACAAATGCCACCCACTCCATGATGCAAGCCCTGAATGTGGTATACAGGGACTCCGGCAGGCCCTCCATCTCATCCCTAGCCTTGATTGTAAGACAGCCACTACAGCATTGAGGACCTTGTTATGGCCTGAAAATCATACAAGAGATGTTGTCATGGTAAGCGGGAAGAGAGAAAAGCTATATCTCATGGACCCACATCCATATGAGTTTGCAGAAAGTATAGAATTCACAACGAATCATTTGTGCTTGAAGGAGACAAGTTTTCAAGCACTCTGCGTGGATGTTGGCTCAAGCCCCAATCACAACAGAACCGGGGCCTGTTCTTGGGTGGAAGAGGTGAGGAACCAAATCATGGAGGGCAACAAAATGGACAAACCAATGGCCTTCCTTCAAACTCAGCAGAATGAGAGATGCTGGAGGACAAAATCCAATTTGGTGAACAGCTGGTTTCATGGCCGGCCTGCCAAGCAACTCACCCCACCTGTGGAAAAGGTAATTCACCCACCCTTTATTCAGTCACCAGACCTGCTTTCTACTCTTGCACACCTGATAGCGATCGCACATACATATCACCCATCCCCAGCTCCACTAAGGTAAATAACTACAGCAAGATGGAGGTGTATTAATTGGGAGAGTATGGAGATGCATGAAAAGAGTAGAGTGCAGAAGAGAGGAGAAAGGTGGAGAGGAGACGAAAAGATTGGAGAGGAGGAGAGGAAATAGAGAGAAGAGATCAGAGAGAATTTAGAGCACTCACTGATGAAGGACATGTACAAAGCAAATAGACACTCTGATGATTAGCTAACACAAGCAGATGGCTCTGGATAACAATGATGATGTAGGTTTGCAGGAAGGTCGGTTCAGCAAACTCTGGTGTCCACACAGGGCCAACTTTAGTTAAGGATTGAGGCTGCAGGTCCTGGCTCTGTCACAGGCCATACACTTTGGATCTCACGTGGCATTTCACCCAGAATGTGACCGCTCCAACAAGAAATGGTGAAAAAAGAAGACCGGGGCCTTTTTGGACGAAATGGGCACCCATGGGTGTTTTACTGCAGCTGCAATTGCAGCCCGTGGTAAAAACACACAATGGTAGGAAAAAGTAAACCACTGCCACAAGCCATTAATTGTATAAAGGGTAACATAAAAATGTCACATGAGAAACTAGACAAAGGGGATACTAAGTATTTTCTGATAGTGTGTGCTGGATCTAGAAAGTTACAAAATGTAATTAAAGTCAATTTCACCTCACTGCTCTTGGAAACAGCAGTTTCACCAAGAGAAGATATTTAAACCTTTGGGAAATCTAAGAGACTTCCCTGTGTCACTGCACTGAAGGTGCTGTGTTACAATGTAAAGACGGTGCCTATGGAGTTTGTCAGACTTCAAAGTCAAAAGAAACACAGAAAACACATAGAATTGAAGGTACAAAGTCCCAAAGTTCAGCAAAAAGTGCTCTGGGTCTCTAAGACGGGATAAATTAAACACTAAGATGATAATTCTCCCTAACAGGTCTCTCCTTTTCTGTTATTTTAGAATTGTATCCTTTTCATTTAATCTTTCTATTCATATCTACCTAGTGATTTGTGTTTCCTTCCATTTATCATGCATCTAAAATGTTCTTTCTCCATTAAATCTTTTACTCTATTGTTCTCACTTCTCGCCATTGTTTTCTCTTCCCTCCTGTATCGACTGGGTCCCTGTGTCTCTTTCTGCTTCTTTTATCTTTTCCTGTGATTATCAGTTCCCCATCCATGTTCTTTTGCCCCCTTTTCTGTCCAAGATTCTACATCTTTCTCCTTTCTAAAATCTTCCATTATATTTTGTCCCTTACTTCATCCATTTGTATTTTGCCTTTTTTTAAGAGGCCCTTACTGCTACCTGAAAACAGCCCCCTGTACAAAAACACTGTGCAGTGGTGCTTCCATAAAGCATGCCCGCCATGCCTTTCACTTTTACTTTCCATAAATAGGTGTAAAAACGCAAGTGTTATATCTAATAAGCACCCTGCATGTGAGCACCAGCCAATCAGGAGGCTCAGAACACAGGCTGTACTGTATTGTACAAGCTCACTTTCCAAGCTGTGCTGCAGCCAGTGCCCCCTTCCCCACTCCCCCACACCTCATATCTTAGCACCTGCGTAGTGTTCTACGCAGGCACTAAGAGTGTGTTTCAATGTTGACATCTAACGTCATCAACATTGAAAACTGACTTCCTGTCCAACAGGACTGTGCAGCGTCAGCCCGCGCTTCAAAGGTACATTTAAAAAAAATATAAACACCATTAGCAGCCTTGTAGCTGGCTGCTAATGGGATATGCCCCTCGGTGGTCGGACAACCCTTCCAGTAACTGCACTTGCGCCCACATTAAGGGTTCTTTGGTGCGCTCAAGCCCTTAACTTGGGCAGCAGTTGTTACCTACAGGGTCGGCGTGCCACCTCGGGGCATATCTCCTCATTAAGGTCTGACCATTGTTCATTGATTGAACTATGTAGTGGGCAGTGTCTGAATCTCTAGACAGCTGTGACAAATCAAATTCTGGGTTATCAGTTGTCCTGGGGTGAATATCGGATTCTAAACCCTCACTCCGCCCCAATCCTCTAATACACCCAAATCGATGTTAAAAGATCGGATTAAACAATCACACAATTAAAATTATAAACCTCCTGATCCAATTTTGGTAACGTGGATGGAACGGAAGGCTTATTTCCTCGAAAGGTCGTGGATCATTGGATATTTTTTAACATAGCAAAAATACAATTATTATCCAATGATGAAAGGAGTGTCGAGTCAAGGTTGTATAAAAATATCTACTTTAATATTATCACAGCAGACAGTCTACCAATACTACTAAATTACAACCCATCCTGTAAAGGAATGCTGAGGAGAGACCGTTTCTACCAAGGAAAATGGGTGCACTCTGGATACTGACAGGAGGGTAGGAGCTATGGT
Source organism: Ambystoma mexicanum (assembly GCF_040938575.1). Lineage (NCBI taxonomy): Eukaryota > Metazoa > Chordata > Amphibia > Caudata > Ambystomatidae > Ambystoma > Ambystoma mexicanum. The sequence continues at coordinate 1,409,141,346 of NC_090935.1, forward strand.
TAATAACTACAATAGTTTGTAACAGTTTCCTGGATTCAGCAAAGGGGAGAAAGGGTGTTAAAATGTCTCTTAGGACCCTCTGGGAAGGACCAGGGGGACAGAACCACAATGTACCTTTTGCTGTAGGTGTTCTGGGTGTTCAACAGGTTCGAGTTGGCTTCAGTGTGCAGACTTCTGTGACAGATTATGAGACAGGAGTCAGCTGCGGGTATCAGGCAGCAAGACGGTTTCGTGAATGAAGCTTGACGAATGACTGAAGGCTGATCTACACAGAGACTAGGGGGTCAGGAATCATTGATTTGGTTCTGTTCGGCGGTTCTCAAGCACTGGTCGAGACGTCTCAGGTTTCTTTAAGCTACTACAGCTTGACAGTGGTCAGCATTGCAGTCAGTTGCATATCGAGGAACTCGACGCGCTCGGGAATGTCCTTTAAGGCAGACTGCAGTGGATGCTTGTCGATGCACTTCTCCTAGCTCCTTCAATGCACTTGGGCCCAGAGTGTATTGCAGGCAGCTGCCTAGTCCTTGATTTCGGATTCAGAGACCTCTGGCAGTCCCTATCCAGGGGGCTTACTGCAGAGCCTTGCAGGGCATGCTGTGTGCTGACTGGATACTGGTTCTGCAGCGGCTAGAGGGTCCTCTGAGTTCTTTCCTCCCTCTGTTACCTGTGAGAAGTTAAGGGAAGGGATCTTGTGTCCCTCGTTGGATGTCCTGGCCTTCTTTAACTGACTGAAGCTGTAAGGCAGACTGAGCTTTCAGCCAGGATACAAGGGTGAGCTCTACTTTCTGCTTCTTGTTCAGTCTTCAGATGATCTTCTTAAAGAGGGGCTCCAGCCATCTTTAATTTGAAAGCCAAGTGGGCCAAAGTGATTGGTGTAGGCTAAGCCTACCTTAATGAATCCTGGGGTCACTCCCAACAATTTTCTATGTGCGTGAGGTCATAACCAGAGTGCTTTGCAACAGGCAAAGGTAAAGGGGTGAACAGGAACCTGGGATGTTCCAGAACCAAGATGGCAGAAACCTCCTCTCAACAGAAAGAGGTCTGGGTTCACTCCCTTGTGCTACTAAAACCCACCCATCTGCCTGTCTGCTGTGATCAAAGAGTCTCTCTGGTTAATGGATCTCCCTGTGTGTCATGAACTGCCTGCCTCCAGCAGCCCCTTGTCTTCTTCGTCCTAGTAGGAAACCAGCAGTGGTGCCTGATATGGTGATTATGGCTGAATGCACTGCGGTACAAGCCAAGGACTCCAGTTTCCAAATGGCCTGGGACATCGTGCACGTGACCTGTCACGTGTGTGCCTGCCGAGGCGACACAGAAGCTTCAGGTCACCTTAGTGTTGTACTTAAGCACACTGAACTCACTGTACGGCACTCCTTAACCATTGCGTTAGCCTGGTGAGCAGCTTCTCTTGTTTCTACCTCTTCGTTTCTTCTCCGATTCCAGACCCCTACTATCGGCTAATTTGAATTGTCTTTGCCTAGTCCCTGTCTGTGCTGGCGCTTGGCTACTCTTCTATGGACAGATCTCCCAGCTACTCCTGAACTCAGCTCTTCTCATCCAGGACTGGCTACGTTACATCCTTTTTGCTCCGAACACAGTGCAACGTTCAACAGACTCTTTGTTTGTTCTACACCACAGAATTTAATTCCCACCCCCTGGATTGTTTTTTGTTTGTTTACCCTACAAATGCCTGGATTGAACTAACTGTAAAAACTTGGATTTTTCTTTTGCTGTTTCTCTCAGCTCTGTAACTTTTCTGCAGATCTATTGCCCCAGGGAACAAGAGTTCTTTCTTCCTAGAAACTAACTGAAACTCTTCTGCCCTCACTCTCTCTCTAGATTGCACCCTTGTGCCGTACTGGTCAGGGTTCCTCCTTTCTGGATAAAGCTTCTGCAGCTCTCCTTGCATTCCCCCTTTAGACCGCCTCGATATTACTGACTTCCTGGTAGGAGATTGTCAAGTAGGTTTACCACCTCCAGCTTTGCAACATCAGGTAGGAACTGGGCCCTGACAGAGGGAGGTGTTTAGTACCTGTTCATTGTTACTTTTCAGTAGTGCTGATATTGTTGAATTTGTTTCCTTCCCTCGCCCTGGCTCTGCTGGTTGTTCCTGCCTTTACACCTGTGCTCCTAGACTGACAAGTTGTCTTGTCATTTTCTGCAGGCTGCGCTCGCGGGGGAAATTCTCCCTGTAAAAGGAGACCCTGGTTGTTATATACAACATGGGTTATCAGAGTCAGAGTTAATCATGACACTGTGGTTCCTGATCAAAGTGGCAGGACTCACTTCAAGATACTGAGAGACCAGACTCTCTGGATTACACAAACCACATTCTAGTATCTTATGAATGGGGCCCCCCTAGCAGAGGCAGCCTACTGTGACAAAAGACCCAGACATGTCAGTTCATTGTCATTGATTTTGAGGGCAGGAGTTGACTTCAGGTTGACACAGTTACATATGAAAGGTTGTTGGGTTTCCTGTCTCCTTTGTTATACTTTGCAGCCAGGCAGGTCGGTCTACCATCATTCCATTTGTTTAAACATTTCAAAAATGCCCAGGTGAGCAAACCCCCACCATGCAGATGGTCGAATTGCTCACAACTGCTATGTTAAGTTAGCAAAACAAATCAAGAATGTGTTTTTCTGATTACAGGTAGAATGGATATGACACCTAAGCTGTACATTAAGTGGTACAGCGAAGTACAGATGTAGGTGTAGAAGTACATTTACAGTTTTTCAGTATATAAATAGGACAGCACCACAACCATGATTATTGCTCTATAAAGTGGTAAAACCTTCCGAGCCTATGAGTGGTTGGATTAGAAACTATATAAATCACCAGACTCTGTGCCTATGAAACAAGACCCTGTTGGGAGCAAAGTGATGCCTGGTGACAGAGCTGGCAGAAATGCAGACATGAAGACGAAGATCGGCCATGAATGAGACCGGGCGGGAATATCACCTGGGTCCTTGGTTACATACAATCAATGCTTACTTTTGCCGGGGCGATCTACCTGCAAATGAGGTCAAGGTAGGAAAGACGGAAATGGGGCGCTGCTAATGAGCACCCAGGTTTATAGGAACTTCTGTTGGGAAGTATGTTTTAATGTAACCAGCATCTTCTGCCTAATGTATTATTTTCATTGTCTAAAACCAGAGAAAACCCCATTAAATCTGTATTCTGGGGCCATCCTGTCCGGACGGGATACTCTGCCAGTTTCCATGTCCATTTCTCTGCAGCTGCAAATAAGTGGACTGACTCCCTTACCCACTGTAGTCTCACACCGAGATTCTGGGATGGGGAGCTTCGTTACCATATGCGGACACGAGGCCACTGGCTGAGCACTTTTAAAGCTCTATTGCAAATGTCTTTTTGTTCTTAAATTGAGGGTATTTTATTCCTTTCTAATTCAGGGGCAACAGCCGCCACAACTAGATCATGACATAATGTTCTTGACCCCCCTATTTACAGCACTAACCCCCCCCCCTCACTTTCTCTATCTCTCCCTCTTTCTTTCTCTCTCTCTCTTTTTTAAATTTTTGTTTCAACGATTGTTCTTTAGCGCCACCTAATGAGGCAAAATGTTTGATGCTCGTGCGGGTAGAAGGAAGATGGCGTATGAGGATGGACACAGAGCTGCAGGTGCCCCTAGGCTGGGTACCCATCTAATCAATGTCAATGGTCATGCGACCTAAAATCATTCCAGCTGACCCCCTGCCTCTCCCCACCCAAACCATCGCTACACGTTTTTTATTTATAATTTATATAATCTGAAGTACCCTGGAGCGCTAAGCTCATCCGTGTCCTCCTTGACTTGTAGCCTTACTCAACAACCCCAACACCCTCCGCCCCCATCCGCGGCCTTTCTTGAATTCACCATTGCAGAGGAAGAGATGGATGGCACGAGAGGAAAGCGATGTGACCACCCTTGGGGTGAGTAAAAACTCACTCCTGCTGCGAAGCAAATCATAGGCTCTTTATCACGTGGTATATGGGAATGTATTTATAATACATCTCTTTCACGAAGCACTGTGCAGTTTAGTTTCGCGTTGCTAATTAAAGGGCTTAAGTGATTCAAATGACATTTCTCAGGGCACATTACCGTGACATGCTGTGGCGACATGTTGCACATGTAATAGCAGGCTACGACATGTCACATTTCTGCGGCATGTGCGATTTGAAATTAATCATTTCAAAAGAACGACACAAAAGTAAATTGCATGCTGCTGTGTTAATGTGGTGTATTCACATTAATTAGATTAATGAGTTGGGATATACAGCTGGTGCTGGTTGGGGCCGCTGATGGTTAGAGTCACGTGCCCCACGCGCATTGCACTTTAGCAGAGGGCAGTCCTCTCTGCAGTGATCTGCTTGAATATTGCCCTGTATTAGCCTATGAAAGGGTTTGTCATAATCAGTGCTCTATTAGTAAGAAAATAAGTGCCAGGACCAGGGATCAAGTCCTAATAAAAGAAGTGAGGGGACTTATTAGCATAGCCAATGGGAAGTGACCTCGCCGGAAGTGACCTCACTGGAAGTGACATCAGTTGCACTGTGTGCTTGTTACGGGCTACTACACACATCTTGCCACAGTAGACTGCATTTATCGTGGTGCATCCAAGCCATAGAAAACATCAGTTGACACACACTCTGTTTTGTTTCACCCAAACCAAAACAAGTCTTAATGCAGGAATTTGGACTCAGGAATTTAGTACAGTTCAACAGACAAAAACACTCACCCAAGAGAAAAAAATACCTATTGCATTATTTTCTTTCTTTCATATTTGTATTGAACTTCTCTTGTGCTTAATGCCCAAGAGCTGTATATAGTAACCAATGGAGTTGACTTGCAAAATACAAGAATTGCATAGTAAAGCGTCATGATAACATGCACATTCTTTTGGCAGCATGTAGGGCCAAAATAATATCAGTGTACCTTTATTTTCCACATCCTGAATGGAAAACTATAAGATGCAAAATGCTAAATATCTATTTACCCACTTTATTTTCAGTGATTTAAGACACACAATAAAATAAGTTGTGTTATAAACTCAATTAGGTTTGGAGATTTGTCCCAAACCTCCAGCTTGTTGTAATGTATGGTTTTAAGAACATTGAACTAAGGTCATCAAAGCAAACTTTACTTTTTAGCATATCAAGCTATTTCATGTTATGGGTATGAACACATTTTCAAAGGGTGCTTTATTGTGTTGCTCTTTTTAACTGTCACAGATTTGCAAGGTGACTGGTGGTCTTTCAGTTGGAAATTCACCATCGTGCATAAGAAAGGCTCTGCTGCTGTTGACAAAAGAAAGGTGTTATCGAGTTCATTACGGCACTGGCTGCAGAGCCAGGGACGCAGCCTCTGTGCCTCAGGGGGGCTTTGACTCTGGGGAAACGGGCAGTGCTTGATCATCCAAGCTGAGCAGATAGTAGATTTACCTCGGAAGAAGCAAAATGCTCCTAGAAGCATGTGCCTGATCCTTTGAACTGTTGGACGGAATCCACGCACCTCAGCTAAAATTTGAGGGGTGCTTAAGCCCGGTCAGCTCAATGACGTTGCGCGCCTGCCATTATTTATGAGGATTTTCTTCATTTCTTTTGCTGGGATGTGGCCAGCAGACAGGCAATCAGCAGCACGTGGTCCTTTTCTAAGGTTGCTGCACAATAGACGATGACCAATGTATCTAAATGGCCTGAACAAAACCGTAAGGTGATTAGTCACAATAATAAATCTGTGTCAGAGCCATTCGGTCACTTATTCACACTCGTGCAACTTTTGACCCAGGAAGCTATATCCATTAATACCGTTCTTCACAACTCAAAGACGAACAGGCACAAAATTAGCACGCTGTCCTCTGTGACATTTAGTGCGACTGCGGAAACACATTCTGAGGTGCCAAAGTCAGTAAAAGCGAGAGACGTTTCATCCAACGCTGCAGTGTTTGGAAATAAAGCGCCTGCAGACCTTTTGTGAAAATGTCCTTTGTAGCAGGCAGCAAGGCACTGGCCTGTGCCTGGGGAGATCCAACGGAGAACTATTTTGGTTCGCTTTTTCACTTATCAAAAAGCGTCACTCACATCAGCAAGGAAGGCTACACAGAACACGCACATGTCCACGTTGCTTCTTCTGTTCCTCAGCTCAGCTAGGCCAACGCCAACCGTTACCACACCCTGGCTCATTGCCACTGCCAGTGGTCGGAGAATCTGCACGCCCAGACCGCACCACAACAAATGAAAGTGGCTCTACTATGGCTCTCGTGCGCCACTGCACCCACCTGCACTCAGTGTTAACACATTTTATTGGCTGATAAACAGCTAAGGAAATTAAAGTAAGCATTTCTGTTACTATGCAGATCCATGCTGCGACCTGCCTGTCTGCTTTAACACCCAGTTTGTGCCTCCTTCATCAGCACTGCATATCTGGTGCAGTGATGAAGACCGTGGCCGGTAACCTGGCAACCGCGTTTCGAGTCCGGAGGACGGCAGATGAATGGCAGCAATGGATGTTTCTTAATTCTTATACACATGGCCTCTAAAATACCCATGGGGACAGCTTCCACCCTCTGAAAATAGTGGATGGATGCCGTCCACCTGTGTGTATCCTCGTCTTGAGCCCTGGCCAGGACCAGGCACAGACCGGCATATAGGGCAGTAGGCCCATGGCCGAACTAAAAACCCAAAATGCTGGTGTGGCCCAGTTTTTTTTTTGGTCAAAGTGGGCAGTGGGACACTTTTTTGGCCAATGTGGGTCAGCTTGATGAATTACTTGACTATGCAGCTAGTAGTTTTGACCCGTGTTGCTGAATAAATATTCCTTAAAATGCACAATTTGGAGAACATTTTATCAAAAAACTCCCCCTTGAGTACTATTCAAACAGTCTCACAAAAGGAATGAATAGCCATTTGCAACTGTGGGCCACTTTTTCATTGGTGCTGAAGACAATATTATGGCCCAATCCGACCATGGCGAGGACCCAAATTTGCTCTAGCATGCCTGTAACACACTGAGACGACCCACGTCTGCTCCATTCAGTGTCAACATATTTGGGGTTAAAGCTGCAACTCCCACCAGTTCATTGAAGATGATGAATGGTCTGACTCCGGCAATGATGACATAACCTATTAGATGTGGCTCGAAAGAAGATAAATGTTCAAGTGTTTCTTTAAAACATATCATCGTTGACATTTCGCTCTAATTCTATCAGTGGCAAGTGGAACATTTTTACCATGTAACCACAGACAAAAGAGAAAACATGCTTTCCGCCTGTGGCGAACTGATTGACAAATGCAGGCAAAATCATTACTGAACTAATGGAATTTCCTGTCAAACACTGCAGTGAGGTGTCAAACACTACAGTGAGGTGTCAAACACTGCAGTGAGGTCTTCTTGCATAGAGAGTCACTCGCGACAGGCACTCCTCTTCGACACTGGGCTTTTTACTGACCTTGTCCCGGTGTTGCACAGCGGTGACTGTCCTGTTGTTGCAAACCCACCCTGCTTTGGCAGGGCTGGTGGTTAGTTAGGTAGTGAATTTTCACCAATGTCATGCATGCTGAGTGGAGCAGTGGGCAGGCATGGCTAGCATGAGTGACCAGCAGAGTCACCTTCCAGCTCATTCACGAAAGTTGATTATTAGCTATGACCTGCCAACATAGGCCACACTGTTATTGCTTGTTGTGTTACAACGGCTGACTGACAATTCAAATAATAGAGTTGCCAAAATACCACAACTGAATCAAACTGAGCTCAGAAATAAGTGCTAGTTCTCAGAAATAAATGCTGGGCTGAGCCCTGGCAACCCGCCCTCCCGCACAAATTAAGCACTGGTCGTAATGCACCTATATCGCGTGCATTTTAAGTGCATCATATAGTACACATCTCACCATCCTTCTAAGCACCCCATAACAAATACTTGAGAAAGGATGACGTGTTTGAATGCATGTGGCACTGCTCGTGATTAAGTTGCAGGCTTCCAAACACTAGCATAGATGTGGAAAAGACAGGAAGCCAATGCACGCTATCCTGAAAGAATTCTTTGATGAGCCAGCTGTGCAAAGGGTGCTGATAGGTCACCGGATTAACAGGAAGCGTGTTAGCACAGCCTTTTTAGAGACAAATCAATGCAGTATATTATCTTGCAGCTTGGGCTTTTGTGTGTTCGTGTGTCATAAGGAATGCCCTGAGCCTCGCCTTCAATGGAATTCCCTTCCTCATGTGCTGAGAGCAGAAAAATCCTACTGCGTTTTCCGCAAGGCCCTTAAAACGTGGCTATTTAACTAAGCATATATTCCCACCCATTGCTTGCCCTTCTTTCCTCTACATCTGATGAATATTGAGTTCTGCTTAGTCTGCCCTCCTGTAATGTAAAGTAAAGTAATCCTGCATGTTTCCTACTATGTGTCACTCACTTGTATGTAACGCCATTATGCCTGTCAACTATCTATTGCCAAATGTAACTGGTAATTGCAACAGCACCTCGATGCCCCTGGGTTTTTGTGTGCTTCATAATTGAAAAATAAATAAATAGATTACATTTATGGGGATTTTGCTATTCAATTGTATGATGCCCCTAAACCTTTTTCTTTTTCCAGTTGAATTTCGTGTCTCTTGACCTTATTTTACTGGCCAGTGGAGCTTCTACTCAATTCCCCCTTTCAATGAAAACCTTTTGATGTGATGCCCTATGGTTTCCCATACGGCTCCCAGGACTATGCTTCCTTTTAAGCACCCCTTTGTGGCATCGCGTGATTATAGAACCCTCCAACTGTGTTGTGGTGAAGGCTGGTGGCAGCTGTAGTTTATTTTAAAATATCCACAATTGTGGGAGCCCCTCCAGTGAGAGTGATCATGATTCAAATACCTTGTTCAATGGCATTTCTTCCACTCAGGAGCGTCTACAACCACATTTTAGTTCACTGCACCCTTCACAGAGGAGGCACATCCTTTTACATATCAGCCTGGTCCCACCCACCAGGGCAGTCCAGAATTGAAAGAAATGCTAGGCAGTTCACCTCTGACGAGAGAACCATTGACAATGCCAGGTACGTTTTTCTGGCTTGTTGAGGCTCATTACTGAGGTGAAACTGAGCACCGGGAGCCTGCTAGACTGTAGTGATGTGGTGAGGGTGGGGTATCCGGGTGCCTAATGCTATGGCTGTTTATGTCTTGCTTCCTTTCATGAAAACACGTTTGTAGATCCCTGTCCTCCCCCTACCCCTCAAGGGCTTTTCCCGTAATCCCCCTAATCCTGCCTCACTGAATTCTCTGAACTGCACCTCTGTTTGTTTTTTCGTGCAATTGTTTTTCTTAATTCAGTAGTTTCCCATTCTTCCTCTGCTCTATTAACTTAACTACCCTTTCTTTTGTCTTGTTCTCTGTTTTTTTCTTAACTACACTTCCATTTGTAGGACTCTCTTTACCTGTCATCTCCCTCAAATACACATCAGCATTCGGTACCATTTCGCACAACCAATCAGTGAGAGAAATCAGTGAGAGATGACAAATGCTGGCTTTTTTCCTGCTGGTGCTCTGCTGCAGGTATTGTGACAAAATAATAATGATCATTAAAATAATAACTCGTGTGGCTTGCATTGTGTAGCATGCTGAATTTCAACCATTGCTAATTAAGTGCTATAACACACAGGTGTTACTATTAACCAATTTAATGGAACCCTATGTATCGGCCTCAGAATTCTGATGGACTGAGTTGGTCATGATTCCAGTAATTCAGTGATTTTCATGTTACAAATGGACACACCTTCTTCTACCTTAACACTTGGGCCCCCATTGCAAGGTGGTGCTTTGATGTACCCGGGGCTGTCACATTCCAGCTGAATATGACAGGGGAAGACATCGCTTGTAGTTAAGCAGATGAAATGTGTGCGGAATGGCCTCACATATTTCTCTGAGGTCGGTCCCCCATCATTAATTTTCATTGATCAAAAATCAAAAACCCCAGGTGAGCGCACTCTCTCTTTGCAGATTATCAAATTCCTCACCGTGAAAGACCCTTATTAAACAACAAAAAACAAGTAAAGACAGCTTTGGTGGTAGGGGACCAGCTATGGATTCACAGCCCAACCACCACCCTCCAACATATCATTCATCCTTCTGAGTTGAGCTACATGCAGCTGCATAGGACGCAGGACTGCTGACCTTACAGCAAGCACAGAGGCAGCATAAGCATTGGGAATAGCGCCGCTCAGTGAAAAAGGACATCGATCCTACAAGACCTACCCATGGGAAGTTGATAAGAAGGGAGATGCAGAATCATTAACAGCCTAAGGAAATGGTCAGCTGTGGTCAGTGCAGTACATATTACCTCACCCAGTGTCCCCTGTAGAACATAACACCCAAAAATAACATTAAGGGACTGATTACAGGCCCTAAATAACTTCTCACAATAGGGACACTGATCTGGGCAGGGAAACAAGTACTACAGATACTTGAGAATCCAGGCCCCACATCCCAATGCAGTTCCTGGTGAGAGCGCATGAGAAGCTTTGTGGAGTCTACTTGTCATAATGTGGCAGGCAACATGTACGTTGCGGGGGAGACTGAAGCACACTTCTGGCTGCCGAGTTAGGTGCTACTGGGTCAGTGGTGTCTAGATTTGCTGCTGTGAGGCAGCATTAAAGTTAATCCTTTGAGCCTTAGGCAGTGGTGAGAGAAGAAGAACCCATGGGAGCTTCTCACTGCCTGGTGTCTTCTACTGACACTTGACGGTGTGTATTGCATGTGTTTGGGGAATGGACATTTCTTGCCTGGGCTGTTTTAGGTCGATGTAAGCACATGTCAAACAGGTCTTTCCGCTGTGGGAGAAACAAACTGTGAACCTTCCGGCAGACACAACATTTCTTCAGTGCTCTCTGTGTGGTATGGCACTTTTCAGAACTGTGGATGTTACAACCTCCTACCCAGTGTTGGAGCTAGGGGGTAAGCAGGAGACGGCGGCTGCTCTCCCTTGGCTCCCCCCCGGTGCCCAATGCGCCACCAGCCTCCCGCTGTAACCCGGTTAGCCACCCACCCCCGGCACGAAAAGCTCCCTACGCTACCACTCCCACCACTGCATCATACATTGCAACTAAACACAGGGACTGGAAAAGAATTATGGTTCAGCATGGGTGAAAAACTAAGGACCTTTGTTGGAAACATTTTGTTTAGAATCTCAATGGATGATCAAGGAAGAGAAGAAACTTAAGCATACACCACTGCCTCCCAGCTGGCGGTTGCTGTGATGCTGGCTCCTGCAAAGATGGTGGGACACTGGTGCTATGATGCTGCTTGACACTATTTATTCTACAAAAAGAAGATATACATCAAAGTGCCTATATACTGGGTAACCAAAAAACAATTATGCAGAATGCAGTTTGTGCTCATATATAATAATACAAATTTTATTAATCAAAAAACATTTTTAAACTTTTTAAACAATCATAAAATGATCATATTACATACAATATTGTGTAAAAAACAACACAAAAAAACAACACAAGTTGACCAATATATGTGAGCCCTATCATATGGTACAAAACAAAACCTCCATGTGACTTTTCACACTGGGGCCTTTTTTCCTTTCAATTCAGTTTGTTAAGTTTTTCCTCTTATACTTTATGACAACCCAACGAGTACAAGTTTCTGTCCTTTATACACATATAAATGTTGGACATTCTTCAGGGGTAAAAGTAGTCTTGTGTCTGTTGTGTTAAAAACTCTTCACTTTTTTCATATCTTCAGCAATATTTGAGTGGTACCCTTATATGCTACTAGGGTATATGTCCCAAGGTCAACCTCAAGCGGTTGTTGAAGGCGATATTCTTTTTTCTTTGGAATTATCAGCCTCCTTCCTCTTATTCTATTCTGGGGTCACTAGTTATATCCTCACTGAAGGTCAATTTGAGCACAGGTAGTTGTTTCATAACTGTTTATATTAACAGTCATGATCTCAATTGGAAGTCTCTGTTAGCTTTGAGAATCAGATCAGAAATACAGGGCATCTATTTTTCAGAATTTCTCTTTCAGCGCGGTCTATACATGTCTCATGTTTTTATCCAACAGGTACCACCAAAAAGTTTTGTACATCTCTTTTTGGTGGTACATGTGGTCAAATAGTAGCCTATAAGGGTACCACTCAAATATTGCTGAAGAAAGGATATGAAAAAAGTTAAGAGTTTTTAACACAACAGACACAAGACTACTTTTACCCCTGAAGAATGTCCACCATTTATATGTTTATAAAGGACAGAAACTTGTACAAGTTGGGTTGTCATAATGTATAAGAGGAAAAACTTAACAAACCAAATTGAAAGGAAAAAAGGCCCCAGTGTGAAAAGTCACACAGAGGTTTTGTTTTGTACCATATGATTAGGATCCACATGCATTGGTCCACTTGTGTTGTTTGTATGTGTTGTTTTTACACAATGTTTTATGTAACATGATAATTTTATGATTGTTTAAAATGTTTTTTGATTAATAAAATATGTATTATTATGTATGAGAATAAAGTGCATTCTGCATAATTGTTTTTGGGTTACCCAGTATATAGGCACTTTGATGTATATCTCCTTTTTGTATAATAAATGTTAACACCCATGTAGTATGAAGGTTGTGATCCCCATACGTGGATTTAGCCGTTTGAGATTAGTGCTGCTAGAGACTACACATTTGTTTTCACTCTGCTACCTTCACTGCTGAATAATCTATGGATTTCGTTGAATAACTTTTAGGTGAAACGTGGGGCATCTCTGTGGAGCATGCTGGTGTGCTTGTATTTCTGCCTCCATCAATGGTGTTAGGGAGAATTCTCACATTAGTGCTTAATTCGTCCCACCTTAGAGACCCCCGCTATTTTGCTGGACTTTAGAACTTTTTAATTTTAACCCTAGGTGTTTCCTTTGTTTATGGAGTCTGACAAACTCCATAGGCATGTACGTTTTGTATGGTGACACACAGCACCTTCAGTGCAATGTCACAGAGAAATCCTTTAAGATTTCTCTCAAGGTTTAAATACCTTCTCTTAGGTGAACTACTGTTCCGAAGAGTAGTAAAGTGAAATTGACTTTACTTACCCTTTTCCTATGTAGGGCCAGCACACCCCATCTCATGTTACTTAGTAGCTCACAACTTTGAAATGCTGGTTGCAGTGGTTTAAGTTTCCTACCATTGTGCTTTTCTACCACAGACTGAATCCTCAGATGGAGTATAGAGCCCATGGGGGACCATTGTGTCAAAAAGGACCTGGTCTTCTTTTTTTGCCATTTCTTGATTTCTTGCTAGTGAGCACTTTCTTGGGTTTTACTCGGTGCGCCAAACTAGGTTTCACCCTTTTGTTTGGCAGGCTTCAGTACGGAAACCCGCCTCTGGCTCCAGTGTGTCTGGCAGTTTAGGTAGCAAGGGAGGTGCCTGAAACTCTGTGTCCTTAGTCTCCTTGGTTACCTGAATGCACCCAGTTCTGATTGGCTGGCTGTCCTTGCGGACAGCCACCCTGCTGTGTGAGTGACAGATGTGCATGAATGGAAGAAACCTGCATAAAAGGCGAGGCTTCTTGAACTGACGGCAGAGTCAACCACTGGACGTAGCATCCTCCTGGACCGTTGAACTGCCCGGTGAAGCCCTACTGCTGTGCTGAAACTGATTTTCCGAATCGACTAAAGAAGCACCAGAAAGGAGCATTGCATTGTCTTTAAGCTGGACCGAAGCTCCAGGAAGTTCCTGAGAACCCTCCCGAATAAGGACGGCCCAAGCTTGAGTCATCTCAAGTGTCCAACATCTGCAGTGGGGCTATTTGCCGGTAGCTGAAACCTCGAATTGCTGCTGAACTGAAAAGAGCCTGTAGTCACCACTGACCTTCGAACTGCAGTGCAGGAGTCCTCCAGACATCCTCCCTCTTGTCCCCATGACTGAGGCCCAGGAACCCAGGAGCTGCAACACTGCAAACACAACAGAAGCCAGCTAGATCCTCTTCTTCTAACCTAAGTTACTGTGCTGACTAAGGGGTCCTTACCCCTTTTATCTGTAGCTTGCATTATCGCACTTGAGACTTGCAGTAGCTGCTTTTTGAAGAGTTGATCTCAGCTCTGCCTTTCACAAGCCTAACAGCTTGTGGCCCAACAGTGATTTTCTACAAACTCTCTTAACTTTGTGCAAGACATTTGTGCTATCTAAGAAGTGCCTCGGCTCCATAGACATTGTTCAAATTGACTTTGGCTGTCCTGTCTCTCTGCAGAATCGTCTAACCCGTTGCCTTTGATTCTAACTGTCCCTCATAGGTGGAACAATAGTTTCACTAGTATTGCTGGGAAAGAGCCTATCTAAAATTCATTGGGAGATTGAAAAGTGCTCACAGGCTCTGAGAACGTGTTAACCTTTTTCCTTCCCTATCCTTTTCCTTTTCCACAACCTCCAATTTTACCAAGTGCAAAAAGTGATATATAAATGCCAATACTGTCCTAGTAATTGAAGTCACCTCAGGATGTAGGAAGTGTGTATGAAGCATCTGTAACAAGTATCTACTTGCTTAGCTTGATTCTGAGAATGTGTTATGAAGTGTATTTTTATTGTTGCATATTGCCCTTTTTAAAGAAGGCTTATTTAAAACTGATCGTTAAATAAATAAATAATTATTTTACCAGAAAACTTTGAGTGTAAGTGTTATTTGGATACGTGTATGTGTGGATTTAGATACTACTGCTCTACAGCTCACATTTACCCCTCTAGAGATAAGTCTGGCTGCTCATTCCCTCTGCCAACCTTTGATGTACAGACCTATACCAATAGGTGGGTTACCTCCTACCAAGAGGACAAGACTGGTGCATTCTCCCACAGGGTTACTGCATACAATGTTGCCTAACTGGTGGTATGAAGTGATGCCCAGTTCTATGTATTTGTCACAGCCATAGTATTGGGGTTGGTGTTAAGTATATGCTTCTTGCTCTGGGTGGATCTCACTAAATGATTGCATTTCATGGTACATGTCGTGGCCTTTTATGGAACAAGCCAGCAACACTATTATTTCTAAAATGTATGTATCCCAGAATAGAGGACCCCCTACAAGACAAGCAAGCCTCCATGCTTCATGGGTACGCCGGAGCATATCTCAAGTACCCCTTGACTAATTTTGGAACTTCCTGCTAACTGCCAACGCGGGCATATACTCGTTTGAAGGCGTATAAACACTATAATTCCACAGTGACTCTACAAGGATGAAAACTACTGCAATAGCCTCCCCCCTTCGTTTTCGGACCTGTACACATCTTTCATGTGTGGTTTAACTTTCTCTTACTTTCCACTCCTCCGCTGCCCTTTTCTCTTCAGTCACAGGCTAAGCTAATGGTTCACGTGTCCTCTGCGCTGTTAGACCACTGCAGAGGTGAGTGGCTCAGTACAAATAAACTCATGAATTCTCCCTCAAAAGAGCTGGTGGTTCCAGCTTCCCAGTTCTGGCTTCACAACTTTGGAATACCATTCCACCGGATATCAAATCTACACCCACCTTCCGACCTTTCAGAACTAAGGTCATCACCTGGTTACTCAACAATTAACCTACCATGATTGAATGCATACCTCCTGCATGATTGTATTTTGCACCATGCCAGCATATTACTGTCTATGCACGAATTGCTATATTACTGTCTATGCACGAATTGCTATCCTGTCTTGTATACCTTTGCTTCATCACTGTATATTTGTACCCTACCTTGCCTGTAACTCGAAGATTAAGCGCCCATATACTTTTGGGTCAGGTGCGCTATACAAATTAATAAACAAACAAACAAACAAACAAACATACTTATGACACTCTCAGGAGGATAGCTCCGGGGCAACGCGTTCGCCTAGGACCACACCAACCAACTCAGGATCGATCCTGTTGAGCGTGTTATAAATAACCAATTAGAATGTAATAAATCTAGAATCTGCTTGAAAAACATACCAATGTGCTGCAGCTTACCACGTGCTATAAATACATACTCATAAGAGTTTAATACATATTTAAAAGCCGTTTTTTGAATTAAAGTAGGTGATAATAAGTAGAAGATTGTTCACCTGGGGTAAATAGCAGTTCACAAAATAAATGCTCAACCAGAAACAGTTTCTTATCACGTCCAAATGTTTTAACCCATAAGCTACACCTTGTTTTCACGTGTATCTGGTTCCCCAAAGCGCCCTGATATGCCCCCCGGCTAAGGCGCTCTACAAATGTAAACATAAATCAAATAAATAATGAATAAAATGTTTGTAAAGAATCACAGAAATGTGTTTTAGAAGAAATTAATCTAAACAGAATTTCCAGCTGGAATTCTGCTCTTGCAACATGAATTCAGAGGCTACAAACGACTGTAAGAGGTTATTACAGTCATGGTTGTAATGTATTTTTTAAAAAAATGTTATTGAGGGGATATTAACATCGGCAGCAGGCCGACCCTGCCAGTACCAGACCATAACCAGCAAGGTCAGCCTGCCTCCGAGTTTCATATCACCATCAGCACGCGCGAGCTATGTGCACAGGTGCTAAATGATACGCCTTACTTTAATAGTGAAAACCAAAACGTTCCGGCAACATGTCGTAAACCGCATCGTGCGTTAAAGCATGTTTTCCGTGTTCATGGCACGAAAACAGACAATAACGGTAGTAGTATTGGGCACGTTGCTAGAAGCTGCAGGAAAAATGTAGAGCCTTGAGCACCTGTGTTCACGTCTCGTGGGTGGTAAAGATGTGGCAGTGACTGTAGGGAAGCGAAGCGGGTGTGGCGTAAGGGGTGAGGGATGCAGGCTTCGTTTACTGCATCCAGCCAGCGTTCCGAGCAACCTGATTGGCTAGGGCACCCGGCCAGGATACTAATTCAGGTGCGTAGTGAAGTCACAATTGAACTGTAATAAGAACATGAAATACAGATATTGCAGGATTATATGGATTATAAACTAAAGATTTACAGAAGGCATAAGCTCTTAGGTGTCCATGCCTTGTAGCATCATTCGAACGTGCAGTAAATGTTATTGACATGCTTACAGTATTGAATTTCAGTAATAGAGGCAGCAACTAGCTCTGCGACCCGAGGACACGTTTTTTAAAAACAGCTTTTTGATCATCTTTATTTTCAATTTTATAGATTCACAAATACAAAAATGCATGCAATCTTCAAAGAGTAAACCCCTAAAATCCACGATTGGCCGCCCACCACCAGGGTATATAAGCCAGCCCGCCAGCACATCACACTGCAAGGAATATTCAGGTTCTTGTGACCGTGAACTTACATCAGTAAACTTGAAAGAACACTTGTCAATCGAGCCGTTATTCCATCTGCCCTTTTTTACCTGTTGACCACTGGTGGTTCAGTGATTTATAAGTGCCTGGGAGTGAGGTGCAGGCAGCGTGTGATGTAACCAGCGCTGATCATTGGGCTGGCTCTCGCTGGATCCGAGGTCCGGCACCAGATGTGTAGCCGGATCTCGGGATCCGGGCAGTCAGCTGCCCCAAGCCCCTGCTCTGCGCTGGGGAGCAGGGGGGAAAAAAAACGCCAGTGAGCAAACTGTAACTTCCTCTGGTGACCCCATTCAAGTGGTCATAAGAGGAAGTTACAGTCCTGAGCCACGACCTGTTTTATTTATTTATTTATGCAATGTTTGACACATCCCTCTGTCCGACAAACATTGAATAAATAAATACATTTCATAAATTAGTAGCCCTATTAACATCACAGAAGATGCAGCCACCCAACTGTTTTCAGAGGGGAGCTACAGGAGCTGTCCTGGGTGTGGTTCAACTAAAAGAAAACGTTGTTTATGGCGAACAGAAATCATTGTGTTTGAATAGTACCCAAGGGGATTTTTTTTTTTTTATAAATTAGGATGCAAATTGTGCATTTTTTAAAGAATATTTACTCAGCAACAGTGGTCAAAACTATTATCTGCATGGTGAAGTAACTCATCACCAGTGCCATGGAAATGGTTTAAAGTGGAATTGATATACAGTGTGGAAAAGAAGCAGCATGAAAGAAATTGTGTTGTTTTAAACTATTATTTTTGACATTTCCTTTGATCAGAGGTCAACTGTCAGCTACGCCCCCCTAAACCCTGCCTCCTCGGGCAGCGCCTCCCCAAACTCTGCCCCCACCCCAGCCCTTGTGAGATTCCCCCACCAATTTGTTTCCATTTCCCCCACTGGATGTAACTCCAGGTAATAATGCCAGCAGCCATCTTGTGTTCCTACGCCCATTAGCTCTTGCTTTATGATTCCTGAGTTACAAGAGGGCCATCTGTAATGGCGTACGTGAGAACACGAGAAAGCACCGTCTTTTAAAATGGGTATTTTGAGGCTGGCTGAGCTGTCAGCCACGATTATATCCCTGGCAGTGCATCGGCAGTACTTTTAAGACAGTCAAATCTGTTCAGTAAATGAAGACATCTGGGATAACCGATGGCCTTCCTTGAGATTATTGGTTCAATGCACAGTTTTAGAGAAATCTTCTGAAAAGTTAGCAAAGACATCGAAATCTGCACAACAGAACACAGTATTTGCCAAACGCAGTTTTGTTCTGACGTCAAGGAAGTTAGGGAAGCGCAGTGGCAGATTTAAGTCAAAGGGCCCCATGGGCAGCACCTGACCCAGGGCCCTAGGTGGGCGGGTGAAGGAGGTCGAGCTTAGGGTGGTCACAGGGACAAAAGCTATTTTTCATAAAGTTGTCTTTATTACAGTTACCTGTGTCTAGTGGTCTGACTAATTGAAAACAGCTGGGCCTCCTCAGCAGGCTTTGCTATCTATGGTAATATTGGAGGATCAAGCCTGAAACCAATGTTGGAAATTAACATGTTTCAAGGCTAAGAGTGAAAGAGAATTACAGCTTACGAAGACCACACAATTTCCTAGAAAAATGTCTACAAGAAAGCTAGTTGGGTCCTATGTTTGTAATTACAACGGAGGAAATGTTTCACAAAAGTACAAAACCTTTTCGAAATATGTCTTTGACAAGTACACGTCACAGTACAATAAACTCAGTGTTGTGCAAAAAATAAAAACAGTTCCTTTATAGACATTCTTGTGCAATAAGTGAAGTAAAAATAAAATTACCAGCTAAGCTTCATAAAATAATGCAATGAGAAGACATCAATAATAAAGTGTCCATTCATATAGTGCACACCACAAAACTGTTTCTATAATGTATACATATATTGTCAGGTGAATTTATTATGTGATGTGTGCAATTTTCAAGGCATTGCTAGACAAATAATTATTTACCCTTTTGATTACCAAGCCTTATAAATACTGATATGAAGTATACCTTTGAAGATATGTGTCCAAGTTATTACATCTCCACCTGGGACAGTATCCTGGTTTCGCTACTTAAATAAAGTGTTTAATCCTGGGCAAATCATGCAATCTCATCGTGCCTGATCTACCAACAATGGGAACCCATAAAAGCAATTCAGTTTTCGACTTTTGTTATGCACTCTCAATAGTCACTAAACTCGAGTTAATGATAATTATTGGTTATGTAAATAGCGACTCGCCAAACCATTATACATAGAGCATATTCACATACAATAATCACCCAACTAGAGTTGGCACTGATTTATGGAAGGATGAAAGGCCGAGTTGGCCTTGCCAGTATTAGAATCTTTGACCTGAAGATCACACACACACACAACACAGAAACAAGTGCTCAACCCACTGAGCTATCTTGTTACATAATAATATGCTGTCCATTTATATAGCACACAACATAAACTTTGCTTGGCATATAAGTGAAAACCTTAATTCAGGATGAGCAAAATAAACATCTCACATTCTTTTTTGCTTGGCCCATTTCCAAAATGTATATATACATTGGGAGCCCATTCAGTTTGCTACTTTTCTGATTGGCCACCCTAGGTGCCACCCCATTATCCTAAACTATGAGCATTATGTGTGGGTGCGCTCGTACTTCATGCCTCCCCTGCTTACGTCAGTGCCCCACTTGGGCCCCCCAGCCAAGACAGCCTGGACAGCCACTGCAAAGCACACTTTAAGCATTTGTGCGGCGCATTTGGAGTTTGGGGGACCAAACTGGGAGGAAAGTCAGCTGTCAAGACTGCCAACAAGTAATCTGTGGACCAAGTGAAGGGACACTTCTGTTTTTGCCCCTTAAGGTGTCTCAATGATCCTACTGACCCCCACTCTTTTACCATGCTATCACCGCCTGTGGCCTGATAGCCTTTGCTGTGGGTTTATATGGTATATATAAGACATCAACTTTCTGCATCAACTGTGCTGGGTGCAATGTCTATGCAAAAAAAATCTGCTTCCTGCCTGCATTTCATCAACACCTGGATGTGCACTAATTGGCTTAATCTCTGCATCAGAAAGCTGCCATGACGAAACACCACTCTATGCACCCATGCGTCTCAGTTTCATGGGAAACATGAACATTTGGTTAATCGCTTCCCCAGGACCCTCGCTTTTTTCCAACCTCTTGCTCACCTGCTTTGAAGCCACTTGTGGCATTCAGCGTTTTGCACTGGAAAATATATAACTACATACAACGCATAGCTTCCAAATGGATCCATGTCATGAGGGTCTCCTTTGTCCAGTCCAAGCTTTATAACCAACAGCATGTTGAATGCTGGGATTTGAAGCCCTATCTTTATAATAAAAAGTTGAACTGCACGCAGCAAAGTGAGATGTGATGTTTACCATCCAGGACGGAAGAGGGTGGCCTCCAGGATATGAGGAGGGTTGGGGGTGAGGGGGTGGCTCGGTGCAGCACCTCATGGAGTCACCCACTTGGCCCCTCCTGACTTCCATTGTCGGAAGGAACCCTAATGTCGCCTAATGCACCCGCCGCACCCCCATAGTGATGACACTGGCCACTGGGCCTTGTGTCCTCTGTCTCAGAGAGAGACAGGGAAGGAAAGGGGTGGGGCAGGGCACAGGGGCCTACTCGCCGTTTGTCCACCTGGCGACTGTTAAATCCGGCTCTGACGGCAGGAGGCTGCCTCGTATTGCAAATGGTTACCTAATTAAATGTAACTGAATGCGCTAATTAATTTACCCCCTTCCCATTCTATCACGCAATACACTACACGTTTTGTATGTAGGTTTGTGTGTGGGAGGGCTAGTCGTTAGCAAATTTGTAACAATGGTGAGTGCAGCAGTATTGCCATGCATGACAACCCATCCTATTTGGGAGGGAGAGTCACGAATTTTTAGGAAGAAATGTGGGTACATTTCATTGATTTTAATGGAGCGGCCCTCACAATGAAAAGTAAACGATGCATTTACTCGCTTTGCACTGCGGAGTGCAAATGTAAAGGGGAAACGACGGTGGAAACGTATACCACATTTTGCCAGAGGCATTGCTAGGCGGGGACTAGAGGCGCTACAGCCCCAGATCTTTTGGTTGTAGCCCCGGATAGAAGTTCAGGGGCCAAAAACAAAAGGCTAGCTAGCTCTGAGTCCCAACAGCCCCGACATTAGCGTAGCCGCAGATCTTTTCCAGACTTGACAACACCCCTGCCTTTTGTCCTTTACATTTGCACGCCGCAATACAACTCAGTGCAAAACACCAGATCCCCGCCATCAAATTACATCTGGGAGCAAAATTTGCTCCAAAGCGTGAACCTGTGGAGTGCCCTATGGGTCAAAGTAGTACCCACAAGAAACACATTTAATGTTTCCTTAGGTTCAGTTTCTCTGTTACCTCTTCTTTTGCACCCACCATCCCCTCCAACCAATCTCTTATCATCGGGCCCACATCATGACCCTAAAAGAGAAGGTACTGATAGTAAAAAAGGTGCAGAAAGCAAGAGAGAATGGTGGCCCACCATGTACCTACATCATCGGGCGCTGTTAGGGGCTGCCTTCTGGGCCATGGCGGCTGCTGGTGATGGAGGAGCGGGGGTTGTGTCTTTGACTCCAAGGGAACACTTCTGGGAGAGGAGCGCTTGAGAGGGTGCGAGATTAAGGAGGCGTGGCAAGGAAAGGGTGTCTTTCCTGTGATCCATTAGCCACCACAGCCAGCAAGCACAGCAGGGCCATCAATCTAGCCAGCCATGGCGCCTTCGGAAAGAGTTTCAGTCCATGAGTCCTCTGTGGTGTGGAATATTAGGTGAGCCGCGGATGCAGGCTCACCTAATATTTTCCGCCCCCACAGAGGACTCTCATAATGCTCCTACTTTACTGCAAATGATGGTTTTGCCAAGCTGGTAGTTCCTCCAGGCTTTGTATGGGTGGAATGGCCCCAAATATTTTGGTTGTTGTTCGCAAGCGGCCTCATTAGCATCTACTAGGCAGGGGTCAATGTTTGTTCCCACCTTTAACTGGGACAATTTGTCAAGTGGGCTTGGGAGCACACCAATTTAGACGCTAGGGGAGGGGCAAGGTGCTTTTGCATGTGTTGGTTAATCCACTAAGGCACCAAGTGTCAAAGAGACATATGCACCCTTGGGAGTTCAAGCAGCGCCGCCACCGGTGTGGGAGTCTGCTACCTCATCCCCTGCTGAAGTATGGACATATAAAGTGTAGGAGGCGGCAACCACAGCACAACCCCATACGGGAGCGCAAGGGGTGTGGTCGCTGTCTGCCTGTGCACCTGGTAGCGTTATCCCATTGTTGACACCATCTGGTAGTCTGTATTGGCACTTGAGTAACAAAGTCAAAGAGAAGATATGAAAAGGTAAATACCTGATGTTTTTGATCTTATTCATAGAGGTGGGGTTACTGGAAGAGCAAATGAAGGGAAGGAATTGCTGGCGAAGCCAAAGAAAACCTGGGTAGAGAGGTGCTTATCTAACTGGATCACTGGTTTTGCCATTTATGCCAGCGTCTTGATTGGGAAAAAGCCAGAGATGGGGATGGTCTATTTTATAAACTCAACACCATTGTATCAGCACAGCGTAATTATGACCAGCTGGCTTGGCTGAAATATGACACTCAGTTGCGCCAGATGAAAGCTAATCGTCCTCAGATGAGGTGGGACCAGAGGGATGTCAATAGCTGGCTAGAAGAAATTACTCCAAAAGGGAGTTAACAACAGGGCACCCAATTCCCTTTGCTCCTCTGGTCGGTCTACTGACACAAAGGGAGCCTGCTGGCAGCACAATAAAAGGTACGATCCAAAAGGCTTAACTTGCAGATTTAAACAGATCTGCCCATTCTGAGGAGGGTCCTCCTACCCAGAACTTAAGTGTTTCAAAAGGCAAAAGGAAGTGAGTGGGCAGGTTTTCAGCTGGGTAGGAGTATGGAACATTCTGTTTTTCTCATGGCCCTGTTCCGGGTAAGTTTCAAGTATTGACTCCAATGTTCAGTTTATCCTACTGTATTTTAGAGGCACAGTTATTTTATTTTTTTTATTTTTGGAAGGTGTTTGGATACCCTCCACGTCGGTTGAAACTGGCTGACACCAAACCCTAACTCAAGTACTTCTGCAATATACAAGAAGGTTAACGTCTTCTGCATTTATCGTAACATTTTCATTTAAACATTTCTACATTCAGTTACCAAAATCAAGTGGCCCAGATTTCTGAGGTTATCATTGATGTCATCAATTCAAATTGTCATGTCATCTTTGATTTCGTGGGTGTACGTCTTAGCAGTTCACAGTGGTAACGCAAGTTATGGTTGCTTACTTTACCATAAGTGGCACATTTCTGGCGTTTTTCAATTTTACTTGCAACCATAATAACCCTTTAAGAAAGTGTTTCCACTGATTGTGTTAAGTTTTTACTAGTGGAACTTAACCATGACGTCCCTTTAACAAAGTTTTTTCACTGAATTTGATATGTTTTTATTAGTGCAACTTAACTATAACATCCCTTTAACAAAGTTTGTTCACTGAATATAATATATAGTTAGGATGGAGCGTGGGCAAGTATGGCCTTTCTAGGTCCGTGGTGACCGGGAAGTCGGGGTTCAGCACTTTAAAAATCATACAAGTGCTGTTTGTGACATCATTTGCCCAATGGACTACCCTTTGCATCACTGACTAATTTTGTTTTCCATCTCCACCTCTGTAAATGTTAACAGCATAACACACACTGAATTATATTTTCAGCTGGATGCCGCACTTGTTGATTTCTGCTCAGTACACAAGCAGAAATCAACAAGTGCGGCATCAAGTTGAAAATATAATTCAGTGTGTGTTGAGCTGTTAAAGTAGATAGAGACGGAGATGGGAAAACAACAAAATGAAAGGAAAAAGCAGCTATTTATTGCACAGGCATCAGTGATGGTTTGGTGGTTTAGGAGGTCTCCCTAATGAACATGGTTGTACGGAGGAGGACTTGGTCTCAGAAATGTTAACAAACCTACAAGACCCTGCTTCATCAGTGTTGCAGGAAGACCAAAGAAAATGTCTGCATAACCTTAAGTACCTACATCTTGATAAAATGACTCGAATTGCAGGCCAGAAAATGACAGACTATCTTCCACGCTCTGGCACAAGTACAGAAATCAGGTAAAGTATCCCTTGCTGTGCTCCATCTACTTTGGATCGAACAAGTATCAACGATCAGTGCATGATTGAGACAAATGTGGAAATGGGTTGCTTAGAAACGGTATTACCTAAATTGACTTTTTACAATTGACCTTTTGCACAATTGACCTAATTATAGTGGTCCTAATTTACCTTCTGCACAGTTGACCTTTATATTATTTTAGTTATTTTATATATTTACTGGGTTGGTTTTGGATTATAAATAATATAAGGGGATTGGGTGGGGGGTTTCCTGAGTTTTTGTATTAGGTGGGGGGTTGCTGGGGTTTTTCCCCCGCATAGATGTCCTTCTAAATTAGGTCAATTCTCCTGAGGTCAATTCTCCCGAGGTCAATTGTGATTAGTATACAACCTTAGAAACGGCCGATGTAGCTTTGGATCCTCATGATGATAGTGGCAATCTTTTAAGTGTGCCAGTTTCACCTATATGAAGGGTGTCACTGTTGGGTTCTTCTAACGTGTTGAATGAGTCGATTTCTGCAACAACACAAACTCTATGCATTTGGAAAATTAAAGAAGAGTCAGCGTACCATTACACCACACATTGAGAGTAGCAGGCAAAAAGAGAAGGTTACATTCTCCTACTATATCCACACTCAACTCTGTTTTGAGGTCATTTGCAGAGCTTTATGATAATATATGCAATGAAGTTTGGTTTTAAGTGAAATTAATCTTAAACTCGAACTTTTGGACAAACTACCTCATATTCCTAAGGAGACTGTGAAGGTAAAGGAAATGGGTGGTCTTCCACGTAAGGCCTTCACAGGAAAGGAATTGGCCATACAAATAAACTTGAACACATACCCGAATTACTGAAACAGGAAATCCCTCTGCAATCTGGTATGGAGCGATCTGACTGTAGTATTAGGGAAAGGCATGCTCATACTAAGCCAGAAACGAATAAGTCAAATGGCAAAATCTAAAAAGAATAATAGGAACTCACATATATTTCTTCACTCCTTACATCCTCTTGAATGCAATCAAGCACTGTGTCAACCCACTACCCGACCCTGCCATACCACACTCCATCGAAAAAGCCACTGCCATCAACACATTCTTTAGTGACAAAATCAGCAGGATTTGCCAGCACATAGACAACAACTCTGCAATCACAGACTCACCTCATGTCCCTGCTCACTAAATCTCCACATCCTGAACAACATTCAAGACACTCCCTCCATTGCCCTATGCTGGTGCAAGTCCTATCTCACCAACCACCAGCAGTTTGTTCAGATGGACTACTCTAGATTGCCAATGCTACCCATCACCTGTGGAGTCCCACAGGGTTCCATCCTCTCCCCAGTGATCTTCAATCTATACATGGAGCCGCTGGGATGCCTCATAGCCACACACAACTTCCACATCCACCAATACACCAATGACACACAGCCATACCTCAAGATTGACTCAATTAAGGACATCCACAGGCTCAAAGCCTGCATCTCACTGATCCAGTCTTGGATGTACAGTGCATATTTAAAGCTCAAACCATCCAAGACCGAATTCCTCCTCCTCACAAACAACATCGAACACTCAGAAATACAGGCCTGGCTATCAACCATGAACCTTGAGGGCTTTATACCTAAGCTCTACAACTTCGCCAAATCCCTTGTGTTCCACACCAAAAAAAACCTCTCTTTCAAGACACACATAGCTACAAATCTCAGACAGCTTGGTATCAGCTCTCCCTCATGTGGAAAGTCAAGCCCTTCCTCCCTCTGGACAGCTTTATATCCACTGTTCAAGCACTGGTCCTGTCTCACCTGGATGGGGGGAATGCCCTCCTCAAAGACTTCCCGTCGTCCCCCTTGTGCCCCTGAGAAGTTGCCTAAGCACGACTGCATGCCTCATCAAGGGTCTATTCCGGTACAACCACATCACCATGTCCCTCATCAACCTTCACTGACTCCCAGTGCATGCACAAATCATCTTCAAGTCTTGCTGTATCATCTATAAGGCAGTCGCCCTCAAGTCACCCAGCTACCTCACAGAGAAACTCAGCATTTCTGGTGGAAAGCACACCATCAGAATCCAGGACACATGCAAGCTTGAAATCTGCCACTGCAAAAAGGAAAGGACAAGAAAACAACCCTTCTCTGTCTATGCCCCAAAACTATGGAACCTCCTCCCCGTCAGCATCAGACTCGCCCTCAGGCTCCTACAGTTCTGAAAAGAACTCAAGAACCACCTCTTCAAGGAGTCTCTCCTCCTCACCTCCTAGGCCATCATGTCACACCCATGCCACGTGAATTACTAGACACCGTCCACCTCTCTCCTCCCCACCCCTCTGTACAGCTGTACCCCTCCTCTGTGCCCCTCTGAATCCTACCACCTCCTATATATCTGTTCTGTTGTTACCTCTGATAACTGCTGCAATATGCATCTGTACTGTTTTATACCTCTTTAAAGTGCTGCGTTGTGTATCTGTGTTGTTGTATACATCTGTAAAGCGCTCCGTTTCTCCTCAAAGGTAGGTCTGTGCTCAATAAATACCATAATAAAAATGACAATAATAATACCACAGAATTGGCTGCAAATCTAGCTCAACCTAAGACGCAATACACAATTTCTTCATTATCTTTGGGCATGGTATTTGGTTCTTGTCTGGGCTCCCAAGAGGGGCAGAAGACCCAGAATGCGATTCCATTTCTATTTCAGGGGACTGCTACCAAAACGATCAAGTCAATGGGGGAATCCATGAGATTCCTACTACTTCTGGAATTTCTCAAATTCTAAAGAACCCTTCTCATGGACTAGTTGTATACTTTGACTTTGGGACACAAACTGACTTAATTTGCAGTGAAGAAATTCAGGCGATGACCAACTGTGATGTGCACAAGATTCAGCTGCATGATATAACCACATCTAGTTTGGGTGCGTATAGAGGCATGTGTATTCAGGGCCTGAAAAAATGTAACCTTAAATGTCAAGCAACCCAATGTGGGTGGGAGGGTTATATGTAGCCGAGCAGCTGGCCCTTTAGCTGTACAGGCATGGTCAACCAGGCTGTATCATCTTCTAACGTGGTCGTTTTTTGCTGCCCACAAGGGTCAAATGTTTATTTCCAAACAGGACGTTAGGGCTCAGACAGGCGAAGATGTGTTTTTTTTGGTGTGCCTATACTATTGCGCTCAATGGGCATTCAGACAGAGGAGGTACATGGGTTACTATATGAGGTGAACCTTTCTTCATCTAAGGAGGTTTACACCAGGGAGGACAATGGGAAGTCAGTGGTGCCCAGTCATCATTTTTTGGGCAGGGAATCTCATTGGAAGCACAGGGTAGCATACCCCTCCCCTTATTGTGCCTTAACTCCCTCTGGTCCTCCTAGGGAACAACAAACCGGATCTCTTAATTCTATAAAAAGCCTGATTCCATGTACCCCTTGTGTCTTTCAACATGTTGAAACTACTGACAAAAAGTTGAGTCTGTTACACTTTAATGATTGTATACAAGGAAATAATGAAGGAGTGCCAATCGAGGGTGGCTATAAGCCCCTGATAGGGCAGAAGGGAGTGTATAGAGGAGTGGAATACATAGGAGACAAATGGTGGGATAGCTATCGTTGTACCTTATACTAGTATTTGTGCTGGAATTCTCCAGGAATTTTGGTATATTATTAAATCGTTCTACCGTATTGGCCCTGTTCAGCGAAATCCCCAAGTGTCTACTCTCAACAAAGAATATTGAACTTGTGGAGTTCTTTCAAGATTACAGAACAGATATGGCATTTATTACGCACCTATACACAAGTCAAACACAGTGGGAAAAGTTCATAGGAAAGTGAGTTTTACCGAATCTAACAAACAGATTCCAGACTCTCAAGAAGATTGGTCCTGGCTCCCTATAATATTGTCGGAATGAAAGGCTATGTATAAACATCATTCCTAATATATCTCAGGAAAGTAAGGTAGAGAGAAGCTCATCTAGCCAGGATAGCAATTGTACGTTTTCTATAGTGTCTTGGAACATGAGAGGGGTTTATAATGACGATTTGGTTAAGACACTAGGCTGATACTCCATGGTGTGTCTACAGGAAACTCGTGCAATAGACAGCCTTGTTTTGGATGGACAGCAATGCTTTCAACAATCAGCTCAAAACAAGAAGGTGGTAGACCCTCTGAAGGGTTATTTACAGCAATTGACAATGCTTTGAGATTAGAGGAAAATGTCATTTAATGGACACTAGAGGAATATTGGCGGTAGAATTAAGCCTTCCAGGTAGTGTAAATTGTCATAATATATCACTCCTCAACATATACTGGGTAAGGATCTTGTAACCAGTACTAATGTCTGGCAGAGGGACTCCCAGGAACCCCTTGTTAATTTATCTGACCGATTCAGACATTTGTGATTTCATTGCTTCTGTGAATGGTATTTTAGAATTGTTTAAAACTACATACCCGGAAGGTAACATCATTTTAGCAGGAGATTGCAATGTCATATGTCTATTACCTGGAGACTGTATGGTGGCTAATCAGGACTGGATCTCGGAATACAGCAAACAACAATTAGAGTACTGGCTCAGTCTGGTTAATCTATGCAATGAGTGGGGTTTATGAATCTTGAATGGACATGTCAAATGTAACATTCCTAGTCACCCGACCTGTCATAGAGAAAAGGCTGTAGTCTAGATCGACTAGATTATTCTGCCTGAAAGACTTTTTCATAGGTGTAAGCAGTTAGTTATTAATTCCAACTCAGCTAGTGACCGTGGTATGCTAATTGCTAACCTGAATGTGATTCTCCAGCATTCTATCAAGTCTGCATGCACTGACTTGACAACAAACTGGAAGAAAAATGGTATTATATGGAGGCCCAGGGTATTGGAAGGGTTTAATGCTGAGCTGGCAAACCTTTGCCAGTTATGCACATTTGCTAACAAGCAATCAATATTTCCCGTTGCACAATTTCTCACTTTGATTATGCAGAAGCTGTCAGAGTTTTGTAAAGGAGATTGCTCTCGCCCTACTTGTGGTCATCCTCATAAGTATAATGATGAGGTCAAATGTAGGAAAAGACATATGAGATGTGATATAAAAGTAATATGTGAACCGAAATTTCAATAAACTAAGCAGACTGAATTGATTAAGAAGGTAAACCAGAAATATAAAAATTGGATGAAGGAAAATAGATAGCTGTTAGCTCAACAAGATAGGGAAAGTATGTTAGATACTTGGTTAAAGCACAATGCTAGGATTTTTTGGGCCGTGGTGCAGAATCATGCCTTTCTAGATAGGGAGGTGTTATGTAACCCTATTTCAGAGGCTGTGTGGAACTCGTATTTTAGTGATTCACACAAGGATGTTTCTACGGAACTCCTTGGACACAGCTAAAAGGGTTTTTTGGAATTCACTATGGAAACTATTTTAGAAGTTATTCATTACTCTTCTGATACCCGTGCCCCCGGTGGACTTTGGAATAGATTACTGAAACTTGCACCTGCCGAATTGGCCTCTGGTTTGTTCTTGTTTTTTGAGAATGTTCGGACAACCAGAACTATTCCAGACTCTTGGAAAGACCCAAACATAGTGCCTATATATAAGAAGGGTGACCTATCACTTCCATCTAGTTACCGACCGATTGCCTACCTGGATGCTAAGAGCAACATATTTTCAGTGCTCCTGGTGAAGGAGATCGGAAATTGGATTACAGCAACAAATCGGCTATCCAAATTTCAGATGCAAATGGCCTTGTCGTCAATGGAAAATAATGGGCTAGACTTAAGGGAGCAGACCCCCTGTATGTGGCATGTGTAGACCTATCTGTGGATTTTAACATGGTGGATAGGCAGCGACTCTGGCTAAAGCTTAGGAGCTGGAATTTTCCTGAGTCTCTTCTGTCTATTCTGGTGCACATTCCCATAGGTAACAGGTTTAGAATTAGACTGGCTATGCAGGGATCTGTTTCTGGGGAAAATCCTACTGCGAGGGGTGTGAAGTAATGGTGTGCATTGACCACCTGCCTCTTCAACTTGTACATTTCAGATCTAGGCAAAATCTTGGAAACTACCCCTTTTGTTCCCCCAGAATTGGCAAAGAAAACTGCTCACAGTAATGCTATGTGGACTACGTTCTTCTTACGAACAGAACACAAGTGGGTCTGCAACGACTTTTAAATTGTTTCTATGATTATGCCATTATGAATTTGAACACCATCTAAAAGCAACATTGATGTTTCAAATTTCAATGGAACATGTGTGAGACGTCCCAGATTTACTTGGGCATTAGATGGTAGTATTCGTTCTATCGCACAATCAATTAAGTATCTGGGTTTCATGTTAGTTAGAGTACCTCACAGAGTTCTCAAGCATGACAGATTAATGGAGAGAGGAACACAATTTGGAACACAAATGCACTGCATCATTTAGAAAGTCTGTCATTTTACACTGACCCCTCTTGTTGCATTTTATAACCTTAAAGTACGTTGTGCCTTCTTTTGTCAGGAGATTAACTCATATTCTGAAATGTTTGACTGCAGTAAATTAGAAGGACGAATATAGCGGAAGGTGTTCATTTTTCCCAATTTTGTTCCCATTGTCATCATATGGTATGAATAAGGTTTATCTTCTATGAGTTGATTTGTAACATGGAATGCTATTGCTCTACATAGAAAAATCATATTGGCAGCTCCTAATACTTCAAATCATTTAATTGGAAAAGAGATGGAACGTTTGTTCAGGGGTTGTTTTGTGGACTTTAAACGTAAATGTTGTGAGTCTCTTACTGTTGGAAATATAAATTTCGATAGCTGCAAAAAAGACATAAGAGGCAATCTTACAAACTGTTTAGTGACTTGTGTATGGAAAATAAATGGAACTCTTCCTCGTTATATTTGCCAATGTCCAGATAGCTGCTTTATTTGGACATTTTTGAGAATAAGCTTACATCTCACCCTTACAAGGGAGATTCTCATCATTAGAAACCCGTGTCCAGATTAGCTATTAAGGTTCTTTAACAAGGAGGTAGAGTCTCTAAACATCTTTTTATCCATTATCCTATTTTACGACTAAAAGAGGATAATATAGAAAAAATGTGTAGGATTTTAAAAGACAATTCAAAAAAATTATTAATGACAACTGTGACATTTTTAAGTGCCTTAAATAGGATGAATGTTTCTTAACTGAGTTTATTTCTTTTCTTCAAATTATTGATGTGAAAGTCTGTGGAAAGTTTATTTTTTAAAATAGGGATTTAGAGCACTTTTATGATATTGTTGAATTTCATGATATTTGTTTGTATTGTGAAGGCATCATAAAACAAGACACAGCCAACGGACTAAAAGTTCAAACAAAACATATATATTAATTTAAATGTCAGGATGGTTGAAGGCCTAACTTGCCCTATGCTAAGGTGGGCTTTCCCTACTTGAACAAAACTAAGGAAAGTCTGAGTTAAAGAGTTCAACTTAATAGTCATTCTGTGTCCAAAACCTATTCTTGCCTCACAACTAGAACAAACTAATTTGTAGGGATTCCAAGGTCAAAAGAAACAGTTTTAACACAACATTCTGAGCTTCTTCTAGCTCACAGCTTTCTCCCAGCCCCCCTCCCACAAGCATGAGAAGGTTCCATTCCCCAAGGATAAGAAAGTGTCATTCCCCAAGCATAAGAAAGTTACATGAAAAAGGGTCTAGAAATGTACCTTTTTCCAGTTCAAAGCAATATAGTTCAAAATCACTCCTTGGGTTACCTTCCCCAAGTTTCAAATAATGCAATCCAAACAAAAGGGTCTTGAAACTCCAATCCCAAGACAACACCTGCCAAGCCTAGGGGTTCCCTTCCCCAAGACTGCAATGTCTCACACACGTTCCTTGGTGCTTGTTCCTGTGCACAAAGTTACCTTTACTTGATTACCTGTATTAGTTTCTGGACATAGGGTGTGCTCTTGGGGTCCTCAGGTTTCTACATAGCCGCCTTGTTGCTCTGCCACCATCTGTCACACACACCTTTTCAAATGCTAGCCCTGTCACATTGTATTCCCTCATTGAGGTTCGCTGTTGGGTGTTTCTTCATTGTACAACAATCTTTCAATATTATTCAATTGCAGTTCAGGATTTAATGCAGTCTTATGTTGCTTACATATATTCAGCTTCAAGATTTGAGTTCATTTGTTGTGAAACATTCATTCAGTATTCAAGGTTTTACTGATTAGCTATAATGTTCAATTTCCCTTTTAGTTTGGTATTCAATATGCATTAATTTCTGAGTTCATTCATTGTGCAACCTGCATTCAGCATTTAACATTTTACTGGTTTGCTGCAATGTTAAATGTTCTTTTTCCTTTTTAGTTTGATATTAAATGTGCATTCACTTCTGAGTTCATTCATTGTGCAACAGGCATTCAGCATGCAACGTTTTACTGGTTTGCTGCAATGTTAAATTTGCCTTTTAGCTCAGTATTCAATATGTATTGGTTCTCAGTACTTTCATTCCATGGTTGAAGACTTTCAAAAACTTTCTTTTTTTAAGGTCCACAGCCACTTCAACAACACTTTTATTAGTTTAGAAGAAAGTATTCATACTGTTCACAGACCTTAAAAAACATGCTTGTTCCTTTAACAAGCCACGGGATCACTCTGCTACATTTTACAAGTTTCTGGCCCTATTAATAGCGTTTCACTTCATGAGGCTGGCGGTTACAGTAATACTGTGTTTCTCGAGCTGGGAAACTCACTGGCACACTTTGAAGTCCTTTTCCCTATTGTGCTGGCCACAAACTCTTGCGGCTTCCTTCCAGGGCTCTTTCTCCACCCCACAGACACTCTCGCGCTCTTGCAGTGCCACAGGAGAACGAGCAGTCCTTTGGATGGAATGAAGGGCGACCCCATATCTGGTCTCCTTCCTTCATCTCGCTTCTGCCCCATGGAGCTCCTACTCCCACATCACACTCACCCGGACCGTCAGCTGCTTCAGTCTTCAGTGTGCTTCTACCGCTGCAGAAAGACTCACCATGGATCCCATCAGCGTCTCCCCTCTCTACACCCACCTTCCTGTTCACACCCCTTATATACACCTGAGTTGTGTAAAGGGTTTGCAGGTGTGAGTCCTTCCTCTTGATTGACTGACTATAGGTAGGCTTATTAGTCAGACATGCCTGGTTTCTGCACGTGTACACCTGTGAGGCCGTCTTCCTTGCCTCAGTGCCAAAGTGGTGTAATTACATGTTAGTGTGCATAACTCCTAGGCACCTCTTCCTCGTCTCGGTACTGTCAAATGTCCTGTGTGAAAAAATGAAGGGATCTGGCCTATAATAGCCCATAAAGGTTGGGGAAGGGTTAGGTTTGTCATTAATGGACAAAGGAGGGGACCAGGTCTCGCCCAAGGTGTTTTCTCTCCCAATCTTCAAGGACCCTCCACCCAGGTGATCTTCTCTCACTTCTCCATCCCCAGGGTCAGGATCCAAAGGCGATGGATGTGCCGTGGCCACCTGAGAGAGAGATCCCCGGGACTAGCAAGTGAGACACCATTTTGTGTCTCACAGACTCCAAATCCAGAAAGACCTATGAATTCAAATGCATGCACATTTTCAGTGCACTGGGGGCTTGAACAGACATCACAGTTTCATGAGTCACTATTCCAACTAATAGACTTTAACTTTTTCTACTCACAGAGAAACAGAGATCAAAACACCCAGACATGACACTTTCCATCATTTTTTACAAGGCCATTCACAGACATTCAACTGGCACTGCACCAGCCCGACCAGCCTCTCTAAGGCAAATAATTGTTGCTAGACTCCCTCCAACCCAGCCCCATCTGCCCTCAAAGTTACTCAGCTGAAAATATTCCCAGAGGCTTGTTCAGGCCCTAGTCCCTAGTCAAACCCCACCCTTTCCTCTTTATTGTGATATAACACAATCCTGATATGGTATTTGACACAAGGATGCCACACTGGTCTGCATGGGTCATAGGTCTAACACATAAACTGTCTGTTTATCCCCTCTTTCAGACTTCTAGAGGCACTAGCCTGATATGTTGATGATTGTGCTGCAGCTGATCTTGTAAAGGTACTGACATACCGAGCTTCAACTGGATTGCACATACAATGACTGACTCCTAACTAACCCTGTTTGCCGTCCTGAGAACACAGTAACAGGATGGGCTGAGGTTTTTGTTTCTTTTCCCTGCTCTCCATGTTCACGGACCCCTACTCTACTTAACACAGTGTACCAGTTAGACCTTGAAGATTGCATGCATCAGGAAGTTGAACATCCAATATAGGCCTTGCTGAGCAAAACTATGCATCAGGGACAGACAGGCAAAGATAACGGGGTATCTGCAGGAGGGGCTATGTAATCTGTAATTCTGTGGGGTTTTTTAAATGCTTCATTTCATCTCTGCGCTAGTAAGCAGAAACATTCCATCCTAACTAGTAAATATCAAAAAGATATGACTTTGTTAGCTTCATTAAGGTATCGATCGACCTGTTATCTTCTGGGTAAACATTATATTCAACTCTTGGCTAACACAGTAAAAGTAGACTGAACTGTATATCATCATAGTACAACATTTATTTCACGAAGTACCATTTAGGTACATCATATAATATAATACATGTAATACAATATAAACAAGTATAAAAAATAAAACACTATACTATGGTACATAATATTTAAAATCCCGAGTCAAGACCATTGCAGAACACTTAACCGACTCCTTTCAATGGGAGTCAGAACAATGTTACACAATACTTTTCCCTCCTCTGCCAAGCCCTATGGATGTATTTGGTGACAATGTAAACCACATTTAAGTCATTAGACATTTTACAAAATTTCAGAGGTTCCCTTGTGGTGGTAACGTTATATAACAAGAACAATGGTTTCAAATACCTAGTTCCTAAAACTTTTAAGGCTTCAAAGGTTAGTATGAAGTGGGCTATTGTTTCTACACCTTTGCTACATATTGGGCATTCAGAGATAACCTTCCCATCCCACCTACTCGTTTTTTACCACACGGGCAAGCATCCTAGGCATAACCTCTTGTATAAGGCGCAAGCATAGGCTGGGTCCAATGTATTCTGATATAGCTCCATGCCCTGCAAAGCTTTGAGCTCTAAGTAGTTTGGACCGGTTGCCAAGGCTAATGTGATCATCCGTGCCCATGATAATTTATATCGATGAAAGGCCATCTTGACTCTCCATTCCGCGTCATCTCCCAAGATCCACAGATTTTGCCAATATGGCGATGAACCCAAGAGGGCAAGACATTTTTTTACCTGGGCCAACCATTGAATCCTGTGCCATCCCCCCAATCTGAATACATGTTCTAATGCTTCTTGGCATTTCAGTAGCTCCTGGTTTCCCCAAACACAGAGCCAGTAATAAACCGGTCTGATAATTATTTGGTCCGCCAAAGAGAGTGAGTCCACACTCCATTTGAACTGTACTAGTTGGGGTGCTTTGGGGAAGCAGCAAAATCTCTTTCAGAAATGTGTTATCTGTAATTGTTAGGGGGGTGGCATCAGCCCCAGACTTCGGCATCATATAATGCTGCTGCCTTAGCCTGCGCTACATATTACTTGAGGGCTGGGCCTATTGCACCCCTTCTGTGCCTAGCATGGTAGGCTTTTGGGGCCCACTCTTTCTTTTTGCAGTAGTGTGTTGGCTTTGGCAACTGATCGACACAACAACCCCCACTTGAGAGCCGAATCACCAGATAATCATACCTCTTCCAGAATTTTACCCCCAACTCCAATTTCAATGTTTTTATTCCCATTGATTTTGATGTAAAAACCAAACCTTTAGTTTTTGCAGCATTTATCTCCAATCCCAATTTACTGCATTCATCTGCTAAGGTGGACAGGGCAAGGCACAGTCCCATTTGGGTGATTGAGAACAAGACTGCGTCATCCATGAAGAACAAGACTGCAATGCGGTCCCCACAAAATTGGCGGGTCCGTACTCACCTCCAACAGTCTCTCACAAATAGAGTTGATGTACAAACAGAATAATACTGGATCAAGGACACAACCCTGTCGGGCCCCTCGGTCAACTCTAAAAGAGTCTGGCCCTCATTACGACCCTGGCGGAAAGCGACTGACCGGAGTGCCACAGCGTAAATAGCGTTTCCGCCATTGCACGAAGGAGCAAAGTGCGGCCCATTCCGACCCATCGGGCACGAGCACCACGGCATGGCGGAAGTGCAAAGTCCGCGATGGCGGAAATGACCCCAAAACGGCCCACACCGCCGCCGTACGGCGCCCTAGGTGCAATACCGCCACCCCTCTTAGCGGTCACCGCAGTGTGCGCCTACCGGAAAGTACGGTGGCTGGAAATATACGGAAACGGAAGTTAAAACATGGGCCCGGAACGGGAAACATCCCGGCGTACACCTATAAATACACTAAAACCACACAACCACTAAAATCACTACCCTGAAACACACCCCAACCCGTCAACCACCCTAGCGAAACCAAGAAAAATGGGAAAAGTAGCGAAGAAAGCGTGCGACCGCAAGCGGCAGGTCCACTTCTCCCGTGAGGAACTCACCGTGCTAACAGAGACCCTCCAGGAGAATGCTGCCGTCGTCTTCTCCACGCAAATGACCAGAACGGCACTTGCAAACAAGAAGGCCATATGGGCTCTGGTGGCACAGCGGGTAAGTGCGGTGGGGACCGCACCCCGCACCCCACAGCAATGCCGCAAGCGATGGGACGACCTGCGGATACGCGTCCGCAGCATACTCTCTGCCAACCGCAACATTGCCACAGCCACCGGGGGAGGTCCTGAATCACCCACCAAGTTGACCCCCTGGGAAGAAATCTGTGCCTCCACCATCG
Organism: Ambystoma mexicanum; assembly: GCF_040938575.1. Classification (NCBI taxonomy): domain Eukaryota; kingdom Metazoa; phylum Chordata; class Amphibia; order Caudata; family Ambystomatidae; genus Ambystoma; species Ambystoma mexicanum. Next base: position 1,409,178,593 of record NC_090935.1, read on the forward strand.
GAATGGAGAGCATAGAGGGAGTCGGAGGGATGGAGAAAGGAGTGCAGACATCCGAAGATTCAGGTAGGTGGGCCAGATAAAACAATGCCAAATCCACACAGTCCATCCATGTGAAGTACCATGCGTCCACATAGTGCAACAGAAACACATGTCCAGGAGAACGTCCACACACATCGGCCTGCAAGCGCACGTTAAAACCCACAATAAATACATAAATAATTAAAAACCCCTAATACACGCACTACACGTGCAGCAGGCACACCCTAACTGCAGGCTGCCAGACAACTGCACCCTCACTCCACACACAAATCAAAGCACCTCCAAGGCCCCGACCCAAATCACCCTCAGGTACCACCCCAATGCATGTGATACAATGCCATTCCAATTCCCACAGACCCATCAATAACCCTCGCCCTCCTTTACTCCACCACAGGGTCCGATCCAAACGACGAGCTACAGGACACCCCTACCAGCACACCTGCAAAGAGGGCCAAGACCAACGGCCAGAGACCCTCCACCTCAGCTGCACGCATCAAGACACGGCAGCAGCACAAATCAGGTGGCAGCACAGAGGAGGGAACATCAACAGGCACCCCAGCAGCCAGCATGCCCACAACACCACCACCACAGGTCCCCCCAATGGATGCCACAGAAGGCACTGCCTCTGGTGGCAGCAGCACCATAGGTGACACCCCATTGATGGCAGCATGCTCGGACACAGAAAACGGGGATGCCGAAGTCAGATCCATCCATGACCTGTCCCAATCCCCCTGTCTGTTCCATCCCGTACAACATGAGGATACCACGCAGGGGCACCCACCAGACGACGACTGGCCATCCCCCACAAGCCCTGTGGCAAGGCAACATGAGGACAACAGCCCCTCTGTGACGCCCCCGCAAATGGCCATGGCCCAGCAGAGGCAACAGTCCCTCGACCAGTTGATCGAACAACAGCAGCAACTGGCCACACTCCTCAAGGACCATGCCGATGAATGTGGGGGCACTAAGGCAGACATAGAAACATCAACTGAGACACTTAGGGCAGAAATGGAGAGAGGTACAGAGACGCTAAGGGCACAAATTGAGAGAAGCACCGAGAGCCTGAGGGGGGAACTGCATGCGACGTCCAAAGACGTATGTGCCGAACTTTCCGCAGTGCGCCGTGTGCTCACTGAGCTCTCGCAAACCCTTAGGGACATGCATGGACGTGAGCAGGCAGACACATCATCCGTAGCAAGTTCCGTCCAGGGCAGCCCCCAACGTAGATCTGGGAGGAACCTGCGCTCCACAGGCAGGGGTGCCCCTGATACCCGCAGAGGGGGCATGCAATAGCGACAGCCCACTTACAATGAGCATCTTTGGACACTGGTGTTCGGGGGGGAGGTAGGAGGGTGGAGGGGGTGTGTTGGGCTCACTTGGGTGGCGGGTCGATAGGGTGTTCAACATGATATCACATATGCCATAAAAAGTGCACGATCAACCAATGAGAAGTGTGGACATTGATCTTTGTGTACTAGGCCATCATAGGCGTACAGTCCATATTGTGCATGTCCCAGACACACGCAGTGCCACGAGTCCCGTGTCCATGTATCAGCCACCAGGCGTGAGTGCTAGAAGCATACATCAATGAGATGCTGACGAATGTCACGGGCCTCCGGTGCCTCGCAGACTCCATGAGGTGCTGCCACATCCCCACCCTCATCATGACCATCATCAGGTGCTTGCAGTTCTGCGTCAGGGGGCATGGGCACATTTCTACGTACGCACATGTTGTGGAGCATGACACATGCCATCACCATCTTTGCAACCTTCTCATGGCGGTACAGGAGTGCCCCGCCAGACCTGCTGAGGCAGCGGAAACGGGTCTTCAGTAGGCCGAATGCCTGTTCAATGACTACACGGGTACGTGAGTGGGCATGGTTGTAGTCCTCCTCATGCTGGTCCCGTGGGTTCCGGACTGGTGTGAGGAGCCATCTCTTCAGTGGATATCCAGCATCACCTGTATGTGGACGAGAAACGTATGATGTGGAATGCCATTGATACGTACGCACACCCCCCCCCCTTCCTGGCAGGTCAATGCCAATTCACATACCCCACATCATCATGCATGTAATGAGACTCACCGAGTAGCCAGGATCTGTTCCCTGCGTGTCGCTCCATGTAGCGTGGTATTGTAGAGTTCCTCAAGACCATCGAATCATGGGTTGATCCAGGGAATCGGGCACAACAATGTGTAATGATCCTGTTGGAGTCACACACCATCTGTACATTCAGGGAATGAAATTGTTTTCGGTTGCGGTACTGGGCCTCCATGGCATGTGGGACGACCAATTCAACATGGGTGCAGTCGATGGCACCAATGCAACCCAGTATGCCGGCAAGTGCATGGAATCCCACTTTTGTGTTGGTTATTTCCTGCTCCGAGCGTGGTAGAGAGATGTAGTCGTCTGCGTGCTTCAGGAGGGCATCGAGCACTTGCAATAGTGTCCGTGAGAACAGTGGCTGAGAAATGCCATGCAACTGTCCGACTGTGTGCTGGTAGGTGCCTGTGGCCAGGAAGTGGAGTACAGACACCACCTTCAGTAGGGGTGGGATGGCGGTTGGGCTATCTATCATGCTGACAAGGTCAGCCTGTGTCATGTCCACAATGGCGGTTATGGTGTCCCGGTCCAGACGGTAGAGGGTGTGGATCTGCTCATCAGTGAGGTTGAACGGATGTGCTCGGAGGCGTGGGATTGCGGGCTGCCTGCGTGGTGGTAGTGGCTGTGCTGGTTGGCCTTGCTGGCCCTGCCTTGGCCTCCTCCTCCTCCTGCGTCTCCTCCGTGCGGCTGGTTGTAGTTGGTGTTCGTCTTCTTCTTGGAGTCGGAGCGCTTGCAGTGCTATCAGGTCCCCCAGGGCCAACATCGCGAGTCCTGCCGGTAGCATTTCGGTGTGGTTGTGGGAGGAGACTGGCTGTGCAATTTATGTGTTTTCAGGCTGTATGGCCTCCACCTGTGGTGATTGATTCCACCTGTGCAAACTGCTCTCCCCTTTGGCCGAGCACGTCCCGCGCACAACGCTGCAATTCGGGGAATTGTATCGTGCTATTGCAACCATGTATTTGTACCCGATGGCCGTGTAAGATTGGTTGATATGTTCATTCTGCTGTGGTCCCATTGTTTCACATACTATCTGTGCAGTCGCGAACTGACTTGTGAGGGGTCAGTGGAACGTAGTACTCGAGTAACGGTGGACCCTCATGCATCACTGCACCGAGGTTCAACGACGGGCGGGGCGTCCCATTCGTGGGTGAAGGCAGTTGCCATTTTCACACACAGCCGCACTCGATGGAATAATTAGTGATTTCAAACGGCCACAGATGCCTTTTCGACGTGATGTTGCAAATGAGGAATTCGAGGGGCGGCGCTTTCGGTTTCCAGCTAGCGGCGAGGAGATGCCCACAGGTCTGACTGCAAATGTAACGTTCTATTGTTCTATGTCCTTGAGACAGGGCCCATGGCGAGGGAGCAATGATTGATATGAATAGTTTGGGATGCGCAATAGCTACGTGGGCGATGAGGCCGTCCGTTCCCAAAAACATGTTACTTCACAACACTGGAATTACGGGCTGGGGCACTGTGGATTTAGCAGGCTGCATAACGCACGGACTCAATGGATGTTTCTAATGTTATGTGAGTAATTATTCAGGCATTTTGATCCCGGGATGAGGGAATGATGGATGGATGCATGGGCAGGTGATTTGATACAGAGTTTGCCATGTACAGGGCTTCTTGGGATCTATCCGCCTCCCCTACGCTATGTGATGCAGGGCTGCCATTGTGGGACCATCGTCCATCTGGCCTTGTTGAGCCCTCCCTGTCTCGAGGCGCCCTCAGACACTTGTGTCCATGCACGTTAACATTCCCATCTGATGGAATCTGTTTTGACAGACGCATGCACAGGTACACTCGTTTGTGATGGTGTTTGCACCTCGATATAGATGGTTATGAGTCGCAAGTGGTTTTGGGGTGGTGATGATCCTTTTGGTTGGGCTAGCATGCATATGGCTGTGGATTTCGTGTGATCATTGAAGTGAGTAGTTGGAATGTAGTTCTGATGGCCATTCTGTTCTTTTTCTTTTCTTTTGGTTGACAGGTATCTCCTCCCCTTTTGCCACTGCCATCTGTATGCCACTCCTGCAGATGGATTTTACTCCCGACACCTGCTGCTTCGTGTTAATCAGTGGAGCAGCATTATGATCTTATGGGACGATCGCCAATGGGCCACATGCCCTTACGCAGTACTGGTGGCTCGGAGCAACATTTCGGCCTTTCAGCTGGACTAGTGCCTCCCCATTGGGACGGGCCTGCGGTTCTGTGCGCTTCCATGTTGCCTTTTCGTACGTGATTGTGGCTCTGTGTACCATGGGGGAACAGGGCGACACACAGGTAGTGGCTGGTCATTTCTTGCGGAAGCAGCCCACAATGGTGATTGGTGTTTTGGAGTTCATGGCCTGATGGCTGTATGGGCTTGGTGATTTTGATGTGCATTAAATTTCTATTCGGATTTGGCCCGTGTAGCGTTTTTCTTTGCAAGTGATGTGGCATATGCCAATTTGGGGGGCGATGTATTGTGAGGAGATCTGCATCGGGTTCCGGCTTCGGGGTTTAGTTGCGTGGTACTGTACTGGCCGCGTTTGCCTACGAAGCCCAGTGAGGTCAGGGATGGGGGCTGCCAATATGACAGTTTGAATGTTGTCATGCTCAGGGGCGGGGGATTGGGTTTTGTGTAACAGATGCCGGTCAGCCAGGTGGACTGGTGGAATGATGTGATTTTCGGAATATTGCTGGTCACAGGTGCCTGTGTTTGCGTGCGTTTCTTGGTGGGGGACTGTGGTCATGTCCATTGGGATGGCTTCTGTATTCGTGCCATCTGTGCCCTGCAGCTCCCATTGGCCCCTGTTGTGTTTCTTTTGTTCGTTGGCATGCATGGGTGACTTGTACATTTCAATGGTTGCATTGTGGCTTCATTGCACCTACGGGGAGTTGTACTTTGTGGGCAGGGAGCGGTGTACAGGCACTCAGTGGGGCCGTTTACGGTTGATTCGCGATGCCGTACTTCTCGCCATGGCGGAATGGTACATTACGCCATGCCTGATGGCGTTAGGTGCATGTCCGCTAGGGTCGGAATTGGCGTACCGTTGCACCATGGTGGTGTTTGCGGTTTGGCATGGCGCGCGCGCGCGTGCTTGGTGCAGTTAGCGTTGGCGTTCACTACGGTGTCGCTAATGGCTTCGTACTTTGCGGTGACGGGTCATAGTCGCACCGAGCGCTATTCGATGGCGGTATTGCATTTCCGCCATCGTTTTTCGATTTCCGCCAGGGTCGTAATGAGGGCCTCTGTGTTTTTGCCTCCCTTCCCACAGCAGACAGTTGCCGTATTGTCATTATACAAGAGCTAAAAGTTCACTAGAGAAAATTTTGGCAGGCAAAACTTCCCACAAGGTAACCCTAGCGATGCTGTCAAATGCTGCTCTGAGACCCACGAATACCCGATGTAAATGAATGTTTGTGATTATCTGTTGTTTTTGGACCACTAACTAGAACCGGAAGCACTGATCTATTGTGAACTGTATATATAATCGGACATTAATCATTCATCTTTACTACTCATCTGACTCTGTGTTTGATGAAACACAGTTGGTACAGCATTGGGAAGTACGTTCTGAGTGAGTCTGGGGCGATGTTTCATGCATATCTTCAGCGAAGTACTCATGCATATCTTCAGAGAAGTACTCATGCATATCTTCAGAGAAGTACATACTGCAAATGTGGAATCGATTGCCCCTCAAGACATCCCTGGTTCTGCTTTCAATCAAGGATACTGAAAAGCCACAGTTCCGCGACCATGTTCGTACCAATGACATATACTTGGATAAAATGTGCATCACTGAACCAGATGTCTTATCATGGCTGATATTAGGGCACCCAAAAACAATAACTGAACTCATTGTTTCATGCTCAGGAAGATCTAGTAAAAGATATACAAAAATATAATCATTAAAGTAAGACAGCGATAAAACCTTGCAAAGGCAAAGCGCTTTAGAGTTTGGTAACTGCCCTGTGAGGTAGTCTGACTGCTAGGCTAGCCACCCATTTTTATGTCAGTGGTCTGTCACACGAAGAAACATATTACTGGTACTTTGATCATCCATTGTGCCACAAAAAGATAAGAGTGATAACTAAACGTTACATATTCAAGAAAGACCCCATCATGTAATGTAGGGATTCCGGATAGAATAATATATTGCAAGGTTGATAATGGAAAAGTAATTGAGATTTATGAAAGGAATATTTGGATGTAAATTGAGTAAAGCGCACTACAAGTGCACCAAAGTGAAAATGAGAACACTGTAATAACCAAGAGTTCAGGTACTTGTACTCAGCAAAATCTATGAGGAGATTCAGCAACAAAGGTAACAAGCCATGTGATAATGATATCCATAGTAGACTGCATAGCTGTTTTCTTGCTAAGCATTGGAACTTGTTTATAAACATTTTGAAAAGTGGTTGTGTATGCAAATTTATCACATGGAAGGACTGCCCCTAAATTGTGTTGGTCTTTTTTTAGGGTATGATATAGTATTGCTACATACCCATATTTGGGTATGTGTGAAGATTGTTATAGGTGAACATTTAATGACATCAAATTTCATAAAAGAATGTGGGCATGTACAAATAACTATTGTGAGCGAATGATCCGATTGAGAACAGCCTTTAGATAAGGGCTGGGTTGGATCAGGTTGAAGCCAGCGGAAGAGCCAGGGCCTTGTGAATGGTTGCATAAATATATTGATTGCAGGGACAGGGTCTTCAGAGGGGAGTATGGAGACACTGCATCTGGGGTGGCCATTTCCCCAATGTCTGTTGATGAAAACCCCCATTGAGTTGTACATGGTATCTAGCACCTTGTGTGTTTCCATCCACTGAGCCCCATTGGAAGCGCATGGCCCAAGAGATAACTGCCATTGATAAGGGATGGGGACGGATCTGGACGTTGCGAGCGCAATAGGCCTGACACCTTGTCAAAGGACACACAGATATGATGTTTGCTGGGACGGGGTCTTCAAAGGGGAGTATGTAGACCTGGGGTCTGGGCTGGACATGTGGCCACTGGTCCCTAGAGGCAAGATCCCTTTGAGTTGTACATATTCGGCACCTTGTGCAGTCCCATCCGCCCAGCCCCATTGGAAGTGCCTGGCCAAAGTGAGAACTGCCTTTAATACGGGAGGTAGATGGATCTGGATGTGGTGAGCAGAATAGACCTTTCTCCTTGTCAAAGGATACACAGATATTTTGATTGCAGGGACAGGGTCTTCAAAGGGAAGTATGGAGACACCGGGTCGGGGGTGGACATGTGGCCATTGGCCCCTAGAGGCAAGACCCATTTGAGTTGTAAATGGTATTCGGCAACTTGTGTGTTCTCATCCACCCAGACCCATTTCAAGTGCATAGCCCAAGTGAGAACTGCCTTTGATAAGGGAGGAAGTTGGATCTGGACATAGCCAGTGGAACAGGCCTGGCACCTTGCCAAAGTACACACAGATATTTTGATTGCAGCAACAGGGTATTCAAAGGGGAGTATGAGGACACCATCTCTAAGGTGGACAATTGCGAATAGACACAAAAACATGTTGAGTTGTACATTCACTTACACTCTAGTGAACCTGGTGGCCCAAACCAAAACCCAAACCAAACAAAAAGGCATTGAAAAAATGATAACAGTGCATTGATCATGGAGAACTATTTGGGTAGATTATGATTGAGTGTGATTAATAATGGAAACATATTCAAGGTCCTCACAATCATCTTTGTTGATCTTGCTGGTATAGCATAATGTTTTTATTAGTAGATTTGGTGGTGTTAGTGACTTGGACAAAAACTTGTATTCACTTGTCATCATATTACTGCATTGCTTTTATTTCCTATGACTGTCAACGTGTCATAATTGTTAACATTGAATAACAGACTTGTGTATTCCTAATTCGAATAAAATACAATTTAGAGTACTTGAAACTAAGAAGTAACATGTGAAGAAATAATAAGAATAAGAAATGCAGCCCCCCTTATAATGCAAGTACTGAGTATTTGGTATTTCGTCTTTAGGGTTTATGCCTTGTTGTATGTTGTTTGGGAAGATATAAGAAAAACTTGAAATTCGCTAGGAAAACCAAAAAACTTTAATGAAATACACTAACTTGAAATAATATGTTTTATATTCTTTTTATTCTGTTTTGGTTACTCAAGAAACCTTTCACACTATAAATCACAAAGCCATCGGATACATTTTTAAAAATCTAAAAAATGTGCACAAATAATTGAAATAGAACATTCTATGCACCTGTCGATAAAAAAAACACAACTATGTAACATTAAAACAAAAGGAAACATTATCCAGACCAGGCACCACAAGTTCTAACGGAAATAACCATGACGTTAGTAATGTTCAAAAGTTCAAGTGTCAGATGTTGAATGACTCCCCATTGCAGAAACATAGCATTAATACTATTCATAAGAGCAATTGTAAGTGCTAACTTGACATAATTAGAAAGTAAACAATGCAAAGTTATCAGAGACATATATTCTTTATTGGAAGCAAAATATTGTAATAAAAACTGTATTTTTATAACATGTTGGAAGCTATATACAAGCTACAAATTATACAAATCTGGTAGTGCTAGTGTCTGTAAAAATCCTGTGTATTGTCCGGAGGCACTGGGAAATTGTTCACATATACCTCGAACGACACAGGCAGGCATGACATGTCGAGCGCGGAATCCCAATCTTCTATGAAACCACCAAGTAAACGCTCAATAGGCCACAAGCCTGTGGCATCTGTGTAAAAGATAGATAAATAGTTTTGTTGAATGAATCAAATTATTGTAATTATCTTTTTTGGGCATTCTTGGAAAAAATTAGGCATTGGTAGGAATTCAAAAACTGATTTGTTGAATAAAGTAGTCACAGTCCAATATTTTTGAAATAAGCAAAATGTATATGCTCTTTAAGGAAAAATAAGAAAGGAAGATCATTTGGACATAGCTGTTAATTGACAAAAATTATATTGTTGACTCTTAAAATTGAAGGTGGAATCAATTAGCATGAACCAAGAACAATATATTTTTCAATATATAAAAATATTTTGATATCACAGTGGGCTAGGATAACAACATGAAGGGCTATAGTGCAAGGCTGGCACAGATAAAACAGTTAGACACAATGATTACTCATTACTAGGAGCACAAGGGCAAACAGTTGCTATAAGTTTGTGCATCAGCAAAATCAGCATTCTCAACAAGGATCTTGTAAGGCAGGCTGCCCTGAAGTCTTGCAGCTGGGTCACGCTTAGTGCTGGAGGTTATTCCTTGGCTATGTAGGCCAAGCAGCCAGAGCTTTCTCAGCAGCAACTGTTCTCCACCGATGTTGGCATTACCTTACATCGACGGCACATCCAACCAGTTGAAATATCTTCCATGAGATGAGGATCAGAATCATGTGAGCGATTGTCACGACTTTCCCCCAACTCACCATCTGGTCAGAATGACATTGCTTTTTGCAACTTAATGTTTAGAAAGGGAATGAATATTTAATTACTGAGCTGTTTAGAAAGCCAAGACTTAGGAATACAATATTACAGTATGGCAGCCAGCAGCTGAGGGTCCAGAAGGATGGTATCCCGTATAGTCAGTTTTTAAGAAGAATAAGAAGAATCTGTTCTGACAGGACAGACTATTTAATGCAGGCAGAAGTAATGAAAACCTACTTTTTGGTAAGAGGACATACATGGCAATCATTTTCCCAATCCATGACATATTCATGGTGCACAGACAGGAAGCACCTTCTACATAGAGATGTAGAAAAAGAGACTCAGGCAATAGACAAAATCATATATACTCACACAATATCCTCGCATTCCAATGACATACAAAGACATATCAAACATCATCGTCCAATAGTCCATTATTGGATTGTACTATCCCAAATGAATCTTCATTTTGAAGAATGGAATACATATGAGGGGTCAACTATTACATTTAAACTCTCTCAGTATGAACATTTTTAAATCATACATTTTTTTTTTAAATGGATTTCCTGGTGGACAACGAGAAAGGCAATCCACTCAAAATTGAATTTTGTGGGTATTGTGCATGGTGCTGGTCCTCAACCGGCCTTTGTTTAGTAATTCCACAACAACCAGACATATGAAAAACAACCCACTAGGGAAAAAGGCTTGGTGCACCCTTTTCCGAGAAAAACAAGACCTTTATTTTGTATAAACTAAGGAAAATGGCGACAGGGTATTATAAGTCCACTGCCACAGAGCTCTCTCTCTTCATCAAAGCGAACATCACATTATAAGCATGAAAATCGGCATCCGTGACACATTCAATATGCAGTGTTCAGCCCCACCCTCATTGGCTACTGCCTATTTACATGCTAATATTCACATATAGACCCCTCTACTATTGGCCATATCATCTTCTTCAACATCTTCACACATGGGTAATGGCCTCTTCAACTCCAGTTACAGTGAAGTGATTGGTTATTGTTTCAAATGCACCACCCTGTTTTAACAACTAATCATATAATGTGCACATAGTCATCAGCATGAACTCGGCAGACAACCTTGAGGTCAGCCTGGTCCTTGCAAACAAAGCAACTCTTTTCTCATCCCAGACACACCGGTGCCCCCGCTGCAATCTTATAAGCATTGGCATCACTCTTTGCTCTCCCTGGTACAAGTCACAGACCTTGCTGTTCTCTGCTCAACCCTTTATCAGCTACTCCTCCCAAGGGATAGGCCTAACATCCCTACATGTTCCACTGATCCATCCAGTTCATGAAAGATTGAAGAGTCTTATTCCTGGATATCTGGTAGTTCAAACTTGATGACCATTTATTCTGGGGAGGGCTGGTAACGTAAATCTCTGTTCTCGTGTTTTGGCATCTCATGATCTCTGACCTGGCTCCCATGAGTGTGGCCTTCGTACTGGGCCACAGCCCTTTTCCCAATTAGCTGCTTGCATTCCTACCTATTGTACAAAATTCTAGCTAGACACATTTGTATGTAGGTGTACATGCCTGTTACCTGCCGTGCCTGGGAATAGGAATGTAATAATCAAGCAAGAGAAGGGGCCTCTTTGGTCTGTGTTTCCAACATGTCCTGCAAGAATTCAGGCATACTCTCAAATGCAGTGTTAGTTCATGTTACAGTATCACGTGCATGCAATGTGTTCAGTATGACAGTGTCGCAAAGCAGATGGTTAGTTTCCCTTATATACATTTCCACATTACGTGTGTTTCCTGCCAGTCACCTCCACCCATGAGGATCCCACTTCCCGCCTACACCAACCTCTACACATTCCCCACATGTTGTATATTTTCTGAAATCTAAATCGTTTGGGAGGTGCTGTGATTTGAACGTGAATCCCAACGTTCCCCCCTTTAGTTAATCCTTCATTAACTAAATTTCCCTTTACCTCTCTTACTATCTGCAGCATCCTTGGGGACACATGTCCTGCACACATGACACAAACTACCCCGTTCCCGAGCACATGTCTCTGGGGTACATGTAAGATATACACAATTCCTGTCTCCCACTAAATCATCCCAATTTTCTGTGTAGTTTTTTGGATCTGGTGCGGGTAATGTCAATTTCCCTGGAGGGTATATGGGCCACTCAATCCGGACCATACTTGGTTTATTTGGGTCTTCAGTTTGAGTTTGCCCATCCTTTGTAACTGGGAGAGCCATTCCTGCCCCAATATCATCATCATGGCACTGTTTGGAATAGTCTTCGCACAGCATCGAAGCATCATTTGGCATGTAAAACAACACCAACAGGAGCACTGCAATCGGAACCAAATCTTCACCACTGCCCCGAGCCAGGATTTCACCCATGTGACCAACGTGTCGAACTAATCTTTGGCCTGCACTCCTGCTTCACCCTCCACGCCAGTCTTTAACTTGTGCAAGGCCCCTATAATGTGCATCAGGGACCCATTCACTGCATCATTTGGGGGATGTACGTGCTATAGGAGAATCATATCTTTTTGCACATGCCCCCTTCCTTCACGATCAGAATATCTAGAATGTACCGGTTTTGGATTTACTTCAAATCACTCTTGATGGCATTTAGGCCTTGTTCCATACCATTTGCCAACTGGATCACCCCCATTGAACCATCTACAGTCAATTTGCATTTGCTGTAGCCTGGACCCCTGGCATCAGGATAATGCAAAGAACACCTCAGTGTTGGTGGACAGCCTGTATTTGTCTGCAATCACTTTGAGCAACTTCGATGAATCTTCTAACAGATAATTCGATCTTTTCCTCTGAAGCTTCAATGACTGCTTCTCCTTCCTCATCCCGGGGGGTTGGATTGAAGCTGGGATGTGCACAAGCATAGCTGCCATGGTCAGATGAGCTTCAGGCACCACAAGGATAGCTAAGTGCAATGTTGTTAGTGCACACGTGCCACGCCAGGACGGTGGGAGATGCAGGTATGCCTGCTCCCCACACACCTAGTACAAATCCATCAGAATCAATGTTATTTTTGCAAGATCTGGAATGAACATTGTCTTGTTGCACTTAGTATTGGTGCCCACAGGAACAGTCACATGTCTTTGAAAATAAAACTGATATTCTTCAGCTCAGTTAACTTTTACTGGAGTTTCACGTGCTTCAAAACATGTCAGTTTTGATATGTATGCAGTCCATATTGTGACGCAGTTCTAATTGATGTAGCATATTACTTTCTCTTCAAACCCTGTCAACTCCTCTGCCCCACAGCTCCCCACCACTTTCTCCCATCTGTTCGACACAAACAACACTGCATCCAATTTTAACATGGGCTTTGGCTTGCATTGCGGTGTACTTCCATCTTTGGCACATTTTCCTTCATCTTTTTCTATCAGTACAACTTGTACCTTGTGCCCATGGAACAAACTGCGGACCCGACACAGCTCCAAATGAACCAAACATCCAGGTTTCTAAGGGTGATATTTCCTGGTGTTCTAACATTTTGGGTGCTCCTGATGTGTGGGGGATGAGGGAGAGGACATAACAACTCCTGTTATAACTCTGTTTCCCTACTGCGCTCACATGACTGTACCGCATATTACCAAATTCTGGATGGTGCACATCAGAGATCGTATCAAAAACCACACTGGTAATACTCATTTTCCTCATTGAATCCCCACATAACCCTCAGCTTCAATAGCCATAATAATGTGTCCTGTATCTGCATTATTTTAAAATTCACTACTGTACTCATACGATCATCAATGTGGTGTTCTAGGATAACAAAATTCACTGTTTTTACTTCCCCTTATGTTACATCCCCACACCCCTTTTATATGACCTAACCATATAAACTCACTACAAAATATAAAAATAAACCAAAGTAAAATCCACACAAAAGAGGAATAAATATTCTATTGCAAAAATACCTCAAACATAAAACAAACGTACTAGAAAAAAGCATAAAAACCCAGAGAAGTATTAGAAAAATTCATTTGAAACCTGCCACAAATAAAAGACACTATAAACATATTTTTTTAAACCAAAAGAAAGAAAAATAAATCAATCTTCAAAAAATGTTGTAACTATTATTGACATGAAGAAACAGAACTTAATTAAAAACAATCAAATAAAATGCTTATTGTAAGGAGGCAATGTTGGTGGTGCCTTCCTAACATCATACAGGTGTACCCAATATCGCAGTTCTTTCACTTTGACCGCAAGCAGACAAGCATACAGTACCATGTACGGTCCATTATAGTGCGGCTGGCTGAACCGGCGGATGTTTTTCACATAAATCCTGTCCCCGGTAACAGTTGCAATAGTGGTCAGCTTGCAGATTCCGGTGCAGCGCTGTTAACACTTTCTTCCATTCGACGTGGAGCAATCTGTTGGGATAGGTATTTTATACATTTCAACTGATTCGAATACGAATGAAATTTGGCCACCAAAATTGGCACAGCCCTGTCAGCATCAGACGCACTGCGCGTAGGAGACAATGGCATTTGCATGCATGTCCCTGTTACTATTTCATGTAGGGAGAGGTGATGGTCTTTACACGGCTGAGTCCTCAGTCTGAAAGGGGCCGGGGGAGTGAATAGACACCATTTTTCTTTAATGTCATACATACTTTAGAAAGCTTGTTTTTTATAAGACTGTTCATCCTTTCCACAACGTCATTGGCATTAGGGTAATAAATGGAGCACATGTTGTGTTTTGTTCCTAAAAGAGCTGCAATTTCTTTAAACAGCTCATTAAAGAAGTGAGTGTCATTGTCACTTTGGTGCAACACTTCTCTCACCAATAACATGGCATTGGCATTAGGGTAATAAATGGAGCACATGTTGTGTTTTGTTCCTAAAAGAGCTGCAATTTCTTTAAACAGCTCATTAAAGAAGTGAGTGTCATTGTCACTTTGGTGCAATACTTCTCTCACCAATAACATGGCAGCCGATTTGGCATCAGGATGTGCAAATGGACCAGCCTCTATCCAGTGGGAGAAAGGACACACGACAACTATGAGATAAAGAAAAGTATTTAATTTTCACCCATATCTTTGAATTCTATATGGAGATCTCAAAAGGGGCCAATTCAACGGAGCAATGTGCCTCTCAAAGTTTTCAAGTTTTGCCCAGTGCTGTATGTCTGGCAGACAATTCAACTGGATGTAAACATGGACAGTAGTTCCTGAATGTTGGGCACATACCAAAACTCTTCTATATCCACAGCAATGTGCTGTTTGCACACACGGGTGGAGCAGTGCAGTTGATCAAATGCCACTAAAGCCAATTTTTGAGGCATCCCTACCTTTCCAGTACACGTCTGTCTCCACACCAAATCTGTTTGGTATTGTGCACACCCCCTTCTCTGTCATAACAATTTATCACTTTGTGGTACTTGGCCTTGTATTTGAATGATTCCATTAATAGGTAGTGCTGGATGTGGGACCGTAATTGCAGCTGTATATTGACAAGCGCTGGATGCCACGGAATATCTTGTATTGGAAAATACAGTGCCACTTTTCTGCTGTGTCTGCTGCTCCATTCCCGAGAGAGATAAAATCTCTGCCCCTTTTATGTGCGGCACACTTGTCAACTGCGGCAAGTGTGGGCAGTGATAGGGCATCAATCAACCGATCCAAGAGAGCTGCATGTTGCAGTGGGCATCCATCTTCTCTGCAAACGCCTCTCCTTATCCATTTCGACAACCCTGAATGAACTGTGGTTGTAACATAGAGCGAGTCAGAAATAATGGTCACTCGGCACACTTCCTCTGCCTCAAGTGCTTCAATAAGGGCAATCAGTTCTGCTGATTTTGCCGAATAATGACCCGGTAATCTTTGCTGCACAGAAATCTCATACTCTGCATGAACCAGTAGAACCACTGCTGCACCAGTATGTCGCTGACCTGTCTCTTGATCAACAATTCATGACCCATCAACAAAGAAATCGTCTCTGTCATCTAGGGCATGATAACATGCTTTGGGAATGACATCCTCAGTGACCTCATAAGTGACACAATCATGCACCTCGTCATTGTCAGTAATGAATTCTGGTAAAAATGTAGCAGGGTTCACTGTTTTGCAACAAACAATGTGAATGGAAGGGCTTGAAAGAGAGTAGTCAATGTTGATGTGGACCTCTCCAATGTCGCAAATACTGCAAATACTGCATGTTCAACCTGAAGAACATCCCATGTCGATGGTGGCTGACTTCTCAATGGCAAAGGCAGCTGCAGCCAATGCTTGTTCACAGGGAAACTTTCCTTGCATAACAGAGTCCAGCATACCACTATAGTAGGATAGGTATTTATGGCCCATAGTACTGTGTTGTGTCAAAACTGCTGTCAACATATGACCATTAGAGTGTGAAAAAAGATAGAACTATTTCGCGTAATCAGGGGTTGCTACAACAGAGGCAGTGGAGATAACATCTTTCAGCTCCTGGAAACGAGTAATCATCTCATCAGTCCAAATAATAGTATTTATTGTCTGTTGTGCTTCCTTGAGAGCCTGCAGCAGTGGTTGAGTGTATGATGTATAATCAAAACTCCATGCTCTACAATAATTACACATGCCAAGAAACATTTGCTTATCTTTAACTGTCACGGGATGAGGGGTATTGTGCACCACTGTGGCACATTCTGGAGTCGCTCTTTTCTTATCGGCTGAAATCAATTGTCCCAGGTACAACACCTTGTACTGTCATTACTGCAACTTTGCCCTGTACATCTTATATTATTTATCAGCAAACAATTGTAACAAGGCAATGGAATCCTCCCTGCACTGTTTTTCAGTAGTGTTACACACGAGTAGATCATCCGCATAGTGGATAATTATACTGAGAACATGAATTTTCCCTAGATCTTCATGTGAAACCCTATCGAAAATGCTTGAGGACTCACAGTACCCTTGAGGAAGTCTAGTGTGTTGGAATCGGCTCCCTGCAAATGTAAACGCAGTGAGGTATTGCGAGTCTGGATGTAAAGGAACTGAGAAAAATGCAGTATTCAGATCCACCCCAGTGAAATGGGTAGCCTCAAAGGGTATATTGCACAATGTTGTAGCAGGGTTAGGGACCACAGGAAATCTGCTTGCACTACATCGTTGAGAGGGTGCCAATCATGAATCATTCTCCAGCTACTCACCTTTGATTTTTTTTCACTGGGTAAATAGCTGTGCTACATGGAAAATTGGTTGGTACTATAATACCCTGATGTAAAAGAGCCATTATGGTGTCATAAATTCCCTCCTCTGCTCCCTTTGATAAAGGATACTGTCTAACTCTGGGCAACATAATGCCTGGTTTTAATGTGATGCGTATTGGCGTGACACTCCGTAAGAGCCTTACAACAGGTAGTTATTCTTCCACTATTTGTCAGGCACTTGGGACAAATCTTCTGAAACAAAAGATGGAGCACTCCCTACAAGTAACATGGAACATGTCTGTATTGTATCATTATTTCACAGGGGACACATACCTCCAATTCTATTTCCGCCTCATTAACTTCCAAAAGGTCCTCATCTGAAACATCTTTCAATGGTTGGATAAGATCAATGCACATAATTGTGCTCGACTCCCCATTATCAGAATCAACTGCTATCAACACAATCCTGCCCTTCAAAACTCCTTCTATGTGAAGCATGATAATGGTTCCTGCAACTACTTCTTGAGGCTGGGATGGCCTGAACAAAAATTCAGAGGGCACTCACCAGCACGAGTTGCTACCTGTGGCACTACACTAAGAAGTATTATAATGTTGTATGTGAACAAACCACAGGCCACCAGTATTCCTCTTGCCACTGAATTACTGTCCAATACATGTATGGTCAACATTGCCCTCATGGTACACATGCCAGGCATTGAACACACCACATCTCTTTCTGTGAACGAGACGGTCAAGTTAAGCTTACTCAAGATGTTGTGGGATTGTGGTAGAATACAACAAAGAGGCCCATCACTCTGTGCCTCCCACCTTCATGGCTCATTCTTTTGTAAAGGGAACTGATTGTACTGTCCCAGGGAAGCTTGGCATGTCCAATACCTCACCTGACAAGGGAATTCTCCCTCACTAATACATGCGTACCAGGGGTTCCTCTTCTGGGTCAGTTGTGACTGATAGGAATGGGCATGTGTGATGCTGGAAATTCATTGGAGGGATAGGGCCTCCACGTCCTTGTCCTGTAGTCATTTTATCATGTGTTTTTTGTGTTATTGTCTGCACAGGAGTCCATGTGGGACTCCTGGCAGTGCAGATCTTCCTCTTTTTGGTTTAGTGAAAAGACCCTTGGGATACCCTTCTGGCACCCATGGGTGGGGGTACAAGCCTGTACACCTAGTGCATGTTTTTGGGCACCTGTGTGTGGCCCACAGAGCAAGGTATGGGCTGGTGGCTACTCCATGCTGAATCTTACAGGTGCCCTGAGTATCCTTCATTTTGGGATACCCAGGCCCTGCCATTGGAATCAGTTGATTCCTGATAGAAGACAAGATGGCCCCTGTGGACTCTTGCTTTCTATTGCCTGTTGCCTTGTTTTCCCAAGGTCCTGGGAAGCCCTGACTCTGTCCCTTCCCCTGACTGGCTGTTGGGTGGAAGTTCCATATATGGTATTGTGGGGATGTCCAGGCCAGTCTGGCTGGAGCCTTCCCAGTGACTGTATGTTGTGGGTACACCCTTGGGGTGGTACCTCGGTGAATGGAGGGTGTGACCAATATGCACTTCATGTTATGGGTGTCTGGTTTCTGGTATGTGACACAAAGACTGAGACTGCCATGCCCGAAACTGGTATAAATGCAGTGTGGAGTGCCGAATGGCTGGGTACTTGTCCCAATACACATTCCTTGTTGTGAGTGTCTGGAGGGAGGAGAATGGCCTGAATGCACTGTCAGCCTGATTGCCTGCCTGCCTGAATGAATGCCCTTCTGAATGATTGGTTGCCTGAGTGTGGCCCAGCAGAGTTAATGAAAGACCAAACTGTACATCTGGGGACTTCTCACTGATGGAAATAGTTTAGAAGCTGAAGCCGATACTTGATGCTTACTCTCGAAGCTGAGTCGGAAGAAGAAGGAGAACCGTTGATCCCTTCGACGCAATCTAAAAGCTGCTTTGCCTTCAAGAAACTGATCCAATAGAGGACCTGCCAAGGAGACCTCTTCCCGAGCTATTAGGGACCATTGTGCACCAGCTAACCTTCGCCGAAGCACCCTGGAAGTCAGTTCTCAAAAGGCCGCTAATCGAAGATGGGGACTGCCGCAGAATCACATTGAAGTCCATCACCATCGACGACGATCATTGTTGACCGGAGCCGCAACGCTCCATTGCCTAAGACACTTTGAACCAAGGACTCCCTTGTTCATCCCCGTCGACCGCTTTCGTCCTACCGGCGAAAGTCAAGGTTGTCGACGACCGAGGAGAATCTGCTGGTGGGTTTCCCGCCACCTGAAGACCTCAAAGACGCCAACGAAGAGCCGAGAGTCTGCCATGGTCACACCCCAACCGCCGACGCCAGACACCGAAGACCTGACGCCCTTGCTGGGCCAAAGTTCTTCATTGACTCTTTGCGGCAACAAACTATCGTCGTCAAGGTGCACCGCACAACTCATCCTTGCAGGATGTCCACGAACGATCATCGACAAGCACCGCAAGTACCGCAGCTGCTGCCCCTACAACATTGTTCACCCTTTTCTTTGAGGGATCTCGATGAGTCATGGCTCCTTCCTAAAAGGGAATCACTCAAGAAGGATCTGTCAAGGACCCGACGTCAAACTCTGCTAAATCAAGTACATTGGGGTGGTAGAACTATTATAGAAGGAAATAAGACTCTTATAAGCAATAAATGGAGTGGGCTTGTTTATAATATCTTAATTACAGGTTGCCCAGATGGGGGATCCTCACATAGAACTGTGTCTAGGTAAACGGGGCCAGTATTCTGCCAATTGTTTTACCAACTTGTTTTCTTCCTTAAGTCTATTTTTGGTTCACATTACAAATTAATTTGTATGTCATTTGAAACTGTCCACAGTTGATGCATGTTAATTAAATCTAAGCAGTAATTGTGGTACAACATAGAGACTGTATATATTTATCATTTTAGAATTTCCTGAGCACAAACTGTGTTATTGTATGTGTAAATAATCAAAGCCTTATTCATATAAAGAATTGTGATTTCAATAACATAGTGTGTGGACATTCCTTTGTGGGTGCTTGGGGACTACACTGTACTTAAGAACCAGGCCACATCACCTCCTCAGAGCTTAAGCCTTGGTTGCTCGTTCAAGCTACCAAATAGAGAACCTTGGGTGGGGTGCTCTGTGCTTCCTCTCTGCCATATAGAGAGCAGGAGTACAGATACCCCCCTCCAGTCTTTACAGCACGTTAAGGCTCTCTGTGGTTTGTACTAATCTGGGTATGTGTTTGTTCCTGGAAAAACAAAGAGATTTGCTCAAACCACTGTGGCCCAGTGACAGTGCATCACTGTGCCATTGGGTACTGCATTACTGTTCAGTATTTGAGAGCCCTGTGGTTGTCTTGGATGCACTGCGTATGGTGGGATGTTGCCAGAGCCTGGGGCTGATAACTGCGGAAATGACGGTGGGGGTGCAGGCAGGGCACCAGTATTGGTGCACCATAGGGGACTGCCAGGGATGGCTTTCCGTAAAGTTGGAGGTATGGGGCTGGGCATCCCTGAGGCTATGCATACATCTGTTGCTGGGGTTAATAAACATTTGTCTACTTCAGAATTCCCTTGAAAAATGACCCAATCGCCTGCATGACCAACTCTGAACTGCTCCTCCTCGTGGTCCCATTCCTCCATATCCTCCTTGTCATCCTGGAGCACATGAAAAAGCCCCTCTACCTTGCTGTACCCACCCAGAAGGCCCCCTTGATACTGGGGCTGATACCCACCTACCAAATAATTTTCACCTCCCCACACAGGTGCCGATTGCACGTCAGCCTGAACCACCCTGAGCTCTACCGGTCCTTCTGTCTGCACTGTCGCTACAGCACCTTCCACCACAACCTTGGCTAACTTCTTCTTTACCAGGTTTGCTTCCTCCGCTAGTGCTTGCTGCGCTGCTTTCTTCTCTTTTTCTTGAAACCATTTGCAATGATGTACAATAATAGACTGAATTTCGGCTCAGTCCTTTGCCTCGATCCCCACTATCTTATCAAGGGCTTTCTCTACCTCTTTTGGAAGTCCCAGTTTCACAACAAAATAAAAGAAAGGGATTCACTGATCCCCAGAATCTCCTGTCTCTGCCCTGCACATTTTCTGTATGTGTAATATATACTGCGCAGGATCCTCATCATCTCGCATTGTTCTATGCATGATCGATTGAAGATCAGGTGTATCTGGGTATGTGTGTCATAGCGCCACCCAAATCTGAGACCTAACATCATTAAAGTATGCTGCGTCATGATTATCGTCATTCAACATCACAACGGATGCCCAGTTTTGACCCATATGTCATCAGCCTGATCCCCCCGTATCGAAAACAAATGGGCATTTCACGTCCCCTATAGCTAAAGTAGTGCCAGCCATTTGGTTCTCAAAAGCAAATATCCACTTACCTGCTTAGCAGTGAGTGACGGGAGTGCCATTACAAGATTAATTGTGTCCATATGGGCCATTGGTACATACAGGACTCTCTCTGGACCCCTTGTTTAATAATGAAAACCGTACCCATGCTGTCTTCACTACTCTCTTCTTTCCCATTGCTGTTCTCTTAGCCACTGCCATGCACCAATATCTGCTTCATAGCCTAGGTCCCCACAAACGTTCTACTTTTGGAGAAATAACAGGTGACTGTTTCCCTTCTTCCAACTCATCTACAGTGTCCCACTCCCCATCTCCGCCTCAGGTATGGTCATTCTCATCATCCGACCATACCGTAATGTAGTCCAAACTTTCAGCCTGCTTCCTCCTCTTCTCCTTCTCCTTCTCTATACGGCAGACGCTGTAGAGTTGGGGAGATTGTGATATTGGGCCAGCACAGGTGGTGGGGGAGCTGTAGTGGTCAAACGGACATATGTGGTATTTGTATATCCTGACGCAGCACGAATAGAATAACATCCTAGTGGGGGGCACTGTACTACCTCCGTGGGGGGCGCAGGGGCAGTAATGACAGCCGACGTGATCGTTATCTGGGTGCAGGGTGTGGACAACTCACTCACCATTTTAGGGGTATCTATAGGGACACCTTCCAAATCCTCTACCATTTTCCATAATTCTAACACTTCCTTTCTGTTTTTCAATGTTCTCCCCTTGTGCTTAGCCACCAGAAATACACATTCTTGCTGGCTAAGTACAAGAGGAGAAAATATGGCTTAACACGTCTCAGTTATTTGTTGCCTTTTCCAGCCATGGGTTATACATTCCACCTTTCGTTTCCACCAAACATTTTTTGTGATCCTTAAGAATATTTTTTTGGTACAAAGGAAGAGCTTTGCACATATACTCCAACAGGGTTGCCGGCTCCATTGTAGTCACCCCTTTTATCACTGTGATACAATATTACCAACACCCACATCCGAACTAGTAGAGCCATAGCTACCCAATAACTCCCCTGCCATCAATGCCCAACCCGATCCTTAATTTCACACTCCCATCATACCCATCCTCTCATTGCTCACAGACCTCCTTTCAGAAAACAAATCCGGCCATTTCTCTGCCTCTTCTCGCTGCAATAAAATAAACAACAAAATCACAATAAAACATCCTTTTCGTTCCACCACCCCCGATATATCGGGTGAGGAGATCCCAGGCCCGCGAGGGCCTCTACCATAGCTACTTCTCATTCTCAAGCCCCCATATGCAGGGTAGAGAGATCCCCTGCCAACTAACTATACTGGGCCTCTATCTATATCCTCTTTTTCCTCGTTACACAGCGCTGTCTTCTTCCCTAATAACATAGGAAAGTGTCCTGCTAGACCACAATCCTCTATTTTAAAATCAAATGAACTTATATTCAATGCCACGCCATCTTCCAACCTATCCATCCATTCTTCCCTCAGTACACACGCACCATTCTTCACATACTCAAACACTCATACTCCCTTGCCGTACTCCACTTGTTTTTTGTTTAAAAAGGTGAACTTATATCTATGTGTTCACCCAAAATCCTCTGTCACATGGATCCATCAGCACTAAGCACAATGCTATAAACTTCTCAAAGGTTTTGCACAAAGGGTACTGGTCACTGCAGGAGGGCGTAGGCCCTCCAGATGTGCAGCCAGGAATCCTCCATCATTGGGCAGTATGGGATCACATCGGGGTCACAAATATTGTAGGGTAACTTCACAACAATCAGAGATATGAAAAACAACCTGCTAGGTAAAAAGCCTTGGTGCAACCTCTTTCAAGAGGAACAAGAGCTTTATTTTGTATACAAAAAGGAAAATGGTGACAAGGTATTATAATTCCCCTAGCATGCAGCTCTTTGTCTTCATCAACGCTAACATCACATTTTCAACATGAAATTCGTCATTTGTGATGCATTCAATATACAGTGTGCACCCCCACCCTCATTGGCCACTGCCTATTTGCATGTTAATATTCACGTATAGACCCCTCTCACATTGGCCGTATCATCATCTCCTACATCTTCTTCACACGTGGGTAACGGCCTCTTCACCTCGAGTTACTGTAAAGTGATTGATTATTCTTTCAAATGCACCACCCTGTCTTAAGACCTAATCATGTGATGTGCACCTGGTCCTCAACATTAGCTCGGCAGATAACTTTGTGGTCAGCCTGGTCCTTCCAAACAAAGCAACTCTTTTCTCATCCGAAACCTGCAGACACCCCCATCATGCCTCCACGCTGCAATCTTATAAGCATTGGCATCACCCTTTGCTCTCCTGGCACAAGTCACAGACCTTGCTGTTCTCTGCTCAGCCCTTTATCAGCTACTCCTCCCAAGGTATAGGCCTAACATCCCTAAATGTCCCACTAATCCATCCAGTTCATGAAAGATTAAAGAGTCTTATTCCTGGACATCTGGTAGTTCAAATGGAATGACCGTTATTCTGGGGGGCACTAGTACCCTAAATCTCAGCTCGTGTTTTGGCAGCTCAGGACCTCTGTCCTGGCTCCCATGAGTGTGGCTTTGGTACTGGGCTGCAGACCTTTTCACATTTAGCTGTTGCATTCCTACGTAATTGTATAAAGCTCTAGCTCGATACTTTTTTATGTGGATGTAGAGAAGGGGCCTCCTTGTTCCATGTTTCCAACATGGCCTGCATGACTTTAAGCCTACTCTCAACGAAAGTATTTGTTCATGTTACAGATATCACTCACATGCAATGTGTTCAACATGACACTGTTGCAAACCAGATGGTTAGTTTCCCTTATATACATTTCCACAAAATGTGTGTTTCCCGCCAGTCACCTCCACCCATGAGGTTCCTCCTGCCCTCTACACCACCTTCTACACGCGTTCTCTATGTGTTAGTATATTTTCCGCAATCTAAAATGTTTGGGAGGGGCTGTGATTTGAACGTGCATCACAACACCTTATTCTGGCTTAGATTGTTGCAAAAAGGGTTGATTACAGAAATGCACTAAAAGACATGCTGACCACACAGCGAGGTCCATCTTAGAAATCGATCAGGAACGTGAAGCATACACCATTTAATTGGATTTCCAGATATAAAAATCCAACTTGCCTTGCTATCTATCCCTTAGTTGACTTGGGAACTTCAGGGCGTAATACAGAGGTGTACGGAAGGAAACTTCTCCAAAAGGTAGTTGCATGTAATATTGCAAGGTTTCGAAGTATCTTTAAATACGATTAAGCTTTTTATATCTAAACAGATGTACTTAACATTTTGCTTGGGTATACTACCCTTGGTTGGACACCAAGCCTCTTAGAGCAATGGGAATACTGGAAAATGTGCTTTCTGTACTGAGTTAATGGAAGATAAAATGTAATTTGACCTTTAAACCACGTGATAAGCAGGTCTTGGCTCAAACCTCTCTTGAGAGGTAGAAACATGAAATCTACAATAGATGCGCAATGTTTTTTAAATCCCTTGGAGAGAGATATACAATATTTGCTGTAGCACATTTTGTAACGAGCGCTTCCATCCTAGCTTCAACCCTATCTACATTAAGTTGTTTCTCTCTGAAATTATACATTTAAAAATGAAACATGTAGGTCCTTGAAGAGACTCAACTGAACTGTTGTTGAAAGAAACTAAAGCAATATTCGCATGAGTTTCTGATTATACACAATATGTCACACTAGAATATTTTGTCCTGGAATTTTGAATCACTTTTTAATCAAATATTTATGAAGATTTGTACGTGTGTCCGTGGACTTCTTTTAAGGTTCTAAGTTATATTATGAAAGTTTTATGAAAGTAGGGTTATTTCTTTGTAACCCAGCTTACATGTAACTGTGTTTCGTACATTCAACTCATGAGCACAGAAGATGAATTCATAGAGCGGTGCATGTTTCTATTGTTTTATATGATGCTTTTTTTCTCATTTATTTGTGCTTGACTTTGCTAGATGCATTTTTTCCGAATCAACGCAACAGCAACACGTTGTTAAACCATAGTGCTGCCAAAGCTGCTTAAGTCACCTAAGGACGCCATCTTGTCCCCTGGAAGGGCACATCTGTCATTGTCAGGAAATCATTGCACTGACACTGTGTTACTGTGCTACCAAGAGAAATAAGTAATAATGCAGTTAGAGCCACCCAGGAAGACTTAT
Organism: Ambystoma mexicanum; assembly: GCF_040938575.1. Taxonomy (NCBI): domain Eukaryota; kingdom Metazoa; phylum Chordata; class Amphibia; order Caudata; family Ambystomatidae; genus Ambystoma; species Ambystoma mexicanum. The sequence continues at coordinate 1,409,203,871 of NC_090935.1, forward strand.
TGAATGACTCATTCAAGATCCATTGGTTTAATGACCTTAGCAAGGACCTCGTTTTGAAGATGCTCTTTCAACGTGGAAAGATTACTGCAAAGTATGGCATATTTTGTATCCCATCCTTGTGCCTAAAAAACTAGGATGCATGGTACTTCACACAGAATCAATGAGTGCAGAAAGGCATCTTAAATCTTAAACTATAAAAAGAAAAACAGGGTCGCTAGCCTGTGGGCCTGGATACCTTTGTGCAGAAAGGAGTTTAAAGTTTTTTTCAAGAGTTAAAATAGCTCAAGGGGTTTGATGTTTAAAATGTGTTGGTCAAAATTGTGCTATTTACTTCTTATTACTTGTTGGAGTTCTTAATATTGGTTAAGTAGTATTCCCTGCAGTTTAGGTTGATGTTCATGTAATGCCATGTTTGCCAATGAATACAAACCACAGTATGTATGATTATGTCACACTGCTGCAAGGCAGTTTCAATTTCCTGGCCTGCCCTGTCCCGGGCCTGCCCACCGGACCCTGTGCCGGCCTGAAGAGCCGCCAGACTATCTGGAGCCAATGCGCAAGTGTGCAACCAACATTTGCTATATATGTAGCAAATTCCCTTATCCAGCAAACAACTGAACTCTGAAGACTGCCACGTGCCTTCTGGGACCAGTCAGTGAGTCCACGTCGATAGCGCGCATCGCTACCTCGCACTCGGTGCCCCAGCCAGCCTGCCGTCATTCCCGGACCTGTCCGTGGCACTGACTCACTGCTGCTGCTGGGGGTGCTGGGCTGGCCTGCCTTCTGTATGCCGCATCTGCACTCAGGTCGCTTCCCTGCGGTGAGGTCGTCGAACCGTACCAGTGCACCGACGCGCCTCACCTCAGCTGCCTGCTGCGGCAGCGTGCAGCTACTCTACGTGTTCTGACCTGTTCACAGAGTAACAATCGAAAGGGACTGAGGTAGTCGGAGTAGTCTCCAGACTCAGACAGGACTTGGGAGGGTGACACTCACTAGGCTCAAAGAATTAAGTGCTACTAGTATCCTGTCAAGAGTGTTTGCAGAGTGCTGGAAGCAGAGATTATTTCTGTAGCTTCACATTCCACCCATTAAGCCTTCACATGGCTCTCATAATGGGGTTTTGCTTGATATTAATGACTTCAGGCCACTCTTTTTGGTTCACAGAAGACCTTAGTCTCCTTCTAGTTTACATGGAAGCTCTATTAGCTAGCTGTTCGGATATTCTATCAGCTCTGGCTGGCTGAGTATTGCGAGTGTCGGTGCGGGCCTGGCCCCAGTGGTATAATTGGGGCAATGAACATAACTTGGTGCTGTGGGCTGACCGGTGCATGTGATTATATTGGTAACAGTATGCTATTTGAATTTGAGCTCGTGCAAAGGGTAGCCGTAGTTTTATTCTGCAGCAGGTCAGGGTTGTATCTTATTCAAAGCAATGTTAAATATTGCGCTGAGCAGCACTAGGTTCGTATCGAAAATGCCGGGGGCCGAATGTTCGCTCAAATAGAGGGCAATAGATGGCGAGGCCAGCTCATTGATCGCAGTTGCAGTGCTGAGAGTTAGGGCGCTCATTCCAGGCCAAACCATTGTTCCATGGATATTGCATTGCCCAGTCACAGGTGAATTACGCCTTCCCGGCCTCCGTTTACGTCCCAGCAAGCAGCAAGCAAGTTCAAGAAACTGGGAATTCAGGGACACAGTGGATTAGACATTGTGTGGCAGCACATCTATATTAAATATGGTGAAATGTGTGAAGTTTTAAGTTCACAATGCAAGGCTTGTCGAGCGTAGTGTAGGTCGTTTGAAGCAGCATCAGCAAAGTGTCAGGTTCTGATGCCACATGTGAGGCCATGGGAAAGGAGTTGTTGTTAGGGTGGTGTGTGTGCCCTTTCTTTGCCCGTTCTAACAATTGGGAGGAGTGAGTTGCCAGGAAAGCGCGTAGAAAACTGGAGGAGTCGGGCATAAAGCACTGTGTTAATAACCCATTAGATGAAACAATTGTCAATTTGAGTCTGTGTGAGGTGGGTGGCAGGGAAGAGACACACAGAGTCTTGGGAGGATAGCTCAGGGTCAACGTGCTCGCCTTGAAAGCAAGATGACACGGAGCAACACGGGTTCGATTCCGAGGCCGTGCTTAGAAACATCTGGCTATTAAGCGTGTTATAAATAACCAATTACAATTACACAACTTGCCTGTTTGTCAATAGATTATGGGTCTGGGAACTGTTCTTGCTAATTGTCACATCAATGACCTCCACTGTGACTGGCCTCTCCCTCCCCTTCACTGTGCTTGGCGTTCCTGACTCCCCCTCTAGAGCTGTTTTGCTTGGCTCTAGTCCTCCCAGCCACACCAGCTGGATCTGGCTTTGCCTGTAAACTGAACTGCTCTTCTGCTTTGCTAAGCCTCTATCAGTGACCGTGCTTTCCTGTTTGCTGTACTGTCAGTCCCAATCTCTCCCACCAGAGCACCAGTGTGGACCAGGTGCTGTGTCCTGTCTCGCAGCTCTCGCCGCTGTTTCACTCACTAGCTAGCAGCTGTGTGGCTGAGGCGGGGACTGGGTAAGAGCACCTTCTGCATGGCACAGCAAAGGGGGAGCTCATTGCCAGGAGACTCCTCACCAGCCCAAGCTGGGGCATTGGACATGCGCAGGCTCCATGCCTGAGCATTGCAGCATCAGGGCAGGCAGCCCCCTCAACCCCCCCCAAGGGAAAGTGGTCACTGCTATAAGTTGTGTTTGTATATGCATGCATATGTGTGTGTATTTATACATTTCGAATTGTATGTGGTATATGTTTACACACTGAATATAGGTACATACAGTTGTATGTATGCATGTTCAAATATTGATGTTCTTAATATGTTGGCATGCATTTTGTATGGAGCAGCCATGTAGTTATGGATACAGCAGACCCACTGCTGGTGATCAAGTCATGGGACCCTGTGCAATAGGAGGGTACACATGGCCAGTGGGGGCCTATATTAATTTCAGGGAACCCTATGCAAGTACCAAAATGCAAAGAAAACAAACCGTTCTGGCTTCCATCCAGTTCAAAGCACTGCACTAAACCGCTGTCCCACCGGTGGGCAGAAATGGTAATTCAGCCCTTTTGTGAAAGACTGTTTGAGGTTTTTATTAAAATGTGATGCAAATTGTGCATTTTGAAGAATATTTCTTCAGTAATATACTTGTCAACACTACTAGCCGCAGCATGGAGAAGTACCTTATCAAATTGGCCCACAAATAAGTGCCACACTTTGACTCTGACCCAGAAAACTGTCACACACACTGGCTTTTTGCATTTTTGGTTAGGGCATTGCACTATTGTCCTAATGGCCCCCGCCACAAAAAACTAATATTGCATAGAGTTTGTTGTTTTCCTTATTTACCATGGAAATTGAATTGAAATCCATAAAATACATCAGCATGGAACATGAAACGTCATCTGTCTGCCCCCCACGGCTCAAATAATGAACTTGAGATAGACAATCGTGTTGCAGCTCAACTTGATTCATTGGTAAGTTAGCTGTGTGAACTAAATGAAAACATGCACTTATCTGTGTTGCTTTCCTTCTCTTTCTGCAGAAGTAGGGAACAGAGAAACCTCATGGATCCGGAGTCATCAGCTAAACCAAAAATGTCTGGTGCCACAAGACGAAAATCTACTGAAGACATGCTGTCTGCTTTCAAGATCCAGCCAGAGGATCCACTGACAAGCCTGAGCAAAGGTTAGTTATTGCCCATTCAGGTAATGCCAATGTTTTTTAACCACTGAAGGATGTTATTGCAGTTACAGGATTCTTTCATTCCTTGCTTTCAGAACTCAGCCTGAAAAACCCTTCATTCTGTTCCTCATGCTTCTGGTGATGAACATCTGTCTACTGCTTCTCCTCCTATCACAATATATTCCACAGATCACCCAGGATGAACTGACATTCCTGAGCGTCCCCAATGCTCTGCTGAATCTACAGAGCGTCTGACTCCTGGTCACTCCACAGACACTGTTACCCAGCCTGATGTTATGATTGGTCACACAACTGCTGATTGCACTGAAACTCTTGAAGATACCAATGTTGGCACACAAGTAGTACAAAACATGGATACTGAGAACATTGGGGAATGCAGTGGGAATGTAAAAATGCAAACAAGAGGAGGGTGTCCCTCGAAGTTTGAGGGATAAGACCTGGGCACACTTTACAGCAGTGCTGTCTGATTTCATTCAATCACAATCAAAACAAGTTTAACAAAGTGCAGTTTTTTAATCAAATGTGAGTCATAAACAAATCAGTGTGATAATCAATTAGAGATTTGATTAATAAATAAGAACATTAACTCTGTTTGCACAACATGTGCATCATTGTGGCATGAACCTATTTGATAAGTGTGGTTAGAAATAATACATTGAGAGATCAGGTTTAAAGTGAAATAAGTAATACAACAGATATCTCTTTTAAGAAGGTTGTTAAGTTAGGACTGATAGGTGTTTCCCAAGCTGTCTTCTTATGTTTTGTATTAGACTTTGTGGTCTAAATATCCCTTCATCAGGTAAGGAATATCTGTTATTCTCAACTGCAAGTGAAAGTAATAGAGGTGTATAAGTAATAATACTTTTAAGTTTAGAGGGTACTTCACAAGCTCTGAGGGGTGATAACTGACTTGTGATTTCACGGAGAGATGACAGTTGAGAGGAAATGTGTTTCCAGTGTCAGGCTGGGCTGGTGGGATGTGCCGTCCAATGTGGCTTGCTAGTGCTGCAAAAGGTAAAAACAAGGGGGACTGTTTGTAATTGATGAGGACTAGTGTTGCAAGGTGTGGTCTAGTATGGGCTCAGTTGCAAGGGTCTAGTGCTGGGCCCCACGTCTAGACCACTATTTCTAAGCGACTGATGTAAAAAAGCAGGGTGAATTTCAGGAGACGAGCACTCACATTTAGCGTCAGGAAGCTGGATGGATGAGGTGGAGCGTATTCTATACAGGATAATGGCACATGAGTTACCTATGGGAGAGATTTTGCATTTTGGAGCTGCTGGGCAGAACTATGATTCTATACTGTTGTCAAGTATGTTATGATGAAGGGTAGCGGCAATAGCTAGTAATAACATGGAGCACATGAAAGCTGCATGTATTTCAATGAGAGCTTTGGTCAGTAAGATTCTTGTTGTCAATACAGCAAGCCAGACTAAACAGATGAAAGACTTACTGAATTGCATGGGGTAATGTTGGATCCACAGCATAAATCGGAACAGAGCGGTCCATCTTTCCATGTTCGATGTTGTTCTCTGTTGTTATGGCAAAGTTTGTGCATGCGTGCGCAAGTCTTTTATAGTAATATACAATGGGTGTGGATATGCAGAGCGCCATGTTTGAATGGATGAAAATTACGTATCCTGGGTGAATTTGTAGCTGACTGGACATATGTTAGGATGCCCGTTGGTGGCTGATCCTGGAGTATTTCATGCCTCTAGTTAATCAGTGAAATGTGAGGGGTAGGCTAAAAGTGTATCTGAGAATTCTGCTTTATGTCAGGTGAGAGAACATGCAGCTGTCTAGTGGTATACAGGATACATAGAATACAACGTGGGTTTAAAAAACACCAAATAGTTCTATTAATTTAACATGGTAAACTGTAAGAAAACATGGTCAACTGTACGAAAACATATCTGCAATGTTACACCAGACTTTTTGGATGTCACAGATGGAAATGCTGGATATTGTATAGTTATATACTTAGAAGTAAACAGAAAATTAGACAAATATTGAGCTCTGAGATAAAAGGAATAAAGATTGTAGTTCTCAAGTCACAGATGACAAGTTAAGTCTCAATCAACATTCGTTCCACGTGGTGACATTGAGTCAAGTCGATCAATCCAATAGATCTCTCTTTGTAGTAACAATCTATTTATGTTTCCACCCCTTTGGGGTAAGCATACCTGTTCAAGGATAATGAATTGTGTTTGAACAATGGTATGTCTCAATCAGACGAAATTGTGTGGCAATGGTGGTCTTTCTGATGATTGTCTGATATCAGATGTATGCTCTGATCAGCGTGTTTTGGCTTTTCTGGTAGTCATGCCAACATAGTATAGGCCACATGGACATTTTATACCATAAACTACATGTTTAGTATCTCAGGTGGAAGTGTGATGAAGGGCAATGTTATAACCTTTGTGGGGATGTGTAATGGTGTTACCTCTCATCACGTCGTGACAGTTATTACAGTTGTTGCATGGTATGGTTCCTTTGAAGTTGCGAGTTTTGTCATTTTTTTGTCACAAAGTCTGCCTTAATGAGGTGGCCTCGTATGGATTTGCTCTTGCTGTGTGCAAAAAGGGGAGGGTTGGAAAACAATCTTGCAGTGTTGGATCAAGTGATAGGGTTTTCCAGTTATTTCTGATGATTTTCTTCATCAGGCTTTGCTGGGATTACATCTTTATGTATACCAAATCATTTTTGGGTGTGTGTTTTTTTGGAAGTAAAGCCTTTGTTCTTGCGATGTGTTTCACGTTCTGTGCACATTCTTCGATTGATTCTGTATTATACCCCCGCTTGAGGAATGTTTCTGTGAGCTGATTGGCTTTGTTAGAGTAATATTGTTCATGTGAAATGATGCACCTGTACTTTAATAATTGACTTAGAGGTATGCTTTCAATGGTTCTTTTAGGGGGGAAGCTTGTGGCATACAATAAACTGTTCCTGTCTGTAGGTTTATATTATACAGTAGTTTGGGGTTTACCTGATTTGGTGTATACTAGCACATCCAGAAACTCAATAGATTTTAAACTGAATTTACTGGTGAACCTAAATCTTGGTGCCAATGAGTTCATGAATCTGAAGAACTCTGATAGTTCTTCCTGTGCACCATTCCAAATGCCAAATAAGTCACTGATATACCTGAAAAAACATTTGAGATGTTTCTTCCATCTCCTGTTGTTAGTAATGTGGGTCTCCTCTAAGTAGGCCATGTATGTGTTGGCGTACCTAGAGGCCATGGCTGCACCCATTGAAGTGCCTGAAGTCTTTACAAAGTACCTATTCTCAAACGTACATAAATTGTTACTGAGAATGATCTTGAGTAATTTGAGGATGAATAGTTAGTCCGCTTTGCAGACTTCATTTGTGGTAAGTAGAACCCATTCCATGCATTCAAGCCCTGCGTGGTGTGTAATAGTCGTGTAGAGGCTAGAAACATCCATCGTGAATAGAATGTCTGTGTGTTCCTCAAAAGGTATCACGTGAATTTTGTTCAAAAAATCATTAGTATCTTTGATATAAGTCTTGAATAGGTGCATAAGAGGTTGGATGACTTGGTCTATATATTAAGCTAGTGGTTCAAGTAGGCTGTTGTTAGCTGCAAATTATTGGTCATCCTGGAGGATTCAATACATTTTTATGAACTGTAGGAAGGGTGTAAATCACGGGCATAAATGGACATAAATTGGTCAGGAATGCCTTAGTGCGATAGGCAATGTGTTCACTGGCTTCTTCTTTGTCTGTAAAAATGCAGGTCACACTTGACATGCAGCAAGATTACCCAACATATCCATACCTCTTTCAGAGCAGGGCAATGTCCACACCTCTAGCTCGAGCACTTCTTGCAGCTTGTATGTTCTTGTTGATTCCTTTGTTGCTCAGATGAAAGTGAGGTGTCAAGATTTTAGAAATACTATGCATACATTCTCAGAACTGGATCCTAAACATTTTACCAGCTCAGATAAATGATGGCTTTTGTGTGCCAGGCAGACAAACTTGTGTCAGAGAATCTAAGAAAATTATGAATACATTTTTCCATCGCAGTCAGTGGTTTTGCATTGTTCGGCCTGGTTACCAGCAGCACGGTATGGTGTATTGCTTGTTTGCAAATGTGTATTGAATTGTTCTTTTTTGCCTTGCTGATGGATGGAACTGATTTGTCAAATTACAAATGTCGAAATACAGATTTAATTGTCAAATTGACATTACATTTTCATTGGACATTCCCTCCATAAAAAATGGGTTTTGTGTAACTGATAATATATGTAGCTTGTAGAAGTGTAAGGTGTTATAAATGAAATATATATCGGATGAAAAACACTTCTAGTTTTTCCCTTGAATATTAAGCATCGACAGTTCCTAGTTATACCCGCTAAAACAAGGCAATGCTAGTGACCCCCAGCTCAACCAACCCCTCTCTAACCTGAGCGGTGCGGTGCCAGCGGCAACCCTCTAAGCAGCACTTCACCCCATGGCATCAAAACCTGACTCTGCCACTGTGGCTATGGTGATGTGCTGCCGTTTAGCAATTGGCAACAAGATGGCGGCAGTGACATTAAGGACTTGATGATCTTTGTCCTACTCCAGGTTTCATGAGACAGATATAAAATGGCAGCCAAGAGGGGAGCAAGCCAGCAGCACTCTGCAATGCTCTCCCCACTGTAGATGTGCAAGGGCTACCTGGACCCTGTGGGCGGTGGTAACTGAGGCTTCCATGATGTCAACCATTAGGTGAGTGAGCCGGCAGCATCACATGATAGGCAGGGGCACAATGTTGCCTAGACCCAGGACAAGCTTTCTGCTGCTTACTAAGACCTGAATGCAGCGTAACTGTTCCTAGGACGGATGTGCACCAGCGAAAGAGATGCAAGCCTGGTGAACTGTTCTCGTAGTGGGGCATGATGCTGCTTGGACTGTATGGTGTCCTCACAAGGATAGTGACATTTATATGAGAGACAGAGGACATCACAGTTCACTTTCCAGATTCCCCGGTGGTCAGGAAAGGGAAGGTGTCATAAACCATTGTTATATGTTGGGGGTGGGTAACCATGGCACTCTATGCACAGCCTTCTGCAGGTCATAAGTCACAAAAAGATGTTGCCCTGTTACTGAAAGGCATATGAGGGCATATGCCAATATGGCAGCTCCCCCCATCCGTTGTGTCTCTCACATGTTTTCCTGTCTAATTCTCATTTGCACCGTGTGACACATTACAATTTGCAAGGACTTAAAAACGTTAGCTTTTTACATATTTATCTATAATAAAGTGATACATGCAATTCTGTTTCTGAAATGGAGGCCTGTGGATCAGCCCACCATTCCATAAATGCTCAGTGCCAAAAGCGAAGTCCACGCAAGTACCTTTGCTGCACCAGTCTCTTGGCATCTACAGCACCTGCTCTCTAGTGGCAGAGGGCAGGTTAAAATATTACATGTGAATTCCTGAGAGCTGCCGTGACACCATGTCCCTGCAGACGTGCATAGCATTTAAACTTCGGCAACTACGAACTGAAATGTAATAATTGTTAGCTTGTCAGTCTGCTGGCAGAGAGATCACTAAAAATAAGCCATACCTCATTATGATATGGTGACTGAAAAGAGCGTGCAATTACTAAACCCACCCTGCATCTATATCATGAAATTGTCAAACCAGTGAGCCCAGGTCAGTGATGGGGGTTGAACGGTTTTGGGCCAAGGCCTGCCACTCTGCCAGGTGCATTGCAACCAGACTGCTCACTTTGGGTGAAAAGACCCCTTTAGGTGCTAGCCAATGCCCTGGACTGGGAGTGCAGCTCATCCTGGTTTGACTGAAGAAAAGCCAAAATATCCTTTTTCAACAGTGACATTGCTGCACGTCCTGGCCTGATCACCCCAGCTCAGGTTCTGACAGTGCCACACTATATCTGTCTGCATATTTCTATTCTATTTTATTTTCAGGAGTGAGTGTTTGCTAGTATTTTTTGCGATTTTATTTAATTTTTGTGTTTATTTACAGTATCTATATTTTTAATGAACCATTACTGGAAATTATTTTATTTTGGAGAATTGGTACTATTGATGTTTGGGCTGCAACTGCTGTCATCTCACACCCCTCTTTGAAATTATAGACTACCCTTGGCACACTTTACCACAAAAGAGGTATACCTGTTGGGTCGTGCCTGTTTTACCTTTACGATTGGGATCACTGCTGGTTTAGTAGTAGTGTGGGGATCAGCAGGCGGTTTTGCTACTATTCATCCCTATATTCCTGCAGAGCTGAAGTCATTTAGTCCCGCTAGAGGGCAGCTGAGGCATTTCAAACCGAATGTGCCTACAGCTTAGTCTCCCTTAGACCCCCAAAACAAAAAGTGCACTATTAACTTTAGAAACCCTACCCGACATGTTTTAAATTGCTAAAATTGAATTGAACATAAGGTTTGTACAGGGACTATAGATCTGTGTCCTTGGTGAGCTACGTCAGTAAAGGGGACTCCCCTGCAGTACTAAGGTTAAGAATGATGAACTGCTTAAGAGCATACAAGCTTTTCAGGAAGCTAGATGGATGGAGGAGACCTAGGAGTTTGTAGTAGTCTGGAGCCCCCAGCTCAGGTATCTATTCCACTGGGTAGCATAGACATGGAGGTTGACAGCAATTGTGGCAGCTGCTCCCACCATTCTTCCCAGAAGGAAGGTAGTGTGGTGTCCCAGAGGTCTAGAGTTTCAGTGAGATCACAAGCTTAATTAGTTCTCAAGCCTCAGTCAGGTCCCTGGGAAGTGTCCCTGGGGAAGAAATGAATACAATGAATACACTTTTATAGCAAGGCAGCCTCAGAGGAAAAGAAGAAGGATGCAGCAGTTATAGCAGAACAAAAACAGGGAGTTTTATAAAGTTGTAGATGTCCAAGATGGCAGTGTGGGAGAGAAGAAAGGCACACAAAGAGACAGTGCAGAGGGGAATGTTTCCAGTGGTGGCATCCAAGAGAAGGCTAGGCACCACATTCTCAAGGACATAGTGCAACCGTATGAGGTGTATGAGGTGGAGAAGCATCTCTGTGGCTTCTTTGAAGCACTGCAGTTAGCTTTCTGCCTTCAATAATGGAAGAGGAATTGGGGGGAGCAGCCCTTTTGAGACACCTACCAACAGCTGGAACTGATGTAATTATTAATTTGGCTCCTGTGGAGAGGCTCATTTATGAGAAAATGAAGGCCACCATCCACAGGAAGGTCTGCAAAACCCCATAGCAATACTCGGGGAACTTAACTGTAGACAGATCAAGAAAAAGGGGGACTGAAGCCTTTGTTGCATTCACACATCAGTTCTTGAAGTGGGTGGGTCACAGGTAACAAAGCTGATACAATTCGGCCACATTAAACCATGTCCTTACAAATTGTGAAATGGTGTTAAACTAGCATCTAACAGGCAAGAATATCACAGACCCAAGGGAGCTTGCAAAGGCTTCCAACAGGTATGTGATTACTCGACTTCTGAAAAAGGCTCAGGTGAACAAATCTAAACCAGAGGATAAGGCATCCAATGATAGTAAACATAAGAAATCCCCCAAACATAGAACTCTGCATTTGACCTGGTGGACCACGAAGTCCTTTGCCACCACCTTCGCTCAGCAGCTCACTTTTCCCCAGAGGCCAGAGGCCAGAGGCTGGATTTCCTCATTTCTAGCTGACAGATCAAAGAGAGTCTTTTCAACCAACGCCGCAGCCCGACCAGCCCCGGTCTGAGGCAGAGTCCCACAGGGCTCGTGAATATCCCTGACTTTCTACAATTTATTAACAAAACCTCTCTTTGACTGCCTTGATGAAAAAGAAATATCATACACGAACTATGCGGACGATACAGGGATCCTTCTTCCACTGACTGGGGACAACGACAATGATAATAAAAACGTAAAAGCACTCTATCACACCATTCAGGCCTGGATGGCAACCCACGGTCTTTGTCTGAACGACAATAAGATGGAAATCCTTGTGGTCGGAACTACCAACACCCTTTCCAAACTAAACCCTTCCTATGAATCCTTTTCCATCGACAGTATCACAATACAGGTCGCCAACAAGGTTAAAACCTTAGGTGTCTATCTTAACTCAACACTGTAATTATCTAGACAGCTTAACGCAATCGTGTCTTCTGCCGCACACATCTCCAATTTAATCAACGCGTGCAAACCCTTCCAAGCAGCCCAAAACTGCATAACCATCGCTAGAGACCTTATAGGGTCAAGACTGGACTGTTGTAATGCCCGTTTTGTTGGACCCTCACAGCGCAACCTAGTCAAACTGCAAATCATTGAAAATAACACCCTCAGGGCAGCTCTCAACATCCCTAAGCACAATCACATCTCGGCGGCAAGGACAAAAGGCGCACTAGCTAACTACGTTTTGTCCGGCCAATGCTCAGTACTGCATACTTTATCCCAATAAGCTGATTTTATTTTAAGCTTATTTTTAAACTGCACAGTATCTTCAGCTGCCATAAGTGGGATTCATAGGTCTTTGATGTGCATTATGTGCCAGTTCTCTGTAAGCCTGATTGATACCAATGCCCTTTGTCCTGGTCAAGATCTTTGTTACATGATCAGCCATGATGTTCCTAAGTATATTAAAACCTTCATCTTTATATTTCAATTTAATATAAAATAGGCACCTTACAATCTTCCAACAAGTATTCAAAGAGGTTGCGCCCAATTCAAGGCGCAAAGCCTCTACTGGAATGGACTGTGGAACTAACAACAGGGAACAAAGCAGCCTTCCTTCTAGCAAACTCAACCATCCAATGTGTTTCCCTCGGAAGGTTTCTAAAGTGTATACTATGCATGGCACCATGCGCTGAACATAGCCATCCTGCAGAGCCTCTATCGAGTCGCCACATCTGCGATTAACAAACTCTTTGATCACTTGCCATCTGCCCAAAATCTTGGTGTTTGCCTGCTCCTTATATAGATTACTAGTAGGTTGGAAATACATTGGACAACCAAGGTAGTACATAGAAATTGACTCCTTCAAGCTTTTCCCCACTAAGATGTCAGTTAAGTGCGAGATTTCGCCATTGTCTTCCACACAGCAACATTACCTTAGTCGTATTCTGATTTATTTTAAACCCATTTTGTTTTGCGTATTTATCCAGGCAGATCTCTTTAGACATATTGGAGTTTGGTCCATAAGAATGGTATCATCTGCATAACACAAGAAGCTCATGTGAAGCCTGGCCAATTTAGAGGGGGCGGCACATTTCTCAAGAGCCTCATACAAATGGTGAACTGGGTGGGCTGTTATTGTGTTGAGCTGCCTCCCAATGTCTTGTACGTGAACCAATTAATTCACTAGCGATACTTACAAAGGCAGGAGGGTGCTAGCATGGTTGAAGCAACTGGCCTAAGCCCAATTTCATACACATACAATACATAGTTAAGGCTCTAATCAATGTGCTCCTTAACTCCCAAGTAAATTAAACAAGAGCCTAGATTTAGTGAGTTGGTTGTAAGTAACAATAATAGTCCAGGTCCCTACTTATAAATAAGTACACACAAAAGATGGTCAATCAACAACATTGTTTTCTTTATAATCATTAAACAAACAATCCCAGCATGTAAGTTGTCCTCCACAAGGTCTTCATCAGGGCTTAGTGTTTGGTCTACAGTGTTTGAAAATGTAATGCCCAATTATTACTTCAACATAATGGGCATTCCCCACAACAAAGAACAACAATTATAAATGCATATACATTGTATATCAAACCAAAATGTAAGATATGCAAATCCATAAATGAACATAAATATCATTACACAATATGTTATAAGACGGGGTGAGGGAAAAGAACAAACCACAGGAGGAGGAACAAATGGGAGGAGAGACAACAGAATAAAATACATATAAAGACTTCATTAGTCTACTGTCAGAAATGAATCAATCCTTGCAAATGATTTTAAGACTCTTAGTACATGCTTTGTAAGTTGTGCCAACTGTGCTCAACACGTTCCAACGAACAATGCTATACATTAGCGATATCCACACTAGTTACACTACCTAATAACACCTTCACTCTCTGTGTGTTAGCCAAAGGGTTGAAAAAAAACACCAATGTTGAAAATGTTTTAACTTTTATACAGACCCCACAACCAAGTCCAAAACATGGGCTACACAAACTTACATATAGCTGTGCTGAGCACCATTCAAACAAAAGTGCCCTAAAGCCTATATTATGTTTGAGAATATAGAAAATCCTTTCATAATCACCCAAGGTTGGCAGTCCATCTAAGCGTTTCATCGATCTGGCTGGATTGTGTTAAATAAAATTGTCTAGAAGAATCTGTTACACTCTAAAAGCATAAAAGATGCATATAAATGTATACCACCTACAACTGTGTATTTTTGCTGATTGCTCTAATAACTGTTTTAGGTGTGGATCTTTAGCTTTGCCCCTTTACCCAAAATAGGTCCACCTCTAGAATTAGTAAGTGAGGCTTTTGTCCATAAAGCAGGTTTATTGTACAAATGGCCGGGAGGTGGCTTAGATGAAATCTAACAGTCACGCTAATCCTGGTCACCCTGAACCACACAAAGAACACATATTAGGAGGTGAGACAGATAAGCGACTACGTTACTAGGCCTGATGACAATTCTGGTAGTGCCGGGATATTACAAGAGGTGGGGGGGGAGAGGGAGAAGGACAAAACAAGCAACTATCATACTAGGCCTGACAACATTTCAGATAGTGCTGGAGGGAAAGAGAGGAAGGAAAAAACAAGTGAGAGTACGGGGAAGAGACAGACAAGCTGCTATCATACAGGTCGGGTGACATTTCAGATAGAGTAAGTATTAAGGGTACCATGAAGGGAGAGGAGAGATGAGGGGACAGAAAAAGAGGGATTGTAATAAGCAGACATCAAGAAAACAAAGGGGGCAAGTTACAGCATGCAAGCAAACAGGCCACAAGGGGGAGTTAGAGAAAAAGGATAGAGAGAGGGTAAGGATAGGCAATAAAGATGATTGCAACTAAGCTAAATGCATGAAAACACAGCCAGTATAGTGAGACTAAGTACAATGCATTAATACAACCAGATTTCAAAACAAGTTCAGTGCATGAACACAGCCAGATTTAAAACAAGTTCAGTGCATGAACACAGCCTGATTTAAAACAAGTTCAGTGCATGAACACAGCCAGATTTAAAACAAGTTCAGAGCATGAACACAGCTAGATCTAAAACAAGTTCAGTGCATGAACACAGCCAGATTTGAAACAAGTTCAGTGCATGAACACAGCCAGATTTAAAACAAGTTCAGTGCATTAACAACGCTAGATCTAAAACAAGTGCAGTGCATAAACAAAGCCAGATTTGAAACAAGTTCAGTGCATAAACACAGCCATATTTAAAACAAGTTCAGTGCATGAACACAGCCAGATTTAAAATGCAACCAGTATTAGAAGCTAGCAATGGGTGCAAAAGTAAAAGGGCAGTGCAATCAGAAGTGCAAACAAGGGAGACAGGTGGAGAAGGGACATGAGTGACACGCGTGGGTAGCAGGGCGTCCAGAAGGAGGGTTTGAGGAGGCATGTTATGAAAGTCCAGGTTTCATAGTACAGTTAGGTAGCTGCAGCAGGGAAGTCCAAGTGAAAGAGTGGCAGGAAAAGACCACAGGCAGCGTTCTGGTTGCAGACAGGGAGTAGACAGGGGCCTTGGTTGTGGGCCTTAGGTGATCAGGGCTGGCTCCTGCCTCCCGATTGCTCTCATTGGCTCATAACAGCCAGGGCAACCCATCGGAGGTGGGGTGAGGGCCAGGCAGGCAACCACAGACAAGGCAGGTGATGCGGCCATCTTGCAGGGCCGAGGTGCAGTGAGGCACCAGACAAAAATTCAAAAGAACAGTCAGAAAAGACCCAGGAGTGGGTTAAAGTTGCAGAGGGATGTTATTCCTGAAATCCTTAAACTGCCCATATTAAGAATATCGTTTTGTTACAAAAAGCAGAAAACCATGCATTAGGCAGGCTACACACAATTGTAAGGATGCTTACCCCAGGATATTTGAGCAATCGGGGTGATTGTAGAGGCAGACAAAGGGCTGCAGGAGAGGACATCAGGCTCTGACGCTCCCGATGCTGAGGTCCGAGTGCTCCTCTGATGACGCGATAGAGTGCAGTGTGTGGTCCTCCAATGTTCTGGGGTGTGGTAGAGGTTCCTCGGACACAGTGCTGCGCCTGTGCTTGGTGCCCCTGGTTCTCAGCTCCCTACACACTACCCATCCAATATCTGTGATTGCAATCATCGGGCACAGCGTTGCACTCCTTGGATTGTAGCCGATACTCCAGAGATGTGTGCTCCTCACGAGAGGCCCGCTTTTGGTGCTCTTTGCTCAGCCCCTCTCTGACAACATGCGTTCTGCCCACTCTCTGACAACACAATTGCTCTCCTGAAATGTATTACTACTGATCTCCATAAGTGCTCGGGGAGAAGCCACCTGTTCCAAATACCCCTGCAAGTTCACAAGATGCCTATCCCTTACAATAATGAGCTTTTCTGTTCACCAAAAATCATATCTTCCCTTCGCCCTCCAGCACTTGAGCCATCTGCAAACTGACCGCAACCACCCCATTAGCCAATTTAGGAAACCTGTTCCCTGACTGCTGACGGGCCTTTGACATGCTTGCAAAAACACCCTTTGAATTAATTCACAATTACGGAGACCCATGAAACACAGAACAGCCACACCTCATATATTTCATATCTTTTACTAAATTCGAAAAATACTTCCCATACATGTATAACATTATGTGTGCGTTTTATACCTATAACGATCTCCTCTCATGACCGCCATTCATACAGCTAAACTCCACATGCACATATTGATCGCCTGCTTTACCTGAGTGGGCAGGGGCCCTCCGTGTGACAATGTTTCATCGTTATGTTTCTGCGCCCATGAAAATCTACAAATGTATCACTGCTACACAAAATAACACAAAGTAACTTATATGTAACACTTATTCCATTTACCATAAATATTGCAATATTTGTAGCAATTTGCGAATAGTGACAGAAATAGCAATGATGACGTGTCAGTGGTGTGGCGTGCAGAGTTTGAACTTTTCAAATTTCCCAATACTGTATTGGCACAGACATACCTGCTGGTGTCTGGCTGTGTCCCTAATGATACCAGTTTCACAACCTCACATTCCTGTGTGGCTCCTTGAAACTCTTTCATAATACATTGCATCTAATGGATGAATCAAATGCCAATTGTTCACAAAAATAATCAAATTACAAAAAACAAAACCACATCTTTATTTTTCTCAGATCTCAGAAATGCCCAAAGGCCCTTCCATTATCTGTGACTATAGTTTATAGTTGTTTATAGTTTATAGTTTATTTATTTATAGAGCGCAACCCAGCCCGGAGGCATCTGGGTGCTATTCGTACATGTTACAGATCAGGCAAACAGACAGGAATACAGAATAGTAATTACATACAAAAATGTACATCGGACAGTAGTAAGTTACATCGGGAAGATGATTAAATCAGTAGTACATAGAGAAATCGGCAAGTTTATATATCTACAGCAGAGAGCGATAACTTGCCTATTTGTTTATAAGGCCTGCATGAGGTCTTGCTCCTGCAGCCAGGTTTTTACCTTTTTTCGGAAAAGTAGGAATGAAAGTTCTTCCCTCAGGGAGACTGGTAGTGCATTCCAATTTTTAGCCGCAAGGACAGGGAAACTAACCCCTCCGGCACGATGTTGTTTAAAGCATGGAATGGAGACGCAGTGTGATTGGGCTGATCTAGTGGGTCGTGTGGATGATTGTCAGGCAGTAGTACTGGACATGTAGATCGGTGCTTTGTTAGCGAATCAATTATGTGTGAGGGACAGTGTTTTGAGGTCAATTATTTGCTTAATGTTATGCCATTTGATTGTGTGTCTGGTTGCAGAGATGTGTTGATTCCTAGGAATGTTTAAGGCTGCTCTGATGGCATTATTTTGCATATCTTGCATTTTATTGAGGTTATATTGTGAGGTTCCTAGCTACAGAGCATTGCAATAATGAAGCTTAGATAGTACGAATGCTCTGGTTATTGTGATACAGTTAGATGTTGTCAAATAAGGGTGGCAAGCTGTGATGGGCTTGCATGTGGGTGCTGTGGACGACACCAAAGCATTTGTTTGTCTTTTTATGTTGAGTGCGGAATCAATGTAGATTCGGAGTGTTTTCACTGCATTGGCCACTTTAATCGAGTTTCCATCAATATTGAAGGAGTTGAATATAGCCCCTAGTTTGTTCAAGTTGGTTGAGGACCCTAGTAGAAGCACTATGTATAGTGAAAGTTATAATGTGCTGTGTAAAATTGTTTGTGACTCAATTATGCCAGGGAATCACACAAAAACAAACAGAGCCCCGCTCATCATCATAATCAAAAAACAATTCTTAAGCATCAGCAATGCTAAATATGCAAATCCCAGACATATCCATAGAATAAAAAGTCCCATGACAAGCTAACTCAAACCTTGTCTCTAATAGTAATGAAAACAGTCTCTTAGTCATCTCCAAAAAGGTTGTCCTGACTTACACATGATGGGAAGTCCACACTTCTAGGCCTATGTTCTAACTTGGCATTCACTTTATCATAAAGCATCTAAAATATAGTAGAAATTCATTAAAAAAAGAATCTCATAGAAGTGTGTTTAGTACCGCTTGTAAATGCTGCAAAGCGTCTTCAAATGGCTGCCATTACACGTGCAGTCTCTTATGTTAACGTGACGTTGCAAGCAAAGCGGATGATGTCATAAGCATTACCATATCATAACACAATGGGGGTCATTACAAGTTTCCCGGTCCGGGAATTACGGTACCGGTAACCTTGCTGATACTTTAGTTCCCGGACCGGCAAACAACAAGTTCTGCTGGCGGGTGCCATTACAGCAACCAGGTCTGACCTGGTGGCCGTAACGGCACCCTCCAGCAGAGCATGTCGGATGCATCGCCACCATTCTGATTGTTTCCAGTGCATCCGATCTCCCCATTCCCATTGAGCACTAAAGGGCTCAAAGGGAATGGGGAACATTACATTCCGGCGCCCGCGAATGGTCAATTACCGGGTCTGGCAGGGCCGTAATGACCCGGTAATTGCACATTCGCGGGTGCTGGAATTTTTCACAAGTTTGGCGACAGCCTGACGGTTTTACCGGCAAGGCTACCACCAAACTTAAAATGAGGCCCAGTATGTCCGCTCTGTTGGAACCAGTCCTGGAGCATATTGTACCCCATGCTACCTCTAAGAAAACAATGGACAGCCTATTACAGGTGTTAAACGCTGCTCAGAATTAAACCTCTACCTGTTCATAGCCTCCAAGCTATGTACGGTCACGCTAATTAAACTGCCCATTTTTACCTCTCTATCTCCCAGCATATTGTCATGATTAGTCTCATTTCACAATACAATCGGTCTACTCACAATATCACGACTCGTTACTTAATAGAACAGTCGAATGTATAGGAGGCATAATGCCATAATATATTCTCATTGTAAATTCCTGTTAAACTACACTGGTTAAGTAGTCTACAGGACACAAGCTTTGCACTGAGCAAACCCATTCATGTAATACAAGTGATTATACTCCACATGTCAAGATTTCGCGCAACCCTTAGTTCGCTCTAAATATAAATGATGGAAAATAACTAGCAACTCACAGGATTGTCCCCTAATTGCAGGACTATGTCTCAACTCATTCTAAGTGTATGGAAGTATGGTATCTTCATTGCTCGAACTGTCCAGAAATGTCGTGTTCTGAAGCATTTAAACAACCACCCTGTTATGTTAATGGCTAAAAAGGCATGCCTCCCATAAATCAACCAAGGAGGATGCAGAGTTAAGTTGACACAGCTTACACATCATATCCATATTCATCAAAATACCACACTTGAGTCCATTCTCTCTTTAGCACACATACTGTGGTCAAAATCCTGGGACATACACCACCTTCCTAACAGACTTTACAAGAAAGCAACCATTTCATGGTCTGTGTTGAGAGCCCGTTGGATAGTACGAAATGTACACATCATGTTTGGTTTGCTTCTGCCTGGCAGAGGCTTCTTTCTTTATCCCTCACCCTAACTCCTCAATGTACTTGTTTTAACCCAACACATCTTAAATCCTCTTTTATGCCCTTCTGGTGGTGTTTACGCCAATGCACAGAGAATGGACACCGCACATCGATGTGACCCAAATTCCTTAAGTGCTCTCTAATTCTTACCCAGAGTTCCCGGATGGTACTTCCAATATACGTCCATGCACAAATGCAAATTAGCCCACACACAATGTATTTTGATCTACAATTAATGAATTCATTAATTAAAGGTTTCTCCAAATGAATGTGCATCATTTTGGTTTCCTTTGCAAATGTGCACATATTACATGGAATCACGATGTAAGTTTATGCAGAGCTTAAGGAGCACATGTTTTTTGTCAATGGCTGTCGACGCCATCAGAGATGGCATAGTCGCAGGTATCATAACCTCAGCTCTGGGGCTTATAAGAGTCTGTTTTTTTAGTGACAGTGGGAAAGGTGGTAATTTTGACACGTTCTGGCCTTTTCATACTCTCAACAACTGAGACATTGGCAAGCAAAACATTTCTACTGGGAGCTGAGCATAAAGTCTTGGTAGCCTGAGGTTTCCTGGTTTAAGTCGGCCCTGTTGCTAAAGATTTACCCAAACGCAGGACGCCAGAGGAGCGGCCGGGACGATTTTGCAGTGTGATAAACGGGGCAAAGTGGGTTTTGTAAACATTTTTCTTCCCCTAGTTTGTCCTGGTGTGCCCATTTTTTGTAGCCGGTGTAGAAGAGTCACAACAATGGTGGGGGGTAAAAAAGAAAACAAATATAAGTTTTACCTTTCTCGATCTTCCCGCAGTGACTGCAAGGACTGCTTCAACTTGCGCATAACTCCTCCACTAATGCGCAGGCTCGCAGAGATTGTATATTCAGGCCAGTAGGAGGCAGGCCTAGCGTTGAACACCGCGGCTCGGCTCGTAGGTGGACTGCATGGACTGCTTCACTCACACACAACTAACGCATGTTCTAATGCGCAGGCTTGCAGCTTGTGTAGTTTCAGGCAAGTAAGAGGCAGGGCTGTTCAGTCGAAATTAGCAGAGCTTTGAACACCGCAGCTCGTAGTAGGAGCACCCCCACACAATGCACGCGCTAACGTGCAGGCTCGCAGTTTTTGTAGATTCAGGCCACTGAGAGGCAGGCCTGTTCAGTCTAAATTAGCAGAGTGTTGTACACTGCAGCTTGTCCTTGAACTGCGAAGAATGCTTCAACTCGCCCACAACTCCTCCACACCGCGCCCTTTCTATTCTATTGTTCTTTGAATGTGTCTGTATTGGCTCACACATCCCACAGAGGCTGATTTATAACGCGCTTAATAGCCAGAGGTTTCTAAGCACGACCCGGGAATCGAACCCGTGTTGCTCTGTGTCATCTTGCTCCCAAGGCGAGCACTTTGCCCCTGAGCTATCCTCCCGAGACAAAGGACAGCCCATGACACCTCAAAATGCATGTGGAGGGTGTTTTCACCTTTATGACTGGCTCAGTTGTGCACTCGTAGTAGTGTAGGGGAAGCATACGGTTTAGAACGCACTATTCTACCCTGTAGTATTGCTGGGGAATAGTCATGTAATCTATTCTTTTAGGCCCGGTCGCCCCACAGAGTGAACTATCAGTCAGAATTTATCTTGAATGTATGGACCCAGACAGAGCGTACTTGATAGTGTCACCTGGAACCTGATCACATTATTTTATGTTTCTACTTCTTTGAGTGCAATAAGCTCACACACAAGTATTCAATAAAAGATTCAACACCACTCTTACCGGGGCAAGTACGAGTAAATTGTGGCTCTGGGACAAGAACATAGTGACTCGAGATTAACATTCGAACAATATGACCGGTTGACAAGATAGTTGAATGCTGCTTTTATGATTAGGAGTAAGAGCCTGTAAAGGGTTTTTGTGGGTAAAGAGAGGCATTTTGAGGCTTGAGCAGGTCTAGCTTGAAGGTTCAAAGATCAGTTTGTTAAACTTTCAATATGAGTTGGGTCTTCAAGAGGAAGGAAGACAGAATGAACTAAAGACTACTATAGAAAGGTCACTGGAGGAGTGGCTATGGCAGGTCAAGAACTCCTATGCTATCCATATTGGAGGAGAGCAGTGTGAGAGTTAGAGCAGATTCTCTGGAGGAGGAGGTGAGGAGACACATTGCCAGATGTGAAAACGAACAGGATGCAGAGCTGCTAGAATCAGACTGGGGTGAACTGTTAGGAAAGTGACTGTCTCCGACATTAGTGTCTATGCAACAGCATATTTCCTATAAGAAGTGTTGATTACCACCAAGGTTGGACAGGCAGGGGTTGAAAATAAAATAAGTGTTGGTGGGTCAATCAATCAATCCGTGACTCAACCTGTAACCACAGAGAGTGTTCTTGATCAGTTTATTTCATGCATTGTGTTGTGTGCTGGCACCCATGGTAGTGGCACAGGCCAATCAGGAGGACAGGATCTCTGGCTTGCACCAACGGTATTAGCCCACATTCCAGTATTCCCTCTGATTCTACTCGAGCATTTAGCTATTTTGTGGGCCAAGTTCCTTTGCCACTCCTCACCTGAGGTCCTGTCATTCACAACTTGCACCACCCTGTGAAGCAGATCCCCCTCCCCAGCTATACCCCACGTGACCTTCTTTGTGTTATTTGTATTGCCATTAATGACACTAACTTATAATATGTGTCATATATTGCAATTTTCTTTTTGCAGCTAAGAAAAATAGACCATTTTGCAATAGTTAATTATTGCAGTGATATGTGTTTTCTGTGTTCATTCTTTTTTCTGAAGATACTGAATGATTTTCTAGAGAAGTTCAATCTTTCTGAGATAGCCACTCTATGAGAGGACGTAGCGGTATCATCTCATACAGACATTAAAGGACAGGGGCATGAGTGGGTGAACTTGGAAAATCACAGCCACGTGTGTCATGGAAAATGGCGATTATGTAAACCTCTCTGGAGGGAGAATTCCATAATGATTGAGTCATGTGATCATGGTAAAAGAGACATCTGAGTCAACGACGGACTCTGGGTCCTGTCTAGCATAACGTGGACAGCGGAGGGATACAACCTCTTAGGGACTGGATGCTGTGTTTTAATTTCCGAAGGTTTTCTGTTATTTTGGTTTATGCCACTGACTGGTGACTTACATAGGTGGAGGTCTGGTGGGTCGGACAGGCCGTTGCGGATTGTCATGGTAGTGTGAATGTGTAGCTCTTCAACTTAATAAAGCTGTTTCTGCCTTGGCTATTAACCGAAAAAGGATGGCATGAGCTTGGATTCTCTGGCACCACTTACCAGCCCCCTGCCCTCTTCCGCTCCAGAACCACGTCCCTGCACAGGAAGTACAAAACGGGACAACCACCCTTTTCTATTTGCTAGGTGGCCATTTTGGTTTTCAATTTTTATAGGAAATGGGGCACACAAGATACACACGGTACCCATTTTCTATTAAACAAAACTATTAAAAGCCTGGATGATGGCCCTGGGTGTTAATAGTGTTAAGCACCATGTAGTGGGTGGGTTTGGTGGTAATGGCTACAGGCCTCATGGGGACCCTCAGTTTGCTCATGCCGGTATCATACCAAAATACTGAATACAAAAATTAGGAATCCGAAAATGTTGAACCTTTTATTCTGCATTTCACTGCAAGTATATGTGCGAGGTGGGTAAAGGTAATACATAAGATAAGTGGAGTATTGGGGTGCGGGAGGTCTCACCCACATATACTTGCGGTGCAAGGGGAAAAATGTGACATTTTCATATTCATTTTTTTTTCTCACAGTGATCACATAGACCCGCTCATGCCTACCATAGCTCAGGCTAACAGGCTGTTACTGACCAAGCCCACCCTCCTGGTGGGTGCTTAATAATACAATGTCAATAAAGAGGGAAAAAAGTGGTGTGAAACACGTCTAAGCAATAGTGATTAAAAGAAACAATGTAAATCGGCCCTACCCATTTGCCTCAGTCCACAACTGACTAACATCAGGTTGAAACAGCCAAGTTGCATCGTGGGAAAAAAGTGAATGATTGTTAGTTATTGTTTTCGTGATTCACCATCTTCTACATGAGCCTTACTCCAAACGTAAATGTGTCCCTCGTTTCCATTGCCGTCTTTGCCCATGCCTTTGGACACCTCCTTTTTGCAAATATAAATTGGGGTAATCAGAGATGCATTCCCCGTCCCCCGATTTTCAGGAAAGTTGCAAAAATCCACTTGTTTGGCTAACAGGAGGCCATTTATTTTGCAGAGATTGCGCATTATGGGTCAGATTCTGAAATCTTTTTTACAGCAAGTGAGGAGATGTGCCAGCAGATCTCATTGCTTGCACCAGAGAGGGTGCCATATTCTACAAGGACATCTCAGGTGTCCTTTTTCATCCCCTTCGTGCAGTTGCATAAAGAAGGGGGGCTTTTCTCTGCATTTCTAGGGGAGCCGAAATGTAGAAACAGGACTCGCTTTGAAATGCTCAGAAATGAGGGACACTCCCCTGTTTTGGTAGGGGACAGGCCCCTGTCATGCATTTATCTTCATGTGTTACGGGAGCAGTTTACTCCACTGCTGGTACACTTAGATTTCTATCCCCAAAATAAGGGTAGAAATGCTTTTTTTTGGTTTACATTTCACAGTTCCCAGCACCCACGTGGTTGATGGAAGCCTGTCATTCATTAGTGAAGGGAGTATGACCCCAATGCTAATATATGCAAATGGACTGGCCCGCACATCTTTTATGCTGTCACAAAGACCAGAAGAAATTAACAGATCACCTGGGAGAATAAGGTGACCTGCGCATTTCTAAAACTAACAAAATGAAAAAAGTTAATCTTCTCATTTTCATTAGAATCTGGCCCTATGAATTTGAAACCAAAATACATTCCAGCCCATTCAATGCCATATTTACTTTGGGTAAAATCAGGGCCATCTTAAGCACTTTTTGAAGGGATCCAGAACATCTGGGCATGCCACATCACAACCCATAACTTGGTATGCTGCCTCACAGCTATCAAAATAAGCATGGGTACTCCTTGCCATATTTTTGCAGCGATATTAAGGCATGGAACCTGCGGGGGACACCCCTGCAACACCTGGATTATTTTTAAAGGAGCGGGAGACACCTGTGCAGTCCCTGCTCCTAAAACCCCCAAAAATTATCCCCCCCAAAAATATTGCCTCTGGCCGTTCCAGGCGACCATATATACAGCAATATGTTTGGTAGGGATAATATGTAGTGATACCCACATAATGCAGAATAGACAGACGACTCAGATTAGCTGCTTCACAGAATGCAGACATGTTCACACTTGGATACAATAAACCAATTGGAAGCAAGGAGAAAGCTACACATACCATAGCATAGATAGTGGATGAAGATTAGAAACTACCAGGAAGGTGTCTGATGTGTCTGTATTCAGATAGACTTATATTAGAAGAGGGACATGGTTTTCAAGCAGTGCTTTCATTAGAGAGCTAAAGAACAAGCAGTTGTGGTGTGCAGTATATCAATGCTCACTATTATTATGGAATCAGCAACACTTTAGCCAGTGAAACCATGAACAAGTTGTTTTGTTAAGATCGTACCCTGAGAATTAAATCACTATGAAGGGAGAACATTTTTAACGGTTTAGGGACTGGCAAGTTGCACAAATTAGTCAACATATTAAATGTGATTCTCAGGATCACACATTGGTTAAGAGGTGACTCTGGGATTAGCACTCACTCAAATCATTCTGCACTTTACTGCTTTCATTTCCAGTTCTTAACATGAACTAAAATAATCACATTTTATAGGAAAATTCTCAAATCACAAAACCCAACATGACAATTTTTAAAAACGAAATGCTATAGAAGTGTATTATGCAAAATGGGATTGATTCTAGCTTCATTGTCTCCGTCATCAAGGGAAGTAAACAAGTGCCAGCATACTAACTGGTGTGTTCTTAAAAGATTGTCAGGCCGATTCATGGAATAATTAGCGCGGCGCAAGTGGGCAAAAACGTGCGAATCGCAGTGAAATAGCGAAAATCGCAGTGCAAGTGTGAAAATCGCACGAAAAGCAGCGCACATCGATTCATGGAAGGCCGTGCGCGAGAAAACCATGGGATGTGCGATAAAAAAGTGCGCGGCGCACGTTGGCGCACAGGCCATCTAACTGCGTGCGCCAGGTCACAGTGAAAATCGCACAGGCCACAGCGAAAATCGCACATAGCGCGGCGCACGCAACAAAAGTAGGCGGAACACGGGGCGTAACACTCGGAATGGGGAACATCTTGCCAAAATGTGGGCGTCACAGGGGAAGTACAGGGTACAAGTGCGCGGAACGCCCACACGCTCGCCTACAACACGTATTCATGGAATAGAATAGGGCAAAAAAGCGCACGCTCAAACCAGCGCACAGGCACAAACACGACCGCCACAAGAAAGCAGGCGGTAGCGTCTCTGCGCCTGGAAGAAATGTGCGCCAAAAGGTGCGCCAACAAATAGCACCTATATACAGCCATGATGAATGTCCTATACTGTGGCCCTCCAGGACAAATGACGTGCAAAGGGGTACCCACAAACACGAACACCCGCTGACAAAAAATACGTGTGCGTGTATACCGGGGTGCGCGGGAAGTCTCACACGCGATTTGGCAGGGTACGTGGATTTCAGGGGTGCGCGGGAAGTTCCACACGCGATTGGCCCCGTGCAAGCAGGGTACGTGTATTCCAGGGGTGCGCGGGAAGTTCCACACGCGATTGGCCCAGTGCGAGCAGGGTACGTGTATTCCATGGGTGCGCGGGAAGTTCCACACGCGATTTCAGCAGGGTACGTGTATTCCAGGGGTGCGCGGGAAGTTCCACACGCGATTTCAGCAGGGTACGTGTATTTCAGGGGTGCGTGGGAAGTTCCCCACGTGATTGGCCCAGTGCGAGCAGGGTACGTGTATTCCAGGGGTGCGCGGGAAGTTCCACACGCGATTTCAGCAGGGTACGTGTATTCCAGGGGTGCGCGGGAAGTTCCACACACGATTTCAGCAGGGTACGTGTATTTCAGGGGTGCGCAGGAAGTTCCACACGCGATTGGCCCAGTGCGAGCAGGGTACGTGTATTCCATGGGTGCGCGGGAAGTTCCACATGCGATTTCAGCAGGGTACGTGTATTTCAGGGGTGCGCGGGAAGTTCCACATGCGATTGGGCCAGTGCGAGCAGGGTACGTGTATTTCAGGGGTGCGCGGGAAGTTCCACACGCAATTGGCCCCGTGCAAGCAGGGCACGTGTATTTCAGGGGTGCGCGGGAAGTTCCACACGCGATTGGCCAAGTGCGAGCAGGGTACGTGTATACCATGGGTGCGCGGGAAGTTCCACACGCGATTTCAGCAGGGTACGTGTATTCCAGGGGTGCGCGGGAAGTTCCACACGCGATTTCAGCAGGGTACGTGTATTTCAGGGGTGCGCGGGAAGTTCCACACGCGATTGGCCCCGTGCAAGCAGGGTACGTGTATTTCAGGGGTGCGCGGGAAGTTCCACATGCGATTGGGCCAGTGCGAGCAGGGTACGTGTATTTCAGGGGTGCGCGGGAAGTTCCACACGCGATTGGCCCCGTGCAAGCAGGGCATGTGTATTTCAGGGGTGCGCGGGAAGTTCCACACGCGATTGGCCCAGTGCGAGCAGGGTACGTGTATTCCATGGGTGCGCGGGAAGTTCCACACGCGATTTCAGCAGGGTACGTGTATTCCAGGGGTGCGCGGGAAGTTCCACACGCGATTTCAGCAGGGTACGTGTATTTCAGGGGTGCGCGGGAAGTTCCACACGCGATTGGCCCAGTGCGAGCAGGGTACGTGTATTCCATGGGTGCGCGGGAAGTTCCAGACCCGATTTCAGCAGGGTACGTGTATTCCAGGGGTGCGCGGGAAGTTCCACACGCGATTTCAGCAGGGTACGTGTATTTCAGGGGTGCGCGGGAAGTTCCACACGCGATTTCAGCAGGGTATGTGTATTTCAGGGGTTCTGGGGAGTACTACACGTGAATTGGCCGTGTGGGTCCTCCCAGGTGTACGCTCCACAACCTCCACGGCCCCTGCAGGCAGCCCACACCAAGGGGGACTACCCGGCACCCCTGCTCATGTCCCGCAGGCAGCCCATCCACCATGGGCATGCCCCCCAGCCAACCCACATGTCACCTTGCACTACTGATCAACAATGCATGTCTCCCACCACCCCCACCCCCAGCCACCAGGGGCACCCTCCACCAGGCCCCCACCCATGTCTCCCACTACCCCCACCCCCCAGCCACCAGGGGCACCCTCCACCAGGCCCCCACTCATGTCTCCCACCACCACCACCCCCCAGCAGTGCAGGGGCAACCTCCACCAGGCCCCCACTCATGTCTCCCACCACCCCCACCCCCCAGCCACCGGGGCACCCTCCACCAGGCCCCCACCCATGTCCCCTATCACCCCCGCCCCCCCGCCACCATGGGCAGCCCCCACCAGGCCCCCACTCATGTCCCCCTGCAGCCCCACCCCCCAGCATCCAGGGGCAGCCTCCACCAGGCCCCCACTCATGTCTCCCACCCACCCCCACCCCCCAGCCACCAGGGGCACCCTCCACCAGGCCCCCACTCATGTCTCCCACCACCCCCACCCCCCAGCAGTGCAGGGGCACCCTCCACCAGGCCCCCACTCATGTCTCCCACCACCCCCACCCCCCAGCATCCAGGGGCAGCCTCCACCAGGCCCCCACTCATGTCTCCCACCACCCCCACCCCCCAGCCACCAGGGGCACCCTCCACCAGGCCCCCACTCATGTCTCCCACCACCCCCACCCCCCAACATCCAGGGGCAGCCTCCACCAGGCCCCCACTCATGTCTCCCACCACCCCCACCCCCCAGCAGTGCAGGGGCAGCACCACCAGGCCCCCACTCATGTCCAACTCATGTCTCCCACCACCCCCACCCCCCAGCAGTGCAGGGGCACCCTCCACCAGGCCCCCACCCATGTCTCCCAGCACCCCACCCCCCAGCAGTGCAGGGGCAGCCTCCACCAGGCCCCCACTCATGTCTCCCACCACCCCCACCCCCCAGCAGTGCAGGGGCAGCCTCCACCAGGCCCCCACTCATGTCTCCCACCACCCCCACCCCCCAGCCACCAGGGGCACCCTCCACCAGGCCCCCACCCATGTCTACCACCACCCCCACCCCCCAGCAGTGCAGGGGCACCCTCCACCAGGCCCCCACTCATGTCTCCCACCACCCCCACCCCCCAGCAGTGCAGGGGCAGCCTCTACCAGGCCCCCACTCATGTCTACCACCACCCCCACCCCCCAGCCACCAGGGGCACCCTCCACCAGGCCCCCACTCATGTCTCCCACCACCCCCACCCCCCAGCCACCAGGGGCAGCCTCCACCAGGCCCCCACTCATGTCTACCACCACCCCCACCCCCCAGCAGTGCGGGGGCACCCTCCACCAGGCCCCCACTCATGTCCCCATGCACCCCCACCCCCCAGCAGTGCAGGGGCAGCCTCCACCAGGCCCCCACTCATGTCCCCCTGCACCCCCACCCCCCAGCATCCAGGGGCAGCCTCCACCAGGCCCCCACTCATGTCTCCCACCACCCGCAGCCACCAGGGGCACCCTCCACCAGGCCCCCACCCATGTCTCCCAGCACCCCCACCCCCCAGCATCCAGGGGCACCCTCCACCAGGCCCCCACTCATGGCCTCTATCACCCCCACCCCCCGCCACCAGGGGCAGCCTCCACCAGGCCCCCACCCATGTCTCCCACCACCCCCACCCCCCAGCAGTGCAGGGGCACCCTCCACCAGGCCCCCACTCATGTCTCCCACCACCCCCACCCCCCAGCACTGCAGGGGCAGCCTCCACCAGGCCCCCACTCATGTCTACCACCACCCCCACCCCCCAGCCACCAGGGCACCCTCCACCAGGCCCCCACTCATGTCTCCCACCACCCCCACCCCCCAGCCACCAGGGGCAGCCTCCACCAGGCCCCCACTCATGTCTACCACCACCCCCACCCCCCAGCAGTGCAGGGGCACCCTCCACCAGGCCCCCACTCATGTCTCCCACCACCCCCACCCCCCAGCCACCAGGGGCAGCCTCCACCAGGCCCCCACTCATGTCCCCTATCACCCCCACCCCCCAGCCACCATGGGCAGCCCCCACCAGGCCCCCACTCATGTCTCCCACCCACCCCCACCCCCCAGCCACCATGGGCAGCCCCCACCAGGCCCCCACTCATGTCCCCCTGTACCCCCACCCCCCAGCATCCAGGGGCACCCTCCACCAGGCCCCCACTAATGTCCCCCTGCACCCCCACCCCCCAGCATCCAGGGGCACCCTCCACCAGGCCCCCACTCATGGCCCCTATCACCCCCACCCCCCCGCTACCAGGGGCAGCCTCCACCAGGCCCCCACTCATGGCCCCTATCACCCCCACCCCCCCGCCGCCAGGGGCAGCCTCCACCAGGCCCCCACTCATGTCTCCCACCACCCCCACCCCCCAGCAGTGCAGGGGCAGCCTCCACCAGGCCCCCACTCATGTCTCCCACCACCCCCACCCCCCAGCAGTGCAGGGGCAGCCTCCACCAGGCCCCCACCCATGTCTCCCACCACCCCCACCCCCACCCCCCATGGCCAGGCCCCACCAGGCCCCCACTCATGTCCCCTATCACCCCCACCCCCCAGCAGTGCAGGGGCAGCCTCCACCAGGCCCCCACTCATGTCTACCATCACCCCCACCCCCCAGCCACCATGGGCAGCCCCCACCAGGCCCCCACTCATGTCCCCCTGCACCCCCACCCCCCAGCATCCAGGGGCACCCTCCACCAGGCCCCCACTCATGTCTCCCACCACCCCCACCCCCCAGCAGTGCAGGGGCACCCTCCACCAGGCCCCCACTCATGTCTACCACCCACCCCCAGCCACCATGGCCAGCCCCCACCACGCCCCCACTCATGTCTCCCACCACCCCCACCCCCAGCAGTGCAGGGGCACCCTCCACCAGGCCCCCACCCATGTCCCCCTGCACCCAGGTCCTCACAATCACCAACCATGTGCGTAATGGTCAGCCTCCACAACCAAAAGGCCCTACCAAGTAACCCATTCACCCACATGGAAATGAAAATTACATGTTACACCCCCAACGTACATAAAGCAAATGAACCCATGTCTGTCACACACAATGGTTGCAAATCAATTTGAAAACACCCAACATGACATGCATGAAACCAATGAGATGATACCACACAGTGAAGTATGAAAACAAAAATGTATTAAATAAATATGAATGCAAATGAAATGAAACAAAGTACAATGCCAATGACAAAAGAAAAGGTGCATGTCCGTCCCAGAAAATGAAAAACACCAAATCCAAAAAAAATGTACTTCAAAGTCACATTAAAAATGAAATAAATCCGACAGAAAAAAAAAATAAAAATCCAAACACCATTGCTCCATGGAGAAGAAAAAATTAAATTAAAAAATAAAACAATCCAATAAAGAACTATGTACAAAATATCCAAGGGTCCATGAGCCCAACTGAACAAAGGAAACCTACAAAAAACCCTAACAAAAATGCAACTATATACAAAAAGTGGAGCTGTGTCCGTCGACTCCAAATCATAAGAATAAACAAATGAAACCTAAAACTAAAGAACTATATACAAAGGCGGCGGGCAAGTCCAGCGGCTCACTCCGTAGTGTTCCGGGCCAGGGCATCATCAAACTCCTCGTCTATGTCCCGGAGGCGGTCCTGTTCCATGGCCCCGAGGGTCCGCAGGGACGACGCCATCTGCTCCTCCAACCCCCTGCGGATTGCCTCGAGGCACTCGGCCCGCCTCAGGGCCCTCCGCATGGAGTTCTCCGCCCTGACCATCGTGAGCTGCTCCTCTTCTGCCGGCCGCCGCTCGGCACCTATCTGCTGGCCCAACCGCAGCCACACGGAAGACACTTCCTGTCCTGGGTCCTCCTGCCCTCCGGCGGATGCCTGCCCCTCCGATGTTGATGGCCCCGAGCCATGATGCCTCCCACGTTGACTCTGCTGCTGCCTCCGACGCAACTGCCTCTGCCAGCACGACGGCATCCAGGCTGATGGAATCCACCGACGCCGTCGTGCACGTGCCCTGCCTGATGATGCCGGCACATCCTCCATCTGCTGGGGTACAGTTGCTGTGGTGTCCACCCCTGCTTGACCTCCGACTCCCGACTGTGGCAGGGATGGGATCCCCACCGAGCTGGCTGCATAGGTCAGGGCAGGTCCACAGGGGGCCCTGGTGGCATCTGGGCCGGAAGACGGCAAGGAGAACGACTGGCGTATAGCCTCCACAGAGGAAGAGAGGGCCGCCAGATTGGCCGACGCATGCAGGAAACCCCCGAACATGGAAGATCCCAATTGGGCCACGTCGGCACGGTGCTCTTCGTGATGATGTGCGTGCTCCTCCCGGGAAGCACGCACGTCATCACGAATTGCACCCGCGCGCATCGCAACCCCAATCAGGACCTTCTCCATACGGACACGGGTCCCCTCGTCCGCAGGTGGAGGGGAGTCAGGTGACATGGACATCCCCTCTACCAGAGGACGCGCCTGGGACGGGGCAACCCTGCTGGTGCATGGTGGTGCACTCACAGGGTCAAGGACAGCGACATGCACAGGCCCCTCCACGGTGACCTGTGCTGCCTCCTGCCCCTGGTCCTGGACTGCACCACTTGCACCAGCAGGGATGCCCCCACCAGGCCCCATGTGTGCCCCTGTGGCGGCCTCCTCCTCCTCTGTGGAAACCACCAACCTGGATGGCTCCTCACCGTCTTCCACCGTAGCAGGCCCCTGTGGGGGCTCACCCACCCCTTCCGCTGCAGCCGTGGGGGCATCCCCGCCGCCTTGCTCCACAGTGCCGTCTCCGCCCTCTTCTTCACTAGCCGCTGCGTAGAGGGAGACAAAGAACACAAGCATCAGGGTACTGTACAATGGTCCCCTAGACAGGAAGAAATAGCAGATGAGTACCACTGTCAAAGTACACTTCCATCATGTCCCTCCACAACACATGGGTCAGCCCAGGCAAAACACACACAGTAACAGGCATGGTGCATGCCATGGACATTTCCATACATGTCCAATGGACTCTTGAAACATACAATGATATGGAACTCACATGCATCATGGGTCATGCCTATCACATGCACAAACTTCACCTCAGTCACATTCATCTGGCCCCATACACCCCAAACACAGCGGATACAAGGGTAACTAGGCTGCATCAGTGAATCTGTGCATTGTCACACACATGTGTCATGCATCCATGGCATGCACAAGTCACAGACACGCAGGTCAGGCACACAGAATTGGCTACCATATATGTACCTGCCATCAGCACCCATCCCTCACCCCCACCCATGTCCAGGAACAGAGACTGGCATGCTCTCATTTCTAAAATCTGCATAGGGCTCCCCATGTGGCATTTAAACACATGCAACAACCATGTGGTTCACACATCACTGGTCGCACATGCATTACCATGATGTCCCTGCACACATACATGCATACATGGCCTATGTCACACATACAGGCAAGTATCAGAGAACCAGCACACCGCAACATGCCCTGTCTCACACAGCAATGCTTCGACACTTACCGCTCAACTCCAGACGGGTCTCCCTCTCAAGGATCTGGGCGTGGAGCGCTGGGCGTACGCGTTCCAGGACCCTCATCTGGATGGAACTCATGCGGCCCCGGCCCCCCTCCACGAGGCGCCGGGCCTTCACGAGGGTCCTGGACCTCAAGTCCTCCCAGCGCTTCTTGATCTTCTGGATGTCGCGGGTTGCCACCCCCTCCGCGTTGATGGCAACCACACAGTCGGCCCAGATCCTCTCCCGTCCTTCCTTGCTGGCGCGGGACGATCCAAAGAGGGCATCATACTGCCCCAGGACATGCTCCACCAGGACACCAACTTTGGTGGCAGTGAAGCTGGTGCCCCTCTGCCCCTCTGGCCTGGGGTTGCCACTGGTGCCAGATGTGGAAGTGCCCGACATGGCAACCCCAGAGGCAGGTGTGGGTGGGCAACTGGGTCCTGGGGCTGGGCTGTGGAGCGATGTTATCCCAGTCGGGAGTCTTCAGTTCCAGCAGGGGTGGACACAGCAACTGGACCCCTGCAGATGGCTGATGTGCAGGCACCAAATGGCAGGGCACGGTGGCAGCAGGCAGGCAGGCAGGCAGGCAGGCAGGCAGGCAGCAGCAGATGGCACATGTGAGGCTGCTCGGGGCACTGGGGGGCAGTAATTCGGCCTTCTGGGCAGGAGCGTGGTCTTCCGTGTGTTTTCGCGTGGCCAGCTTGATACGGAGTGATTTGGCACGTGAAAATCCTGCACGTCAGCGTGAAATTCGAGGAAAGGCCCTTAGCGCGTAAGCGCGTCAGCACGCATACGCGATTCTATTGGACCAAAGGCCCTCAGCGCGTAAGCGCGTCTGTGACATGACCCGCACGGGTGTTTCCCACACAGCACGTGATGACAGAGCACACTTGGAAAGACTGCACGTCAGAGTGTCATCGCGTGTAATTGGACAGCACGTCAGAGTGTCATCACGTGTAATTGGACAAAAGTGCGCGTACACGCGATTGGCCTATGTACGTGTATATCAGGGGTGCGCGGGCACTCACACACGCAAGTACGTCAGCGCACCTGTATCCCGGGGTGCGCGGGAATTTCCACACGCTACTGGACTGGGTACTGGATTTCAGGGGTGCGCGGGTCACACGCTCGCCTACAACACGCGCAACGCATACATTTGCGCGCTAACAAAATAACAAGCTCAGACCCAGGATGAACATACCATTCCTAGCAGCAGTGGGCGTGGGCTACCAAAGAAGGAGGAGGAGGATAGTCAGGGCCAGAATATTCACACCCAGAACCAGCCTTTTCGGGATGCCTGATGACCAGGTGTATGGGAGGTACAGGTTTCCACCACACATAATACTGGACCTGGTGAGTGAGTGGGAGGATGACCTCACATCACCCACCCTGTGCTACCAAGCACTCAGCCCCCTGGAGAAGGTCCTCAATGTACTGCACTTCTTAGCCACTGGATCGTTTCAGCGGACAAGTGCCATAGTGGGTGGGGTATCACAGGCCACCCAATCACGCTGCCTACACCAGGTCTTGAACATCATCACTGCACGCCCATCAGTCCGCAGGCACATATACCTGCCCAGAACACCTGCAGAAAGGCATGCTGCCGCCCTGGATTTTTACGGTGTGGCACGATTCCCCAAAGTGCTAGGTGCCATCGACTGCACCCATGTGGCTCTACGTCCCACCAGGGCATCAGAGCACATCTATAGGAACCGCAAGCACTGGCATTCCATCAACGTGCAGGTAGTATGTAATGCCAAGGGAATCATCACCTCAGTATATGCCAACTATCCCGGGTCAACCCACGACAGCTTCATTTACCGAATGTCCACCCTAAGCCGGGACCTAGAATCTGGGCGGCATGGCGATACATGGCTGCTTGGTGAGTATGAATGCCACTGCACATGCTTACATGTCAGATACTGAGCAAGGTCACAACCCCACCAATGATACCAATCACCACCTCCACAGGGGACAGTGCCTACCCTCTCAGCCCCCACATGATGACGCCAATTCGGAACCCCACCACGCCACCCCAGGTAAGATATAACACAGCCCACATTACAACCCGGGGCATAGTGGAGCGCACATTCGGAGTGCTAAAGTCACGCTTTCGCTCCCTTGACCGTTCTGGCGGGCAGCTGTTGTACGCTCCCCCAGTAGTGTGCAGGATCATAGTGGCAGCATGTGTCCTGCACAACGTTGCAACATGCCGGGGCCTGGCCGTGGACATGGTGGTGGCCCCACATCCCCAACCACATGCACAGCCGCTGCGCATGGGAGGGGAAAGGGCACGGGGGGAGGCAGCCCGTACACAGCTAGTGGCTAATTACTTCACATAGAAATCACACCCCTGTGGAGTGCACACTGCCCTGGCACATTCCATCTGACAATCAATGATGACTCAACCTGACACTGATCCTGAATGTCTGGAGAATCAACCGTGAAAACCATATCAGCCTGAGATTGTTCACCTGGAAGTGTTACAATGTGTGCATCCCTACCCACACAGACACCACCAATGCAGTTTTGTGAAGAAACACATTCAAGCAGCTAAAATGAATACCCACTTGCAAAATGCAACAAGAGGACAGTGCCATGTCAGCCAACCCATCCCCAGCACCGCCACACGACACACCGTGCCATGTCATGCTATTTGCAGGTAAACAAAGTAATCCCCACAACATGACACTAGTGTCACAATGTACAGTGTCCCTAATTGAAACTTGCAACACCTGAAATGCTCACAGTAATGCAGGACCAACAACAAACTTGAGCAGGTACTACCATTAACATGACATCACAAATGTTATAAATTAGTAGTCTCACCACCTGGAAATGCCTGCACTCCCACCACTACCAACTGTGCAGTGTTGGCGCCATGTAGAGTTGTACGTGCACTGCTGCCAACATGGACCCCATCTCCAAACTAGAGGGCCTTGTGTAGACATAAGGAAGGGACCTGCAAATTGGGAGGTAGACACAGATGATGAGTTACACATCAATGCAACATGCAGTGTACAACACAACAGCAATATGCACTAGGAATGTATACACAGTATTGACTAGACTACCCACACATGTAGTGGGAGTCCAATGTCACCATGTACGTCAATGTCACTTGGGCACACCCTTTGCAAGCCCATGGAAACGGGAAGCAGGAGGGGTGTGTGTGACTCAAACCCAAGCATCTGAACCAAATACATGACAAGCCTGCATGTGCCCAGCCACAATGCATATTATGCCCACAGGAACCACGGAAGGCCCGGGGGGGGGTTGGGGAGGCCACCCAGGAGGTCCGAGGACAGGGTGCACACCAAAACCCACCTGTGTGGATCCTGGGGAAAAAAAACACCTCCATGGGCTCATGGCCCACACGGCTACCCTATTGTGGGAGTATCACTGCTGTCGCTATTATCATCCTGTGCAGCTGCATCCGGAGGTGGTTGCACTATGGGAGGCAGCCCACGCAAGGCCCTAGTCTGCTCCTCCATGGCTGCAAGCATGCGGGTGTGGTAGGTCTGGTTCTGGAGGATGAGTGTGCGGAGGTCCCCATGCAACAACTCACGGAATGCCCAGACCTCCGCCCTCGTTGCCTGCATCTCAGCTGAGAGCGTACGGGTGAGACGCTCCAGCTGCTGTTCTGTCCTTTGGTGTGTTGAAGCCTCAAGCTCAACAAGAGTCGTCCTGAGGTGAAGGAGCTCCTGCCTCAGGGCTTCCCTGTGGCCCTGGGACTCTATGGAGATGGCCTCCTGCAGAGTCGCCAGTGCCGCCTGCCTGTCCCTGTTGGACGCGAACATGTCCTCCCTGTGTGACTGGCAGATGGAGTCGGTTGCCTGCTGTAGTCGCTCCATCAGCCTTTCAGGGGGGACAATGGAAGTGGCCACCCTATCCATGGCCTGAGCCATCATCTCGGATGATGCTGCCTGTTGGGTTGCCATACCGTAAATGGATTGCTCCCATGCGGTATTGCCAGGTGGCGTACGGCCACCACGTCGGCGGGCACCACACCTGTCTGGGGCAAGGCGAACTGCGCCTTGCTGTGCCGGCACTGCCTGAAGCTGCAGGACTGCATTCCCCCTCTGATCTGCTGGCCCAGGAACAGGATCAGATGTCGCGGAGTGTGACCCTGCATCCGTAACCACCAAAGGAGTAGCTGCCAACACTGACATCCCCATTGAGGGTTCTGACCCTGGTGCAGGTGGGTGGGACAGAACAGAATCCCTCCCTGGAACACTCACCTGCGACGGCACGTAGGTCTCATCATCCGAATCAACACCTGAGTACAGCTCGGGGGAGGTGCAGCCAGAGACACCCCTTGAGAGCACGACCTGCAGCACTTGTGGGTTCTCACCCACCACCACACCACGTCCCTCAGTGGTGGTTGGTCGGCCCTCGGACCCCTCCTGGGTCTGCACCATCTCCACAACCCCAGCAGTATCAGGTGCGTCTTCCCCTGCAAAGACATAAAAACAAAGAAATGGAAACAGGCATTAGCACCATGGCACACAATGAGGGCTGAGAAGCAAGAGAACCAGTACTTGATTGACACATGTCCCACATGACTGAAACCCTCCCATGCATGCACCCTCACTGCATATGAAGGGCAGGCAAATGGCACACACTGATGACACCAAGATGGAAGATGAACACATTTTCTGCATGCTGCCTGGCAGTGGCATCACACATTGGCCTGTGATTGCCAGGTGAAACACACATGCCATCACACAGATGGCATGTACCATTGCTATTGAGTGAAGATGGAGAGGAGGGCAGCACCTATTCATTCAGTCCAGTTCCCGCATGTAATAGCTTTTCTAATTCAAACAGGTCAGATTTTTCACCTGGAGCTGCCAGTCCAAAATGGTCCAATTGCACAGGGACATGTGTGAACAAATGATATCCAGGTAACAAAGTCACTCCACTTTACCATAGCCATGTCAGACATATGACTAGAGGACTGCGAAATGCCTAGTAAAAGTGGTGGAATGCAAACAATCTGACTGAATGAACAGTGAAAAATAAGCAACAATGTTGTGGCAAGGTGACACTTCAAGGGCAACTGGCGTGCAGTTGGGCTAGATGTCTACTGTTGGCAGAAGGGATACTGCTATGGCCAAATGCAGCTGCGCAGGATGTATTGCATGAAGCACATGGCTGACCCATACGACTCAGGCGCACACACTCTCACCTGGCACACAAACAGAAGCCCTCACACACACCATGCACATGGATGACACACACATGCATGTGCACTCACCGGACAATGCCTCGTAATCAGGCAGATCTCCCACGCCTTGGATCTGTTCCTCCGTGACGTAGGTCCCAGCGACTGACTCATGTGGAGTGAGTTCCATGGCTACTACTGGAGACACACCTCCAGTCACTAGAGTTGCGGCATGACTTGAGGCCAGCTTACTCTTTGCCCTGCGCTTTAGGTCATTCCAGCGCTTATAGCAATCATTGGCTGTGCGCCTCACGATTCCAAGGGCACTTACGATGTCCGCAACGGTCTGCCAGTGTGCCTGGCGTTGTGCAGGTGTGGTCTTGGATCCTGCAACAATGACCATCTCGTTGTCATGTGCGGACACATACTCGACAAGTGCATTCAGTTCGTCATCCGTGAAGCTGGGCTTCCTCGACGGGCCGGACTGTGTAGCCGTGTCTGGGGCATCAGCCTGTGCCGGACGAGCACTCTTCCTCTTCCGCTTGGAAGGTGGTGGTGATCCTGAGTGTCCTGCGCCGCTCTGGACACTAGGGGCAAGAGCCCTGGTGGACTCTGTATCAGGAGTGTGGGATTGCACACTCAGCATGGGAGTTGGTGCAGGCATTGGCTCAAGTGTAATGGTGTCAGGGGGAATGTCAGCAGGATGGACTAGGACCGACACTGTCCTGGCTGGGTGTGTGAGGGCTGGGGTGGATGGAGCCGCAGCTGCCCCTGCAGCCTCTCCGCCCTGCCTACTTGGGGCAGCAGATGACCTTGCTGCCCCAGATGCACGTGGCATGATGACATCAACGTGCACCAGCGCACGTGTTATAGGCCTGCTGACCTGGAAGTCAGCCATGGAGTCAGCCAGGTCTGGTGCCACAATGGGCTGGTCCAACAAGGGCTGAGCATGGATGGTGTCAGCCACATCAGCCTCAACGGGAGGGGGGGGGATTATGGGTGCCCTTGACTGGTCCTCCACACATGGGGGACAGGCTCACCCTGCAAGTAACGACCACGTCCCCTACCGGATCCACCACGGCCACCACTTGTGGCTCTTCCACCTTTGCCACCCTTACGGAATCCTCGCCTCCCAGCCATGGCACTGATGTTAATGTGCGAATGGGAGTGGCTGTAAACTATTGTCCTGGGCAATTGGGGGTCAAAGGGGTTGGGTACCAGATGGTAATTGTACCCTAGTGCTCTTGCAAGGCTGAATGTAACCCCTGGGGAAAGATGACGGGTCACGCTACGCACAGGAGCCCCAAAAAAGGGAGATGACGTGCACGCAACCCCTCCTAGACCACGTGTGCAGAAAGAAAAACCCGCACTACGCTGTGGCACCCAGTAACACAAGAATGAACGTATGCGTGTCACACGCAGCCTAGAATGACCTCTGAAGGGGTAGGCTACATACGGGGCAAGCACAGATGTTAGATACGTGCGTGACTCACCGTCTGCCAGGTAAAAGAGCGTGAAAAAGGAGCGCGTTTGGTTGGCAACACCCCCGCCAAAAGAAGATTTGTACGCTGTCTGAGGAGACAGGACAACAGTAGAAGGGAACACTGTTTGAGGGAACAGGCCCAGGTAAACCAGTAAAAGAGAAAAAAGAGAAAAAGCTGTCAGAGGTAACAGGGAATACGAACTTGAAACGCTGTGAAGTAAATCGCATGTGAAACGACAAGAAGTACAGAATTCACCCACTCGCTCTCCACGAAAAGCATGTACAAGGAAATGGTGTTCTTCACGTACCTTTTATACAGGCCCACACGTCCAGCGTCACTTACGCGGCGTGTACGCGCTAGGGCCATTTCCACCAATTACACGCTTTGTCACTTCTGCGTGTAGGGCCATTTCCACCAATTACACGCTTTGTCACTTCTGCGTGTAGGGCCATTTCCACCAATTACACGCTTTGTCACTGCCGCGTGTACGCGCTAGTCCCATTCCCACCAATTACACGCTTTGACACTCGGACGTGTCTTTCATTTTTTTCACACGCAACATTTTGAAACGTGTGCCCAATTCAACGTGCACGTGACTTCATAGACGCGCATACGCTGGCGACGTGTTTACGCGCTAAGGGCCTTTCCTCGAATTACACGCAGACGTGTTGGATTTTTCACGTGCCAAATCACTCCGTATCAAGCTGGCCACACGTAAGCACACGGAAGACCACGCAGGAGGCCAAACTACTGCCCCCCAGAGCCCCGAGCACGCTCCCACCTGCCATCTGCTGCTGCCTGCTGCCCACGTGCACTGCCATTTGCTGCCTGCACATCAGCCAGGGGTGCTGTTGCTGTGACCACCCCTGCTGGAACCGAAGACTCCCGACTGGGATTCCATCGCTCCACAGCCCAGCCCCAGGACCCAGTTGCCCACCCACTCCTGCCTCTGGGGTTGTCATGTCGGGGCAAACACCATCTGTGACCACTGACAACCCCCGGCCAGTGAGGCAGAGGGGCACCAGCTTCAGTGCCACCGAAGTTGGTGTCCTGGTGGAGCAAGTCCTGGGGCAGTATGATGCCCTCTTCGGAAGTTCCGCGCCGACAAGGAAGGACGGACTCGGATCTGGACTGACATTGTGACTGCCATCAACGCGGAGGGGGTGGCAGTCCGCGACTTACAACATGTCAGGAAGCGCTGGGAGGACTTCAGGTCCAGGACCCTGAACAAGGCCCGGCGCCTCTTGAAGGCAGCGGATGCCAAGGGGCGCCGGGGCCACTTGTCGGAAGAACAGATGAGGGTCCTGGAACGCATATCCCCAGCGCTCCACGTCCAGGTCCTAGAGAAGCAGACCCGTCTGGAGTCGAGCAGTGAGTGTACATGCATCCTGATTGTGAGCAGTGCGTGTGGTGATTATTCGGTAGTGTGCAGGTTGCACATCTGTTTGTATGGGGTCGAGTATGGGTGGGGGTGTACAGGGCCGTGGGGCTGACACATGCGAGGGCTGTAATGTGTGAGACATGGATGGTGCTTGTGTGTGTAGGCTTGCATGGTAAATGCAGTTGCGTGGGCACACATGTTTGGATGAATGTGTATGTAAGTAGACATGTCCGTGATGTCACGCATGTATGTTGTTTTCGGCTGCATGCATCAGCACTGTGTACATGTGCATGTGTGTGTATTTGACAAGGGTGCAACAGTGATGCAACATGGATGCATGTGACAGCGGTATGTGGAAGCCTGATTGGCAGATGTGACATGGATGCCCATCTGAACAGTGCGACACTTGGCAGAGGTGTACACATGCATGCAAGTGTGGTGGTGTGTGTACATGTGTGGTGCACTTCCTGTGTTGCATGTGATGTCTGGCTCACCTTTGGCTGCTCATGCTGTTGTATGTGTAGGGATGGTGGTGGCAGTTGCGATATGGCTGTGGTATGGCTCATGTGTGCGAGTTGTAATGACATGTGTGTTGGGGATTGTGATGACATGTCTGAGGTTTGCCAATGCCACTCATGTGCAACTGTCATGTGTGTATGTGTCCATTGTACAGTGCCCTGATGCCTGTGTTTTGTTTCTCCCTGTCTGCAGCGTCAACTGATGAAGAGGGCGGAGAAGGTGCTGTGGAGAACAGCGGCGGGGATCCCACCGCCAGCCGGAGACGCAAGGCCCGGCTCCCCTCCCGTGTTGTCATCTCGTGGGGGAGTGAGGAGTCTGGTGCCGCGTCCCAGGCCGCAGCTGCCGGGGGGAGGTCCAAGAGGCAGAGGTTGGAGTTGGACTCCTCGGCAGCAGAAGGGGCAGCTGGGATCCCACAGGGCCCAACAGGGGAAGATGGCACGGAGTCATCCAGGTTGGTGGGGGGTTTGGTGGAGGAGGAGGCCGTGCAAGCACCAGAGACAGGGTCTGGAGGTGGGGATCCCACTGGTGCTAGTGGTGCAGTGCAGGACCAGGGACAGGAGGCAGCACAGGCCGCCGCGGAGGTGCCTGTGTGCAATCCTGTCCCCGATCCTGTCCCTGCATCATCTTGCACCAGCAGGGATGCCTACGTCCAGACCCGTTTTCAGGCAGGGGCTGAGCTGACGTCAACTGGCCTTCCTCTGCCTGCGGACGTGGCTATCCAGGTCCGGGTTGAGCCTGTCCTGGCTGGTGTGGCGTTGCGTCAACGGGCCATGCGAGGTGACCTGCAGTCTTTTCATGGAGAGACTGCACGTCATCTCGAATGGCTCGTTGACCACGTCAGCCTGCTGGGACAGGTCACCCAGGCCGGATTCCTCCGTCTGATGGGGCTTGCTCTGACCCCCTCCTCAACTGGACCCCCTACGCCCCAGTCGTCCTCTGTGCCATCTTCCCACCCATCAGTCACCTGGGTGCCCTGTGGTGCTGCCTCTGACGGTGCGGCCAGGCTGGTGGAGGAGGCATCCCTGCCACAGTCGGGAGTCGGACGTCCAGCAGGGGTGGCCACATCTACGACTGCACCCCAGCCGGCGGAGGATGTGCAGGCAGCAGGAGGCAGTGCACGGGCAGAGGCAGAGCAGCAGCAGCAACATGGTGGGAGCCATGAAGGCTCGGGGCCTTCGACATCGGAGGGGCAGGTATCGGCCGGAGGGCAGGAGGACCCAGGACAGAGAGTGTCTTCCCAGTGGCAGCGGTTGGGCCACGCCATAGGTGCGGAGCGGCGGTGGGCGGAAGAGGCGCGGCTCACAATGGTCAGGGCGGAGAACTCCATGCGGAGGGCCCTGAGGCGGGCCGAGTGCCTCGAGGCAATCCGCAGGGGGTTGGAGGAGGACACGGCGTCGTCCCTGAGGACCCTCGGGGCCATGGAACAGGACCGCCTCCGGGACATCCAACAGGAGTTCGATGATGCCCTGGCCCGGAACACCACGGAGTGAGCCGCTGGACTTGCCCGCCGCCTTTGTATATAGTTCTTTAGTTTTAGGTTTCCTTTGTTTGTTCTTATGATTTGGAGTCGACGGACACTGCTCCACTTTTTGTATATAGTTGCATTTTAGTTAGGGTTTTTTGTAGGTTTCCTTTGTTCAGTTGGGCTCATGGACCCTTGGATGTTTTGTACATAGTTCTTCATTGGATTGATTTTATTTTTCATTTGACTTTGGACAACATTTTTTTGGATTAGGATTTGGTGTTTTTATTTTTTTACCCGGACATGCAGCTTATCTTTTTTTCATTCCCATTGTAGTTTGTTTCATTTCTTTTGCATTCTTTTTTTTTTAATACAATTTTGTTTTCATACTTCACTGTGTGGTATCATCTCATTGGTTTCATGCATGTCATGTTGGGTGTTTTCCGATTCAATTGCAACCATTGTGTGTGATGGACATGGGTTCATTAGCTTTATGAACATTGGGGGTGTAACATGTAATTTCCATTTCCATGTGGGTGAATAGGTTACTTGGTAGGGCTTTTTGGCTGTGGAGGCTGACCATAACGCACATGATTGGGGATTGTGAGGACTTGGTGGAGGCTGCCCCTGGTGGCTGGGGGGTTCGGGTGATAGGGGCCATGAGTGGGGGCCTGGTGGAGGGTGCCCCACACTGCTGGGGGGTGGGGGTGGTGGGAGACATGAGTGGGGGCCTGGTGGAGGCTGCCCCTGCACTGCTGGGGGGTGGGGGTGGTGGGAAACATGAGTGGGGGCCTGGTGGAGGGTGCCCCACACTGCTGGGGGGTGGGGGTGGTGGGATACA
This sequence comes from Ambystoma mexicanum, assembly GCF_040938575.1. NCBI lineage: Eukaryota > Metazoa > Chordata > Amphibia > Caudata > Ambystomatidae > Ambystoma > Ambystoma mexicanum. Next base: position 1,409,248,170 of record NC_090935.1, read on the forward strand.
TGAGTGGGGGCCTGGTGGTGCTGCCCCTGCACTGCTGGGGGGTGGGGGTGGTGGGAGACATGAGTGGGGGCCTGGTGGAGGGTTCCCCTGGTGGCTGGGGGGTGGGGGTGGTGGGAGACATGAGTGGGTTCCTGGTGGAGGCTGCCCCTGCACTGCTGGGGGGTGGGGGTGGTGGGAGACATGAGTGGGGGCCTGGTGGAGGGTGCCCCTGCACTGCTGGGGGGTGGGGGTGGTGGGAGACATGAGTGAGGGCCTGGTGGAGGCTGCCCATGGTGGCTGGGGGGTGGGGGTGGTGGGAGACATGAGTGGGGGCCTGGTGGGGGATGCCCATGGTGGCTGGGGGGTGGGGGTGGTGGGAGATATGGGTGGGGGCCTGGTGGAGGGTGCCCCTGCAATGCTGGGGGGTGGTGGTGATAGGGGACATGGGTGGGGCCTGGTGGAGGCTGCCCCTGCACTGCTGGGGGGTGGGGGTGGTGGGAGACATGAGTGGGGGCCTGGTGGAGGGTGCCCCTGCATTGCTGGGGGGTGGGGGTGGTGAGAGACATGAGTGGGGGCCTGGTGGGGGCTGCCCATGGTGGCCTGGGGGTGGGTGGGAGACATGAGTGGGGGCCTGGTGGGGGCTGCCCCTGCACTGCTGGGTGGTGGTGGTGATAGGGGACATGGGTGGGGGCCTGATAGAGGCTGCCCCTGCACTGCTGGGGGGTGGGGGTGGTGGGAGACATGAGTGGGGGCCTGGTGGAGGGTGCCCCTGCACTGCTGGGGGGTGGGGGTGGTGGGAGACATGAGTGGGGGCCTGGTGGGGGCTGCCCATGGTGGCTGGGGGGTGGGGGTGGGTGGGAGACATGAGTGGGGGCCTGGTGGGGGCTGCCCATGGTGGCTGGGGGGTGGGGGTGATAGGGGACATGAGTGGGGGCCTGGTGGAGGCTGCCCCTGGTGGCTGGGGGGTGGGGGTGGTGGGAGACATGAGTGGGGGCCTGGTGGAGGGTGCCCCTGCACTGCTGGGGGGTGGGGGTGGTGGGAGACATGAGTGGGGGCCTGGTGGGGGCTGCCCATGGTGGCTGGGGGGTGGGGGTGGGTGGGAGACATGAGTGGGGGCCTGGTGGGGGCTGCCCATGGTGGCTGGGGGGTGGGGGTGATAGGGGACATGAGTGGGGGCCTGGTGGAGGCTGCCCCTGGTGGCTGGGGGGTGGGGGTGGTGGGAGACATGGGTGGGGGCCTGGTGGAGGCTGTCCCTGGTGGCGGGGGGGTGGGGGTGGTGGGAGACATGAGTGGGGGCCTGGTGGAGGGTGCCCCTGGATGCTGGGGGGTGGGGGTGTTGGGAGACATGCGTGGGGGCCTGGTGGAGGCTGCCCCTGGTGGCGGGGGGGTGGGGGTGATAGGGGCCTTGAGTGGGGGCCTGGTGGAGGCTGCCCCTGGTGGCGGGGGGTGGGGGTGGTGGGAGACATGAGTGGGGGCCTGGTGGGGGATGCCCATGGTGGCTGGGGGGTGGGGGTGGTGGGAGACATGGGTGGGGGCCTGGTAGAGGGTGCCCCACACTGCTGGGGGGTGGGGGTGGTGGGAGACATGAGTGGGGGCCTGGTGGAGGCTGCCCATGGTGGCTGGGGGGAGGGGGTGGTGGGAGACATGAGTGGGGGCCTGTTGGGGGATGCCCATGGTGGCTGGGAGGTGGGGGTGGTGGGAGACATGGGTGGGGGCCTGGTGGAGGGTGCCCCACACTGCTGGGGGGTGGGGTGGTGGGAGACGAGTGGGGGCCTGGTGGGGGATGCCCATGGTGGCTGGGGGGTGGGGGTGGGTGGGAGACATGGGTGGGGGCCTGGTGGAGGGTGCCCCTGCACTGCTGGGGGGTGGGGGTGGTGGGAAACATAGGTGGGGGCCTGGTGGAGGGTGCCCCTGCACTGCTGGGGGGTGCGGGTGGTGGGAGACATGAGTGGGGGCCTGGTGGAGGCTGCCCCTGCACTGCTGGGGGGTGGGGGTGGTGGGAGACATGCATTGTTGATCAGTAGTGCAAGGTGACATGTTGGTTGGCTGGGGGGCATGCCCATGGTGGATGGGCTGCCTGCGGGACATGGGCAGGGGTGCAGGGTAGTCCCCAGTGGTGTGGGCTGCCTGCAGGGGCCGTGGAGGTTGTGGAGCGTACACCTGGGAGGACCCACACGGCCAATTCACGTGTAGTACTCCCCAGAACCCCTGAAATACACATACCCTGCTGAAATCGCGTGTGGAACTTCCCACGCACCCCTGAAATACACATACCCTGCTGAAATCGCGTGTGGAACTTCCCGCGCACCCCTGGAATACACGTACCCTGCTGAAATCGCGTGTGGAACTTCCCGCGCACCCATGGAATACACGTACCCTGCTCGCACTGGGCCAATCGCGTGTGGAACTTCCCACGCACCCCTGAAATACACGTACCCTGCTTGCACGGGGCCAATCGCGTGTGGAACTTCCCGCGCACCCCTGAAATACACGTACCCTGCTCGCACTGGCCCAATCGCGTGTGGAACTTCCCGCGCACCCCTGAAATACACGTACCCTGCTGAAATCGCATGTGGAACTTCCCGCGCACCCATGGAATACACGTACCCTGCTCGCACTGGGCCAATCGCGTGTGGAACTTCCCGCGCACCCCTGAAATACACGTACCCTGCTTGCACGGGGCCAATCGCGTGTGGAACTTCCCGCGCACCCCTGAAATACACGTACCCTGCTGAAATCGCATGTGGAACTTCCCGCGCACCCATGGAATACACGTACTCTGCTTGCACGGGGCTAATCGCGTGTGGAACTTCCCGCGCACCCCTGAAATACACGTTCCCCGCTTGGCGTTTGCTGTTTGCCAGCCCGGTGAGCTGGTCCAGGGTTAGCGCAGCCCTTTGCGATGATTTAGCGATTTTGATGGCTTTTCCTTGCGCGAGGGCGTTCTTGGGGGCGTTACTGGCGCTGCTGCAGGGTCGCTGCGATTCTCTGCCCCACGGCTGGTTTGGGAGCCTAAAATCCATGAATACGCTGTGCGCGGAAATCGGTTTTAGCGCACGTGCCTGGCGCAGACAATCGCACGCGGACACTCTGCGCCAGCCGCTTGCGACACTTTTCTGCGAAATTCTATGAATTACCCTGTGTATCTGTTGTATGTTAAATCATTAGATACGCCCAACACACAGGCTTGTGATATTGTTATTTATAACTTTGCTGAAAAACCTCTGAATTGTACAAAAAAGCAAACAGTTTTTGTGTCAAATGAGCAGACCTTAAAATATGCTTGTCAGTGGCCTGCGATATTTGTTTTGTTTAGAACCCTTTGCATTCAAATAACCTATATAAAAAGAAACATCAGGTGATGGGCCAGAAAATGCTACCAGCTTGTGAGAAGGCACATTCTTTCACAGAAGACAGCACAGTAATGTCAGTGATAGGATGATTTGTCCAGGATCACTGTCTCATCTGCTGACAAAGCCAAGAGACAAGCATGAACGCTTTTGTTCCACAAATCACTCTCCGGTCTAACACTTTATGTTCATCAATGGAGGAGGCTGCCTATGTTTTACAACTCCCCATCTCTACAAACCAATTTTTAGACCCTCAACATACTGATGTTATGATTGCTTTTATAGCAACTACTATCTAGTCTAGTTCACCTTTTGTGCTACAAAAAGTACATATACATGCAGTTTTACCATCCTGGCATGTGCTATTTAAGTTTGGTGAACATTGGGAACCAACTTCTTTAGTTTAGGCAGCTCTTGTGGGTCCCCTTTTGCCCTTCCATTAAGATGTCTCTTGGTAAAATGCACATAAACAGCACAATCTGGACTTATGCCCCGCTTTCATTTAAGGGAGTATTTACAAACTCATCCTTTTGTAAAACAAGAGTGTTGTTAACATGAATTCCATGCTTTTGAAGAGCATCCCCACACTTGCACTAGAAAAGTAGCTTTGAAGATTGGCTTCTATGTGTGAAATAGTTGAAGGGAAGCTTTCCACGGTTGCTTCTTCGCGCACTTCTGTGCGCAGAACCTTATTAAAGTTGTACTCAGCGGTCATGCGGTGGGAATGCAACACACATCGTTCACCACTGATGCTCCCATCCTCTCAGAGAATCAACAGAGAATTATGCGGCTCATTAGGAGTTCCACGGTGTTGGCCTGGAAAAGGACATGGCCCCTTTAAGGGACCAGGGCACACCAAGGCGGGAGGAGGGCGAAAGGGGAGGGACGAGGGAAGGGAAGGGCAGTTCGAGTATGTAAGAGATTAAAGAAGGTTGAAACGTTATGAGGCTCCTGTCCTTCTTAATGTCAATGCGTTGTGGATGCCTGTGATGTGTGGAGTCCACCCACAACACCCGGTCTGGACGAAATACAGTACAAATGCTGGTAATTCCGGCAACAGCATTTTTTCCGGGCCGGGATCACAATAGTTTGCCGGTGGGAGCAGTGAACTACTGTCAGTCCTAACATGCCGGGATTCAGGCCCATACAATAAATGCTGTAATCACCAGCACCGGTACTAATGGTGCGGGTAATTTCCGCAATCCCATCCTATGGGGTCCTATTGCTCTCCATGGAAAGGGGATTTACTGCCATCTCCGCCGGTAATACGGGGATATTGGGTGGTGCCGGAAACGGTTGAGCAGTTATGCCTGTATCCCACCGGAATCACCGGCAGGATACCGGCAAAACTGTAATGTGGGCTCAGTCTTAAAGTTTCATAACAAGGCCTGGTCCCGCCTGCGGTTCATGGCAGAGCACACAGTGAGTTTTGAAAAACGAAGGCCTGGATGAGATTTTTATAAGCAATTAGACTCCAAGGTACAGAGCATGTGCTAACATTATTTTTAGAGATAGACTCAAAACAAAACCTAGGGCAGCATGTTGTCTTTCCTGCCTGGTCCAGCAATTAATCAAAGCAGCCCATTAATTCACAGGTGCCGGAACGCATGGAGATAACGGCGCTCAGAAGGCTGGGCGTTTGGTTTTCAAAACTAAACGTTCCATCATAAAAAAATGGCCGTTTGCTATATTCATCAATCATGGCATGTGTGCAGATGCTTAACGAATTGCACAATTCTTTCTCCTGATCCGTTTCCATTTTAGTTGTGTACCGCCCCCTCCTCTCTTCCTTGGGGGCGCCAGCAGCGGCCTACAAGCCCCGATTCAAAACATGTATTGTTTTCGTTCGCTGCACACAATTGATAAGAAACTCGACATGGCTGACGGAATTTGCAAGATTAACCACGTTCCAGGGCTCATGTTAAGCTCTGCCGTTTTCCCATTTCTGAGGAAAATATAAAACACCGAATGTGGTTTGTTTGAAAATGATGGCCCGTTCCCTTTTAATATTTACGGCCCATTATTCTGGTATCCAACATGTATTCTCTGAAATATAGATGTGCTAATACTCTTCAATGCAGAATTTGTCAGCAGTTAAATCCTTTCTCAAAATTATATCCATCTTTTCTCGGCTTGCTGAAATTGGGGTCATTGTCCTCAACATCTTCGTTTTAGGATCCGGTACATTAATTTCCCATCCCAGGTAATGAGTTCACTCTTTAGGGCTTTTTTTGCTTAATCCCCCCTCAATAATAATGTCCCTGTGCCAGATAATGTATACAGTTCCTGATTTCCGAGGCCATACTGCAATCCCTTGGCATATCTCTACAATTTGTCATTTGGTTTTCGACTAACCTAAAGTATAAATGTGGCTGCATTTCCCATGCATGCCATATTGTGACAGTGAGCTCAATCTCGTCTCTAATTTCTGGAAACTCTCCACCTGATGCCCTCGGCCCCTCGGCTTCTCAAGTGTGTTTCTCCCTCTTTCCCCCTCCCGGGGTGACTGACATGTAGTGCCGTGTTCCTCCTTTGCACATTTAAACTACCCAAATTTGCCTTCATTTTGGCTTTTGTTGTTGTTTTTCAGTACAGTTCTCCGTTTCTTTATAAGGTACTTCATCCTCACTTGTATGGGCGTAATTTTAGGGGGGGACAAGGGTGTTTGTCCCGCCCCAACCTTTGTGCACACCATTTTGTCCCACTCATTTGGCATGTGCCCCTTTCATTTAGATGTCATGTCCCCACCAACATTTTCAGCAAAGTTACTCCAATGTAACCTGGTGACATGGGGCCTAATTACGAGGTCGGCGGTAACCTGTCGGCGCTACCCGTGGTTTGCCGCCAACCTCATAAGACCCTTCCTGCTGCCTGATATCCCGTTTCCACTGCAACATTACAAGTCACGGTGGCCCTGGATGTCAGACGGCAGGAACTGTAAGTCCCCATTCCCATGGAGTGGTGCTTTCGTGAGAGACATGCCTGCAGGCATTCTCATAGTCTGGCGGTCCGGAAAGGGTGCTGGTACGTGGCTACCGACATGCTTATTTCTGGACCGTCAGACTTACAATGAGGCCCAAGGACAGTGCTAACAAAATTTCATAAAAAACGTGTAAAATAGAGATATTGTATGAAATGGCTTTTGTAAAGCGCCTATACGCAAGTGTTTCAAAGCGCGACGAGGCAAGGAAGGAGGAACAGAGTGAGGACAGAGACAACAATCTTACTAGGCCATGTGACATTGAGATCGTGCAAGTGCAGGGGAGGGGGGGGTGCCAGGGGAAAGGGGAGTAGGCCGTGCTGTACATGGGATCAAAACAATAACAAGAAGTGGGGCCAGCAGGTGGCAGGTGCAAGGGTAAGTGCAGACAGCAGGTGTCCAAAAGCGCAGGTAGAGGTACTGTAGGGTTACAGATAGAGACTCAAGTGCAAGGGTTGCCGGGAGGCAGTGTGGGTGTGCACAGAGATGTTTTTATGGGAGGGCAAAAGGGGCATCTGCCCCGGTCCCCCACCTTGGAGGGGGCCCCACAAGGCTGCCTGATCTAAAAAAGTAAGATTCCTTTGTTCACCAGACTTAAATAGCACACATCAGGATATTTTATGGCATGGTGCTGAGGCTCTATACCTATTGCCTGTCTGTTTTGGCAAGTACATTCTGCCTCGATCAATTCATCATGTGTTCACTGTGGTTTATATAGTTTGTGTTTTTGTTCCTTGCGGCACAACTCCTGTAGCATTCTTTCCTTCCTGTGGTAATTATGTTGATCATGTGTAATAGCCAAATTTGAAATGCATATTGGTAAATTAAGTGCCACAATGGTTCAGAAGTTAGCTGAATGTGTTAAGCAGGTGCTATTATCAGCAATATACCTGCACCAGATAGGGGTTGCTATAAAAACGAACATGTCATCCTTATGCTGAAGGTCTAGAAATTGGTTTGTTCAGATGGGGTGTTGTAAAACATAGGCACTCACCTCCAACGATGAGCATAAACTGTTAGTCAAAGAACTGAAAACATATCCAAATTTGGAACCAAAGCATTCATGCTTGTATCCTGGCTTTGCCTGCAGACAATACAGTGATCCTGGTGAAATCATCTAATATCTCTTACATCACTGTACTGTCTTCTGTGAAGTTTGCCTCCTCTCATGCTGGTGGCATCGTTTAGCCCATTACATGTTCTTTCTTCTTATGTAGGCCATTTAAGTGTAAGGGGTGGTAGATAGAAGGGAGCGGACGAGATGGTGCAGTCCTCGGGCAAGCATATTTTAAAGTCACTCATTTTACACAAAAAAGCGCTTTGCATTTTTGTAAAAGTCAAAGGTTTTTCTGCGCATTTATAAATGACAATTTCACAAGCCAGTGTTTTGGAACTATGTAAAGCTTTAAAATACAAATGACCAACCAAGATTAAATCTGTTAAATCACACTCATTGGTATGCTGGTACTTATATACTTCTCTTGATGAGTGTTAGGGAGAATTCTCATTTATGGCTAATTTCCCTCACCTAGTGAGTCCCTCTGGAGTTCATTTTTTCCACCTGGTAAGAGTGTGAGTGTTTTTCCCACTCTTACATGTGTTTTGCCATGTGTATTTCTACTGTTTGTGTGATCTTGGGCTCTGGAGCTACACCACTCCATGGGCCCCACCTTTTGGGTGTGTTACACAGCACCTTCAGTGCAGTGACACAGGGTTCTCTTTGAGACTTCCCAGTGACTCAATTTTTCTGGGGCTGACTACTGTCCCCCAGAAACATGTAAAGTTGCCATTAACTTTATATAATCATTTAAACTACAGACCCAGTACACCCCATCTTACAAGTAGTATTGGAAAGGGTTAGTTGCTACCCCTTTTTGTCTGTGCCTCCCTGAGCTTTATTTTGCTCTCTTACCACTAAGACTTGGCTGGTGGCAGTGGTATCTACCCTAACGTTTCTACCGCGATTATACTATATAAACGTGGTACTGTTTTAGGCCATTATATTAGCCTCAAACTTAAACCTGCTTGACCAAATACTTTTTATTTTGGCTCCAGTTGGGTTTTATCGCCATTTCCTTTTGTTAAAGTCCTTCTTGTGTTTTACTTTGCGCGGCAAACCAGGTTTGCCTTCTTTGTTCGCCGACCTTTGGAGGGCTTCGGTCCAGAAGCCCTCCTTTGGTGTCTGGGTGTCTAGGTGGGCTGAATGTGACAGAGGGGTTTAGTCACCCCATGCACTGGGTCTCCTTGGAGACCCAAGTTGCACTTTGTGTCGATTGGCTAAGATGGTTGTCCGGGCCGGACAACCTCCCTGCTGAGTGATTGACAGCCAGGCTGTGTGAATGGGAGATTTTGGAATAAAAGGCAGGACTCTGGAAGTCAGAGTCGCCACTGGAACTGCAAAGAACCGAAGAGAAGTGGAGAAGAAGTCGGCTGCTGCAACTCCCGAGTCCCGGTGAAGCCCTGCTGCAGTCTTGAGCTATCTACCCTTCAACGACAAGAGAAGATCCAGTCCGGAGTCTTCTTTCCTTGAGCCTGGTGGGATCAACCAGCTCACCTTCCACAGCCAGAGGATCCTCTTCTTGGTCGAAATCGCTGCACACAGCTGTAGTGGTCCGGATAGCCATCTGAAGACCCTCTCATGAGGACATGAACCTTATGTGCTTTTTGTGAACTTTCAGACAAGATGAACATTTGAAAGATGTAATTGCAATCAATTTGGCGAAATAGTGTGTTTTATAAAATACTAATAGTGGATCCAAGATATGTCCCGCAGGGAATCACCCCCCTGTGGGACTTAAGGCAGTAATTTACTGCCTGGGAGTGGATTCTCTTGATTGAATGACAGATATGATTACCTATGTGAACGTCATCCTTTAGCAAGGGTAACAAATTGGTAATTGGTCCTCAAATGTATTTTTCCCTGGTAATTGTAAACATAGTAATTTGGAGAAGGGGCGGAGCAATATTGATAGAAATACAGGTAATGGTTATAGAGATTTTCCCAGGTGTGGATTAAGGAGAGACACGATATATGGGACCCAAGCGCATGCGTGGGCCCCGAACAGTATAGTGGACGAAGCGCGCACATGCGCGTTTGACAGACATGTATATTAGTAAAGATATGCATGTAGCATCATCAATAGTTGCTTTAATTTCCCAATGTAATAAATAAACAAGGCAAGAGTGACAGAGTGCACAAATGTACCCGTCACAATCGGTCCTTGTAATTGGAAGATCGAGAGTAGGTGGCAGAACCACGCGTGCATGCGCGAGAATGATTAGCAGTACAGAATAGGACATCGCGTGCACGCGCGTAAATGAGTAGCGCTCATAAACGCTACCACAGACGGCGGCAGCTCCTTTGGGAAGCCAGCGCATCAAGACAGCGAAGCAATTAAGAGGCAAGATTGAGGGGAGTAGAATGATGTGCAGGGTTACAGGAGGGCTGTAATTCAAACTTATGGTAGTAATGAATTCAAACATTTAACTTACAGAACATGTGCTGCATAGAAATACTTTCTACAGAGATGAACATACACTCTGGTGGATAAAAAGCCAAACAGGTAGAGAGCTTCAAGTGCATACTTTGAATTAATATAAGAAAACAGTGTCTAACAATGGTCTACAATGAATTTCTTTGTGTTCTTGTATTTTTGCATTGTTTGAACCTCACTGCGGATCATAACCATAACCTGGTATGTGTAATTTTCTTTACAAATTTTTTTACGGATTTCACTTCATGGTGAATAATTGGAAATGGATTACAATGGTGGATATGGAACTGATTTACAAATAATAGTGTTAACAGCCCTGATGATGGACGGAAGTCCGAAATGCATTGGCAATAATATTGTGACACTGACTGGTCAGGAATAAATATGAATACTTGAAAAAACTGTATGAAGAATTGTGGATTGATAATTTGGAACATAACCACTGAACAAAGTGTCTCAAATCATTTTGAGAGTTAATTGGAACCCAACAAGGGAAGTGAGAGCGAGCTCATCCAAGGATGGAAATTGTCCATCCCTACTTTGTGTACAGTGCTAGACACGACAGCAGAATGAGAACAGGTACAATGTCATAGTTACCTGAAAAGTATAATATACATAACATACATAATTTACAAATTTATGGCTGAACGGTCAGTAGGTGCCAATACATTAGATATCAAGTTCCTTAATCCAATGAATAAGATTCGATCTGAATTGTAAGTAAGACAGGTCTTCCCTTAGAGATGGCGGTAGAGAGTTCCACTGTCGAGCTGCTTTGACAGAGAAGCTACTTCCACCCGTGGTAGTGCGTTTGAATCTTGGCAACAGTAAGAGGTTGGAATTAACTTTTCTGGATGGGCGGCAGGATAGTTGTCTGGTGAATCTTGCTATGAGGTATTGAGGGGCAGATTGGTGGAGACATTTGTGGGTCAAGGAGGCGGATTTAAGGAGGATCTTGTCTTTCGCAGAAAGCCAATTGACGGATCTTCTGGTCTCAGAGATATGGGCTTTCTTCGGGAGACTTAAGGCTGCTCTTAATGCATTGTTTTGCAAGATTTGTATCTTGTCCGTGATGTAGTTATTACTACCTACGTAAAGAGCGTTGCAACAGTCCAATTTGGACAAGATCAAGGCTCTTGCTAGGGAGATACAGCTATTAGGGGAAAGGAAGGGGTTGGCTGCTCTGATAAGTTTGGAGGTTTAGGAGGTAACAGAGGCCATAGCATTTACTTGTTTCTTGAATGTTAGTGTGGAATCTAGATAAAAACCCAAGGTTTTGACCTCCTTAGCCACGGCATTGATATTGTTATCTATTTCAAACGAAGAGTAGTTATGGCCAAGTTTATTGAGATTAGAAGTAGTGCCCAGGATGAGGAGTCACGTTTTGTCATCATTCAGGCATAGAACATTTGAGGCCATCCTCACATGGTCTATGCCTGGATGATGAGGTATACTCTGTTTACAAAGGCCAAATCCTTGTCATAATCCCCCATCAGCGGGATGAGGATCTGGGTATCATCGGCATAATTCGTGTAGGTGATCCCTAGACCATCAAGATCATCGAAAGGGGCTTTGTGAAGATATTGTACAGAGTGGGAGAGACACATGAACCCTGAGGCACGCCGCAAGTAATGGGCATAGGGTCAGCAGCTGCTAATGGGGAGAACACTCGCATTGTTCTGTTATTGAGAAAGGACTGTATCCAGTCAATAGCATCTTGAGAGAAGTGGGCTGCTGATTTTAAGTGATTGCAAAGGATCTCATGATCAACCAGATCAAATGCGGCTCAAAGATCGAGGAGCAGCAATAATGCTGTCTTACCCTCGTCTCTCAGCTCCTCTATTTGTGCCTTAAGGTCAACAAGAGCAGTCTCAGTACCATGTTGGGGTCTGAAACCCGACTGTCAGACTCCTAAGAGGTGGTTGTGTTCGAGATAATGTTGGATTTGCAGGTATGCTATTTTATCGAGGATTTTTAGTAGGAGAGGGACTGTGTTAATGGGGCGGTAATTAGTGGGAATGGATGGGTCTAGGTTTTGTTTTTTGAGGAGAGGGAGAACCCAGGATTGTTTAAGGTTATTGGGTATGGTGCCAGACGTGAAGGATGCATTTATGAGTTTGGTGATAAAAGGGGAGAATTTGCGAGCTGCATCTTTTATGAGTTGTGCGGGGCATAAATCACCATGGCAATTCGAGGGTTTGAGAGTGAGGATGACTTTTTCAACCTCTTTAGTAGAAACTTTGCAGAAGTTAAAGTGGGGAATGGATGCATGGGGTGGTGTTAGGCTGGATAGTGACAATGTCACGTTAGGATTGCTGAGTTTGGAGGAGGTAAGAAGAGTATTTTTTTTGTTACTGATCTTCGTTTGCATGGTCCTGATTTTGTTAGCCAGAGCATTTTGTATACTGGAGCACCAGTTTTTATCCTTGAGGCAGGAATCTGGAGTTTGGATAGGGGATTCTACCTCTCTTAGTATAGCGAAAAGCTCTTTGGTGTTAGATTTAGCTTGGGAGATTTGGAGGTTGTAAGAGGTTTGTTTAGCAAGAATGATTTTTTTTTTATAGAGGGATGCTTGTTTATTCAGGATTGTCTTGTTAATCTCTGAAGGGTCAAGTCTCCATATTTTTTCATATCAGCGTTTCTCTTGCCTAATTGCTTTTAAGTGAGGAGAAAACCAAGTGTTCACATGTTTACGGGGTTTGCTCTTTCGTATTTTCAATGGGGCAAAGACGTCGAGGGATGAAAGCATAACTTTGTTATATGTTTCTACCATATTAAAGGTATCTGTGTGGTCTGGGATAGCGTTAAGAGTGGGCAATGTCAAGGGAATGAGGCTTTCAGGGGTAATGTTTCTTTTGTTCCTAGTAGGGGCAGCTGGGGCTATACTGTCGGTATGCATGAGGGGTGGGGCTTCTAGTGTGAACGTGATCAGGTGGTGGTCCGACCAAGACTGAGGTATTATGGATGTGACTGTAATTGGGCAGTTGTGCTCGGCAATCCAGTCAAGGGTTCTACCTTTGGTGTGGGTAGGAACTGAGATCTTTTGGGTAAAGCCTAGTTCCTCTAGGGAATTGTTGATTTGAGTGGCGTTGGTGTCTAAGGGGTCGCTGAAGCCAAGGTTGAAGTCCCCTAGTATGATACTCTGAGAGGAGTTTTTAAGGTTGTTGGACAATATGTTTGTTGACTCTTCCTCAAAAGAGCTTAGCGGGCCTGGTGGTCGGTATATCAGGTGGATAGATATCGACTGCGTATTAGATATGGTTAACTTAGCAGTTAAGGATTTACATGACTTTGAGCTGTGAGGTGAAGAGAGTCTCAGGGTAAGGTTAGTTTTTGCAATTATGGCGAGACCTCCGCCTCGAGAGGCGGTGCGGTCTAGTCTTAGGAGGGTATAGTCATCTGGGATGGCGAGCATAATTGCTGGTCCCACTGCAGGGTGGAGCCAGGATTCAGTAATCGCTAAGAAATCTATGTTTTCGTTTTGTAAAAGGTCTGCGATATCTGTCGCGTGGGCAACCAAGGATCGGGCATTTGTAAGGGCGCCCTTTATCCTTGCTGTGCTAGTTGAGGCGGTAATTGCTGTGCCTTAACTTTGCATTTCGAGGTACAGGTAGGCTCTCGGAAGAGTCTTCTATTCAGTTGGAGAGGGTTCTGATGATTGCTAGTTTTGCAAGGACCAGAAGTAACGTTAACTGAAATTTTTTTGGTTATGGGGTCGTGCAATCTTGAGAGTCTCGCTCGTAGTTTGATGTTCCTTTGAACTAAGGGACAAGGTCTGGTGATCATGTCGCCCTGCTTGGGGAGAGGTGACATAGTGAAATCTTGTAAAGTGATTGTATAGAGGATTGACCTTAGTAGGACCGTGTAGAGCAGTGGGAGGTGCATATCGTTGGCGTGAAGCTAGATAGGGGGTGGAACTTAGAAATTGCTATCAGGCTCAAATCATAGAGTGGAGCACAGGTCTATAGATGAGTAGCTAGGAATGTGGCACACATTAGGTGTAATAGAATATGTAGCTACTATCTTATTGCATGCATGCAGAGTAAGTCTGACAATCAGGCAAGGCAGATGACTAACAATCTAACATTGCATTTGGCTCTAACACTCTAGCATAGTGGAGAGGAATTAATAGATATGTGTGAAACAAGTACATGAGAGCCTAGGGCTGTACAGTACGGGAGAGGCACAAATAGGAGAAACAAACTTGCATTAGGCTAGCATATAGGTAGCACATTAGAGCAAGCGATCATGTGCAGTGTCCATTTAAGTCGGGCTGGGTTAGGTACAGTAGAGTTTACAGGGTACTGTAGTCTAGCGGTCTCCAGGCGTAGGCGCCAGGGATCCTCACGGTTACGTGGGCAGGTGGACTGAAGTGCAGCAAAGCATGGGCTAATGTTAGCTTAGGAGCGGGTGCAGGCGCAGAGGCTTCTAGCGCGACACGCAGATACGCTGAGTCACGCTCGGTCAGCTCAGTCAGAGGTAAGCCTTCTCTCTAGGCCTTACCTCGTTGGCCGGTTCTCGCCTGCCGGTGATTGGTCGTAAAATAAATTGAGGGATAGGGCCAATCCTGTCGCAGCAGCAGCTTGTATGAGGTCAGGCAAACAATGCGGACAAGGTCAGGCGCGGGAGGCACAAAGCGCGGCGGCCATCTTAGAAGGCACCGATCAGCCGGCTTTCAGGTACACGGACGGTATGCTCGTAGATATTACAATCAGATAAGTGGGCAGCTTAGCTGGATGAAGCAGGCAGGGTGCTTGGCCATTAAAACGAATTTAAGAGGCTTGGTAATGAAAGCACCACAATGTGAAAGAGGGGCTCTAAGGCAGCTGGTAATATGCCTGGAGCTTACCTCTGCAACACGGCATCTCGGGGGCTGCAGGTACTGCTCCTGTGGTGTGCATCAAGGCAGATGAGCTCCCGCTCGATTGATGGAAGGACTGGGACTGCCTAGCCCCTCGAAATTGCCAGTCCCTAAACCTTTCAAAATGGTAAGCCCTTCAGAGAGATTTCCTTCTTGGGGTATGATCTTCAAAACAGCCTCACTCATGGTTTCACTGGCTATAGTGTTGCTTCCACTATAATAGTGAACATTGATATATTGCACACCACAGGCACTTTATTCTTTTGATCTCTAATGGCAGCACTATTTGAAAACCATGTCCCACTTATAATCTGTCTGTCTGGATACAGACAACTTCCTCGTAGCTTCTAGTCTGCATTCACTATCCATGCCATGGTATGTGTAGCTTTCTCCTTCCTCCCAATTGGTCTCCTCTATCTATGCTTGAGCATGTTTGCGTTCTGTGAGGCAGCAAATGTGAGTTATCTGGCTATTCTGGGTTACATGTGTCTTTTACAAAAAGTATCCTTTATCTGTGCTAGAACAGAACTAACCTCTTCGTAGACTGATTATGTTGGCCTTCAAATGGTACTTGTTTATCATTCTGATTAGAGCAAAAATGAAGATGGTAAGGGGACTTAAAGGGAGTAAGCATCCTTATTGTTAATGCTCTGAGGCAGCATATAAACCTATGGTTTGTGATTGCGCCAGGAGAGGCGGGGCAGATATTCCTGATTACTTAATTCATTTGGTTTGGTAGAGGGGGGTCCCCATAGATGTCCGTGCCCAGGGCCCCAAAAGTGCTTAAGATGGCCCTGGGTGTGCAACTGGGCGGGCAGGGACCTGGGCCCAAAATCACAGGGTAGCCAGGTGACCAGTGCAGTATCATACAGGAAATCAGCAGGGGAGTGGAAGAGAGAAGACAGAGCAAAGAGGATGGTCTTGAGGTGCTTCCTGAACCGGATATGGTTCTCCTCAAGTTTCAGAGAGGCAGGGAGGCTGTTCCAGAGGGAGGCCTCAGCTGAAGAAAGAGATCTACCACCAACTTGTTGCTTGGAGAAGCGACTTACCCTGAGGGAGTTGGAGGTGGAGGAGAGAAGAGCTTGAGTAGGAAGGTATCTACAAAGAGAGAGTTTGAGGTATTGACGACCCAGGCCCCAGAAGGCCTTGTGGACAATACAGAGGGTCTTGAACTTAACCCTTGCAGCCACTGGGAGCCAATGCAGATATTTCAGTGCTGGAGAGATACGATCCTGGGCTTAAGGCCAAGGACAAGTCTTGCAGTCCTGTTCTGGATGAGTTGCAGAGTGCGGAGAATAGAAGCTGGCAGATTTAGAGAGAGGCTGTTGCAGTAGTCCAGCCTACAGACAACCAGAGCTCTAGAGACAGTGAGCCTCTGGGGAAGGAGATGAAAGGCAAAATACCTCTGAGGAGGTGCAGTTGGTAGTTTGACTTCTTAGAGACGTCAGAGATGTGAGGAGTAAAGGAGAGTGTGGAGTCGAAGATGACCCCGAGGTTCTTAGCCTCAAAGGTGGGAGCAGGAAGAGGGCCAAGGGAGGCTGACCAGAGAGTGACAGGAAAGGATGGTGCAGGTGTGCCGATGAGGAGAATCACTGTCTTACTGGCATTAAGGCAAAGATTGTTGGTGGCACACCACTCCTGGATAACAGACAGAAGTCAGAGATGAGAGAAGGAGACGAGGCGGCAGAAGGGAGCCTGAAAATGAGCTGTCATCCACATAGGACTGAATGTTGGAACAGAGAGCGGCAATGCGGTGGGCGAGAAGTGCCAGGTATTGGTTGAACAGCCTGGGAGAGAGGTTAGACCACTGGTGAACACCACAGTTAGAGAGTGAGATAGTGGAAAGAAAGGACCCAAGTTGGACATGTGAGGGTCGATCAGAGTTGAACGAGGTCAGCGAAGCCAGGGCCTGATCGATGATACCCAGGTTATCACGGAGACGATTGAGCAGGATGGCATGGTTGACTGTGTCAAAGGCAGAAGGCAGATCGAGTAAGATGAGGACAGAGGGGAGATTAGAATCAAGGTTAGAGAGCAGGTCTTCACAGATGTTCAGGAGAACAGTGTCTGTGCTTCTGACTGCTCTGAAGCTAGACTGATGGTCATGGAGACAACAAACAGATTCAGTTTGAAGATTAAGCTGGGAGATGGCCAGCTTTTCCAGGTGTTTGCCCAGGAAAGGAGTGATGGAGATCGGGTGATAGTTAGCCGGGCAGGAGGGGTCGGCTGAGGGTTTATTGAGAAGAGGGTGCACAAGAGTGTGCTTTAGGGGGGAAGGGAAGGCTCCAGTGGCAAAGGAGTGGTTGCAGAAGTCAGCAAGGGCAGGATCAAGGGTATCAATGTGTCCTTGATGGTTTTGGAAGAACAGGGAAGAACCTGTTTTGACAAGACTTTCATAGATCAGACTTGTCTAGAAACCTTGTCAGGGGAGAACAGAGTAAAGGAAGAGAAAGACAGAGGAGAGGTGGCCACAGGGGGGCTAGAGGTAGAGGATAGAGTATAGGGAGGAGAAGGGGAGGACGAGAGGGTGGACAGGATGTCCTGGGTTTTAGAGATGAAATGAGAAGCCAGGGCTGTGCAGATGGCCTGGGAAGGAACAGGAGTAGCAGAGACTGCAGCAGGATCGGCCCGCTCCTTGCAGATTTTAAAGAGTTTGGCTGAGTTGTTAGATGCCACAGAGATGCGGTCTTGGATGTGGGCTCTCTTCTAAGTGCAGACAGAGAGCCAGTATTGCCTTTGGAGCAGGGGCCAGGCCAGTTTGTCAGAGGATGCACAAGAAACTAGCCATTTCCTCTCAGCCACCCTGCACTTGCGTTTAAGGTTGATGAGGTCAGAGACATACCAGGAGTTGCACTTGGCTTTGGGATTCAAGCGGATCCTCATGACAGGGGCAAGAACATCAAGAGTATCAGAGATAGAAGAGTGGAGAATGGAAAGGGATGTTTCAGGATGTGAATCAGCCCAAGGATGAGGAGGGGAGATAAAGTGGCGACAAAAGCCTCAACTGACACACGCTTCATGGGACGGATGACCGAGAATGTAGGTGGCAGTGCTGCAGTTGGCTTGGACTGAGGGTAAGAGAGGGAGGGATGGGAGGAAAGGAGAAAGTGATCACTCCAGGAGAGAGGGGTGGTGAGGGGAATAGAGAGGGGGAGGTCTGAGGAGATCAGAATATCCAAAGTGTGCCCTGCAGAGCAAGTTGGGCCAGAGGGGAGAATAGAAAGAGAGAGTCGTAGAGGTCGCAAAAGAGTCCAGAGGAGGGACAGGAAGCATCCAGGTGGATATTAAAGTCTCCAAGAAGGAGGAGTTGAGTGGTCTAGGCCAAGAGGGAGGAGGAGAGGTCCGCCCACTCAGAGAGGAAGGAGGTGATCTGATTAGGTGGCCGATAGATAGTAGCCATGCTAAGAGAGTGGCCAGAAGAGAGAGAAAGCCTGCAGACAATGGAACGGTATGATCTGGGCACGGAGAGGATCTTTTTATACCAATCATTTTTTGCAATAAAAAATTAGAGGAATAAAACAGATTTACAATTGAGAAAAAGCAATGGCCCTGTTCAGAGGGGACTTTTTATTTTTAAATAACAGCATGGAGAGTACATTGCTTTGCTCTGGCTTGAGGTATGTTAATGACGTTAAGAAGTTGATAGAGGGAATTCACATACCCCATGTGAGGCACGTTCTCTACCCCTGATGCGCAGGTATTCTAAGAAATTGTTTAAGCTATTATTCATCTTTGTGGACTCAAACCGTTGTTTAATTTAATTTAATTTTCTTTGATTTTCAAAGCACTTTAACAAAGCACAGTACGAATTTGAAAAAGTGGTGTCTCGGTCAACAAATAGATTCATTTTTATATTTAGTGTTTGAGCTGTATAGTGTGCTAACTTGCAGGGGCAAACAGGGCATTGAGTACAATACAAAGGTGTGACATATATACAAGGAATGGGATGAGGGTACATTATATAATTATTATTAGCATTTGTTTTTTTATTAAGTGCGTATCCAGGATTTGAACCTGTGTTACTCTGCTTCGTCTTGCTTCCAAGACGTGAATGTTGCCACTGGACCACAGAGCTATACTGCCCGTATAGTATCCATGACCAAGCAGTCCACTTAGTTACAGTTGGTATCAAAAATCTGAGCTGACAGTTGGGTTACATAGTGTGGTTTATGCTTTTGCTGAGACACCATTGATTACAGAAATGCTGGTGCTTGCAGGTCCTACATATTACAACAAACATAAAACAAGTGCATGTAGAAACAATTCAAATAACCTTTTGCAGGGCCAAGCCACTCAAATTTGGGATGATCAGGTAATGGGTAAATGTGGCCATGTGGCGTAAGTGCTAGCCATAAGGTATAGATGTCGTAGAGACAAGTGAAAAACGGAATCATTAAACGAGAAACATCAGACCTGAAAGCAAGGATCGTGAGCAGTGGAAACAAAGACGTGGTCCTTGAAAAGGACAGCAAAGGAAAAGAGGGTGGCACCAGAATGTGTCTGAGAAAATGACTGAACTTGAAAGATGACACAAGGTGCCTCATTTATAGTCGGTTGTTGTTCCTACTACCCACTGACTGCCATCAGCCTTCCACAGAATGAGTATGCCGGTTAAAGGCCAGTTCTTGAGTGATGGGCTGCAGCTCTATGAGAACTGGGTATAGCAGATGGGAGGAGCCATTTACAAGGGTGATCCAACCACTGACATTAATGGGCCATTCACCACTTTCAACAGAATTGATGTGCACCTCTTCCTGTATCGGAAGGAAAGGCCATGGAAGTGACATGCGCCTCCTTCCAATGTCACAATGTCTGCTGACAAAAGTGACATGCATGTCCGTTCAGCATTGGAATAACTCATGGTGGAAATGATCAGGCTTGGACTGGCCTATAGGGCAATAGGCCCAGGGCCGAACCAAAAACACAAAATGCTGGGGTGGGCCAGTTTTATTGGTCGAAGTGGGCCAGTTTGATGAGTTACTACTACTGAGCCACTATGCAGCTAATGGTTCTTTAAAATGCACAAAACACTCCCCCTTTGGTCCTATTCAAACAGTGTCACAAAAGGAAATGATAGTCTTTTGCAACTGTGGGGCACTTTTTCATTGGTGCCCGAGACAATAACATCCACTGCATATTTACTAGCAGCCAAGTAAGAAGTGAACAGATAGGCAGGAGATAACATACTAACACTGAACTTGATGTGCAAGTGGACAACATGATGCAGGTACAGAATCGTTAAATGGGCACATAGGCTCACACATCCACTGGGAAAGTGAAAAGGGACATGGGGACGTCCCTTGTAAATGCCATCAACCTTGTGTCCACTGATCCAAGCACAAAGACGCATGCTTTCTAGAGGTGGCATGATCACAAGCCTACCATTCACAAGAGGATGTCAAAGGTTTAGGAAATGAAAGACAGACAGGACAGGTCAAAGGTGACCAACTACATTAGCACCCTGGGAGGCTTTGTCAACCAATAAGAATGCTGGGATCACAGGCTGTATTCTCTAAGGAAAGACCCCGTTGCGAGCAGTTTCTTTGGTGTTGGGTGCTTCCCTTCCCTTCCTGGCTCCCCCTTTACCTTCCGTGAACAGGTGCTAATGATGACTTCTTTTTTTTATTTTTAAAGAAAACGTGCATTTATCCTGACGCTGCACAGTGCTGTCAGCCAGGCATTCCCTCTTCTATGTTGATCATCTCATCAGCATTTTAAGCAGACTTCCTGGCTGACATCACTGTGCTGCCACGGAATAAAGGTACGTTTTCTTTCTTTAAAAAAAGAATAGCATCAGCACCTGTGTAGAGATCTGCACAGGTGCTAATGGCGATATGCCCTGAGGTGGTGGGCCGACCCTTTAGGTAACAGTCCACGACCCTCGTTAAAGGACCTGCACTGCACTCTGACCTTTAACTTGGGTGATGGGAAGTTACCTAGAGGGTTGGTCCGCCACCTCAGGGCCTATCGCCTCAATTGAAGGGATATAATTGTATGGAAATGTATTACTGCCCTGGAGCGAGGGCAAGCACAGCTCAGTGGGATGCCAACACATGGGCACCCAAACAATAAAAAGAAATGCACAGCGTAAGGGATTTCAATCAGGCACACACCCAGGTCTCACCTAGCAATGTAGTGCGCAAATGAACCCCTTATTTATTTTTGTCTATAAGTTCAATATTCTGAATGATATAAAACTCATATCACACACTTCTCAAAATACCCCCGGTCACACTGAACCAGGAATCAGGCTAGTTTGGAACAGTAGATATTTATTTATCTATTTAGAATTTAAATCACAATATATTTTAATACGTAACAACAATCACCAAGGGGTGACAAGAACAATGAATAATATCTTTAATTCACTGGGAATCAGGTAATGAACACAAAAAGAATGCAGCACAGAAAATAATACTTTTGGGTTGGTTTGGAACAGATAGCACTATGGTTAGAGGTTCCCCCTTGCAACACCCCTCAACCCACCAATAGGCAATTTAAATAGATGTGAGGAGAGAGCAGGTACTCAGGAATAATACAGACCAAACAGAATATCAATCCCACTTTCCCTCCCTTAAACACAAGAAAAAACGGATTTGACTTTTCATATTCTTAGCAGCAAATGGTCAGCCTTTTGTCTGTCTCTGGAGGCAAGGAGCAGCCCCCACCTCCCAAACTGAGGGAGTTATAGAGGTTTTAGTGAGAGGTGTTTTTTGAAAATAAAGACACGAATTTGGACAAGAACTTCCATTTAAAATCAGAAATTATGGGTTATGCTTTTACTCAAGACTAGAGCATGCAGACTAGAGAACCAGGTTGGGTCGAAGTAAGCTCTGAGACTGATTCATGACTTCAGTAACAGATCCCTAGTGCCTTCCCTGGCGGAACCAGTCCAAACACTCGAAGTGGGATTAATGGATTAGAGTTACACAAATAAAAATGACTATGAAATTGACGCTTTAGCAAATAGACAGGATAGAATAGCAATAAAGATTTTGACACTGTTACTGGTTATTAAAGTGAGGATAGTTCAGAGATTAGGGTGGAACAAGATAAGGCAAGGTATACAATAGCTCTCTAGTGTCCTGTTAATACTCACAATCCACTGGGATTTAAGATTTTTGGCCCGCCAAGATTCTGGTCGATGGATCGGGTATATGAGGGAAGGACAGCACATCAGGCATGGGACAGGATCAGCTAGGCCGGTCACCAGAACTGCATGGGATCTCCCCTTCTTGTTTCGGGATATTTCAGATCAGCAGCATGGCAAGTTCATCAGGCAAGCATTATGGTAGCAAGCCAGATAGTTTTAGGATGCTTCCCCACACCACAGCGCTCCACTGGGTTGTAAGGATTAGTTGAGGATTAATTATTGAGGATTGAGGCCTAGCTGAAAATGGTTCAGCTACTGCTTGGCCTGGTCATTGGCATCTGGATCTAGAAGGATGTTGAAAGCTGGATGGTGAATGCTGGATCAGAGTGCTTCTCTGGAATCAGAAGAGAGAATGTCTATGTGTTCTCAGCTGTCTCTATTTATCCTTTTCAATGACATCACAAAAATGGGTATATGGGCCGCCTTAACTAAACTCGCCCCTGTGGACTGCGATTGGATCATAGCTTCATCTCCGCCTTGCATCCGCGTGATTGGCTCAAAGACGGATGATGTTAAGTTTATGGTTTCGAATTTAGTCCTAAATACATATTTATGCATTTGTAACCTCTATGAAAATCACATACAAGGATTACATATTTTATGGAGTATCTGTTCATCAAAATCCCACAGCTGTGAGACCTTGTTTCGCCTTTTTCCAGCATTTTGTCCATTTTGCCATGAAATTTTTTTTCAAAACTTTCTCCAAATTTCCACAAATATTCATGTTTGCCATAGGAATGTGTGTGCAACGTTTAACAATTCTAGCATAAATACAGTTCCCATAAAACCACATATATTGCCATTCCTGTTCAGAATATGCTACACAGTTCCACCACTTTTTGAAATGTAGGGCCAAAAATTAGAGTAACAAATCTGCCCTTTTTATATTTTTCACCACTTCTGATAGCGAGTTATAAGTCTCTAAAAATGTTCATTACATATTCTTAGCAGCAAATGGTCAGCCTTGTGTCTGTCTCTGGAGGCAAGGAGCAGCCCCCACCTTTGGGATTTCCTTCTGCAAGCCTTGTTTATGACCTTTTCACACGTCCATTTCCTGGCCTGGAGAATCTGCCATTGTTCAGTCCTTGGTAGCAGACAAAAGTCTGGCCTACCCCACAATTATCATGTGTCAGTGAGCATCAGCTGAGAGGAATGCCCTCCCCTTAGGTGGAAACCTGTTTTTCAACCTCTTGCAGGCCCAGCCAGCCTAAGTTAATTCTTAATTTCTTGACCGGAAATCCAGCACAAAACAAACTTGTTGCATCAGATGACATAGATAAATTACATTCTTAGATTTAAACCTGTGGGATCAAAAACAACTGAGATACGTGTTACTTTCAGCAACAGTCCTTTTATATTTGCTAATCCGGCAGATCTTTAGTTTTAGACTACGTTAAAGTTCCATCAGGAGAGCCCATTTGACAGGGGCTGTCACTCACAGGTAGCCAAGTGTGGCTGCGCACAGATATTTGACAGGAATTGTCATTCACAGGCAATCTAGTTTTGCTGAGAAAATGTTTTGCTCTTAACATTTCAGGACCTTGTAAATTCCCAGTGCTTCATTAGATTAACTGGATTTTAGCACCTAGCAAGATTTTGAGTGTTGGAAAGTGTTATGTACAGGCATTTTGATGTTTCAGCAGCAAATGTAAATGTCATTTACAGGCAAATTTTGGAGTTTCACTTGCAAAGCGCTGCTTCTCCCGCTGCACTCTAGGTTTGCTTGCCATGGAGCCCACTGGCACTTTTTCTGCATCGTGTGCTCTGTTCCACCACAAATGTACCATGGGGGGCAGGTTGTGCAGCCATCTTTTTGTGTGTTGTAGAACACGGTTTTGGAGGTTTTGGCGCACACAACGGTTTTGCCGCCATTTTACTGTTTCTCGCACCATAGATAGCAGAGTGATGCCCCGTAGTATAGCAGAGTGGGCCGATACATCCCAGAGCAGCCCACAACATCGTGCATCTGGACATATACAGCTGTATTGCACATGCCTCAATGACAACAGAGCAGGGCTCCCAGGGATGTGCCCGCTACACAGACACCAATCCCCGCTACAAATTCCCTTATATTTGTTATTCCTTCATCCACCTCCAAGCCCACCAGGCACAAGCATTTCATGCCTGTGTGACACATGCCATCGAAACCCATGCTGATGCCAGAATGTAATTGCCACAAAGTAGACCATAGAAAGGATTAACAAAATGCAGTGCATGACTGGCAGCTCTGGCAAAATATGGTGGTACCATGACATTATCCCCCAAAAAACATGCCTTAGGTGACTGTGACACAAATAAGATGTATTTGTGGCATAGGGGGTTCCATAGCATTCCAAAATGTCCAAATGGTAATATCTTATCTTTCCTGTTTCCCTAAAGGCAACACATCACGTTAACCCACCTTCCCATATGTTGCAGAGAAAACCAACAGAAGACAAGCATTACAGCAACAAAAATATTGAGCTGGGTCCAACACCACAGCTACTGGAACATGTTCAATCACCATGGATGCTATAGGAACTGGTACAGACTAAGAGGCAAAGAGACAGACATTATCCAGCCATCCATCCATAAGAATCAATTAACATTCACCATTAGTGACTCCTAGAAGACATAATCAATACCTTGTTGCCTTCACCTACTCACTTGTAAGCAGTGGTGGAAATGGAAAAATATAAAGGGGATCCGACAAGGGGTAGGGTGGGAGCAGAGTTTTGAGGAGGGGGCAGGGTTCCGAGGAGGCGAAGTTCACAGAGGGCAGAGCTGGCCGTTGAACTCTGCTCAAAGGAAATGTTCAAAATAATAGTTTAATAACAATGGTGCAGTTCCTTTCCTGCTGCTTCTTTCCACTTACCACTTTGGCAAAATATAAAATGGTGCTCACCTTTTAAACCCGGCTATCTATAGTGCAATATTCCTTGGAAAACAAAATGTCCAAATAGGAGACATGTGGGTAATAAGCTTAAACACTGGGAACGTGCAACCTGGGTGAAATCCTGGTAGCCAAACACTTGAGCAAGATTGGCAGCCTCAAAAATAACGTAGGTGTTCTGTGTCTGCCCTCTGAAAAAAAGTGGCACTGTCCACCCACGTGTATCCCTTCCTTGTGCCCTGAAAAACAGCACAGGACCACAATTAGAGAAAATAACTGCGTCAGTCTGCAGGGTTGTGGATTATCTTGCCACATGACATCCTAGGCAAATATCCATGACTCACTTGCACTCTCATCTCCCCTCCTAAATCCCTTATTTGGCTTTCAACTTTCAACAATGCCCTGCTTTAAAAAAGATCACCTGAAAAGTACACAAACCATAGTAAGGTATTCACACAAATATAGTTTACCATGGTTTGTGTACTTTTCAAGCCATCTTTTATTAACATAAGGAGAAATATGGTAGGAAAACCATGTACAATTTTGCCTTCCCCTATTTTGACTGAGAGACTACAAACAACAGAATCCTTGATGCCTTATTTCACAGAGCCCCCAGATTCTGTGTATTCCCTCGGCAAAGCTGGGGGCTCGGTAATGTAATCTGCTCTGCATGCGCTCACACAGAGCAGATTTGATCACTGAGCCGCTAGGCCAGGCCAGGGCTGAAGCAGGCTGGCTCACGAGATCAGCCGAGGCATCTGATGCCAGATCTCGGACCCGGCAAGAGCCAGCCTATTGGCCAGCGCTGCTTGTAAGGGAGGTGGCACGTGAGCAAGAGGAGTTGGCTGCTCACGTGTATGTTCAGGGACTGTGGCACACCTGTTAAACTCACTTAATGATTAACTTTGTGTTGCGTACAAGCACTACAATTGACCCGAATACGCAGACTGTGAAAACACCCCAGCACACAAATCATCTGGTTGATGATGGGGTAATTGCCATTCACCCTGTCATATTTTTAGAGGTCCAACATGAACTTATTAAGGAAGCCTCAAGGCAAGGTGATACTGCAGAGCAACATCTGCAAATACCAAACTGGGTCCTCCACAAGCTTATGTAGCACACTGACAACATGATTACGGATGCCCTGGACAAAAACACATAGCATAACCCCTCACCCCGAGGCTGCAAGAGCATTCAATGAAATGCACCCAGAGGCCACAGTGGCATAATGACAAGCTTGCTCCAACAAACAGAGGTTTCAACTGTGCCATATCTGCAGTTGACATCCTGCACTAGGAAAGACACCTTGACTGTCCGCTGATTAGACGCTACATCTATGGTGCAGCAATGTCTTGCATTTGTGCCAGACAGACAGGATCAATACAATCAACAGGTACTATTGCAGCTGCAACAACCACCTTCCTCTACATCATAGGTGTCCAGCATGACCTCACATAAGACATCACCACCCTGGACCCAGAGCCACTCCACTGCAACAACAAACGCTGTTGGGTCTCTGGCCTAGGAGCCACCTGCATGGAGGATGCGGCAGAAGAGACATGTCAGCATATCCATGTGGCAATACATGGCAGTGTTTGGGAAAAAAGTGATTCTGGATTGCATGTGAGTGAACATGTATGTGCTACCAAAGGCGCCCCTGCTGGGCTTGCAGAATGGTAATGATGGTGCAGCTTGTGGGTCCTCATGCACGTGATACTTCATGAGCTCATGCTGGGTTTGAGGAATGACGCTGCTGGTACTGCACTTAAGTCAACATGTACATGCTACCTCATGTGCCCCTGCTGGTTTTACAGAATGGCGCTGCTGGTGAGTGGACATTATCAAACGGCACACTGTGGGACAGGTGCAGGGATCATGTACAGAGGATGGCATGCTCCTCGAAGTAAAAAAAATCAGGTGGAAACCCCCTAATTAACAATGGTGCTCACACATCGCTCCAACCGGAGCTATATTCATTAATTCCACTTCTTCAATGGATAGACTTCACACTTCGCAATATGTAATTATCCTTTTTCTTAAATTATTATCATCATCCAAAGGAATGTTCATTTTTCCAATTGGTAAGTGGAAACGCTGTAATTAGTATGGTTAGGTTTTTCAAAAGCGTGTTTATTCCCACGGTTGTTGAGGCAAAAAGGCCCAATGGTCTATGAACAACACGAGGGGTTTGGGAAGCTGGTACAGAAGCGGAGCTAGGAGGAGGCATCGTGCACTGCATGAATGGTGACATTACACACGTACAGCCCACGCTCGCAGTGACACAAAGCCCTGACGATGGTGCATGGCACCGAAATGCATTGGCAAAATAGTGTTCTTCATAGGCCATTGGGCCTTTTTGCCTCAACAACCGTGGGAATAAACACGCTTTTGAAAAACCTAACCATACTAATTACAGCGTTTTCACTTAGCAATTGGAGGAATTAACATTCCTTTGGATGATGATAATAATTTAAGAAAAAGGATAATTACATATTGCAAAGTGTGAAGTCTATCCATTGAAGAAGTGGAATTAATGAATATAGCTCCGGTTGGAGCGATGTGTGAGCACCATTGTTAATTAGGGGGTTTCCACCTGATTTCTTTTGGTTGTAGTATTAATTTAAGGCCCTTGGGTCATAGGGTTCTTTTTGAACTGGTAGTTCCTAGTATTCACAAAAAATACAGCAATTACTAAGAAGAAATCAATACGTTGAAAGTTGTGATGAAAATAAAGTAGTGCCCACCTCTAGCCCTCCTTTCATGCCCCTTGAAGTGCCACCTTTCTCTTTTCTTGCCGTTGACCTACATTTAGATGAAATGGATTATTGTCTGACTAAGGTCACATAATGGCTGAATCGCAAATGAAAACATGAACAAGAAAAGTCTCAAATGAGCAACACACATTTAGATATTTGCACAGGTCAGCCACCTTGCCCTTGCAACATAACTAAGTGTGTCACAGCATGTGTGCCATGAGAGTGTCTATCTAGTGCTGCTGCTCAAGGATTGTGACTCCTGTCCACTGTTCAAATAATCTTTATTTCAAAGTACCCAGATCCATAAAAGACATATACAAACATGTTTCAAATAAAAAAATACATCAAATTATGTAACCTACTAAAACCTACTATAAGCGCAGTTCAATAGGAATCCATGAAGCATAAATCATTACAAACCTAATCATGTGAACTGATTACTCATAGTCGGTGAAAGGTGGCTTCTAAAAACATATACACAGCCACTGCGATCTCTCTGGAAAGCAGAGAGTATATAAGTCGCATTGCATCTTTAATCAAACTACATTTAAGTTTCCTTAGGGCTGGAATTAAGAATGTACAGCTTGTTTTATAAAAACGTGGGCATAAAAACAGAAAATTAGCCATCTCAAGTAGATAGTGCCACATTACAAAGGCAGCAAATATTTAAATCCGAGCCCATGAGATTTTTGTCATGACCCTTAACCAGTGACGATACACGATTGGTCCTCAGTTGGATGAAAACACTTCTTATTCGCTTGCAGTGAAACCAATGCAGCTAATCAGCAGTTAGGCCGCTGCAGCCATAGTCGTAGTACCTGGGGACCGACTAATTTTTTAGTTCATTACAGCCACGTAAATTCCTTTTATGTTCCATATATTTTTGCCGCAACAATCTAGTATCTGCTCTAAAAGCACTTTCTGGGGCAGCATAAAGATCTGAGAAATTGACGCTCCCTAACATTTTCTCCAGCTGGTTCAGCGAATTGATATTCTGATGACTGTCCGATGACATCAGGAATTTTAAAATCCCAGTTTCGCACCATATTATTGCCCAAAATAACAATGGTTTCAGGCTAATTAAATGATTTATGTAATCCATATTTAATTCTTGATGAAGCAAAAAAATGTAGGCGCTCTTTGTAGCTCCCAAAATATTCCTAGAATAACTGTTTTCTTTGACCTGTATCGATTTTATAGGGCCTAAGCCCACACTTCTGCTGTATAGATGCATGAAACAACGGGTTTAGCCTGGTAAATATCAAATTTTGGCTTAATCGTTAGTCTGCCTATCTCAAGCGCCTATCTATTTAGCGCGCCAGAGGGCTCAGGGAATTTTTGTGTTTCCTCCAAAATGTGATCAGTCCAATTTGCCCTGCTATTGTACGTCACACCCAAATAAGTACATGTTTCCACCCAGTCAAGTTTCTGCCCAGATGCGAATAAGGAAGGTAGGTTTTTAGTTTGTCTACCAACACACATAACCTGAGATTTGTCTGTGTTTACTAGCTGGCCTCTACAAATCATGTACTTGGCATAGGCAGGATGGAGCTTCTGCAGTGCTAGCAGGGTGCGTGCCAACACACATGCATCGTCAGCATAAGATAGCACAGGAATCTTTCTCCCTGCAGCTCTGGGTACATCATTTGTAACTTTGTTTAATTCCTTCGCCAAATTGCAGACACAGAGATTAAACAGTAAAGGGGCAGGGACACACCCTTGCCTAACCCTGCATAGAATATTGAATGGCGGGGATAATGTTCCTTCTCTGTCCAAACTCACAGGCATGTGTATAAAGAGATCAATATTTTTAGTATAGGCACCGGTAGGCTTAGGGTTTGCAGGATTTTCCACATCTTTTCACAATTAACCCTGTCAAATGCTTGGCTGAGGTACATAAAACCCATGTCAACTGGAGAGCCATATAATTTGTTGTACATATCTAGGAATAAAGAACAAAAAGGGTGCCTGGCTAAGCCCTGATATGCCCAGGAGGGTACTTCATAATATTTAACAAATAATCAGGGTGAGAGATCACACATGTGGTTTTTTGTTGTACCATCGCACACTTAAATAATAAATAACCAATCTACTAGACCTGTTAGAGCAACCAAATCGTGGTCACTTAGTTATTTATTCAGTACAATAATTGCTTCATTCTTTATGCATTTTACAAGACAGACCCAGAAAAACAGACATGTCTTACAATATTGACAATGTGGTAGTTCCACTGTGTACCATCCAATTCAATCCAAAGGATTAGACTCAAAAACAATGCACATGTTCTATCATTCGTGACCCAATGTTTACAAATGAACGTGTGCTCTCCAGGGAATAATGCAACACTGGAGTATCAAACAATGCACAATGTAACATATAATACAGAACATTATAACAGGTAAGTCAGTGGGCCTCATTACAACCGTGGTGGCCATGGGATGAATGGTGCCGGTAAGACAACGGCACCGTTCATACCGGGCCACCACAGTACGAGTCTGCTCATGTGGGCCGCTCTGAACGGTACCGCTGCTACTATCCTCCCCATTCCCATTGAGCCCTATGGGGGCTCAAATGGGAATGGGGACGTACCGGCTCTGGGTCCCGCGAAAGGGAATTACTGGGCCCTCCAAGGTCAGAATGGCCCGGTAAATCCCCTTTTGCGGGACTCGGACCCGGACCCGAGTTTGGGAGTAGCCATGCCCTTATTAAGGGCATGGCTACCACCAAACTCGTAATGAGACCCAATGTATTTAATTCATGAGTGTGCAATAGTACAACAAAGAACCACATGTGTGATCTCTCATATCTAGGATTAGACTGAGATTCAGAACTTGCTCCACTGTGACAGTATAGAATCGTCCTTTGACCATTTTACTATATGGTTATACATTTCCCTGCCCAGCCTCTTTGCGGTAGCATCAATCAAGGATATTGGGCGATAGCAACTTGGGTTGAGCTTATCACCTTCCTTAAAAAAAAGAATTATTATTGATGTTTTACAGCTATCTGGAAATGTGCTTCGAGCCACAAGTGTGTTAAAGATTTTTGCAAAGATAGGAACCCATATATGATGTTCTTGCAACATGATTAATATGCACACATCTAAAAGCAATCATGCATAAATGCCTGTATCATGGTCCTGATAATGCTTGGGTGATCCCTCCTCTGTTGTTTTCTCTGCGGCATGCTTATATTCAGCACTGTCTCAATCTTCATCGGGTGGCAAGAGTACATACCTACATGGCCTTGTGTGTAATAGGGGTGAGGTGGGATAGCTCAGGGGCAACACTTTTGTCTTGGAAGCAAGACAATGCAGTGCAAAATAGGTTTGAATCCTGATCCAGGAAACCAATCTCGGGTATTAAGCGCGTTATAAAAGAACAATTATAATTATACAGAGGACTGATACCGTACAGTTTGCCAGCAACATACAGACGTGTACTTTCATAAATGGAGTAGTCAGTGCAAATGTCTTTCTGCACTCCAAATGCACATTTGATCATGTTGCCTGTATTTCCATGTGCTCTGTTGGAGCTACACTCTGCTGACGTTTGTGAGTTGTTCACATGAGTGACACACCAGGGTCTGCCGGGATAGGCTTCATCACCTATGGGAAAGGAGATATACATATATAGAGATGCCACAACTGTTGTGTTATATGTTAATTGGCATTGCTAACATATGCACCATACAATCTGGTGTTCAGTCATTTAGAAATCAACCATGTCCTCTTCTTGCTCATGTTTTTATTAACAATGGGACACCTGGGTTTCTAATTACCATGAACAATCCACAGATTGCGGTAGTTTACCCCATATCTGTGTAAAGACTATATTAGAATAGCACATGGCCTGACATTTGATGCGGGTATGAAGACCACGTTTCCCATCAATCACACCAACAAAATTAGTGAGGCCGGACACTATTGCCCAATTTCCATTACTCCCTTTCTGAGAAAACGCCTGGAAAAGCTGGCCATCTCTCAGCTTAACCTTCATTCCGATTCTGTTGGCTGTCTCCATGACCACCAGTCTGGCTTCACAGCTGCCTGAATCATGGAAACTGCTCTCTTGAACATCAGTGAAGATCTGCTCTCCAACCTTTACTCTAACATTCCCTCTGTCCTCATTCTACTCGATCTCTCTTCTGCCTTTGACACGGTCAACCATACCATCCTGCTCAACCGTGTCTGTGATAAACTGGGTATCACCAATCAGGCTCTGGCCTGGCTGACCGCTTTCCTCTCTGATCAACCCTCCCAGGTCCAACATGGGTCCTTCCTATCATCTATCTCCCTCTCCTACCTGTAGTGTTCCCAGGGATCTAACTTCTCGCTCTGGCTTTTCAACAAATACCTGGCAACTTTCGCCCCCTGCATTGCAATTTTCTGCTCAAATTTTGAGTGCTATGCTGACAAAACTCAAACTCATTTTCAGATTGCCCTCGGCCGCCTCCTCTCCCTCTCTCATCTCTGAATGTCTAACTGCCATTCAAGATTGGTGTGCTACCAAAGATCTTTGTCTGAATGCCAGAAAGACGGAGATCCTCCTCATCGGCACATCTTCAACATCCTTTCACCTCACTCTCCAGCCGGCCTCCCTTGGCCCTCCTTCTACCCCCACCTGCGAGGCTAAGAACCTCAGTGTCATCTTTGACTCCACGCTTTCCTTCTCCACCCACATCTCTGAAATCTCTAAAAAGTCAGACTTCCAACTGCACCTCCTCAGAGGTACTCTGCCTTTCCTCTCCTTCCCCAGAAGCTTGCTGTCTCCCAAGCTCTGGTTCTCTCTAGGTTGGACTATTGTAACAGTTTCTTTCTAAATCTACCTAACTCTTCTCTCCGCCCTCTGCAACTAATCCAGAACAGGACTGCAAGACTTGCCCTAGGCCTCAAGCCCTGGGATCGTATCTCTCCAGCTCTGAAATCTCTCCATTGGTTCCCAGTCAATGCAAGAATTACATTTAAAAACCTATGCATTGTCCAGAATGCTTTCTGGGGTCTGAGTCCAAAATACCTTCAGCTATCCCTCTGCAAATACCTCCCATCTCGAGCTCTTCCCTCCTCTACCTCTAACTCCCTAAGGGTCAGTCGTTTTTCAAAGAAATGAGCTGGGTGTAGATCTCTGTCTTTGGCTGGGGCCTCCCTCTGGAACAGCCTCCCTGCTACTCTGAAACTTGAGGAGAACCATCTCTGGTTCCGGAAATACCTTAAGACCTTCCTCTTTGCTTCTGCCTTCGCCCCCCCCCCCCCACTCCCCTGCTGATCTGTTCTCTCTCGGCACTGTGCACCTGGCCACCCTCCGTAATCCGGGCCCAGGTACCTGCTCACCATGCAAACCTTCTGCACTGTTTCCAGGCCACCCCTTGCACTGGGGGTCTGTATCTGTACCCATGCAGCCCCCTCCATTTTGTTCCTGCACTTATCAGACCTACCCTGTCTGCTGCCTTAAACCCAGCACTTACCACTTGCTGGCTGCACTACAACTGTTTGTTGCTTTTATTATTTATTGGTTTATTATTATTTATCTGTTTCGCCTTTGCTCCGCACTTTCCACTTCTTCCCCCTTCCATGCACTTTTCCCCTCCTCCTCTCCCATGCACTTGCGTGTTCTCAATGTCACTGAGCCTAGTAAGATCGTTGTTTTGTTCTCCCATGTCCCTTCCCTTCCCTTGTCACACTCTGAAACACTTGTGTACGAGCATGATAGAAATAAAATATCAATTGAATTCAGTGGCCTCTTTTGGGAAGCTTATACTACTGCCAACACAGTCGGTGATGGCAACCAGAATGTGTGTGAGAATGGCACTGAATTCTGAATGGGAGCTGCTGGCAGTACTAGCCACAGTGGTCTGGAATGGTCCACCTGCAACCATGTCAGAGACTCATTGCCTTCAATACGGGTGGGATGTTGGTAACAATGTTAATCCCAAGATCTGCAGCACTTGAATTTGCCAAATACATGATGGCCTACATGATGGCCTGTTGATATGGGCAGTACATAGGTAGTTGCTTGGAGAGTATGTTGTTTATGTGTCGACATGTGACATGGACTGTAGGGGTGGGCAATACATTTGTTCATTGTCCAGTGGGTTGGGTGTGTTAGTGTGCATGTGTGTGTGTGTGTGTGTGCATGTGTTAGGCAGAATCATATGCAGTTCCCTTAGGGAGCACTACAGAAGATTAAGACTACAGGTATGAGCAATACATCCCCTTTGGTATCAGTCCGTACCACAAAGATTTAGTTGGTAGCTGTGGCTAAGCAGTCAGACTTATCTCAAGAGGGAGATGAGCAGTATTCAGGGTTTACACAATAGGACTACAATACTAGGGTACAAGGAACACTGACCAAAGATTTGTATTAAAGAATATATATATATATTTATTACACACTTCCAGTTCAACACATTATTCACAGTTATAAAAGCAAGTTAAAATCAGTCAAGAAAAATATACACAACTCCCTAGTTAAAATGTAGACAAGTTTGAGCAAGAGTGAAAACTGAGCAAAACGGCACAGTGGAAACCAAACACAAATGGCACTCTATCAATTTCTCACAAGGGAGGGAAAACACAAGTTATACAGAAATATATACTTGCACATCCTAACAACACTTCCCATAAGTTTGTGAACAAGTTTAGGCAAGGCAGCACTTTAGTTTGTATAATACTTAAATGAAAACCGAGCAAAATGGACCTTCACAAGTTTTAAAAGTGGGAAGAAGAAGGTGGTTATAAGAGGTGGGTGCACCAACACAGTTCTAGTTGTGAAGCAATCTAGAGAAGGCAGTTCTAACAAATTCAGCCAGAGTCAATAGGCCTGTGCCAGAGTTAGTGGTGTGAAAACAAAGAAATTGATATGAGGCTGGGAAGCCCAAAGGAAACACACCAACACAGGTTACAAAGAACATACAAGGTGCTTTATTTAAAAGCT
The DNA here is from genome assembly GCF_040938575.1 of Ambystoma mexicanum. Taxonomy (NCBI): domain Eukaryota; kingdom Metazoa; phylum Chordata; class Amphibia; order Caudata; family Ambystomatidae; genus Ambystoma; species Ambystoma mexicanum. Next base: position 1,409,282,550 of record NC_090935.1, read on the forward strand.
ACAACAGTTACCAAAAAGTCAATTGACAAACGGATATCTATTCGGCTCTCAGAGTAACATAACGAACTTCAACGAGAGTTCACTGCGTTAGTGAGAGAGACCGTACATTGGAATATTTGTGCTTTTATACTCTTTATCCAGCTCTGGCCAACCCCCTCGCGGGTCAACCATTCTTAAGACCAGGCCTAGGGTTCCTTGCCGGGTCAATCCCATAATGTATGCATTTTTGATCAGTTCCGCTGATACAGTTGTTCATTTACACATAGGTCAGGGATAGGACAAGGTCTCAGTTCGTGACCCCAACAAGTGGCCTGCAGGCATATTATTTATTCATGTGTGCGGAGGTCACAACGGCCAGAATCTTACTCAGAATGTCATTCGGCCTCCATTTTGATGTTCAGGGTGACTTCCACATTACAAGAGAACCTAAAATGGCAGCTAAATCCAAGATGGCGACTTACACAGTTTTCGTTAAGGTCAAGACCTTGCCGCGGAATCTATTTACACGATATTTTAGACAACTTGGCGTAGGCCAACACACATCCAAATACTGCAATAGGAGGCATAATATTATTTCGATTCCAACAGACCCTCCTTTTGGCCTATGCCAAGTGCTAACATCATTTCTAATACTTTTGAAAATAACTCCATGTGTTGTCATCCATAGATCCCGAATCATTGTCTGTAATATCTATAGCCATTAGGTCGTTCATCAAAACCTCTTCTAACACAAATTCTTTAGATGCTGTATCTGGGGCATATATTTTATGCCCTATGTGCTCACTGCTTGGGCACAACATCCCCCTAGCATTCCACATATACTCGGAAGACATTGAAAAAGGCAACAAAGGAATAGCAGGATCCCCAAAATAACCAGAATAACAGAAAGCACCTTCCAACCCCAAGATCGTAAAGAATCCCAGAACCAAGTGCTAAGATTCCAATCTCCTACAGGGATATGTACTTCAGAACTAAGTGTATGCAAGTTCTGTATTGCTTTAAAAATTGTTGGCGAGGAATCTGGTACGAAAACACAGCAAGCGGACCCCACTAATTTGCATACTCCACCCTTTCTGCCAAAATGACATCTAATGCCATCCGATTTTGGAGTGCTACCAATCTTATTGCTTTTTGCTCTAAGGTCATATTGTAGAGTATGTCCGTGGTCCGGTTGATCGTTCTCTCCAGTACCCTTGCTAATCCCCTAATGTTCTCAGAGTTTGTTATTTGTCCCCAAAAGGGCACAACTGATTTCGCTATATCTCCCAATACTTGCCCAGGGGTATCTTCATTCTTGTCCCGCCGCGGGCGAGCCTTAGAAAACCTCCAATGTGCTAGCTACAAATACCCCGGGTAACAATATTCCTAAATAACAGGTTCCCTGCCAATCCTTGGGTAACCAGGGAAATGCTAAACTACCACAAACAAAATAAACAGGCCCCCCTACATACAGAGGCCTGTTTTCTCCAGTCAAATTTACAATGTTCTTACAACCTTCAAAATCTCCCATTGACCGAGTGCCATTTCTTTGTACACAAAAGGGAACCGAGTCAGGGCTGTGATTTATAGAATAAGAAGGAGGTACGGCGTCCTTATTGCCTATCAGAGCCATTTTAAAAGAAATTAGAGTTTGAAAAGGAAGAGATAGTTTATCTGACGGCCTAATAGAAGCGACATTAGGTTTACTTCTATTTGCAAAAAGCGAGCATCCCAGGGGAGTCAATTCACGTTTCTCGAAATCATTCAGATTAGTTCCATCAAAGTTCCCTGAGATGCTATCATTCCATCGGCCAAAGAATAGTGCTCTAAGAGAGGCATAGCAAGCAGTCGTTAAAGGTAAGGGATGTATATACCATCCCAGTCCCTTGTTCCCATGTTGCGGTAAATGAGTACAAATCCAACAATTACTCTTATTAAAAATGGCATGAGTTGCATTCATTACTATCATTAGAGTGTTATTATGATACTTTTGTGTATGTTGGGAGTCTCTAGGGGACAGAGTGTGAAGGTGTACAGAGGGAGTCAAAACAGTTGGTACAATCTCGGTCGGTAGTAAAGGTTTCAGAGGATAGATTTCTTCAAAATACCAAAGTCCTACAGCAGCAGTTGCAAAAATAACAATTATCATTATCAAAACACAGCAGTACGTTTTCGGGGCCCAGGCACATTGTTCACTGTCCAAGTTGGTCACCCCCTTATTCACAAGTCCAGTGCGGGGAGCAGCAGCGGAGGTGGCAGGCATTGTAGTTCCTCGATCGACGACCCCAATGTTTGTTGCTGGCGACGCTACGGTCGCGCGATTTCTTAGTCCTTCCCAACCCTAGCCAGGAGAATCCCTTTTGTTCAACAGAACTTTCTTATAAAAAGGAAAACTTCCAATCACTTCCTTTTTCCAAATGCAAGGAAAAACCAGTGCCGTAGTTCTATTTCCTTCGTCGAAGGTTGTACCTGGTGGTACCCAGAATTGTCTGATCCGGAAATAAAGTGTCGTCACTTCCTGAGGGAAGCGACGTATCGGAGGCGACGGAAGTCGCAGAGCTTGAAACAGTGTTTTCCGGATGTGATTTTTCAAGAGAGTGCGGAGACGAAAATGGACTGTTCCCCAAGCTCCCCGGGCTCAGAGAAATTCTCTGACGCACTCACAGCGCTGTTTGCTACTCCAGGATCAGAGACTATAGCATCAGCGAGGGGTTCTGCCTCTTCTGTAACGTGTGGCGTCGGGTGAGGAAGTTTCTTGACATGCGTCGCGTGGATCCAGTGCTTCTTTCCAGCCACCCGCACTGCTGTCCTGGTGACCAGTAGCACCTGGTAGGGTCCCCGCCAGCGAGGCACGAGACAGAAAGACCTCTCGTAGGCCTTCACTAGGACCCAACTTCCAGGCTGCATATCGTGGCCTGGGCCCGTGAGTGCACCTGGTGATAAATGAAATATAGGTTTTTAGTTAACTGGTTACAGTAGTCTACAAGCAATACGTTTTCCACCTCTCTCAGGGCTTTAGGTTTTGGGAGACCCCAAATGTTAGCAGGTCTCCCCATCACTACCTCAAATGGAGAAAGCCCAGTCTTAGTCTGAGGTGTGGTACGCATAGCTAATAATACAATAGGTGAGGGATCTGGCCATTTCAGTTTGGTATCAGCACATGTTTTTGCAAGCTTATTCTTTAAAATACCATTGTGTCTTTCCACCAACCCAGCACTTTGAGGATGTCTAGCTGAGTGAAATCGTTTTTCAATACATAAAGCTATGCATATCTGCAAAATTACTGCTGCAATAAAGTGGGGACCATTATCCGACCAAATTTCCCTCGGGAGCCCAAATCGAGGAAAGAATTCTTTTACCATAATCTTTGCAGTGGTCATGGCGGTAGCATCTTTAACGGGGAAAGCCTCGACCCATTTACTGAAGGCACAAATAATTACAAGAACATATTTCAGATTACTACATCGTTCCATCTCAATAAAATCAAAGTGAATGACCTCGAAGGGAACAGAAGGGGGCCCAAAGCTTCCCCTTGGAGATACTGTCCCCTTAGCCACATTGTACTGTAAGCAGATCATACAGTTCTGGACATGCCTCTTCGCAGTCTCCAGAATCTTGTCATTCACCCAAACTTGTTCTAACATTTTCGTGATCTGCTGGGCACACACATGTGTAGGACCGTGTGCCATCGTAACCATTGCCAATACATATGAATCAGGGAGCAACCATTTTCCTTCGGATATATCCACCCAACACCCTGCATCATCCACTTTCCCCATTCCTTCAGCCCACCTTTTAGATTCTTCTATTGTGGCATCAGTTTGAATATCTCGCACAGACCCAATACCTTCATCCATTATGTGAGCATCTCTCATTTCCCTCAAGGCATACATGTCTGTGCTAAAGTCTGTGGCCGTTTGTCTGGCTATCAGGTCCGCAAAAGCGTTCCCTTTGCCCACATCATCTATGACCTTACGATGTGCTGCACATTTAATGATCGCTAACTGTTTAGGGAGTGAGAGTGCCGAGAGTAATTGCACTATCAGGGGGCCATGCTGGATCTTGGTCCCATGTGAGGTTAGGAACCCTCTTTCCGACCAGAGCCTTCCAAAGTTGTGAGCCACCCCAAATGCGTACTGACTATCAGTATATATATTTACTATACGCCCTTGGGAGAGTTCACAAGCTCGGGTCAACGCTATAATCTCTGCGGCCTGCACGGAGTTATGCGAAATTCTCTTAGTTTCAACAACTTTGCTTAATGTAGTAACTGCATAAGCAGCTGTAGATGTACCATCCGAAAGTTTGAAGTAGGAGCCATCACAAAACAGCTCCCCTTCTGCATTATCCAAAGGAGTATCTATGAGATCTATCCTGCCCTTCGTTTCTTGTTCAGTGGTATACAGGCAGTCATGTAATTCTTCGTCACCGCAAACAGTGTTTTGCGGGAAAGGTAAGAGTTCAGCCGGATTAAGAACACAACACCTCTTAATTTGGATGTGAGGGGCAAACAGAATTAGTTCATACCTTGTTAACCGCGCAGAGGTGAGGTGTTGCGTTTGGGTTTTGTTCAATAGAATATCAACAGAGTGAGGTACCATCAAAATCAAATCATAGCCTAGGACCATTCCCTCACTCTGTTTTACAGACGTGGCAGCAGCAGCGACAGCGCGCAAACATCTTGGCAAAGCGCATGCGACAGGATCAAGGGCGGAGGAGTAGTAGCCGCACGGCCTATTCTTCCCTCCGTGTTCCTGTGTTAACACAGCCAAAGCACATCCATCACATTCATGCACAAACAACACAAAGGCCTTGTCATAATTTGGAGTACCCAGAACCGGTGCAGAGCATAACGCGGTTTTGAGAAGCTCAAATGATCGTTGATGTTCCGATTTCCATGGCAGTGGCAGAGAAATGCCCTTCTTCGTCAGAGCCAACATCGGTTTTATCACTAGCGAAAAGTTCGGGATCCACAACCTACAGTAAGAAGCCATACCTATTAAGGCTCTGACTTCCTTCTGTGTATTTGGAACAGACATGCCAGAAATGTGTTTTATTCTTTCAGGTGTCAATCTTCTCCCCTCCTTTGACAGGAGGTAGCCTAAATAGGCGACCTCCTGACAACAATATTGAAATTTTTTAAGCGAAGCTTTATGACCATTTTTAGCTAAATGAACAAGCAACAGTACAGTGCCTTCTTTACAAGCACTCTCAGAGTCTGCAGCCAAAAGCAAATCATCAACATATTGAAGCAGCGTACAAGTAGGTGGCAATTCAAGGGTGTCGAGCTGCTCTTTCAAAGCTCTACTATAAATGCTAGGACTTTCAGTATACCCTTGAGGTGCCCTGGTAAATGTAAATGAGCGTCCCCCCAAGGTGAACGCAAACAGATATCTACTTTCCTCATGTATAGGAATGCTAAAGAAAGCATTTTTTAAATCCACAACGCTGAAGTACGTAGCCGTAGCAGGGATCATTGTCAATATCGTCGTCACATCGGGCACAATTGGAAATTGTGGGGCGACCACTCTGCTCTGTTAATAGCACGAAGATCAATTATGAACCGGTATGGAATTGCATTGTCGCCTTTCTTATATACAGGCAAGATCGGACTATTACACAAACTACCTGTAATCTCTTCGATCACCCCACGATGCACAAAATCGGAGACAATGCATTTCAAAGCACGTTCGCCCTCAACTGATATTTTATACTGCGGAATGCGTGGTAGTTTCACTCCATGTTTCAGAACTATTTTAACGGGCTCAATCTGTAATACCCCGACATCATTGTCATCTACCGCCCATAAACATTCCGGGACAATGCTAAACTCAGGAGGTAAAGGTCGAATCAAGAACTGAGAATTAGGAAGTTGCTGTGGTGAAACCGTCAGCCATACTCCATCTGAAGAACAATGAATTACTGCGTTCAATTTCTTTAACAAATTCAACCCCAGTAAATTCTCTCCACAGTTTGAAGTGAGAAGAAAAGGGCAATGGTCCGTAAAGGGACCCAAAGAAACAGACACCGGTGCAGAAACCAGACAGACAATTGGTATACCAGAAAACCCTACGGAAACATTTGTTTGCCCTGACAGTGGAATGTTTGGAACCCGAGAATGATCAATGGAGCACTTCTGCGCTCCAGTGTGTATCAAAAACTGGTGTTTCCTATTCCCTACTAATAGTTCAACGTAGGGGCCTTTCTGATTAACGGGAATAGGTGAAGGTTCCAAACCCTGCTTCGGGCAATCCTAATGATTAGAGTATCGTTAGAAGGAAGCTCTTCAGAAAGGTAGGCAGCAGAAGGGTGATCAAATATGTTCCTCGAGTCCACACTCGAGGTCTGATTTTCCCGTGAAAAAGGTTGCTGAGGATCTTGTAAAAACTGACCTCTATCAGGGCCCCCTGCTCCAGGGCGGCCCCTAGGTCGTCTACCCATACCCCCAAACGCACTGTTTGACCTTTGGCGAAGGACAGGGCACTGTGCTCACCAATGACCTTCCTGGCGGCAATAAGCACATTGATTAATATTCACAGGACCCAAAGGAGCATTTCCTTTTGGGACATACTGACCTCTAGTCTGTGTCGTGCCTCCTCTGGGGTTTCTAACAATTTGCTGTAATAATACTTTGGTTTTCAAATCTCCTTTCCTCTTTTCAATTTTTTCCTTCTCATTATTAACACGGTTCTCATAATACTGAGCCATGTGCAAAACCTCAGATTGAGATTTTGCCTGCCAAGCGCTCTCAGAGGACATAATCTGTGACTGGATGTCAGGTAACAATCCACGTACAAATTTGTCCACGAACAACCTTTTCCCAGACTATGTACCTAAATCCTGTCCACTGAAGTCAGAAAATACCTGCTCGAATCTATTAAAAAATTCGGTTGCGCCTTCAGTTTTTCCTTGGACACAGGCCCTAAGCTTGTCCCAAATAATTCTTTTCTCTGGAATTATAGTTTTTAATTTTGCGACAATTCTATCAGGCAAAGTAAGTATTACCTGTGGTGGTTTCTCACCAGCTGGTCTTTCCCCATCAATCCTAATCATATTAGCCCACGTATCTCCCAACCCTGGCACATCGTCTACTGTCCGAAACTCTTTCCATAAATCTAAGGGTAGGAGTACAGGAAATAGCAAGTCAATATCACTCAAGGTGAACACAGAAGACTGCAAGACGGACTCTATTTCTTTGTAAAACCCCGTCGGGTTTTTCCTGATATCGGGAACTGATTGTCTAATTGTGTTCACTTCCTGTCGTGAAAACGGGACGTGAACGAATTGCGATACATAATGTGCAGGGATATCCACAGCGGGGGCACCAGTCCCAGCGTTGGCGGGGATCTCAACTTTTGGGACAAAGGTCGGAGGGACCTCTCTCATAGGCAACTGAGATATAGGTACCTCCGGCCGCTTACTAAGCAACAGAGCCAGGTCGAGCGCTAAGGCAGCTGAAGAGGTGTCGGGCGAAAAAGGCCTTTTACAAATCCCCAATAATTCTATGGGGCAACTAACCTTCTTTCTTACACATTCTTCTTGCAGGTACTGTACCATTACCTGAATTACCTTTCTTTGCATTGCTACTGTATACTGATTATACGTGTCATATACTTCATCTGGCGGAATCGATGAATCCGAGATCCATCGAACCGCATATTTAGGACAAATTCGTATTTCCTCAGGTGCCGATCTACGGCACGGAAGGAACCGTTTCTGTACATATATTCTATTGTCTTCGTCGTCCTCATCTCGTGACTTTTCAAAGTCTTTCCTAGACTCAAACAATTTTTCCACATGCTCATATACTTTCTGCTCTGTGTCCCTCGAAAGTGCCAAAGCATTCAGATCTCTCACTCCTTGTGGAAGATCCGAATTTTGTAATCTACCCCACATCACACATAAATGAGTCCCCAAACCTTCGATAAAAACATTTTTCTCGGGAAAACTATTCAAATTAGATAATGTGGAAAAAACATTAGCTTGATCACCTTTCTCCATACAATGCTTAGCCCATGCAAACAATTCCTGTTTCTTATCTGCAGAAACAGTATTACGAGTGACGATCTTCGATCCTGCACCTGGATCAACTTCAGTCAATACGGGGCCACTCGGGAGCGGAGGTGTAGGTAAATTTAATAAAGGTGCAACTATAGGTGCAGAAGGAAGGGGCGGTGCGATAGGTGGAGGAACAACAACTATGGGACTAAGAACAATAGGTTGTACAGGAGGAACAGGAATAACGGCAGGAACAACAGCAGGAATGGGCAGAGTGCCCAAAATAGGAACATACGGAGGTGGCGCTGAGGCATCAGGCCTGCGTTCGTTTAACAATTTCTCAATAAATTCCTCGGAAACATGGAAATCTTTAGAGGGGTACATTTTCTGGATTCCAAGTGAAAAAGCCCTATCCATATTTTTTAACTGATTCTGAATGTTTTTCTTTATCATATAACAACGCTTTTTCGGCGTTTGTTTTATGACGGCGTGCATGTTTGTCCCTACTTTTAAGCTGCTGTAACGCTTCTTTTTTCCAATTCTGTAAAACATCAAAGGCTGCAGGTCTAGCCTTCTTTTTTAACAAGATTGATTCTAGGTATTCAATACGGGGGATCTCAAAACTACCGTTGATTGGCCACTGAAATTCGGAGGCATGTCTGGTCTGTCTGTGCCAAATATCATTAAATACTATACTACCAATGCCATACTTACAGTACATAGTACATGCCGGCGACCCCTCCTGTGGTGCCGGGCGGCTAAATTCCAAGGATTGTCGATCGCTGCGGAACAGAGCCCTAAAGCAGCTAGACAATTTCCCAGGCATTTCACAAAGAATTGGTGTTACCTGGTCAATAATTGTGTCTGCAGATACAATACGCCAAATTCAAATTGTCAGGGTTAAATTAAGAGCCGGGTCACGACTGCACCTGACCAAACCTAAGGAGGACCGTACGGTTTATCAAAGAACTTACCTAACGAATTTTACCTTGTGTTTGGTGGTTTCGACAAATCTGCCCGCCTCAAAAAATGGACCCTCGTCAAGATGCCGTGTCAGACCACACGACTATCGTCCAAGGATCGGATCGTGCAGCGCTGCCGAGGTATCGCGTCTCGATCGGTCGGGCCCGCAGAATCACACCGTCCGATCCCGGTTCGATAGTCTGCGTCAACCTTCAATGATCCGGCATCAATCTTGAGGGTCCCTATTCGGGCGCCAACTGTGAAAACAAAGAAATTGATATGAGGCTGGGAAGCCCAAAGGAAACACACCAACACAGGTTACAAAGAACATACAAAGTGCTTTATTTAAAAGCTACAACAGTTACCAAAAAGTCAATTGACAAACGGATAGCTATTCGGCTCTCAGAGTAACATAACAAACTTCAACGAGAGTTCACTGCGTTAGTGAGAGAGACCGTACATTGGAATATTTGTGCTTTTATACTCTTTATCCAGCTCTGGCCAACCTTCTCGCGGGTTAACCATTCTTAAGACCAGGCCTAGGGTTCCTTGCCAGGTCAATCCCATAATGTATGCATTTTTGATCAGTTCCGCTGATACAGTTGTTCATTTACACATAGGTCAGGGATAGGACAAGGTCTCAGTTCGCGACCCCAACAAGTGGCCTGCAGGCATATTATTTATTCATGTGTGCGGAGGTCACAACGGCCAGAATCTTACTCAGAATGTCATTCGGCCCACAATTTGATGTTCAGGGTGACTTCCACATTACAAGAGAACCTAAAATGGCGGCTAAATCCAAGATGGCGACTTACACAGTTTTCGTTAAGGTCAAGACCTTGCAGCGGAATCTATTTACATGATATTTTAGACAATTTGGCGTAGGCCAACACACATTCAAATACTGCAATAGGAGGCATAATATTATTTCGATTCCAACAGTGGTACAGGGCAAAGGGCCCCGGAGTAAAATGTTCTTGTAGCTGCAGTAAAGTCTTTGTTAAACAATTCGAAAAAGTGGATGCAGAAGGTGAAAGACAATGTTAGAAGATAGGGGCGGCCAACCCAACAGGTAGGTAAAGGATTTAAAACACCCTTACGGCTACCAACGAAAAGGGCAGCCTTGCGGAACAAAGTACCATAAAATGAAGAAGAGGCTCCTGCGGTGGCGGGTGTTCCTGGCAGTTCCTGCAGTTCAGGAGATCCAGCAGAGGAAGAGAGGCTCTCGTTGTGGAGCAAGGTTCGAGTTACTGCACTGCCCAGGGATGAAACCAGCTGCGGTGCTGCCCAATGAATAAAAGGTACGCCCCTTTAAATCGCGGTCCGGGGTGATGGGCGCCTGGCTATCCAGTCTCTGAGTACAGGGTACTGGCGATTCGACCAAGGCAGGTCCAGGAAGGCGATTGGCAAACTGTTTGGCCCCACCAGCTCAAGGGAAAAAGGCACTTGCAGAAGAAGATCTTCTCTCGTCATGTGGAGAAAAGTGGTGAGACGCTGCAGCAGGGCTTCACCGGCTTCAGTTGTTGCAGATGTCTTTGGCTTCTCTCCTCTTCGGCTTCTTAGTTCCAGTGGCAATGTCTTGCTCTTCCAGTCCTCAGGACCCTGCTTTTATTCAAAAAGATCCCCATTCATACAGCCTAGCTGTCACTCACACAGTGGAGTGGTCATCCTGGCGGGAGACCCTCCAGCCTATCAGGGCAGAGTGCGACATGGGTTGCTGAGGCAACCCTGTCCAGGCGTCCTAATCCCCATCCCACACAATGATCCACCCCAGACTCAGTTCTGCCGAAAGGAGGGCTTCTTGGTAGAAGCCCACCAAAAGGACGAACAAAGGATCCCCGACCTGGGTTAGGATTTTAGAGAAAGACACGAGAAAGAATTTATATAAAGGTTCTGGCAAATAAAACCTACCGGAGTAAAGTTAATATAGAAATAAACCGGCGGTATGTTAGAGGCTGTCAGTAAATGTGGTAGCCTCCAAAAATGGGAAAATCCGTAGGGAAATATTTGCGGTCGAATATTTTTGGTAGTAACCACTGCCACCAGCCAGAAACTTTTGAGAGAGGTACTGTACGGTACCCTCTCGAAAATGAACATAAGGGAAAAACTATTAACCCTTGCCAGTAACTCCATAGTAAGATGGGTTCTACTGGTTTTGTTCATTAAGATTGACTAGTAAAGTCAATGGGGACTTTACATGCCCTGGGAGACCGTAGTGAGTCCCAGGGTATGGAGTCTATGTTTGGGGGTCGCTATGACACCCCTGTCTCACTGCACGGAGGGTGCTGTGTAACACATGTGGATAAAGATGGTTCCTATGGGGGTGAGATAAACCCCATAGACATTAAACACAAAAAATAGCCTAGAACACACATAGCAAATATGCCTAAGAGTGGGAAAAAGAGTCACACTCTTAGCAGGAGACGAAAACAAACCCTTCAAATCCAGCAAAGCTGCTGGGGGACTCTATAGGTAAGGGAAATTAGCCATGGAATGAGAATTCTCCCTAACACTATGGGCCTCATTACACGGTAGGCGGTAGGGGATTACCGGCACCAGTAAGGGCACCGGTGCCGGTAATCCCCTACCGCCCTACTACGAGGTCCCTCAGCGGGTCCCTTCCTTAACACCTGGTCTGACCAGGCGTTAAGGACGGGACCCGCTGAGGGACTTCAGAGCTAATGACGGTACCGCAAATTGCGGTACCGTTATTAGCTCCTTCCCCATTCCCATTGAGCCCTATGGGGGCTCAAATGGCAATGGGGAATGGTATTTGGAATGGGGACTTACCGGGTCCTCCAGGGTCGGAATGACCCGGTAAATCCCCATACCGCCTGCCCGTACCCGGTACCCGGTAAGGGAGTAGCCATGCCGCTAATAGCGGCATGGTTATCACCTACCGTGTAATGAGGCCCAATGTTTGTAAATGAAGTCTGCTCAAGTGGGCAGGAAAAAAACTGATCTGTAAATTGATATTTCTCCTTTGTGAAAGGTGCAGTTAGCTCAAATGTGGCTCTGGACTCTCGAGTGGGTACCTTCCAATAGAACAGGTCATTAGGCTGTGTTGGTTCTTGCAGAGGGACGCCCTTTCCTCTTTTTCTATGTTCAAGAAACTTGTGGTTGGTCACCCTATGTAATTTATAACTTTGGGTTACCCAGACGTGGTCCCCTTGCTCACTGTGCTCAGAGAGGCACAGCGCCACCTCAATGATGAGGCACGACTAGGCCCGAAACACGTGTCTGGGGTTGCTGTTGGTACTCTTGTTCAAAGGAGGATTGGCTAGCATTTCGGTGCTGGAGTGCTCAAGTTAGCGCGACAAAGACTGATATGCAATTGTATATTCTTTCTTTGTGGAAGGTACAGTGAGCTAAAATGTGACTGCAGACTCTGGAGTGGGTACCTTCCCATAGACCAGGTCATTAGGCCGTGTTTGTTATTGCAGAGGGGTGCCTGTACCTCTTTTTCTATGTTCAAGGAACTTGGGGTTGATCACCCTAAGTTACCTAGGGTTATCCAGATGTGAACCCCTTGCTCACTGTGCTCAGATAGGCACAGATCCACCTCAGGGATAAGGCCCGACTAGGCCGAATCACGTGTGTGGGGTTGCTGTTGGTACTCTTGTTCAAAGGAGGATTGGCTAGCATTTCGGTGCTGGAGTGCTCAAGTTAGCGCGACAAAGACTGATATGCAATTGTATATTCTTTCTTTGTGAAAGGTACAGTGAGCTAAAATGTGACTGCAGACTCTGGAGTGGGTACCTTCCCATAGACCAGGTCATTAGGCTGTGTTTGTTATTGCAGAGGGGTGCCTGTACCTCTTTTTCTATGTTCAAGGAACTTGGGGTTGATCACCCTAAGTTACCTAGGGTTATCCAGATGTGGACCCCTTGCTCACTGTGCTCAGATAGGCACAGCTCCACCTCAGGGATAAGGCCCGACTAGGCCGAAACACGTGTCTGGGGTTGCTCTTGGTAGTCTTGTTCAAAGTAGGATTACCTAGTATTTTAGTGCTGGACTGCTCAAGTGGGCGGGACAAAGACTGCTATGCAAATGGCGATTCCTCCTTTGTGAAAGGTACAGTGAGCTCAAATATGGCTGCAGACTCTCAAGTGGGTAGCCTCCCATAGAACAGGTCATTAGGCTGTGTTTGTTCTCCCGGAGCGGCGCCCGTACCTCTTTTTCTATGTTCAAGGAACTTTGGGCTGGTCACCCTAAGTTACCTCGGGTTATCCAGATGTGGACCCCTTGCTCACTGTGCTCAGAGAGGCACAGCTCCACCTTATTGATGAGGCCCGACTAAGCCGAAATACGTGTCTGGGGTTGCTGTAGGTACTCTTGTTCAAAGGGGGATTACCTTGCATTTCGGAGCTGGAGTGCTCAAGTGGGCGGGAGAAAGACTGATATGCAAATGTATATTCCTCTTTTTTGAAAGGTACAGTGAGCTAAAATGTGGCTGCGGTGTGTCGACTGTATGTATGCCTTCCCATAGAACAGGTCATGAGACCATGTTCGTTCTCACAGAGGGGCGCCTGTACCTCTTTTTCTATGCTCAAGAAACTTGGGGTTGGACACCCTATGTTACCTAGGGTCATCCAGACGTGATCCCCTTGCTCACTGTGCTTAGAGAGGCACAGCTCCAACTCACTGATGAGGCCCGACTAGGCAGAAACACGTGTCTGGGGTATACTCTTGTTCAGAGAAGGATTGCCTAGCATTTCGGTGCTGGACTGCTGAAGTAGGCGGGAGAAAGACTGATATTAAAATGGATATTCCTCCTTTGTGAAAGCTACAGTGATCTAAAATGTGGCTGCAGACTTAGTCATTAGGGCGTGTTCGTTCTTGCAGAGGGGCACCCATACCTCTTTTTCTTTGCATCTGTGTGTGTGTGTGTGTGTGTGAGAGATACACATGTACTATGTTTACACCTACATTAAGTCCTGGTGCAGCCCAGAAATAACACCTATAAACAGATTTCGCATGCTTCATGGCAAAATACTGGCCTACTATCGATATGGGTGAAAGGTAGATCATGCAAAGTGCCTAATCGTCTATTGCGCATGCCACTGATTTATGTATGTATTTACTTTGCAATACACCCATCGTATTAAAGAACACCCAGTTCCCCAAAGATTCTTATCTCCTTTTCAGCGCTTAATCCACATAGGGTTGTGTTGGGTGTTCTTCTTCATTCCATCAGTTTATGATGTTTAATCCCTGTCTGGTGCAACTGTGCTTGCAGGTTGTCTGGGTCCGGGGTGTCTGTGTTTGAGCAGAGTGCATGGCCACTAGTGCCAGGTGTCCCCGCGTTACTGTCATGTTGGTCTGATGGATGTGGTTTTACTTAGCAATTTGTTTTTATCTCATCCCTGATGGTCCCCTTGTAGGGGTGATTTGTGCCCGTTTCTCTGACAATATCATGCCACACTGGACGCTCCTCTTTACCAACAGTGTTCCTCCAGTTGTCCATCAGGGTACTGGGTGAGTGACAAGTAGGCATTGTTTCCATTGAAGATGTTTATGTCACTCTTAGCCTACTTGTGATTAGCAGAAACATGGCTTAATCTATTCCAACACATTTCTGGTGGTTTTGGGGCAGATTTGGGCCATACATTCCTTTTAGGCCACACTTTAAATGGGGCCCAGTGAGCAGAGCGGAAACCAATGGGACTTGAGTGGTAGTGTAAGGGAGGGTACCAAGGACATAGGCACAACAAGAGAGGGAAGTTAAGGGGTGCACAGCCATATTTTTATATTTGAAAACAATAGAAAGAGCTTTCCATTGCTCTTTATGGTCCAAGCTTTCTAGGACCAAGTTGTCCTACTTTGTTAAGCATTGATCATTTGCATACAAAGTGTAATGACAAAATAACTGAGTTTATAAATAAGAACAGGAAGATAGATGACAGGGGAAAGGGGAAGAAAAGATTAGAGTTAGTAGGGCAGCAACCAGTGTACCATTTACTGGAGGCTGTGTTTGTTCTGGAAATGCAGTGTGTATCCCCTTGTACACAATCATTTTAAAGAATGTTGTGAAAGTATTGAAAGAATGAGTCTGCAGTCTTGTTAATACAGGGAATAGATTAGGGAATAGAGGCTTGGGGAGCCAGGATGGAGATGGGGAAAAGCAAGCATAATATTTAAGTTAGGTTGTCCTGCATTAGGTCTCCCAATGGGATATGAGCCTGTCTTCTTAAATGTAGCCTGCATTGCTACTTCGGCTAGTCCATTAACTCTGTTATTTGAGGGTTCGATAGGCCCCTTGTTGTCTGTGGGCACATTTTGTTTTCACCCTGCTCCGCATCTGTTGGATCAGGCTAAAGCTTAATTGGTCCATTGGTGGGTCTCTCACTTAAGTGCTCTTCTACCTACGTGAGTTTTCTCTTTCAGGTGGCGGACATTGCTTTGTGTTTACTTAAGCAATAGGCCTCAAGCAGGGGGGGCATTACCACTTCAGGTACTGCCCCGGGGTCCATAATTACAGGCTGGGAGGCCGCCACACCCCCCTCGCCGGGTACTAATGGGCAATAATGTGGCCTGTCTGCTGGTTCTTTTGACTCTCTCATTAGCCCTTGATAGAGTGACCATGAGGCTTTGATTGACATCTTATTCTCCTGTATCGGTATGGCTGGGTTTGTCCTGGCCTGTTTCTCGAACTTACTGAGAAATAGGTTGAAGGTTATGCAAAAGGCTCAACCTGGCTGAAAGACTTCCCCTTTGTGATATGGAGTTCTTCAAGGGCCAATCCAGTCACCCATATTGTTCAATATTTATATGGAACCACTAGGACATCTGATCTACGTGCCAGGTCTCAAGGTAAGCCAGTCTACTGATGACACCCATGCCTTTCTTCAGTTACTGTCTCCAGATAGCTTCCTTACGGACTCTCTCTGTTCCATCAAGTTCTGGATGTTTCTCTAAAACCCAATCATTCTCAAACAAAGTTCCATCTGGTCTCCTCAGCTTCTTCAGTGGCACTTTTCCAAAAGAGACTGCCTGCACTCTCTTCACATCACCCCTACCTAGTGTCACATGACAAATCCCTCTGCTTCACTCCTGATTCAAATTCAGGTTGAAAAACTCATATTTCTCATTTGTCCCATTCCAGTTTTTTTTCAAGTAGCTCTTCTTCTGAGTATGAAGTCTTTTTTTTCATGGTCTGATTTGTGCCTTTTTCACTGGCATGCCAATTTGGTCCCTGGCTGATCAGAGAACCTATAGCATTCTGCAGCCCATTTGATTTCTAGCACATGAACATTAGAGCGCATTACACCCATTGTATTTCTAATTACTGGCTCCCTGTTGACTTCCAAGCATTTTTCAAGATCTGCTGCATTACTTACAAGGCTGTAGTTGTGAGTCGGCTAGATTATTCAGCAGCCAAGCTCCAGAGTTCCAGACGGTGGAGTTCCACTTGTAGCTTTGACATTCTGGGACTGTCTATTTGCTACATGAAACATGCCAGCCCCTCATCCTAGGGATTTTCTGCTTCTGATCCATGTTCATGGAACGCTTTATTTCCTTTATTCGTCTGGTTTCCACCTTGTTGGCTTTGTGAACAGCCCTTAAACCCCCTTTGTTTTCTCTTATCTACACTATTGTTCTTAATTCTCTGTCACTGGCCTGTTTCACTTCTTCCCCCTTTCTGTATTTGGGATTCTACAGGCCGCCTTGTTGTCTGCAACCATAAAACCTCCACTTACCTGGTCTGACCATGTCTCTTTCTCCTTCTCAGTTCATGCTCGCCTACAGAGAAACTCAAATCCCCCTACTGTACTGAAACAAAAGGTTCAACCGTAGGAAGATGTTTTGGTAGATCAGATATGCAGTCATCAGTTTGTGACTACAAAACCCTACATGACCCTACCTGACAGATGGAATGCAACGCGCTTAAATATCTTCGGCCACTTTCACTCCAAGCTGGTACACTGGTTTGACATGCTGGTTTCAGTGAAAACATTTGCTCCATCTGCGGGCTCGGACTGGCCTACAGGGCAATAGGGCAATGCCCAAACCAAAAACTCTAAATGCTAGTGTGGGCCATGTTTTTCTGGGTCAAAGTGGCCCACTTTTCTGGCCATTGTGGGCCAGTTTGATGAGTTGCTTCACTTTGCGGCTAGTAGTTTTGACCATTGTTGCCGAATACATATTCTTTATATTGCACAATTTGCATCACATTTTATCAAAAACTCCCCCTTGGGTGATATTGCAACAGTCTCACAAAAGGAATGCATTGCCATTTGAAACTCTGGGCCATTTTTGCATTGGTGCCCGAAACAATTGCATGCCCCAGTCTGACCCTGTCAGTTACGCAAAGGATGCAGTGCCTCTAGCCAGATCCACAAAATCAATCCAACAAGGATGAGTAGTCACACTATATGGTATCAGGTATTAATATCGCCACATATATGGTCGCCGTAAATAATATCGCAGGGAAAATGTTGTGGCGATATTATTTGGGTGACCATATATATGGCGACAATAATGCAATAATGTCGCCACAAAAAATGAAAATTTTTCGGCGATATTTTTGCATGCCGATATTTTTGTGGCGACATTATTACATGGAGCCCACTATATGACATCAAGAGGCCTGGTAGTAAACCAGAGCAATTGTTATAAAAAAACAATTTAAAAAAATGTCATGTGTGTTTCTGATGCCAAAAGGAGGGTCCCCACAATTGTTCTGGCAAGGCCTTTGGCTTGCTTCCTGTGGTAATTGTTGCCTATCTGGGGATCTGATTTAATCAGAGGTGAACTGGGACAACCATCTTGATAAATTGCCTGTACAAATAAGGCAGGTGAATGTGGGCCTTTTTAGATTGGATGGAACTCTCCATCTCGTCTCAGTCATCCATATGTTATCAACGTACAGTGGTAAGGCAGTTCCTGCTGGGTCGTATGGTTGTGTGATCTGGGCATAAGGGAATCTGGATCCCTTACAAAAAGAAGATCATTAATTCCATGCCTGTTTACTACTGCCCATTCCACCTTCCATATCAGTGTAGTTGACTCATCTGCAGACTTCTTTTACCCATTCGACTGAAGGTTTACTTTCCAGACCAATTCTGTGTTGGCATGCCTTATGGACAGTACATGAACGCATTTTGATGAGAGCCCTAGCTACCAATGTTATGTCCTTTTCCAGCTTCCATATAATAGGCTAGTTTACTTATATTAGGTCCCGACTGAATAAACTGGACACAGGAGTGTGTTTTAACAAACTGGAAAGTCTCAATAAAATGCCCCAAAACATGCCGAAACGTATATTACGGTATCACTTTGCCCAGATCAGTCAAGATGTCTTGATTCAAAGAATTCATGTATGATTATATCTCCCCTTCTAACCCACAGAGGGGGCTGCTGGCTCCCTTTCAAAGGTCACAACTTACCAACATAGGATCCTTCTTACCATGGCAAGGTTTAGCATATTTCCTCTGAACGTGGTAATGCATACATGGCAGAAGGATCAGACAACACTAGATACCTCTTGCTGTTTATGCATGACCGGGGAGAACTGCATGTATTTGTTTCATTTTTTGCCACTTATATACAGATATCAGGAAGGGCTTACTACTCGGGATTTCAAGAGAAATTTGCCTGAGGCACTACAGACGAGTACTTATGTTTTCACTGGTATCCTCAGATGCGGGTTTTACCCAATGTTACCAAATGCCAATGTCTACAAAAAATGTTTGCAGCATTTGTTGGTGCTTTTCTACCACAAAAAGTGTAGATGGTAAATTTGGGTAAGATATATCGGAATTCGGGTAAGAGTTGGAAGGGGTGCTGAGCGAGGGTCTCCCCCTGCTTTTTGTAGTAAAATAAGCAGTAAAATCAGCAAATAAAATACAGCGATATTTACATTCGGCAAAACAATGCAAAGAATGTTCATTCATCCCAGAGGTGGCTTTTGACCTTGCTACTTTCCTGAGTAGGTCATGGTTGAGAATGAGACAATTGTTATTCAACCTAGAAAGAGCAGCATAAAGAACACAGCTTGTTAATATGGGTTCCTATGTGACTTGGCCAAACTTGTTAGTCAAACTAGAGATCCTGTCTAATGTTACTCTGCTAGTCTCATCTGATTGTTGTACAAGTACTATCATTTCTATTTTATGTCCTGTTCTTGCTATATTTATATTGTCTTAAATGGTGTTTCCTGTGTTACTGTGCTAAAGTAAATGTTCTTAGTTTTATTATAGGATATTTGTTGTAGTAGTTTATTGTTTGCTTTTAATTGCAGGGTGCAATTATCATCCCCTTAGTCTGGGTTTTCTTTTAATCAAAAGGAGTGCAAAATGTCACAGAGATGTATTCTTATAGAAAATGTATGATGTGTGCATTTCTGCAAGTTGTTTATGTTTTATTGATTGTGTAATCCAAAGTAAATGCTCTATAATGATTTCTTGTTACCTACCATAACATATACAATTTATATAGCATTAACAAAAATATATTTCAAGTCTTGAATTAGTTATGCAGAAAATGTTACAAAAAGAATCTTTTTGATATAATCCATGAGTTCCGTTCCCCCAAGACCATGCCTGCAATGACTGAGGAGAGCACGTGTCATCCCTTTTGATTTTTGGCTTCACTTTCTGTCTGTAACTTCACTTCCTGCAGCCACCTTGGATTGTGGCATCACTTTCTGTGGCCATCTTGGATTGGTGACATAACTTTCTGTGGCCATCCTGGATTGGTGACATCACTTCCTGCAGCCATTTTAAATCAGACAATCTCCCTTCAGTCGAAGGCTACAAGAATCAGGAAGAAATTGCCTCATCCAAGCAACACCAGGGGCAACATCAGAGAGACCAACCACTGATGGACTAGGCAATCAGGTGATGAGAGCATGTGTCATCCCTTCTAAACTCCCAGGAAGAGTGAAAACCAGCCGTTGACCAGCCTCTTTGCCTCTTATTCTATGTGCCTTTGCTTTGCTGTGTTCTGCTATTTGTTTGTAAATACCCATTATTGTGTCTTCTCAGCTTCACTGTCACCATGCACTTCTCATGCTATCTCTACCTTCCCCTTCTTCTTCTCTCTTCATTCGCCTCTGCTCAGACACATCTCAACTCTCTTGCCATCCGTATCATCTCTTCTCCTCAAGACCACCTCTCTTCTCGCTTCATTACTCTCTCTATTCTCAAAACCTACTCCAACCTTAACTTCCATTACACTTCCTCTTCTTGCATATACCCGCAGTGCCTCTCTATTTCTCATACTCAATTATGCTATGCTTCTACATCTCACTCTCTTTCTGTTGCTTTTTGGAATGTACAGTCTCTCTGCCATAAAACCTCCTTTACCTCCGACTTCTTCCTTTTTCATTCTCCTTCTTATTACACTTACTGAAACCTGGGTCTCTCTTTCGACTCTGCAACCATTTCGCCCTTCATGACCCTGCCTACACTTTTATTCAATTCCCCATCTCTGCTGTCAGGGGTGATGATGTAGGACTGTTTTCATCCTCCAAACTTCCTTTCCCTCCCATCCCCCCATCTCCCACTATTTCACTCTCATTCGAATACACTATTTCCACAATCACTCTACCCGATGGACTACACATTATCTAGCTCTACTGGCCAACTGCTCCAGTAGGTATATTCTTGCACCACATCTCCCACCTAATTAACTCTCTCCCTCCGGAGCACCACCTTATTGCCATTGGTGACTTCACGCTCCTCCCTCCTTTGCTCTATCCACTGGCGGCAACTCTCTTCTACTTAACCACTAACTTCTGTCCATTCTATGCACACCAATTCAAATATAAGTATTTATTGAGTTTTAGCTCAATTAAGAGCTTTTCACTGGAAAAACATAAAACAACTTCATCTCAATACTGGCATTGTTGATAAAAATAAATGAATCATACAAAAAAACATTACAGTACATTGCATTTCCTTTTAATAGTAACTAAGCCTCGTAAATGAAAAAATATTGACCTTATTCTCATCTGTTTTCATCTCTCTCCCTCTATTGTCTCCACCACTCCTTCTTCTCAGATCACTCTATCATCTTTGCTCCAATCCTCGATCCTGCTTCTTCCACACTCTCTCCATCTACTACCACTATTATTAAGCACATCTTTTCCTCCTCCTTTCTCCCTGACTACCTCTCTGACCTACTCCATTCTCACTCTCCTCCGACGCTGAACTCACCTTTCTAACCACTGAAAAATCTTTCACTAACCTTAACATTGCTCTATAAGCTCCCTTCTCCTCTTGCTACCCTCCTACTACACTCACTCATAAATCCTCCCCTCCACAGCCCTGGATTACACCATTTATTTGCACACTGAAAAAAACAATGCAGAAAAAGCTTCAAACTTGGCAAAGGTCAAGACATTCATTTGATCTCCAACTCTGTCTCAATGCACTTCAAAACCACTGCTCTACTCCTGACTCTGCCAAACGTGACTTCTCCCTATCTCATTTCGTCTCAATCCTTCCAAAACTAGTGTTATGACCGGCTCTTGGTCATAGGGTTCACTCCAAGGGACACTCAGGATACACAGGCCAGGTACGCATAGTGGTTACTTTATTAGCTTGTTAGGTTACAGGATCAGATGTCAACAAGTCATTAGGAGATAAAGAGGAAAGGGACAGGAGCCCACTGGCTCCCACCACCCAGGCTCACATAATCTAACTGCCTGGGTTAGAACCCATTCAACCCCAAACATTCTAATCTCACACTCCAGACTCACAGCCTACATTCTGATGGTGACATCAATCCTGGCTCAGCACACATGCAAGTATAAGAGCCAACCCTAACACCTCCTTTCCTACAACAAACAAACACACCTCAAACACACACTTAGAGAAAGCAACCCTAACACCTCCTCCTCTTGCATAAAGAACAACACACACTTTCACAACAGCAAGACACACCTCACTCTCAGCAGAGTTCCGCTAACCCCAGAGATTGAACAAACAGGCGTAACTAACATCCTATGACAGTCCCAGCCGCCACAACTAACATTCCTAACCAATCAAAACATCACAAATCGCCTTCCGTTCCCGCCTGCCACAAAGGAACCTCGAACTGCCACTTTCAAGCACTAACCGCCCACCTCGGCAAACAAACCACAACACTACCAAGACCAACCAAACACAAAGCTCCTTCCGTTCCTCTCTGCCACAAAGGAACCTCGGACTGCCACTTCCGAGTACTAACTCCCAAAACTGGGAAAAACCAGGTACTGTCATAACTGCGCAAGATACTTACTAACAACCCAACAATCTACCTGGGTCACCAAGAAACCACAGTCACAACTCATGCCGCTGTCAAATCCATTCCAAAATTCAAGCAACACAGACACACCTAATCACCAGTCACTCACCTCATCACACCAATAAAGAAACGCAACCAGCTGTCACTAAACAACCACCACCAGCATAACGCTACAAATGTTGGCCAGACAAATGAGCCCTTCAAAACCAAATAAACACCCCAAAGTGAACACAGCTGCAGATGAAACGTTGCCAGGCTTCTGAAATTAATCAAGAGCAGACTCAAGAACAATTCCAAAAGTCACCTAAAGTTAAAAGAAAACACTAAATGCAATGTAACTTGCATCTCCAGAATTCCAAGCAATCCCTGGACCTTAACAACTCCAGGGTCACCAAAAACATCAAAGCTTCACACAGCTTCAAGTAAACTCCGCAGAGCTAGACACCTTCAAAAACAACATAGAAGCTTCACACAGCTTCAGGCACTAGTCCCCTGCTAGATGCCTCTGGACTGCTCTGCAGAGCCACAATCCAAAACAACATAAAAGCTTCACTAGGTTTCATGTGAACTCCTCAGAGCCACCAATCATCACAAAAACACAGCTTTGCAAAGCTTATGGTACTAGTCTCCTACTAGGTACCTCTGGACCCCTCAGAGTCACTAACCAATTAATCAAAGTTCCAACTAGCTTCTATACTAGCCTACCACTAGTAACATCACTAACCCCACAGGGCCTCAAAACACCAAACACCTCCAACTCCGCAAAGTCCCCTGACCAACCCTGGTCATGTACATCAATTAAAACATTTTCCAAAAAACAATAAAAAAGATTTCAAAACCCAACACTGGTCATGCACCAACACTAAAACATTCACATACTGCTACAGCACACACACAAACACAGGATGTTCAAAATACAGACAACCCCGGCATAGAATGTTAACTGCTAAGGAGCGCTGCAGTCACTCTGGCAGTCATCATGGGTTGCACATCCATACACGCACAAACAGAACATCACGCCTACAATGCCTCAAAAATGGTTATAGTAAGCATTGCAATGACATATCAATAATCACATTATAAATTGCAGATCTCATTTCCTAAAAGTCCATGTTGCCAAAGCATGGGCAACTCTAAATGCTGAAATGACTCAAAGATTGTGGTAACCATTAATGACCAACATCACTCTTATTGTGCTTTGTGTTTGGTTGGTCTTGGTAGTGTTGTGGTTTGTTTGCCGAGGTGGGCGGTTAGTGCTCGAAAGTGGCAGTTCGAGGTTCCTTTGTGGCAGGCGGGAACGGAAGGCGATTTGTGATGTTTTGATTGGTTAGGAATGTTAGTTGTGGCGGCTGGGACTGTCATAGGATGTTAGTTACGCCTGTTTGTTCAATCTCTGGGGTTAGCGGAACTCTGCTGAGAGTGAGGTGTGTCTTGCTGTTGTGAAAGTGTGTGTTGTTCTTCATGCAAGAGGAGGAGGTGTTAGGGTTGCTTTCTCTAAGTGTGTGTTTGAGGTGTGTTTGTTTGTTGTAGGAAAGGAGGTGTTAGGGTTGGCTCTTATACTTGCATGTGTGCTGAGCCAGGATTGATGTCACCATCAGAATGTAGGCTGTGAGTCTGGAGTGTGAGATTAGAATGTTTGGGGTTGAATGGGTTCTAACCCAGGCAGTTAGATTATGTGAGCCTGGGTGGTGGGAGCCAGTGGGCTCCTGTCCCTTTCCTCTTTATTTCCTAATGACTTGTTCTCTTGCCTGCACCCCCCGCAGCAGAGTCTCTTCTCCTCTCTCACATGACATCACACAGGTACCTGCATCTCCTTTTGCTTCACTTGGTGTCCACTCCAAGGTCCTCCTTCACCATACCTTGGATCCCATCCTCGTCGCCAATTGTTATGACCGGCTCTTGGTCATAGGGTTCACTCCAAGGGACACTCAGGATACACAGGCCAGGTACGCATAGTGGTTACTTTATTAGCTTCTTAGGTTACAGGATCAGATGTCAACAAGTCATTAGGAGATAAAGAGGAAAGGGACAGGAGCCCACTGGCTCCCACCACCCAGGCTCACATAATCTAACTGCCTGGGTTAGAACCCATTCAACCCCAAACATTCTAATCTCACATTCCAGACTCACAGCCTACATTCTGATGGTGACATCAATCCTGGCTCAGCACACATGCAAGTATAAGAGCCAACCCTAACAACTAGGCACCTCCAAAAATCTCTTAACTCAATTCTCTCACCTCCTAAACCCACCTCCACCTTCTCAAATGATCTTGCTCTTTTCTTTGGTTTTAAAATGTTTACCATTCTCAATACCCTAACTATTTACCATCTATCCCCTCCTACTGCACACTTTTTTCCACCACTCTTACCCTCTTCTCCTGCTACCATGTCTTCTTCTGCATCCACCAACCTTGTTGAGATTCCTGCCCTACTCCTCAAAGCTAACTCTTCCTGTGCCCACAATAACCCACTGCCCCCCTACATTGTGAAGCACATAACTCCCAGTGTTGCTGCACATCTTGTTTCCCTCTTCAACTCCTCTTTTGACAATGCCTTGTTTCACTCTCCTTAAGAAACTTGTTCTTGATCCTAACCGTCCTGCCAACTTTCACTCTATCTCTCTTAGATCAAACTATTTCAAAATCCTAGAGTGCGTAATTCTTAATTGGCTCACTGAGTTCGTCGATACTCACAACTTCCTCTGCATTCTACTGAGACAGCCCTTCTGATTGGCAGCAACTTCATCTCTTCTACTCATCATGCAAACCTTTCATCTATTCTTATTCTTCTTGACTTCTCTGCTTCCTTCGATACTACTGACCATTCTGGTCTGCTCTAACCATTATCTCTCCTTGGCATCAGAGAAAAAACACTTGCTTGGTTTGCTTCATACCTTGCCCCCAGACACCTTCAGATGTCCTGGAATAGCCTTACCTCTCCACTCTGCCCCGTTACTGTTGGAGTTCCCCAAAGGTTTTTCCTTGGTTCACTTCTCGTCACTCTCTTTACTTCATCTCTTGGGACTCTAATCTCCTCCTATGATTTCTCCTTTCGCCTCTTCACTGACTGCACTCAGGTATTCTTCTCCTTTCACTCCTTATCCGATGAGCTGTTGTCAAAAATGTCAAACTGTGTCTTCACTATAAAATATTGGATGATATCTCAGTCACGCATGCTCAACTCTACTAAGACTGAAGTTCTCTACTTTCCAGCCAAACAAGATATTTCTTCCTTTGTCCCTCTTCTTCTCTTCTCTCCTGACAACCTTCCTTACTCTGCTCCCCCTTGTGACTTTGGTGTCATCTTCGACCCACCACACAACTTCTCACCCTTCATCTCCAAATCTATCACTGCAGTCAGACTCATCCTCTTCACAGTCATCTTCTTCATTTCAATACTGCTAAACAGCTTGTCTCCTCCTTAGCCCTTTCTAGATCTGACTACTGTGCCAGTCTCCTCTATGGCCTTCCCAACTATGCGTTTTCACCTCTGCACAAAGTCATCAATGTCACGGTCGGCACATTTTTCAACCTTTGTCACTTTACCTCCACATCTTCTGCCCGTCGCCAGGTTGCTGGCTATCTTTGATACAAAGGGCTAAGTATATACTTCTTCTCATCCTCTTCAAAACTATCCATGAACTTACCCTACCTAACCTATGTGCTCATCTCACTCCCTTCTGTCCTCCTCACTGATTCCTATTATCTTTGGCTCACCTGCTTGCCATCACCCGAGCCCCCTGTGCTCCTTCGCATTTCTGCCCCCTCTCTCTCCTTGCTCCCCTACTCTGGAATGCATTTCCTCTCCCTCTCCATACTACTCCAACTCTACCACTATTTAAAACCAACCTCAAAGCTCTCAGTCATTCTGAAGAGCATGTCTCATTGCAGTCTACCATACTGCATGATATGATATTATATGATAGGTTATTTATAATGCGCTTAATACCCAGATGTTTCTAAGCGCGGACCATGGGATCGAACCTGTGTTGCTCCGTGTCGTCTTGCTTCCAAGGCAAACATGTTGCCCCTGAGCTACCCTCCCGAGACAAATTTCTTTTTTCCTCTTTGCCTACACTTCAGGGACAGCCCTAAAGCACTTTTCTGTCACTTCTCATTTCTTAATTTAGCACTTCCTCCACCATCCTGTTCCTTCCTACGTCATTCTGTCCTATCCTCGTCCTGGTTTGTGTTCATACCTTCCGCTGCAAAATCTGGTCTAAAAGCCACATTTTCTCACCCCATTGTAAAGGACCATGACCTCTGCAATCTATTCTCAATAGTATGTTTTGTACATGTTTTTGTGCCAAAATGCATTGATTTCCCTGTGATTTTGTATAACTGACCAAATTAATAAATATAGTTCAACTCTTGCTCCCCCAAAACCTTGGCTCCAACCATTCCGGAATCAAAAGAATGATGTGATCAGCTATAATTTTTCCTCATATAAAAGATTCAGAACATCTACGTGCAAATGTGTCTTTTGTCTCAATCATCTCAGCCTTTATCTTATTCCCCCTCTGAAGAAGGACATCTAACCCCTGCACAGGAATGCAGGTTAACCTAATTCTTCCCTCTTACCAATGAACAGCCACTTGAATAGCAAATGCTAAGTGTCAGCTGTAAACGCATTGCCGCCAAAAAATAATTAAAGATATTAGGACTCTTTCAAAAAAAAAAAGCTTGGTTCGCACCACTACTGAAAAAACCAAATGCAGACACAAGTATTATGTTTAATTACTGCCCCAAAACAAATTTGCCCTCTCCAACAAAGTTTTCAGAAAAGCCAGTGATCCCTTAACTACAATCATATATTAAAAGACACAACTGCTTGATCCATTTCAGGCAGGCTTTGATCTAACAAGGGGCAGAGCACAGCATTCATACTGGTATCAGTTTTAGACAACTGCCCTCATTATATGCTTGCTGGTGTCCCGCTGGTACTTCCGACTGGCAAATAGACCTAGTGGTGCCTGATATCGTGGAATTTCTGGGATCTTACAGGTGCCGGCAATGGTAGATAAATCCCCATTACATGTAGTCTATAGGACTACATTGGGGGATTGACAGTATTACCAGCACCAGTAATAATGATGCCGGTGACACTGGCAATTTTTTGGCAGTGGGGGCTTGATTTATCTTCAGCTCTTGGCTGGAGGTAAATCAGTCAACCCCCAACAGCAAACTTCTAGTTTGGATTTGTGGAAAAAGTGTTGGTAATGGCATTCTCGCCACTTTTTTCCCACCACTTTTTTCCCACAGCGCCAAACTTGTAATGAGGGCCAGTGTATCTGCAAACACAAGCAGATAGGGACAATCAAAACAGCATTAATTCTTTCAGAGCTGCTGTAAGATTCAATATTGTCATGCATTAGAAAGCACAAGTCTCTGGAGCGGTCAGCTGTGACCATCCTGGTAAACGTAGAAGAATGTACAATTCAATTTAAGAAGCGCTCAATGACAACAAGATTACATGGTGTCTAAGGGCTTAAATGGAATGAATGATGTTGAGTGATAGGAGGTAGAGGAGTATAAACTGGGTGAGGAAAAGGGTCCCAGAGAAGCCCAGAGCATAAGAGTGTTGACAAAGTCAGGGGCTTTAAGTGTAGACTGTGATGCACTGGTATCAACAAGACATAGAACATGTAACCTAATGAGCTGATGGGTTACGAGAAATTAAAGGTGCAATAAAGTCGCAGTAAGGCTGTCCCACGGAAAAGAATGAAGAGATGCTGGTTGTGGAAAGTGCTGTTGTGAAGAAGGCCCGTGGTGAAGTTATGGCGGGTATCTTGGAGGATACACAAAACGGATGGGATATTAATTGATTCACTGTCCAAACTGTTTTCAGTATTTCGGTTATTTTATAGTAGTTGTGGTGGTTTACACTGAAAATATATTTTGGAATATTTCGACTTCAGAAAAGGTCACATTAGAAAGACCACGCTGAGACCACTCAGAGCCGTCTTTCTTTTTTTTAATTTTTTCGTTTGTTTATTAGGTTTACAATAAAATACATCAGTTCCACATTGGTGTAAATTAACATTACAGTACTTATTTACATATGAAAGTCATGAACAACTAATTTAACCAAATCCTATAAATAAAATCAGCTATGCAAAACTTAAATAAATGAACCCCATCAAATGTTCTACCCAATACACACAAACATCACAAAGACAATACAAAACATCACAAGGAGAAAGAGAGTAAAAGAAAGAAGAGAAGAGAACAAAAGAG
Source organism: Ambystoma mexicanum (assembly GCF_040938575.1). Taxonomy (NCBI): domain Eukaryota; kingdom Metazoa; phylum Chordata; class Amphibia; order Caudata; family Ambystomatidae; genus Ambystoma; species Ambystoma mexicanum. The sequence goes on from NC_090935.1 coordinate 1,409,310,961, forward strand.
AAGAGGGAAAAACAATATATATATATTTTATCCCATCCTCCACTTGTCACCAACTTTTCCATAGATTATAGATTCAATCATGGAGGGCATCAAACAATTCCCACAGCAACAAATATTCCTCTTCCTTACCTTTATTTTTCTACACAACCTTATCATATCTAGATAGAACCCTCAGATCCATCAACCAATCCTCAACGCTAGGTTTCTTTCTAGTTTTCCAAATCCTGAGGATCAATCTAATCGCAATCATCACTGCTCTATCAATCTAAAAGTTATGTTTTCTAATGTGTACACCCCTTTCTACATGCAAGAGCAAGATTATATTTGCTGCAGATCTAGGTAAACTTATTCCAAAAATGAAATCAATCCTATCTATCACCTGATTCCAAAATAACAGTACCCTTGGGCATTCCCACAGTAGATGTAAAAGAGTACCTCTATCAGTACTACCGCTCCAACATAAGTCATCCAAACTCAATTTCAAATTAAATATTTTCACAGGTGTCCAATAGAATCTTCCAACATTCTTCTGTCGAATTAGACGCAAGTTCATATCCTTTCCTATATTCACACCCACTCTGAAAATATCTCTCCAATCAATATCAGAAATGACCCTATTGACATCATTCGATCAAGTCTCTCTCAATCCATCCCATGCTAACAGATGCTTCGCATCCATGGGCATGAAATTCATGTAAGTTCATGCACTATACTCCTGTCCATCCAAAAATTTACTAATCTCAGGCCTCTTCCCAAGTGAGCCACCCGCCATAACAATTCTCTGTTCAATCAATGGAACCAAACTCAAATACCTAGCCACTTCTCTTTCACCCAAATTAAATCTATCCACTAACTCCTCAAAACTCAACACCCGAGTCCCATCCAAAATATCCCCTAATTTCAAAATACCTCTCGAAACCCAACTCTTCTGATTAAGACATCTATTATCAATCTTTATTGCTTCATTATGCCTAATTGAGGCATCTGCACTGAAACCATAAGTCTGTCCATTCTCACCAAACCAAGGCCCAAAACCTGTCTAGTTGCCCCAATTGGTTTCAACATCAGTTTCTTGGTAGATAGCTTTTCAATACAGTAGAGATTATCTAAATGAAATGGTGCACATATCTCTCTCTCCAATCATAACCAGAGCAGCTCTTTAACATTCACAGCTCTAAAGTAATAGGAACTATTCTTAAGTAAAAAGGACCTGTAGTATTTCATTAGATCTGGGTAGCCAAAACCACCTTCTTCCACTTTCTGCATCAGCATGAATTTTGGAACACAAGGTCTTTCTAAAGGGACCTCTCATGCCCCTCGGAGCACCAAAGTGTGGGCTGTGGCTTACAGGCGTGGACGGGCTCGGTCGTAATACTGAAATACTGAGCATGGATGGTAAGTGTGTTTGTATCTGCGTGTATGGTGGAGGGGGATGTTTGTAATGTAGACGGGTGGGGGTCAAGCAAAAGTGTTTTCGTGTGCTTGCGTGGAAGGGGGTGGCTGAGCGAGTAAGTGCAAGTGTGTGTGAGTGTTTGTGCTTGTGTGTGTTTTTGTGAGACTGCCTGAGGAGGTTGGGGCAATTGCATGAGAATGTATTTGGCAGGGAAGGGAGGGAGCGGGTGAGCAAATGGGGGATCAGGGGGTGAATCCCCCACTTTAAAGGGTGAAGGCAGACAAGGGATTAGGTTACAGGGGAGATTCGGGGGTCAAGGCCACACAAAATTGGCCTGAACAATCTGTCTTATTCATGTGCAGAATGATTGCATGGACCAGTTGTGGTGCTTGAAACGTTGTGAATCAGTTATTTGGAGGAGGTCGATTCCATCATTCTTTGCACACAGAGTAAATGCAAGTGTGTGTGAGTGTTTGTGCTTGTTTGTGTTTTTGTGAGACTGCCTGAGGAGGTCGGGGCATTTGTGTGAGAATGTCTTTGGCGGGGAAGAGAGGGAGAGGGTGAGCAAATGGGGCCTCACGGGGTGAATCCCCCACTTTAAAGGGTGAAGGCAGACAGGGGATTAGGTTACAGGGGAGACTCGGGGGTGAAGCCACACAAAATTGGCCTGAACAATCTGTCTTATTCATGTGCAGAATGATTGCATGGACCAGTTGTGGTGCTTGAAACGTTGTGACTCAGTTATTTGGAGGAGGTCGATTCCATCATTCTTTGCACACAGGGCATCCCCTTTTTGAATTGCCCTGAGTGCATAATGAACTTTTTGCAAAGCCATTAGTTTGTCCTGCGCATTACCCTTTAGCAACTCAACATTATCAAAGAAATGGTGTGCTGCGTGCAAAACATCAGTCATCATATTGTCCTGAAGTGGTGGAAAGCGCCCTCGAAATGAACTTGGACATGTGATGCAGTAATCGCAAAATTTGAAATACGTGAATGTTTGTCAAAAATACATGTTACACAGCAGTAATCTGGAGGAGATTGTACCTTGTCTGTTTACTTTCGTGCCTTGCGTTCCACTGTATAGTTTTTGAAAACATATTTGAGATAGATGTGAAGAGTTTATCATGGTTGGTTTTGAGTTGCAATATGTTTCAAGCCACTTCAGGGCAGTTAAAAGTATTGTGTAAATTAACTCTGTTATGACCACCTGCAGTCATTCTGTCAAATCAGACAGGGCAGTGTTTTACCAGAAGTTTATTATTCTTAAGTGGTCTTGAAGGCTTCTGGCTACCCTCTAATTTTAGGAAAGGTCTGTGCCATATGGTAGAGATCCGTTAGAAGCATTCATTTGAAAAGTGTGGCCTTGGTCATTTCCCTCTGTTAGTGTGCAGATGGGGGTAATCATCTGTTTTGAAATGTCGGCGGTACGAATATCTGGTGGTACAGTGATGTTGAAGATAAAGGAAGGTCCATGTCACATGGAAGAATCATGCCAGTGAAGGTAGCTGCAGATCACTGGGGTGCTGAATGGGGAAGTAAAATATGTTGGTGAAATATTGTTTTGAAAAAATGTAGACTGTTGGGTTTGCATGCAACTGGCATACGTGGTTTATTGATACCCTTGGGTGAAGGAGGAGGAGAAAGGCTAGCGGAAGAAAGAGGAGGAGTAATGGGAGGAGGGAGAGCTGAGGCAATCAGCGGATGATGACTTCAGGTCATCATTGTTTTGACAAAATGCAAGTGGGGTACACAGAAATCAGTGGTGCAGGCCATATTTTTTCTTTAATGGCTTTTAGTTCTTCTCTGGGTTTGTCATCGCTGTCTTTATGAGAACAGGAATATTTTTCTCCATTTCCTAATACCGTTTAAAATACATCCCCTTCTGTTCCTGATAACACTTCGAAATGATATGTCATTTTTCGGGATCTCAAAACGGTGTTTGATTCCATGCCAAGAGCATTATTGTGACTGATTCTGAAAAAGCAGGAAGTCCCGGAAGAGCTGCTTGATGCAATTGAACTACTCTACGCGTACACCCAGGCCACAATGAAATATGGTCTGGGAGGGGACCAGACCGATCACTTCCATGTATTGAAGGGGGTCCATCAGGGATGCATTCTGGCTCTGCTTATCTTTTTGATATATATCCAGGAAATTGTGGATGCATTGGAGGTAGGTGCCCTGTAAGCCCCAAAAGATAGGGCAAAACAAATGGCCCACCTTATTATTTGCCGATGCAGCCATTCTTGCCACTACTCCAGCTGGGCTGAGAGTGGCCCTAAACATCTTCTCAGTGAAATGTAAGGAACTAGGTCTCGAGCTCTATGGTACCAAAACTAAAGGTATGGTTGATGGCCTCATATTGGACCAAGTTAGGCACTTTGATTATCTGGGGAATAGGTTGAACAAAGGGGCAGGGGGGTGGTGGTCAGACGGACTTGTTAAATCCAAGGTAAATATAGCCAGCCATTTGTTATTTTTTTGCAGGCAATCATAGCGGGGCAATCTCACCGCTCATGCACTATTATAACACGCATTGCCTGCGGCACTTTATGGTGCAGATATTTGGGGCTCCTGTTGAGAAGAACTTCCTAAACAAGTTATTGCTCCTGCCTAAGAATGCTCCAATCACACTGAATCATTTGGAACTTCAAATTTTGCCTCTAGCCGACTTGATTACCCTAAAGCCAGCCCTGTATTGGATGAGATTTTGGTCTTTCCTGTGCCTTGCCCCCTATAAAGACGCTCGGAGGGATATCCTGCAATTGGAAAGTGCAGAAAAACAGGGTTGGGTTCTCCATGTGAAAGATATGTTGTGTGGGCTAGGTGCTAGATACATTTGGGTAAACCCTAGTGAGTGTCGTCCTTCACTTAAGGTTGACCTTAAGACAACTGCTAAATGCAGCACTTTTAGGAATCTAGAGATTCAAAGGTAGGCCTTGGAAAAATGCCTGGTATTCCTCCTACCCAACTTGTTGGGGAACTGCAAACCATGTTTAGATGGAATACATCCCCGTTACGAGTGTTCTTTATACGTTTGTTTGAGGCTGGGCTTTTTGCACGCTGCTCGGCATATTCACGAATGGTCCTCACACAACTCTGGTGTATGCCCATTCTGTAATCAAGCTGATTAAACCCTTACTCATTTCACGTTGATATGTTCAAGCCTAATGGAGCCTAGACGCAAGTACTTAAGACCCCTTCTAGTTGATATGGGGCAAAGAAGTACAGGGAAGCAATGCAGTTCCTTATCAGTATGCTGGAGTGGAAAGTTGTACTTGCTTCAGCTAGGTATGTCCACCATGCTTGGCTCCTAAGAAGTAAGTTGATGGGCAATGAACCATTGCAACCATAGATCAGCCTTGAGGCTGTGAGCTTGCTCTCCTCTTGAGGCTTAAACTAAATTTTATAGATGTTTTCTAACTTGTATCTTTCTCTTGTAAAAATTTGGTTTTATCCTTGAATTGTCGTTTTGCAGTACTTATTGTATTTTATGTCAATTGAATGTGAATGTAGTAAATGTGATTGTGATTGTGATGTTTTGTGCTAAAGGATCACTCTGAATAAAGCTTTAAACAACAAAAAAAGAACTCTTCAGTATTACTTTTACAAGGGAACCCCACAAATGTACCAATCTATTTAAATCAAAGAAACCAACGTGAGGGAATTGAAGTTGTGGGTTGTTACATGTTTAAGGGTGCCATTTATCTAGATATGAGCATGACGGTGATAAGAAAGAGCTTGAGTGTGGAGAAAAAAGGGTGGGAAGGCAAAGATGGTCTGCTGAGGTTACAATGAAGAAAGCAACAGAAAACAGAAAATGAAAAACAAAATGCATACATTAAGGTGTGGTCAAATGACTAAATCCATATCAAAGAAAGGAAAATCAACTAAAATAGATTTTACTGATGTGTCTACCCACCTACAGTGTACGGTGATGGAACACTTTAACGTTCGGAGCTGGACACTCTTTCCAGTAAATGGCGAAAGATGTGGCAATGGGTGGCCATTTTGATGCAGTCCCGCGGTCAAATTACTAATTTCAGGGGCATTAGCTCCAAAGAGTATAGAGGAATAATGTGCGGTTGAGCTCTTATCTGGGTGGATAAGTGAAAACACGTTCATTAATGAGAGTTTGTCGATCTGTGAACTACAGTTCCATAAGTGACAAGACATCCTGGAGTCAAGACAGTGATGAATTAACAGGCAATTGTTCATCAGCAGTAAATGGTCACACAGTTATTTGCGGTGTGGTGGACACTCAGCTATAGTGATACATTGCAGGCAGACAACACACTGATTAACACAATGCAGATGTACTCAATAGAGTGCAGGCACCACTGCAGTGGCATCAAAGGTCCTACACTTCTTGAGCTATACAAAAGATGCAAGCTCCAACCCTCGTTTGTTCATTTGCTCTACCCTGGGCTGAGTTTTGTAACTGCGAACAACAGGCTATTCTATGTGTTCTATCAAATGTAGCTTTGTACTTTAATTTAGCAACTATTCAGAGCCTGGTCATACTGGGTTTACTCAAATATAGTCCTCGCTTGCTGGGGAACGAAGAAACATGACCGCATATAGAAACCTTAACATTTTGTTTACTTTCACTATGGACCTCACTACAAGTATGGTTGTGTGGGTAAAAAGAGCATTAATGTGGCAGTAATTCAGTTACTGCTGCATTACACCAGATTTACCACACTGCTGTACTACAAGTTTGGAGGTAAGGTGAAGGGTTTACCATCAGCAGAAAGCTGGAGATAACCCCTCCACCATGCCATCGAAAATCGTCAAAAGCAGCTGAATTACCACTGCAAAGTTTACTGCAGTGGGTACTCAGCTGAAATCTCCCAGGCATCCGAAGGACTCTGAAAATGGGGACTTTCTCTGCCCTACCACCACTTGTAAGCCAGTAGTTAATCGGTGGGACTAAGAAGCGGTAATGGTAATCGAGTTTTGTGGTAATTCAGAGGATTTTCCACTGAATTACCACCAAGTTGGTAATGAGGCCCAATGTCTGGCTGTTGGACTAGGTACTAGATTTATACTGCGGTCTTCGTCTACAATACGTCATGTTACAGCATGTTTCATCCAACTAGAATTAAATGAAGACTGCTACTTACAAGTCTAGTCCAAAGAGCCAACTGTTCCAGGCAATTCACACAGGAAAATGGGGCACCATAACCCTGAACGACTTTGTGTCCCTCAGGTAAAAGAAGCATCATTGCATCCATCTTGAGAACTTTCAAGAGGATTCATCAAGAACAAGTCAGGTAAGCTGGGTTAGGGAAAATCATAGAATATGAGAGCATAACGCCCAAACAAATTCCCCTTCCCCCATTGGGCATCCTTTAGTTGTTCTACGTCCAGCCGTAGGAACATCAATTGGGCTAGCTGGAAAGGTTAATTGTAGCATAGCCAGACTGAACCCAGTGAGACGTGGCCATAACAGCTCTGGAAGAAGACCTAGCTAGGTAAGGTGTAACAGAACATCTGGTCCAAAAAATACACATTTCTTGGGTGCTAAGGAGAACCACAACATGAATCAGAGAATGATGTTCCCAACTACAGGCCAATAGGTCAGACACCAATGCCGTCCAACAGGAGGTTGTATCAACCATGGATGCCACCAAAGCATTAGTGGTACAAGTCCACGCCTTGCATACAATGGTTAGCAACTTTCATTATATTGGATCAGCAGTACCTCCCATCAAAGCAGGTGAGCCAACAGCACCAGTGCCTATACAGGTTTTCATTTGGACCCTGATTTCCTTGGCAAAACAGAAAGGTTTTTATTGACCCATCATCACTTCACAATATGGAAGAATCAGTGTAGGTTTTGCTATCTCTGTAGGCCTTAAGCATTCCTAAAGAACTCAAAAGGTGACCTTTAAGCAGTTGCATCTAGGGGTTAATGCTGTACAGCTAGTCTATTCCTTTAGTGAAGAAATATGACCATGTACCTCAATATTACCAGGGTTTAAGGAATAAATGGGTAAATTACTTGCCTGAAAGGTGCATTCACATGCCATTGTTATAGATATATTAAAACTTAGGCAGGGATCCCAAGGCCTCCTCTCACACATCACCAGTTTCAGCTGACTACTAGTAGAGGTCGACCATCATATGCAGAAAATAACTTTGCTATTCTATTGCGGACTGAAACCAGAATCCAAAAGATAATGTTAGCCCAAGAGGTAAAAGTGCATCGATCATGTTACACAACAACATCACAGACTGTGTGCATGAAACAAACATCACAAGTCAGACATTTCTATTTGTTTTCTGGTCAATATTTAACCAGACACCTACTAAAACCCCAGACTCGATCCCAGAAACAATGCAAATTGACAACCCCAGAGGGACCATGGATAAAGAAGAATGTGAAAAGGGAAGGCAGCTACAAGTAAACATTTACTGTAGGTGTGAAGGCCATTCTATTTAAGAATGTCCAGGAATAACCAACAACCCACCTTCAACAACTGGGATTCTGTGATCTGTGTTAAGGATTATTAGTAAAAGTGATGAGTCTGAAAACTAGTATCCCCAGGTTCCATGTCTTAAAATCGCGGCAAAAATGGCAGTGGATACAAAATAGTGCGGCACAAATGCTGTGGTTTTGCCGCCACAATCATGAAAAGGATGCAGGGGATACCCCCGCAATCCCATGACCCATTATACTATTTAAGGCGAGCAGGGGACACTCCCGCAACCCCTGCTCCCCTGATCTTGTTTAATGGGGTACTCATTTACCGGGTCAAATCACAGCATTTTTGCCGCATTTTCTTTTACCGGCGACATTTTTGCCAAGATTTTATTACCTGATACCAAGCACCAATGGTTCTGGGATTCAACACACTATCCAAGGGCACATAAAATGCTTCACCTGCTATCTACTCATTTGATCCTACCAATCATGTTAACCACCTGAAAAGGAAGCAGTGTTGATGGAGATGCCTTTCTTGTCTGTGGAGCAACAGGGAATTATATAGGTTTAACCTGCACCAAAATCTTACTAATCATAGTGGTCCCTAGACCCAAACCATAAGAAGTATGCACAAAAGACAGGACAACTCTTACCACAGGGCTTGTCTTCCAGAAGACGAATACTATGCTAATGCAATATTATGGTGCTAATTCTGACAAAATATAATGTGATCTTATGGGAGCCCCATGCTTTAAGGTAATATTAGGGATAGCCTAGCTAGCAAAACATGATCCTGCAATTTCTTGGTCTAAACAAAATCTCCTTTTTCTGTCACCATTTTGTTTGAAGCAGGGTTCTGTTCAATGGTCGCTACAGAAACATCGCCTCCTGAATCAGGAAATCGAGAACACTGGAATATGCATAATCAAAGGCCTCCACAAGAATCATTAAAACTTACATGTAGTATTTCAAAATGACAAATCTCATACATTACCACCAAGCGGGCCATATGATTGACAAATAGATTTAATTCCATGAGCACAAGGCCCATGTAGTAGAATATATGCCTTGACCTAACAAGAGAATACACATCTCAGGGAATACCCTGACCAAACCTAGCCAATGCGACCATCAATGTCTCCCACCACTTCGCCTTTGTTTCTTGTACCTAAACATACCTGCATTGATTACAGAGCACTTAATAAAATAATGATAGAGAGAGGCTGTTCAGTCCCTCTCACACCTGTTTTAGTGGACCAATTAAAAGAAGTACCCATATACACCAACCTCAAACTTAGCAGGGCAAACCACCAGGTTAGAGTAAAAGGAAGATATGAGGGATAAACCTCTTCAAGTAAGGGATAATTCTTCGTAATGCCCACATGGCTTTCCAGTTCTTTATAACCAAAGTGCTATGAGATGTATTAGATATATGTACATAGTCTACATAGGCTATTGTCGGGGGGAAATTCTGCCGGGGTCGGCCGGACCGTCCGCAGACCTCCGGGCAGGGAGGCCCCAACTCCTCCCGTATATCCCAAAGGAGATAGAGTATGAGACACACGCAAGAAGCAAGGTGACTCTGCTGTTTATTAGACAAAACGGCAGGGATGGGTCAAGGAGCGTACGCGTCCGTCCTGACACACACACAATCGTGGGGCTCGCAGGCCCTTTTTACCTTAGTATGACGCACTACTTGCGTCATCTTACGAAGTTTAGTAAAAAACCTATTTCCACTCTGGATTGGTTACTCCAGTGGTAGGGTTAGTATAGCGCACATATAGAGAACGGTGTCAGTGGCTGAGGGTTAGTCAGGTGGTATACCTGGGCTGTCCCTTCAATTTGATACATGAAAATTGTTACATGAAGACCTCTGAGAGTTGGTCAATGTTAATGGCGTCAGTGATAAGAGCCCCATGTTCTGATTGGTCCATTCGCGAGCCTCCCTGTCTGGGACTATCGCTGTTCCCAGCCCGCGGTGCACCTGTCATTTGCAACAATGTTTTAATATGGGTAGGTGTAAACAATGTGAGGATTTATTCATATGTTGGGAGGTCGACTACTCCACTGCTGCAGATGTCCAATGAGTCTTTTAATTGTATCTGCCTGTGTCTTGAAACGTGGGATTCAGGCGTCTCCTTCCTCCTGGGCTTGGCATCTAGTCAGGTTTGGCTTTGTCACGTGAGGTGGGACCGTGTTTGAGGCAAAATTCAACATAATTAATATTGTTTTTCCTACTGTGTGCCTGGTTTATCTTGCAGGTGCGACCTTGGCGTTGGCTTGCAGCGTGCGAGATTGCAACATCGTGCCCTTAGCGTTGTGCTTTCGCCAGGCTCATTTTGCAGGGTCAGCAACCCAGTTCTTGCTCATTCAATGTTCATGGAAGATTTTGCTTGCGGCCTACTTGGGCCTGGTGCATAGGTGGAACCGTTTGATGCAGAGCGCTTTAGGTTGCGGTATCATATTGCTTTATCCTCAGTATCGTGTCCCCGTTATATTCTTCATTATGGTACATGGCTCTTAGAAGAAGCGTGAGCAAGCCTTTTTAGATAAGTTCATGATGCGTCTTGCGTTTCTGCATTTTGAGAGCCTATGTGGAAAATAATAAAGATGCACGTCCGTGAGTATGTCTGTCGCCTACGTCATAGCACTGAGTATATTCTTTGCGTGGATTGGTGTGGGATTGTCCAGTGTGTATATTTGCACAGGTGTGCTGACCGTTGGCTAGGTCGTCATGGCATCTCTAACGACGTGTAAGTTTATTCGAGTTGATCCGTGCCGCAGGTGTCGGCATGGGCAGGGCGGGCTGCTGGGCAGGTAGATGGGCACATCCGTATGTTCCTGTACCAGGGTATTTGGTCATCTGGTAGATAGGCAAACTCCTCTCGTGGCGGGTGTCTAGGCCGTGATCCTCTAGGCCAAGCGCGAGGGGGGAAGGGCGAGAGCCTGGTCTTCCATCTCCCACTTCACTATATTCTGAATTACTTAAAAACCCTTGAAGATCACATTTGACACATGTGTGCAGTGCTACCACGCTTACTAAAGAAGAGACACTTCATGTGACAACAGTTGGATTCTTGGGCTTCATTATAACATGATCTAAGATCAAGACATTTCCAAGGAAAATGAATACAATCTTGCTGTCGACATTCCCAACTTTGATAAAGGAAGTACAGAGGTTCTTGCGGTTCACCACTTTTTATTGATGTTTCATTCTCCATTTTTGTCTATTCGACAAGTCACTGCTGGCTTAGTAAAGGCAACATGCTCATGTGGATCACCTGTGCAAAAGTGTTTCAATACCTAAAGAGAAGGTTCACAGCTGTCCTGATTCTTGCCCACCCACATTCAGACTTCCCATTTGTGGTATACACCAGTGCTTTAAATGTTGCTATAGAAGATGTCATCCTGGGGAAAAATGGAAAGTAATCTCCTATATCCAGTTTACTACTGGTTCAGGACATGTTCACCAGTGGAAGACAGCTACTCAATCATGCATAGGGAAATGCTAGGATTTAAATCACAGATCACCAGAACTTGCAATTTCTCCAGTCCTCATGAATGATCAGTTACAGTGGATCCTATTCTTCTTTGAATCTTACATTAGAAAAACATACCATCTCAGGATTCGAAATAAAGCTGTTGCCCTATCATAAATCGGTATGAGCATGACCTCCAACTCACTGTCAGTTTACCCCTTAAAGTCTATAGACTTCGATTTCACAGTTCCTGTGATAACATTATCACGATGGACATTTTGTTAGATAATTTGTATTTACCTACAAAAGAAATCCAAGACAAACATGACTCACCCACTGTCCGTCATCCTGGCATACGTAATACCACTGACTTAGTAGTCTGCAACTTCAGAATGCCTACAGCAAAAGACAGAAATCCAGACTATATTAAGATGTGCAATATTTACAACGGAAATACTCTGACACCACCCCGACCATGACACACCATATGATTTAGATGTCATCACCAAACTGATATGCAGCTAGGGCTTTACTGTGGTCCTTGTAGTAGTAGACATCTTCTCCAAAATGGACCATTTCATACCTTTAAAACAAATGCCCACTGCTATGACTTTGACCTCGATATTTCTCAGACAAATAGTCAAACTACATGGGATTGCTTCTATCAGACAGACCAAGCCAGTTCTTCTCTGTTTTGAAGGGCCTTTTGCACATTACTTTTTATGGACAGAAGTGTGTTTGTCCACTGCAAATCTTCCACGGACAGATGTGCAAAGGGAAAGAGTAAAGCAGTTATTAGATCAGTTTTTAAGATGTCAATTAGCTCAAGGAAATGCAGGTTGACCTGGTTTGCAGATTTTGTGCATAACAAAACACAACAAGTCTCCACTGGGTTTTGCTTTTTTTTTCTCCTGGCACTTCGGGTTCCATTCCAAATCATCAGGATTAACACTCACTTCACATTATGGTGCCAGGTAAAGAAGAATATTGTGCTCAGTTAAGAAAGATACCTCAAGAAACCCAGGTAATCTTAACCAGGCTAAGAATCAAAACAAAACACTTGCTAATTGGAATTGCCATCCGTCTCATCCACTGAAACCCAGAGATGAGGACTGGTTCGCCACTAAGTACCTTCAGATGATAGGAGCAAGACAGTTTCACCCACACTATATAGCCCCATTCCCAATAGAGCAAACAATAGTCTCTGCAGTAGTAAAACGTAGCTTGCCTCCACCACTCAGAGTGGTCTTTCATGGCTCTTTGTAAAACAAATACCCCCCACCCTATGGAAATGTAAAGTCTCAACAACTGACTTAATCGGGAATAAGAAACCATAATATAGAGTCAAATGGATATTAAACTCCAAGAGGGTGAACAGGGAAGGGTCTAGTAACTCATACAATTTAAAACCATATGGTCCTGAAAGCTGATACTCTGAACCTGATTCACAAATCAAAGCCCTAATAGCAACCCGATTGTTGCGCACTCAAATCACACACAAGCTTGGAGATGAAGAGAAACATTCTTCGAGGGAGCAGTACTGCTAAGATCCTCAGCAGCACTAGCATACTACGAAATATGACATTTGGAGTTCACACCTGTGGACGTCCAAACATGGTCCGTGGGTATAGAACGTGCTGCCTTGAGAAATCCCCCAAAGGATATTTAAATGCCAAGAAAACCAAACACAGGCTTGGAAATCACATATCCAACAGGAATATTCTCTAAAATTCTGCAATCTTGCACCAGATCTCGTGGAAATATGTAAACCATTTTGGAACTCGGCCATAGCTATTGAAGTGCCCACCCACTTGAGCCACATCGAACGAAGATGTTTCGGTACAACTTGACTGGTTCACTGCTCCTAAACATCTGTCCTCGAGGGAGAAACAAGTAGTTTGCTTGTGGGAATTCTCAGCATTTCTCAGCATCTCTACTTGCATGTTTCTCTATTTGCTCTAGCATACCTGCCCTGCTCACATGAAAAGACAAGAAAATAAATTGAACATGTAAGCACTACCCTACAGACTCTTGGAGGACTATCCCGTGACACTAGAAATTCGAAGGCAATATCATTGCAGCTAATATATACAACACGATTAAGCCAAATCCTGTCTGGCAGAGGTTGAAGTGAGGAACATGGGGAAGGGATTGCGTTGCATGAACCCATGCAAAGGATTTATCTTGTGGGTTCCTACAGTGTGAATTTAACTGCTACTTCTGTGGAAGAGACTTCCTTCACTCACATTAGAGGAACAATCCCAATCACTGGAAGATATCCTTGGCCCCTGGATCCAGCACCAGCTCCCCAGTTCCGGACCCCTTCCTCACCTTAACTGGTGGGAAGGAGGGGTGCATTATGATTCGGACCAATCTGTCATTTGTTTTCACTGGAGGGCTATGGTGACAGGGACCTCATCTAGGGGTAACCCGGTTTTCCAACTGCAACCACTGTGGTCTCACTTGCTACCGTTGTGGTCCCACTTGCTACCCATGAAAAGAAACATTTTTTTTATTGAGGCTCCTGGGTTGTGTCGAGCAGCATGTGGCTCTTTGTTTCTGGAGTGACTGGTTTTCTGATAGCTATAGCCGGCAAGATAGCTTAGTGGGTTGAGTGCTCACTGCTGCAATGTGTGTGTGATCTTCAGTTTTTAGGTTCGACTCCTGGCAAGGTCAACTCAGCCTTCATCCTGCTGAGGTTGATAAATGAGTACCAACACTGGTTGGGTGATATTGTGTTTATATTTGTTCTATATGAGCCGCTTAACCATAACTGCTATTTAATAACACATTATTATCGTTTGGCCGTGAACTTCTGCTTGCATTCACAGTAATTTGGTAATATGGGCCTATACGCACTGATATTAACGATACATATGGTGATCCATTCTTGTATGAAATCTATGTCACTTTACAGTGTTATTGTAACCATATATTTCGTAGTGTACTTAGAAACAATGCTATGTGATGCCACTTCCTGTTTTGTCAAGGGGTGAAAGGTTGTGTTCCATCACTTCTCGTGATGTCACTTCGGGGTGGGTTCAAATGACATCACTTCCTGTGATGCCATCAGAGGTTAAGGGTCATGTGATGTCACTTCCGCTACCCCGGGCATTTTGGTAAAGGTTGCCTTAAAGAGGCAGTCCCCCACAACAGAAAGGATATATTCTGGGCCACTTCCTTCTGAAATAAGAGAACTCACTGGTCAGAAACTAGTGGAGTTGGAATGTTTTTAGATATTTCTTAAGCCTTTTAAGACTAGTTTTCTTGCTACAGTTCTGTAGGGAGGAGTTTCCAGGCCAGTGTTCCTTGAACAGATAATGATTGTTCACATGCTGAACTGAGATACAATGGTCCCTCTCTTAGTTGGGCTTGGGTAGAGAACCTGGGCATTCGATCTGGATGATATCTGAAGAATCTGTGATGAAGGTACTTGGGCACATCATGTTGGAGGGTGCTATTAGACAGAACCGACATTGTAATATAATTTGCCCCTGAAAAAGTAGCAAGTGCAGATCATGAAGAAGCAATGTACTACTAAATCCAAAAGGTGAGTTAGCAATGATGTGGACAACGTTATTCTAGACAACTTGACAGTGCTCTGTGAGCTGTTTTGGTGCCCCCATGTATAAAGATCTTCCACGAGTTTCTGCTCTCTGTAGCTCTAGCTTCGGTGTTCAGATGGCACCTGATGCCTCTTAACAGCCTGATGAAGCAGCTGAATGAGCCGACAACAGAGTTGATTTGGGCCTCCCTGATCAGATGCGACTTGAATAGGATGCCTAATATGAATCGAGGGAGAGTAGGAAGGGTCTAGGATTCGAAGGTTAATGGCAGGAGTGTTCAGTGAAACAGCTTAGTCTTAGATTAAGGGGTGATAATGACAAGCTAAATCTTTTACTATTATGGCTGAGACAGCTTGTATACATCATTTAATTAAGGTGTATCTATACCGCCCGAGGGCATTACTAAGAGTTAGGGGCCCTGAAGACTGAATTAAAGGCCTGAGCGCAGTGACAGTATTTAATGAGGTGTATGGGCCCACAACACCCAGCATAGCCCAAGAGCTGGATCTATACAGGTACAATAACCAAGGTGCACTCAATATGATGGGCCTGATTCACAGAAGTGTTTTACAATAGCACAATCCCATCGGAAAACGCTCTGTGAATCCGGCGCTATATAACTAGTGTCTACTACCTTGGACTCTCACATGTTTTGTACTGCAAATCCCATTACCCTTATCCATAATAGCTTATGGAAAGGGATTCTGGGAGTCATGGTCCAAAATATCTGGAGAGACTCCGGTGGCAGACATCTGGGATACAGTGTAAATAAAATATATAGAAGTTGTTAACGCAAAATTCCACTCCGATTGTGGTAGTGAATAGGCTGCGGGTGTGCTTTGTGCTCCAGTCAGCCTTGGATGCAGCATTCAAAACAATATGTGGGCTATACCAAACACTGTGAAAGCTATACTGGTATCAATAGCCTTCAGATTGTGCAATGAGAATGCCATGCCAACATTCCAAGGGTTATAATGGAGACAAATATATTTTCTAAATTCTCATTGTCACTTGTGTCATCCGTAAAGAGTATGCCATAGAGCTGGGCATCATCAGGGCATACATTAATACCCATGCCCAGACCCAGCAGCAACTTGTGAAAGGGTTTCAAATATATGTTGAACAGAAGGCTGCACAATCCTGGTCCCAGGGGTTCACCATGCCTAATATCATTTTGGGGAGCTCAATACCTTCCAAACTAAAGAAATTCATTTGGTTATATAGGAATGACTAGAACAATGTATTTCAGAACCCACCACCCTGGCCAAAGATCAAGGCCTTTCAAAAATAATCTCATGGTTTAGCATTTTGAATACAGCATTTTTGTAATAATTTCCTGACCTAATGCTGGTGATAGTCAGCAGGACCAGTGAGATTTGGTTCCACCAGCGACAGGAGTACCTGAAGTCAAGGCCATAATGGAGTCAGAGGTGAGCAATTGTCACTTTTCAGCTGTGATGTAGCATTTTCTGTCATGGTGGACACTTGCCTCTGGCGATGAACATGGTGTAGGCAATACCAGCACTGATTAACAATTTTGGAAGCAATCAGCAGAATGTGGACACCACAGCAATAGCAGCAGGTGTCAACAATGATTTGTGTGGCAGGGGAGTTGATTGCACTGGTCCAGGTGTCCTCCCTGGCTTTACCCATGCGTTATGAATGCATGCTGCAGTCAGTTACAGGCACTCTGAGTAAACAAGCTCTTTGCTCTTCTTTACCTGGGTTACTGCAGTAACTACGTCAAGCAGGATTTGCCAGAGGGCACAAAGTATGTCTTGGGGAGCAAGCACATGCCTGGCACTCCGTAGTGGGCTAATGCTCTCTTTGCCTGATACTTCTGCCTCTTTGTGTCAGGTCTGGGTGTGGGCTGGGCTGCAAGGTTTCTGGGGACCAAGGTATCCTTGAGACTCAGATGTGCCTTCTGGGCAAGGGAAAGGATTGCTGGTTGTTGGGTCTCCTCTGGACATTAGCACTACAGTCACTCTCGTAAGAACATTTCTAATTATTGAACTTGCTACTGGATTTACACAGGGGCTCCCAGCAGGGTCACTCTGGGGTACAACAGAACAGGCTTTATCCCCATAGACTCAAACAAAGACCAACCAGCGGAGCCCACACTGTCAGCTGAGTGAGGAGACTCACACAGGCAAACAGTTCTTTTTCAGCACTATAACACCGAGGACTTGGTCTCTGGGCGACGCAGGTGTATTTGCGCCCCTTAATGAGACCTTTGTTGTGGATTAAACAGGGTCATGTCAAGTAAACCGAGTCCAGGAAAATCAGAGAGCTTGGATGCGGAAGTGCAAGGCGGCCTTCAGACTCACGGGAGTCTTTAGAAAACACAGGGAAAATCACTCTGTGGTTTACAATGGTGTTTATTCATTGGTTGCTTTCCACATTATGAAGCATGTTTCTCTCTTCAGGCAGCAATTCTATGTAGGAGCACCTCAGCAAAGTCTGCCGCTAATGGATGAGTCTATTGAAACACTGATAACAGCGACAGCAGCAAATGCTGAAGAAAGGTTTGCACTTTGTATATGAAATATGCAACTTTCAAAATTCTGATTTATTGTGACCTTTCGATCAGCCTAACACGTATAAAATGTTATCCTTGAATGCTGTTGTTCGGTCTGTTCCTCTCTGTTCAATGAAAGCAACACAATAAGCCATGTTTCAGTATCCATTTTGTTGTGCATGATGTCCTCAATAATGCTATATTATTGAAAAACCTGACAATGGAGAACACAGAATGGTGAGTCATGTTTTATACTAGCGGTACCACCCAGCGTTACAATGGTCTGTAGCAGACATGCATGTGGGGGTCTACTATGGCATTTGGTATGTTTTATTGTGTCTTCACTTCCTATTTATGAAAAATCACAAAATCGGCAATCTGCCGAAATCCCCTATACTGATGGAACAGGGCTGGACGCCACTCCACCCCTGTGCAGGGAAAATAGGTGGGGTTGGTCAAATTTCACTATCACCAGTACACCCCAGACTGGTATGCCCACCTTGCGCCTGACTTCCCATTTTTGGAAAAGTTACAAAATGAGCAATCTCCTGAACTCGCCTCTACTACCCACATGTGCAGGGCGACTTGGTGGGGTTGATCAGATGTCAGCATCGCCAGTACACTCCAACCTGGTATGTCGACCTCAGGCCAAAATCTCAGTCCACCAACTGTTGTGGGGATGGAGCCAACAATCGCAAAATCGGCAATCTCCTGAGACCGCCTATACTGATAGCACAGGGCCGGACCCTGCCCGGTGCAGGGCAAGTGGTTGGGGTGAGCCAATTTCACTATCGCCAGTACACCCCTGACTGGCATGCTGACATTGGTCCACAATTTTAGCCTATCAACTGTCATGGGGCTGGAGCCAACCCCAAACATTAAAACACACTTTCACAAATGACATGGAAGCGGCCATTGTAGTTATGGTTGAGTTGCTAAAACCATAGGAAGAACACTTTTTGAGTGGACGAATCCTCATAAAACTTTGCAAAAAATGTATATGGCCCACTCTGAATTTTTTTTGCAAAGTTTGTTCAGGTTTGGTCCAGGGAGGGCAAAGTTATAGGGAGGGGTCCCAAAATTTATTTTTTTTCCCCCGAAGACTGAATGGAGAAAAAATGTCTGGCGCGTCTACAGCCCAAACCGCTGGATGGATTTTCACCAAATTTGCGGTAGGAGCGGCGGCTTGGTCCCACAGGGCGTGCTTTTGTAAATTTGGTGAAAATCTGTCCAGTAGTTTATTTTAAAACGACCAAAAACTAGGTCTAAAAAAATGTGTCATATCTATGTCCGCTCCGCGGACACACTTCCCTGTTCGCTCCGTGGGCAGGACACTGATTGGATAAGTGGCTTGCAGCATGTCTGTGGACACACAACATGTTCTCTGATTGGCTGGGATGAGGTGTGATGTGCGTCAAATTGTTTTGATGCACCCGCTATATTGGATGCGCGGACATGCGCTGGAAGTGAGCATAAATCCAATTTTGGGCAGTGTGTTGGTTTGTATGAGTGCTTGGAGAGGGTGGGGGAGTAAGAGATGGGTCAAATGCTGTATTTGTTTAGGTGGGAGAAGGCTGTGATGTGTTTGCGTTGTACACTGATTTAATAAACACTGGGCGCACTAATGGCTATTTTAATTCAGTATGATGTTGGTTTTGGGTCGTTAGAAGAGCATTGGGTGAAGAGGGTATGTATTGAAGAGTTTCTACATTGGTTGTAATTATTTCTTAGAATGTTAATTGAAGTGGGTAGGTTTTGAGGTGAATGTATTATGTTTTTGGGTTGTGGTCATTTGGTAGGTGTTTGTTTCAATGAGTGTGTTATGCTGCGGTGGTTGTGGCCAGGCCCTAGAGTCTTGGGTGCATGGCCAAAGTACCGTAGGCCTTCGGCCATGCAACCACCGCAGCATAACACACCCATGTTACCAAAGATTTTGACTGTGGTATGTTGGCTGCTTAGGGGATATGTTTTTTAAAATGTGCGTACTGATTGGTAGTAGTGTAATAGTGTTTATAGGACAGTGAGATGATGTGTCTTTGTTTGTTGGATTGTGTGCAGAATGTCGGTATTGGAGACTCTAGGCTTTTTGGGTTGTATTTATAGGTGACGTGTTCGTTTGCATGGCTGTGTTATGTTGTGGTGTTGCTGAGTTTAATTATTATATACTTAGTGTTTCTTTTGGTGAGGCTGTATGAAGTATGCTGGCCAGGCCATGCAGTCAAGATTGTAGTGTTTGGCAACAAGCGCTGTAGCATAAGATACCCATGGAAGCAAACATTTTGGATTGTGGTGTATGGTCAGGTGTTTGCTTGAATGGGTGTGTTATGCTGTGGTGTTTGTGAGTCTAATCAGTATATACTTACTGTTTGACTTTTTGCGGTTGTATGTAGGTTTTTCATGAAAATGACAGGAGAGGTCCTGGGAGTCCCTCTGCTAGACATTAGTCCTGGTTACGAGAGACTTACCCAGAGTATTCATCTCACTATCTTCCAGAGAGAAGAAATATCCCAAACATATAAGTCTGCCCTGGGGCAGTCCAGCACCGAAATGCTAGGCAATTCACCTCTAAAGAAGAGTACCAACAGCAATCCCAGGACACCCCTTTTTTTTTGCACATTTAAGTAACTTTGGGTCTCACCTTAAGTTACTAGGGGATTGCAGACGTGGACCACTTGCTCACTATTCTTATAGATGGATAGCTCCACCCTACTCATAAATTCCAATCAGACCGAAAAACGTGTCTGGGGTTGCTGTTGGTACTCTTGTTGAGAGGAGAATTGCCTAGCATTTAGGTGCTGGACTGCCCCTGGGCAGGACAAAGACTGATATGATTGGGATATTTCTCCTCTGTGAAAGGTAGTGAGCTAAATATTCTGGGTAAGGCTCTCACACCCAGGACTAATGTCTGACAGAGAGACTACCTACATTTGACCCATCCACAATTCTTCTTTATGTATGTAGTGTAGAGACCTGCATTGGTTATGGCACCTGCGTTGTACATTATATCTATTTTGTGTGACGGTTTCCTTACCAAGTGATACTTTACCATGTGTGAATCCACTTAGCTTGCCGTTGATTTTGGTACAATCTGCATTATAACGTAAAAGCATTACTATTATGTATTTACTATGTGGCTGTATTTGTAAGGTGGCAAGACCCCCACAACGTTCACCTCGCTAGTGACCCAAAGTGGGATAGTGCAAATTATAGGCCTCTAATATATAACTGTAGTCATGGGGTCAGGGGACTGCGGTCTTGCCGGAGGGGGTTGCAGCAGGGCTAGGTCGAACATTTTCGTACAAGCACATTTTGTCAGGGCTCGGGGCTTGCTCCTTGCTAAGAATGTTTACTTGATTTGCCATGTGAACAGCAGATGGGCTGAGCTGAGAGGTGGTGTGGCCTGGCTGTGGGAGTCACTGGGAGAGTGCAAAGTTCTCCAGAGGAACAAAGTAAATGTGTAGAAATGGCGCCACATTGGTGAATCGTAGCAAACAAATCATATTTTAAAAAATATATTTCTAATGACACTGTGGTCTGAGTGAAGGTCAGTGCCATTGAATTTTTGCTTCCGAGCTGAGCAAAGCCACACATCATGCACAGTATGAGGTTCAATTGTTTTTTTTACCCTGAAACAAAAGGAGGTTTACAAAAGGAATGCAAGAAGGGAGGGATGTAACATTGTCAATTATGATAAGGTTCACCATTCCAAAACTGGACAAAAGAACTTGACTTGAACTGAGTGTCTGTGTTACGCAGAGAGAATGGAAATGCCAAATATTATGTAAGTTTTACTTTTGACGATTTTATAGAGCACGAGTCTCAGGCACATGGGCAGTCCAGGATCGAGATGAGTGTACTCCACTAGTGGGTTCCCCCAGGTTCCACAAACGTGTAATTCAATGCTAATATTTAATTAAAATTCTGTCTATGTGTTCTTCTTGCTTTTACCTTGCTCCCTGATTGTATTGAATAGCACTAACCATTGAAACAAATTGAACACTAAGGGCCTCATTACACGGACGGCGGTGGACCAAGGTGCTATTAGCTCCTTGGACCATGCCGGTAAAATACCGGCAAAATACCGGTAAAATGCCGGTAAAATACCGGCACCTCCTTGGTGGACAGGGGAATTACTGCCCTATTTCAAGGTTGGTGGGGCGGTAATTCTCCCTTCCCCCATTGCCCTTCCCCATTCCCATTTTTGCCCCATAGGGCATAATGGGAATGGGGAAGGTACTAATTACGGCACCACAAATTGCGGTACCGTAATTAGCTCCCTGGTCCCTTTGCGGGTTGGTTTTTAAGGCCTGCAAAAAGCAGGCGTTAAATTCTCCAACCCGCAAAGGGACCTCGTAGTAGGGCGGTAAGGGTTTACCGGTACCGGTAAAATACCGGTACCGGTAAACGCTTACCGCCTACCGTGTAATGAGGCCCTAATTCCCATGTTGTTTTCTCTGTGTTCCCATTGTTTACATCTGTGTTATCATTATTTTTTACACAGGGCCGAATTAACGAGTAAAATGATAAACTGTACTAAAGATCGGCTACTGAGACACATTTCTGTTATTGTTTTGAAACAGCTACATCCTGCCTTTCTGTGATTGTCATCGATTCCAGATACCAACTGACAGGTTTTTCAACCGGCAGCTGCAGATACACGTGAATAGCTGGATTTTAACGACTATTTTTTGGGACGATCGTCTTGGGCCGATATGCCCTTATGCGGTACCAGCGATAAGGAACAACTTGACATTGTTTACGGTGGCATAGCGAAAGCTGATGCCCAAGCCTTGCGATTCACAGTGCGTCCAATGTGCTTTTTATACCCAAAAGGAACACTGAGTGACTCACAATAAACAATTGTGGATTGAGAATGAAGAAAAAAATTACACATTTGCTTGAACATGGCAATCGCTGGATGCTCTCGGAGCATTTGTTGTGAAATAAAAGTACTTACAAATTGTACAGTTTTGCTATTTCCTTTAAGAGTATTGTTTTATATTCAAAATTGGACACGCTGTGTTGTGAGATGATGTGTTGATATTCCGGATTCGGCGTCAACTAACGTTATCTCGTAGGTGATGACTGGATGCGTTTGGCTATGCTGTCCAGTAACGTCCTGGAGATAATTTAATTTTTAGGGCACCACATGTCTTTTTCCTGGAAGCATGCAAGCACCTATCAGTGAATTTTTTTAAGCTGCACTTGCCAACTTACAAATATATGTTGTTTGGGTGATATGTTCCTACTATGCACACTGTTCATTCCGAAGTCTATCTTTTAGGGTTTCACTTTAACTTTTTTGGGGAGTCTTGATTTAAGGAGGTTTTCAGTATTTTGAAATGTTCTGCTGTTTTAAATCATTTTAAATGATTACTAAAGCACTCATTCACCTTGAGGCAGCGTGGCTGTCATCTTGTTTCTAAGTATGCCCAGCCATCTCTAATCCAACCAGTGAGTGTACACACCACTGATCTGCAGTCACTGTGAGCATTTTTGTGTCCACCATCTTCGAGTGAGCAAATCTCTGTTTTCCTCAATGATGCTTTCTCTTCTCTTTCTCCTTCTTCCACTCCCCTCCTTCCCCCCCTTCCCCTTTGTGAACAACTGGCTGCTTACTTTTCACACAAAGTACATGTCCTCCACATTTTAGAATCGACCTCTCCTGACAACCCCCCACCATCTACTCCACAGATTTGCTTCTTCCTCCCTCTCATCTCTTCCTGGCCAGATCTCTCAGACCAAATCCGGCTCAAGAAGTATCTCAGCTCAAACTTTGTCGCGTTTGCCTGTGCATCTGCTGAAGTCTAACCCATCCCACTACTTAAAAGATATGATATGGCATTTATAACGTGCCTAAACACAAGTATTTCACTCAACCCAGTTGTCCTGTGTAACATTTCTCATATCACTCTTTTGTGTGCTCCTTCCAAGATCCTGGAAGTGCAGGTAACCACCCAGCATCAAGTCTTCCTCCGTGATCACTTCTCATGTGTTATCTGTCTCTTCATCTGTGCCCCCCACCTGTGTCTGTCGTTAGATAGCTAGGATTACATTTTTATGATCAACAGTCTTTATCCCCAAAAATCAACAAAATTGATACATCTGGTTTTTATCAGCTTCTATCACGAATAATCATATCTCTGTTAATGGGGATTCCCCGGCTGATCAACTCTCTGCACCACCCTGCTCATCGATTGGCGATACGACAGAAGCATCCCAATTGGGCCAAGTCAAACTGACGAATATGTGGGCTCCTATTACCTGCTCGATGGCTGCATGTCTTGCCCCCCTTCTCTATCACCCCTCTTCCCCCCTCTTAATGTCCCTCATGCCATTGGCACTTACTCCTATCATGTGTCCCTTGACCTTTGATAGCAGCCTGTCTGTCCATCCTCCCCTTCCTCTTGTTTTTCACTTGCACTGCATCAATTGTCATCATGCATTAATGTTACTGCTTGTTTGTTCTCATGTTCTTTCCCTCTCCCTCCCCTCCATAAATGTTTCAGCACTTGCACTATCAGAAATATCGCCAGGCCTAGTACGATAGTTATTTTCACATTCTGAATTGTTTCAAGGACTTGTAAGAATGTAATTTGTTTCTCCTATGTTCCCTCTCTCCTTGAAGCGCTTTGAAACACATTGTGTATAGGCGCTAAACTAATAAACAATCAATCAATCAATCCTTTCTCTGAGATTTCTCCCAATCTGCCACCTACAAGTGACTCTTCTGTTGGGACGATACATCAGATGCTCCAACTTCAATCAATATCTAAAGAGCCCAATCGCCCGCCTCGCAATCGCGTGGCTGTATTAAGTTTGTTTCACTCGGTAGCTCCTCTTAGAGTTATCAAATCATACGACATCTGTATCGTAGACCAGGTTGAACACATTGCTAGCTACAAATCGAACATCTGATTCATCTCTGAATTTATGCTCGATTATGTTGTGAATTATCAAGATGCCCTATTTAAATTAGGATATCTGTGTAAATATATACAGATGCTGTCAATAAAACTTAGACCAAATGTAGCTACACGTACAGCCATTAATAGGAAGTCGAGATGTGTAACTCTTAGCAACAGTGACACTGCAAGCCATGCTAAGACTGATTTATGTCTTCCTCCTTCTTTTTGCCAACATTCCTACAATGAGTCTAGGACTTCTACCTGCTGTTCTCTACCCAGCGCTACTGCTAGTAGGGTAATCAACCCCAAGTTGCCACCTACAAAATCTCTCATTGGATCTCAATCACAGGGATCCTCTAGCCTTGTGTCCGACTCAGACGTTTGAATATGGAGGGCAACCACTCTGGCAGTGGTTGCCCTCAATATTCAAACTCCATTTTGCCACAATGTCTCAATGACTTTCAGTTAGTATACTCATGAAATACACGCGGCTCATCGCACCTCTTCAGCGAAGATGGTTTCATATCCCAAAATAAAAACTTCATCATAGCCTTACAAAATACCTGGCTCACTGAACAGGTTGACTTTGATGGTCACGGAATTCTACAACAGCTAGCCACTAAAGGTCCTATTGGGTACCCAAAAGGTGGATTCCTGATCTCTGTGAAATCCCCCTGGGCATTAGTTGAACTTGATGGTTCTACCTCTATGGTGCAGCTGGTCAAACTCAAATACCATGCTCAGAGCATTATCCTCATTAACATTTATGACCCCCTTAATAGAATAGCCACCCATAGCAACGTTTCAACAGTAATACATATTCTAAACAATTACCAATATGAGCTCCCCATATGGATAGTGGGGGACTTTAATTTGTATATATAATTAAATCTACTCCATCAACTTGAAACTCATGTCTCTATGCCTAGCTGTTTGATAGCCCTGATCAAATGCCCAGATAAAGCATGGCTTGAGCTCCTTGAAACCTGCGGCTTTAGAAACCTAAATGGTTTCTGTCCAGGTGACACGCAGATGGCATATACACGTGTATGGGGTAAAAGTGCGTCTTCTCTCGACTACATATTTGTGAACAAGAGAGGGATGCCCCGTGTCAAAGACATGGCTACTGTACTGCGAGAAGAAAGTGATCCCCCCCCATAATGAGATCATATGATTTAAATGGGGACATATACCTACATCCCAGCGGTAATCGCGTTTGTTGGAATATGTCGAATCTAACAAAGACAAGAGCTGCTTCTGAGAATATATTGTCAACCTTTATATGCCAATTGGATGCTCTCTGCCTGCATGCCACTTCCTTTATAGTATCAGCCTTTTCTAGCTCGATTACTCAGATCAAAGAATCCATTAATCTTACTAGGAACTATAAAAGTGCTGCTGAACACATGAACAATCTGATCACTAGGCGACTGAATATTGATGCCACGATTGCAGTAGTCAAGAAGCAACTACGAGCAAACATCTCAGCTGTTTTATACACCAACCTGAGTCCCTACACTCCACATGAGACTAACCTGTATGTTAAAGTGGCTAAACTAAATTATCAAAAATTGGCTAAAGGAGTATAAGCTAAAATGTCAAGTGGCAAAATGGAAAGAAATTGCCTATTTAGCCACACACAAAAAAATTACAATGATATGGAGTGCATTGTGAGGCAATGATAAGCGGCCCTTGCCTATAAACGCTGTGACCGAGCCTGATTGCGACAACCACATCGTATCCTTCTTAGGAATGATTCTACCCAATAGGGATAACTTTCCCCTCCCTGCCACCCCATGGGGCTGCCAAGTTCCAATATTTGATATTGAACTGCTAAAAAACTCTCGGGCTGCTGGGCCTTACAGGATTTGTAACTCTCTTACTAAATTATCTCCAGGTCTGTGTCCCACCCATTGTATTTACCTTTCGTTCAATAGGGCGCATTTGGTATCATTCCTGACACATGGCGTGAAAGCCACATATTACCGGTCCATAAAAAGGGATCTTGGAATGCGCCGGTCAACTACAGGATGTTAGCCATGTTAGATATCCCGTCTTGAATCTTTGCCATGGTCTTACTGCTAGAGTTAAATCAATGGATCACTGAAAATTTCATTCTCCCCCCAAATCAAATGAGTTTTATTAAGAAAGCATCCACCTCTCATAACCTGCTTATCCTCGTATCCTCGGTTGAATATGCATGCCTACATAGAGAGAGTTCAGTGTACTGCGCGTTTATTGATTTCTCAGCAGCTTTTGATTCCGTTATGCAGAACAAATTGTTTCGATGGAAAATTCCCCCTGGCCTCCTTAGAATGCTTATGTTGCTTTACACAGACACAACAGTCAGGATTCGACTCGATGAAGAAGGAAAACTATCTAACCCCATGCCCACGCATCTCAGTGTGAAGCAAGGGTGTATCATTGCAGCTAGGCTTTTTTTAACTTATGATTAGCTGATCTATGGGTTCCCTTCAATAATCTTCTATGGGTTCCCTTCAATAATCTTCTATGGATTCCCATCAATAATCTTCTATGGGTTCCCTTCAATAATCTTCTATGGATTCCCATCAATAATCTTCTATGGGTTCCCTTCAATAATCTGTGTACATGCCCAGTGAAAGTAGGTCGCCATCAGACCAGCTGGCTGGCATATGCTGATGATCTCCTACTAATGGATCATACCCCTAAGGGGCTACAATGTTTGATCACGGCGTAAGGGGAGTACTCAGATAAAAATGTCTTTACACTAAACGTAACAGTGGCCTCTTTGTGAATACATAACTAATCGCCTGACAAAACAAACTTATATTGTGGCATATCCCAGCAGTCCAATAGCGAGACAATATCTGTTACTCAAGTTTAATATCAGCGATGCACTTGCCACCAAAGGTGTTCTTTATGGCATGGAACGCTTCAAACGATTCTGTCGCCTGTGTGATCCATCAGTTACTGAAACTTTAGAACACCTCCTGACCAAGTGTACAAGCCTGCAGCAAATCAGGTGCAGCTGTCTTAAATCTTATAAT
Organism: Ambystoma mexicanum; assembly: GCF_040938575.1. Taxonomy (NCBI): domain Eukaryota; kingdom Metazoa; phylum Chordata; class Amphibia; order Caudata; family Ambystomatidae; genus Ambystoma; species Ambystoma mexicanum. The sequence goes on from NC_090935.1 coordinate 1,409,338,287, forward strand.
AGTGGCCTTAACTGCACCGACTGGTCCTCTCTTTGGTTTTTATCACTGGAGGGAAATGGCCATAATCTGATATTTGATATGGTGAAATGTTACTGCAAATACGCTGAAATTCTAAAACTTTTATGCTCTTGATTTTAAGTACATTATTTTAACATGTTTTTTATGGTCGGCTGTATTAAATATCGTTCATGTTTTAGGTGATCCCCCTGTTTGTTAGTTAGATGCCTTTTAATACATGTGAATACTGTATCTAACAACATGTTATTCAACGGCCTCTACATTGAATTTTTATCCATGTAAACATTGTTTTAATGTTCTGTGCATTTAACTTGTTTTGTGTTACATATACAAAGCCACTCGGCTATGAGTGTATTAACAAATACAAAAATAAATAAAAATAGTGCTTCATCAGATCCTTCCATCCCCCCCAGCCCCCTGCACAGACAACTGCTGCCACCACACGTATGCAATCAAGGTTAGAGAATTGTGATTCTATTATCCTCTGCTAAAAGAACAAATACATGTCACACCATTTCCTTGCTCCCTTCACTGGCTCCCCATCCACTCGTGAATTCCTTTAAAGATCCTTTTAAGTAAATTTTGCCTAAATATATCAAACTAGCCCAGCTTTCTTGACATGCCATTGAAAAAAATACTCCCACTTTTCTTAACTTCTGCTGTCTGAGGAGGCTTAAGTTCCTCTGCTCGCAAACTGAAGGGTTATCTTTTTCTGTGATTGCTGCCCAAGAATGAAACAAGCTTCCATTGCGCCTTTGTTTTCTTTGTCACTGTCTGTCTTTCAGTTGCCATCTCAAAACCCATCTCTTCTGTGTGTTCTAGTCTCTCCCCACTCTCTCTCTGTTAGTTGGAGCCCCGAACTTGCTCTCTACAAGTTTCTATGACAAATCTTAGCAGCTGAGGTACACCTATCTGTGTTCAACGTGCGTGCATGATGAGCTTGTATATGTATTCACTTTGTTCTCCCAATCCATGCACCCCAATTCCGTGTTTCTTCAAAAACCCTATCTTGCCACACCATATTCTCTTTCTTCCAGAAACTTCTCTGATACTGTTGGAAAGGCTTCCCCAAATTTCACACAAACGGTTCTCTTGTCATGCTATATGGCATTTGCTGCGTTTCATTCGATTCCTTACAGAATGGTCTCACATTCGTTCTGGGGCAGGCAAATAAATACTCAGGCAGCGTTATCCCCAAACTCACTTAATTCCTAGTGCACGCACGCCAAATCAAACACACTGTTGTAACAAAATATCCGAAGTAAACACATATACACAAATCAAATCTTTTGGAAGATGAGAACAGGAGGGAGGCTCGGTTGCAGTGGCTTTGCTGGGTGAGTTGCTCAGGTTGTTCACCTCTTGCCACTTCAAATTAGAACTTCTTGAGATCCATCAGATCAGCTCTTCACTGTTCTTTCATTGCGTTGTCAGCTTGCCCCGGGTACTTCGCCTCCTCCAGGAGTTGACGTTCCATCTCTCAGGTTTCTTTCTTTTGAGGTAGTGGGCTTTTTTAATCAACTCGACCTGCTAGATAGCTAGATTTTCCAATTTAGTTAAGCCTGAAGTCGAGGTGGATAGCTTAAGAGAGGTCATATTCACTGGACTTGTTGTCACTTCCTCTATTCCAGCATTACTCTCCTCTCTTTCAGTTCCTTGAGAAGCCCCAGTTTGCTTCCTCTGCTTCTTGTGAATTTCCGCATGCAATTCTGCTTAGGACAGGCGCTTGGATTTTATCTTTCTTGTCATTTATGGCGTTCAAGACACTTTCAGCCTTTGCCTAAATCTTCTTCTTCTTTCTGGTCCTTTGCAGTCAAGTACTGAGCATCTGCTAGTGCGTTGTTTGCAGTACTGTGTGCTGCCGGGGATCTGTCGCTGGATCTCCCACCACTGGCACTGGATGGATTCTCTCCCAGCGATGTCATTGGGCTGGCTGGCAGTCATTCCCCTAAGCCTAGTAAAACAGGTCCTTCTTATGCATTCCCCTACTCACCTGTTGGTAACTGTGATCGAGTAGTCCACATAAACTCTCAGGTGGAGGGTGGGGTTGACAAGAATATAGGGTAACACAGTATTACAGGAATAAAAGAATGCCCACATAGCTATAATATGAAAATATAAGTTACATCTCACAAAGGAGGTGGGCAATGAAGTCAGTGGAGATTGCAGTTAAGTAATGTAGGCTCAGAACATTTCTTCGATTGCTTGTTATATATAGATTACCCTCGAGGTTAGTGCTTTCTGTGACCCACCAATACAGGTTCCTTAAAGTGTTGCCTATTTATGTATTTATTTCTTTATTTGTGCATGTATTTGTTTAATAGTGTGTAACGTGCTGAAGGCCCATACATATTAAATCACCTATGTAGAGTTTAGAAAGGTAATCTTCTGGGCCACTTCCTTCTGGAATAAGAGAACTCACTGGTCAGAAACTAGTGGTGTAGGAATGTTTTTAGATATTTCTTAAGCCTTTAAAGACGAGGTTTCTTGCTACAGTTCTGAAGGGAGGAGGTTCCAGGCCAGAGCTCCTTGAACAGATAATGATTGTTCACATGCTGAACTGAGATACAATGTTCCCTCCCTTAGTTGGGCTTGGGTAGAGAACCTGGGCATTCGATCTGGATGATATCTGAAGAATCTGTGATCAAGGTATTTGGGCACATCATGTTGGAGGGTGCTATTAGACAGAACCTCCATTTTAACATAATTTGCACCTGAAAAAGTTGCCAGTGCAGATCACGAAGAAGCTGAGTTAGCAACAATGTGGACAACGTTATTCTAGACAGCTTGACAGGGATCTGTGAGCTGTTTTGGTGCCCCCATGTATAAAGATCTTCCACGAGTTTCTGCTCTCTGTAGCTCTAGCTTCGGTGTTCAGATGGCACCTGATGCCTCTTAACAGCCTGATGAAGCAGCTGAATGAGCTGACAACAGAGTTGATTTCGGCCTCCATGATCAGAGGTGACTTTAAAAGAATGCCTAATGTTTTGACTCAAGGGTGTTAGGGAGAATTCTCCAGAATGGCTAATTTCCCTTACCTACTGAGTCCCTCAGGAGCCTTGCTGGATTACTAGGATTTATTTTTTTCACCTGGTAAGAGTGTGGCCTTTTTCCCTACTCCTACATGTGTTTTTGCTGTGTGTTGTACATTTTTGTGTTCATAGACTGTGGAGTCTCACCTACTCCATGGGCATCATCTTTTTACTGTGTGTCACACAACACCTTTACTGCAGTGACAGAGGGTTGTCTTTTAGACTTCCTACTTTAAACTCCATTTTCTGGGACTGACTACTGTCTCCAAGAACATTCAAAGTTGCCATTGATTTTACTAGTCTTTTTAAATTTACAGACCCAGTACAAACTATCTTTAATAGAGCACTGGAAGGGTTAATAGTTATAGCTTGTGTCTGTTTCTCATGGAACATTATTTAGTTCCCTTTTCTCTAAGATTTGGCTGGTGACAGTTGTATCTACCATTTTTATTTTACCACAAGCTATGAAAATAGCTTCAGTACTGTTAGAGGCTATGGTGGTAGCCTCAAACTTTAATATGCTGGACCCCTTTTAATTGTATTTGGTTCCGGATGGGTTTATTCACCATTTATTTTGGTAAAGGTCTTTCTCGTGTTTTACTCTGTGCGCCAAACCAGTTTTGGTTCCTTTGTTCGCCGTCCTTTGGCGGGCTTCTGACCCAAGTCACACTCTAGATTGATTGGGTAGGTGGCTGTCCTGCCAGGACAGCCACCCTGCTGTGTGATTGACAGCCAGGCTGTGTGAATGGGGGAAAACTGCTTAAAAGCAGGTCTCTGGGACTTGGAAGGCAGAGTCGCCACTGGATCGAGAGAACCGAAGACAAGCTGAAGGAAGAGGACTACTGGAACTACTGAACTGCCCAGTGTAGCCCTGCTGTGGGTCCGAATCGCCTGAATCTTCATGACAGGGAAGATCTGCAAGGAATCTTCTCCCCTTGAGCTGGTAGGACCAATCAGTTCGCCAAACACCAAGCAAGGCCTCCCTCTCCTGGTCAAATTTGCTGTGCATCGCTACAGTTAACCGTTGAGCCAGGAGGACCAGACCCTGTTTGGGTTTGCAAGGAGCGCACCTTTTATTCCTCGCTTTGCTCTGCTGCTGGTTTCTTCCCTGGGCAGTCACTTCAGGAACCGTGAGCCTGCAGGACCTGCCAGGAACTTCTGCCTCAGCTACAGCATTCTTCTTCTACTAAGGTACTGTTCAATTCTGGTTGTTGGTTCCGTCCGACTGCGGTGAAAGTGTTTTAAATCTTTCACTAATCCGAGGGCTTGTCCTTCTCTACTCTTTCAAATAACTTTTCTTCCGACGAACTTTGTTGCAAACTCTTGGCAAAGACTTAACCGCAAACTACTCTGAACTGTGTGATCCTCTGCAAAGACTCTGAACCATTAACATTGGCCCAGGCCTATTGATTTGAATCCTATTTGTAGTAAGCCTTTTCTAGATTGCCCTGCCTACTTACTTGTTGGTGCTGCTTTATTTTGAATAACCTTGTCTTTCCCTTCCTTTTTAAATTGCTGGAGTGCCATTTTGCTCACACTTCATTTTGAGTTTAACTTGTCCGGAATTGATTGGGTGGTGTGTAGTGTATTAAGATTGTGATTTTCTGGTGCTTTATATTAGTGAACTGTTTTACAACTGATGGTGTAAATAAATGTATATTCTTTTACTTAGAACCCTTGAATCAGTGTTTATTTGAACCATAGTCATTGCTGTACTTTGTGTAACTTCTGATACTGCTCACTTTACTCTTGAGATAACACTTTACTGTGTAGTACAGGCTTGTACCAAAGGTGAATTTGTACTTGCACTTGTAGTCTTAATTGTGTGTGGTGTTCCCATGATTCTGCCTAACAGATAGGGAGGAGGAAGGGTCTATGATTCGAAGGTTAATGCTAGGAGTGTTCAGTGAAACAGCTGAGTCTTAGATTAAGGGTTGATCATGACAAGCTAAATCTTTTACTATTAGGGCTGAGACAGCTTGTATACATCATTTAATTAAGGTTTATCTATACCACCTGAGGGCAGTATTAAGGGTTAGGGGCTCTGAAGACTGAATTAAAGGCCTGGGCACAGTGAAAGTATTTAATGAGCTTTATGGGCCCACAACACCCACAATCGTCCAAGAGTAGGAACTATACAGTTATAATTACCTGGTTGCTCTCAATATTAAGGGCCTGATTCACAGAAAAATTTTATAACGGCGCAATCCCTTTGGAAAACATGGCCCTATTATGAATAGTGTCTACTACCTTTGACTCTCACATGTTTTCTACTGTCATGTCCAAAACATCTGGAGAGACTCCGGTGGCAGACATCTGGGATAGAGTGTATATAAAGTATGTAGAAGCTGTTAATCCCAAATTCTACTCAGATTGTGGTAGTGTATAGGCTGCCGGTGCTCTCTGTGCTGCAGTCAGCGTTGGAATGTAGCGTTCTGAACAATCTGTGGGCTATACCAAACACTGTGCAAGCTACACTGGTTTCAATAGCCCTCAGATTGTCCAATGATAATGCCATTTCAACATTCCAAGGGTTATAATGGAGAAAAATATATCGGGCCTCATTACATGGTAGGCGGTGAACCATGGCGCAATTAGCAAGGTTGGAGGGGCGGTAATTCCCCCTTCCACCATTGCCCTTCCCCATTCCCATTTTTGCCCCATAGGGCATAATGGGAATGGGGAAGGCGCTAATTACGGCACCACAAATTGCGGTACCGTAATTAGCTCCCTGGGTCCCTTTGCGGGTTGATTTTTAACGCCTGCAAAAAGCAGGCATTAAAATCCCCAACCCGCAAAGGGACCTCGTAGTAAGGCGGTAAGGATTTACCGGTACCAGTAAATTACCGGTACCGGTAAACCCTTACCTTCTACCGTGTAATGAGGCCCATTGTCTAAATTCTCATTGTCACTTGTGTCATCCGTAAAGAGTATACAATGGAGCTGGGCATCATCAGGGCATACATTAATACCCATGCCCAGACCCAGCAGCAACTTGTGAAAGGGTTTCAAATATATGTTGAATAGAAGGCTGCACAATCCTGGTCCCAGGGCTACACCATGCCTAACATCATTTTGGAGGATCTCAATACCTTCCATACTAAAGCAATTCATTTGGTTAGATAGGAATGATTAAACCAATGTATTTCAGCACCCGCCACTGTGGCCAAAGATCAGGGCCTTTCAAAAATAAACTCATGGTTTAGCTTTTTGAGTGCAGCATTATTATAAGAATGTCCTGACCTAAAGCTGGTGATAGTCAGCAAGATCGGTGAGATTTGGTTCCACCGGCGACAGGAGTACCTGAAGTCAAGGCAATAATGGAGTCAAAGGTGAGCAATTGTCACTTTTCAGGTGTGAAGTAGCCTTTTCTGTCCTGGTGGACACTTGCCTCTAGTGATGAGCACGGTGTAGGCAATACCAGCACTGATTAACAATTTTAGAAGCAATCAGCAGAATGTGGACACCACAGCAATAGCAGCAGGTGTCACCAATGAGATGATTGCACTGGTCCAGGTGTCCTCACTGGCTCTATCCATGGTTTGAGAATGCATGATGCAGTCATTTACAGGGCGTATGAGTAAACAAGCTCTTTGCTCTTCTTTACCTGTGTTACTGCAGTAACTACGTCAAGCAGGATTTGCCAGAGGGCACAAAGAATGTCTTGGGTAGCAATCACATGCCTGGCACTCTGTAGTGGGCTGATGCTCTCTTTGCCTGATACTTCTGCCTCTTTGTGTCTGGTCTGGATGGGCGCTGTGCTGCAAGGTTTCTGGGGACCAAAGGATCCTTGAGACCCAGCTGCGCCTTCTGGGCAAGGAAAAGGATTTATGGTTGTAGGGTCTCCTCTGGACATGAGCACTACGGTCACTCTCATAAGAACATTTCTAATGATTGAACTTGGTACTGGATTTACACAGGGATTCCCAGCAGGGTCATTCTGGGGTACAACAGAACAGGCCTTATCCCCATAGACTCAAACAAAGGCCAACCAGTGGAGCACACAATGTCAGCTAAGCGCGGAGACTCACACAGGCAAACAGTGCTTTTTCAGCACTATAACACTGAGTACTTGGTCTCTGGGAGACGCAGGTGTATTTGCTCCCCTTAAAGAGAACTTTGATGTGGATTAAACAGGGTCATGTCAAGTAAACCGAGTCCGGGAAAATGAAAACTACAGAGAGCTTGGATGCGGAAGTGCAAGGCGGCCTTCAGACTCACGCGAGCCTTTAGAAAACACAGGGAAAATCACTCTGTGGTTTACAATGATGTGTATTCATTGGTTGCTTTTCACATTATGAAGCATGTTTCTTTCTCTCTTTAGGCAGCAGTTCTATGTAGGAGCACCTCAGCAAAATCTGCCGCTAATGGATAAGTCTATTGAAACACTGATAACAGCGCCAGCAGGAAATGCTGAAGAAAGGTTTGCACTTTGTATATGAAATATGCAACTTTCAAAATTCTGATTTATTGTGACCTTTCGATCAGCCTAACACGTATAAAATGTCATCCTTGTAGGCGACACGCTGTGCCAGTGCTGTTGTTCGGTCTGTTCCTCTCTGTTCAATGAAAGCAACACAATACGCCATTTTTCAGCATCCATGTTGTTGTGCATGATGTTTGCAATAATGCCATATTATTGAAAAATCTGACAATGGAGAACACAGACTGGTGAGTCATATTTTATGCTAACGGTTCCACCCAGCGTTGCAATGGTCTGTAGCTGACATGCACGTGGGGGTCTACTATAGCATTGTGTATGTTTTATTGTCTCTTGACTTCCTATTTAAGAAAAATCACAAAATCGTCAATCTGCCGAAATCACCTATACTGATGGCACAGGGCTGGACTCCACTCCACCGTTGTGCAGGGTAAATAGATGGGGTTGGTCAAATTTCACTATCACCAGTACACCCCAGACTGGTATGCCGACCTTGCGTCCTGACTTCCCATTTTTGGAAAAGTCGCAAAATGGGCAATCTCCTGAAATCGCCTATGCTAATAGCAAACGGCCGGACCCTGCCTTGTGCAGGGCGGCTTGGTGGGGTTGATTAGATGTCACCATTGCCAGTACACCCCAGAATGGTATGTTGACCTTGAGCCAAAATCTCAGCCCACCAACTGTTGTTGGGCTGGAGACAACAATCGCAAAATAGGCAATCTCCTGAGACCGCCTATACTGATAGCACAGGCCCGGACCCTGCGCTGTGCAGTGTGGATGCGTGGCGTGGGCCAATTTCACTATCGCCAGTACACCCCAGACTGGCATGCCGACCTTGGTCCACAATTGTAGCCCATCAACTGTCATGGGGCTGGAGCCAACAGCAAACATTAAAACACACTTTCACAAATATATATATATATATAGAGAGAGAGAGATTTTGTTCACTATAATACTTTTTTAAAGAATTGTAATGTTTCCATCTGAAATGTAGATTTATTTTGTTGAATCTATTACAACAGGAAAATATGCTGCATGATTTTCTTCAGTAACAAAGGGAAGAATTATGCAAGTCAGGTGCCTAGCTAAGCATAGCTCAACCCCATCCTTTTACTTACCTGAAGGGGAGGCCCTGGCGGTGATCACACGTTGAGGAAAATGACTGACAGAGGGACACTTTTCATTCCATGCTTGCCTGTGTTGAGCTCAGGAAATAACATATTTTACTTTACGTACCCCCTTTGGGCTTTGAAAGTACTGGACTGTACTTATGCTTAGTTTCTCAAGATAACCCTAGACACCAGGATATTAAGGTTTCTATCAACCTAGTAACACTTTGTCTGCAATGTGTGTAGGGGTAGACATATGTTCTTAATTTCATACATAACTATATGTTCCTCAACTCTCCAAGGTAAGCTCAGTTTTTCTAGCTTAACCTACATCTACAGAAGGAAGAGGGAAAGAAAAAAATGCTAACTTTTGGTTGACTTCAGAATGGGCCCTTAGACATGCATGACTTTGCATGCTCTGGATATACAGATTGAACTGATGGGTGAATCGCTGATAGATGTAATGTCAAATAATTTGAAAGAATAAACATCCGGACACTGGCCAATCAGCTGGTTAGGAGTGCAGGATGAATCTCAAGGTTCAAGTCTGTGTTTGCTCCTGATCTTGGAACCTTGATCCTTCAGACTGTGATGTCCCCCATACCTCAGAGGCCGAGTTACCTTACCCACCAACTTACCCCACCTGCCCTGGCCCCCGCTCCTGTGTGCCCCTCACACACTCACTTAGCTGGTCTGTAGGCCCCCACACACAGTTGTTTGTCTGACAGTGCCTCCAGCATTATAGAAAGTGAAGACAGGCCCCTCCTGGAGTATGTCTTCCATGTCTATGACAGGGTCTGCTGCAACCTGTATGCATGCATGAGGTCAATTTATTTAAAAGCCATTAGCACCTCCGGGCTCAGCCCTTTAGCGCTAATAGCTATATTACCCACAGTGGCAGCCTTGATCAACAGGTAACAGCATTAGGGCCCGGGTAAGCAACTTGACATCGGGTTACAATGCATATGCTGGTGTAAGATGGCACACAAAGCAGTATTTGTCAAGGATATGGTTGGCGACAGAGGGGCACAATGATGTGGTATGTAGCAGCTGAATAGAAGTGCATTGTACTACACAAAGCTCATTTTCAGTGCACGTTGTCAAAATGCAGCATGCCCAGCAATCCCCATTACGGGATGAAATCAACAAAAAAGATGAGACATCAGTTCAGAGATGAATCTCATATTAGAAATGGTACACCTGCAGCTGCATAGAATTGCACATTTGCTGCTTGTAACTGACTTACATGGCTTTATGTAGAAAATTACCAGGCATATGAGCTGGATAGGATCATTGGCAGACATTGATTTTAAATTCACTTGTAAATAATTCAAAAGCAAACAGGGGAATGGGAAGGACCTATGTGAAGGCCATAGCAAAGAACATATTCTACAAAAGTCAAAGAAATGTACTTTAGAGAAGGGGTGAAAGAGACTCAGCAAGAGAGAGTGTGAAGAGTGTAAACGATCTTCCACCCATGCAGGATTTAGAACAGTTTGAAGATGAGTTTGCCTCCTATCAGACAAGAAATTAGTAAGCCAGCTAGGGTGATACCAACCTTCCTAAAAGTTCAAAGGTGATGGATGATAATCTTATGATTGGCAGGGTTAAAGGCAGCAGACCGAACTAACATGTTCAATACCCCAACAGGACAATGTCAATTAATTAGGTAATATGACCCGAGGCGGGGGGGGCATTAATTTTTGGGTAATGCCCACGGGGCCATAGTTAGAAGCCCGAGCGTAGTCCCTTCTCCCTTTCCATGGTGGTCAGTGGCGAAGGAACCCAGAGCTGCGGCAGTGATTGCCTTGTTCTTCTTGTAAGGCCGGGCGAGGGCCAATGAGCTTGCTTTTCTCGTACTTATTGTCCCTCGCTGGGTACTAATTGTCAAAAATCATCTGCAGATTTCACTAGCACAGATGAGACGGATGGGATTGGAATTTTCTTCAGCAAGTTTATGAAACCCAACAATTTGACAAAGGTAGGAAGGAGAGAGTTTGGGCATATGCTAGCTGGAATATAGGGACACAAAGAAGGTTTCATCAAGCGTGAGGACGGAATATCAGATTGCAGATAACAATGAGGAGTTAAGGAGTTGAAGAAGGGCAGGACCATTCATTTCAGGATACATTTATAAGAATTTTAACGTGGAAAGTGTCTAGAGAGGAACCTAATTGTATCGATTCAATGAGTCTGAACCACCGGGTAGGAAGAATAAGAGAGAAATTATCAATACATCGGTAGAACAGGAATAGTTTGAATTATACGTTAAAAGGGTATGACTCAGAAATTGTTTTCTGATTATCCAGACTTCATCAAAGATATAACTAGAATGCTTTTCACAGAGCTTGAAGGAAGCAGGCAAAATGGAATGATTGTCTCAGAAACTGATAGATCCTTATGGATGACAAAAAGTTCCTTTTATTTTTGGGTTCGTTTTCAATACGTAAATACGTAAAGCGAAAAACAGTTTTTATAGTAAGTGTTACACGTTTTGTATAGTGGCAAAGTTGAAGAGGATATGCATCTTTAGAGTCTGCTGAGTAGTTTAGCTGCAATTCTCTGTCTTTAGCCTTAGTAGGAGGTTTGGCTGCCCTGAGCTATAAAGTTAACCACTTAGGTTTGTGATCTTTGGTGTTAAGAACAAAGGTATTAGAAGGAACACCAGAGTCAAGGTAAATTAGCTTTGTCTACATCCGAAGGGCGTGAGAGAGGGCCAGTGAAAAAGTGCGGGGCTGCACAATCAACCAAATTAATCATAAGCAGACACACAGTAGAAGTAAACATTTAAACATCATGGATTTATAATTGGCCAGACATTCAAAGATCTTATAGATAAATGTAATCCCTCCACTTCCCACTCTGATGCAATCAGCCTGGAAGACCTTGAAACATGGAGGGATATCAGGGCTGAAGATTCGGGAATTAGACATTAAGTAATACATAGCTTGCTGATTTTGGATTTAGAAAGCAGGTCATCTATTTCTATGATGTGCTTTGAAAAGAAGCATGAAGGACAGAAAGAGAAGTGGGAAAGCAAGCTTTCGCTTAAAGGTCAGGCCATGACATGGGAAATGAGAGCAGGAAGATAAGTGGGGTAGGTCACTCCAGATGGTGGCAGAGAATACAGTGAGCTGTGGAAGAACAAGAAAGGACACTCCATATTTTAAGAGAGAGAATATGGGAGCTAGATAAGATTGTACATACTTGAAATATCTTGATGTGTGCCTGATAGACAGGTGGCTATGTTACTCCTGGTGCCTCTAGTCTGGAGTCCTTAAGGATGAACATATACAAGCATGACTCTGGCTTGCCTTCAGCACACCAGTTGCATGCCTACTATGCACGTCCTCTGCGTAAAGCTGTCGTTAGAACTGCTGTTGTGCGATACTTGTTTTTAGAGTAACAACTCATCTAGGAGTGTTTTGGTAAAATTATGTGTTATCTTTAGGGTTGCTAACCTTTTAGTGTTAAGTTCATTTAAGATCCTGTGCACTAAGCTCTTTTGTTAAACCCATTTGTTAAACTCGAGCACTCTCCAATTGCTAAGTGGAGTGTATTGTTTGGAAGTGCGCTGTGCACTACATTTCCCAGCAAGCTTGGAGCCTACTTATTGTCATTGGCGGCGTGTTAGTGCCAGTGTTTTTGAACTGATGGTTCACGCTGGTTAGTGGCTGGGTGTGCCTCTCGTTGTTATCATTCATCAGACTTATTATATCTTCAGGTTGGTGCTTTGCTTTAAGCCTTTTGATTTCAGACCTTTTTTTTTTACCGATATGTCCTTCGTAGCGGGGTGTGAGACTGTTTCTCAAAGACTAGTTGCTAGAGGAGACAGGTGTATTACAATGCCTGATCCCCTATGCTTATGTTGGCTAGAGTGTTGTTGGGAATGCACGGCTTTGGTTTAGATAAAGCCGTTATTGCGCCAGGCTTGAGGGGGAACTCTATCCAGCCAGATATTGTTATGGCTAGCGATGTGCTTGCTTACTTGCCAATATCTTTTGGTGCAAGTCAAGATTCCTCCTCAGTTCAGGATATTTCCCCTGAAGTCACGCTAGGAGCATCGGGGCAGGAGGCATATATGCAATCAGGAGAAGCCTTTTCAGACCCTGGTAGCTCTAAAGCAATAAAGTGTATGTTGCTTAATACATGGTCATTGACAAAGCATGAACTGGAGGTTTCGGACTATATTATTGCCCATCAAATAGACCTCCGTGCTATTAGATAAATCTGGTTGCATAATTCCGCTGGACCATCCCCATCATTAGCAATTCCAGCTGGCTATGACCTTTTTGCCTGGACACAACTTCTGGCAAAGGGGATGGTATGGCTTTTATTTGCAGGTCCGCCTTAAAAGTACATGAGGTTGATATTCAAAGACTATCTGACTGTGAATGAACAGATCCATTGCTATGATCAATTGCATTTTGGTGTATAGACCACCAACCTCTATGACAGATTTTACAGACCAAATTGTTAACATGTTACTTCCCATACTAAAACTAACCATGAAATGTATGTTGCTGGGTGTTTTGAATCTTTGGACGGATGATACTTCTGATTCAGCAGTAGTTTTGCTTGAGTCCTCCCTCACATATCTGGTTTTCGTGCATCATATACACCAAGCAACTCGCGTTAAAGGTAATATACTAGATTGGGTTGAGACAAGTAACATACAAATCACTCTGCCAACTGTGTCAACATGTCCTTTGTCCGACCACTGCTTTGTTGTGTTTGATCTCTTGACACCAGTCTTGGTGAAAAAAGCCCAAAATCAGCAGGATCAGTATGTTATCAAGAAACTTACAGAAAATCACTGATGAATCTATGGAGCCATGTATTACCTCTCTTGCACAACACACAGCCAACATGGCAACTGTAAAGGATATAGCCATGTTGTATCAGGATTCACTTTTTAAGGCATTGGAAGCTGTAGCTCCATTGAAATTGTGTTCTCTGCTCAGTAAAGAACTCAATACATGGTATACTATGGAGTTGCATGAGCTTAAAATACTCAAAAGAAAATATTTCTAGACATGGTCAACATCTGGGTCCACTCTGGATAGAGAGGTCTATACTAAAGTGGCTAAATACTATAAATTAGCCATTATCAATGCAAACAAATCTGGATATAACTATGAGGAATTCTGGTTCAGGATGTTGAAAAGCTGCACAAGAGCTTTTCAACATCCTGAAAGAGATGGAAAATGCTGGCGCCAAAGAGGGCACCAATATAACATAGTATTGTGAATGGTGCCCTTCCATTCAGGAAATCCTATTTACTAACTTCTATGTTTGATTAGGGAGAACTTAAAGATGAAACATTTGGAGATTAAAGCTTTAAACTCATTGGAATAGGGGGGCACTGGAAGTTGATTTCACAAATGGGTCGGGGGGTTTTCAAACACTGTTAGAGTTTAAGCCGGTTTCTGAGGCCAATATGGCCATTATCATCTTTAACCGGAAACCTACTTATTGTAACTGTGTTGCTTGCCCTGCAATGGTGGTGAAGGCCTATTTGCCACCTCTGATCTCAGCCATTACTAATGTTGTTAATCTTTCCTTTGCTTAGAGTAAGGTTCCGGACAGCGTGAAGTGCGTGTGAATTACGCCTGTACTCAAGAAACACGGGCTTGATCCTCTGAAGACTTCTAATTACAGACCGATAAAAAAACATTCTATTTCTGCTTAAAATACTGGACCGGGTCACCTATATGCAAGTGCTAGAACATGTAAATTGTAATAACATCTTAAGCAGTAGTAGGCAATCTGGCTTTTGACCTGCTCACAGGACAGAAACACCCCTTCTGGACTTGAAGTCTACCATCTTGAAATATATGGACATGGGACAGCTGGTACTACTGATGCTAATAGACTTCTCTGCTGCTCTTGAATTGGTGGATCATTCCATCTTGCCAACAAGACTTCAAAAATGTGCTACGTTCTACACTTCAGCAGCAGAATGGGTCAGGTCTTTTTTGGAAAAGATTACTGATGCTCGTAGACTTCTCTGCTGCTTTTGAATTGGTGGATCATTGCATCTTGACAAGACTTCAAAAATGTGCTACGTTCTATACTTCAGCAGCAGAATGGGTGAGGTCGTTTTTGGAAAATCATCAGGCTAGGGCCTATAGTGAGGAAGCAACAGCAGAATCAGTTGAGATTCAGTTTGGAGTTCCACAGGGGCCCTGCTTTTCCCCCACCTTGTATAATTTTGGTAGCCAGCCTTTGTTTAATCTTTTAGAGGCCTGGGGGATTGTATTTGTCAATTATGAAAATGATACTCAAAGTCAGATCTCCCTGTCCTGGGTGTATGATAAGGATTTGGAGAAGGTTAATCCAGTATACTCCCTGTTTCAGGTATGGAAGTTCGAGAATGGGCTAGCACTGAACAACGCGAAAATGGAGCTTGTGATCGTTGGTACAGCTGGGAAACTGAGCAAGCTAGGGCCGGATTTTCAGCATTTTACCATGTCTGGCTGCACTCTTGCCACGTTACCCAAAGTTAAAACTCTGGGGATGTACCTGGATCAATCTATGAACATGACAGCACAGGTTTACAACCATGTCTTGTTGTCAGCTTAGTACATCAAAACATGTTACTCAAATACGCCGTTTCTTGAAAAGAAAAAGCTGTACCAAAGTGGCTAGAGCTATCGTGGGCACTAGATTGAGTAACTGCATTAGCCTTCTTCAGGGCATTAGTAAAAGAGACTGTGCTAAGATTCCAGTGATCCAAAACAGTGCTGTTAGGTCTGTGGAGGGTCTGAGCAGGCAGGATCATGTTTCCCAGTCTAGGAAGGAGTTGCATTGGCTTCCTATAGTAGCTAGATTTTCCATCGGACCTTGATGTTCATACACAAATGGCTTTTTGGCACAGGCCCCTTATATCTCATAGTGTATGGTTAAGTTTCCAAATTGTAAGGCTTTAAGGTCTAATGATTAGAATCTACTCTATGTCCCTAGAACTAAACTGGCTTTGGTGAGTAAAGGTGCATTCTTTGGTCCTGCTCCCGTGTTATTGAACACCTTGCCACTGGACCTGAGGAGTTTAAAGTCCTTGGAGGCATTCAAGTGGAAATAAAAGACAAATCTTTTCGACTCATTAATGCTGCTCCTCCACGTAGACTTTTGATGATGAGCAGTGTTGGCTTCTGTTCCCATATTGTTGTGTTTGTGCATTTAGTGTTTATTGCTAGCACCCTTATGCTTGTGGGTCTGTCGTGTGGGCACTATACAATAATAAATTATAAGAAGAGTCATTGACTCTGTCTTCAGAAGGGCTGCAAGAAAATCAGGAGATATTATCCAGCCGATCAGAATCAAAGGATAGCTTAAAGACTGTGTGGGAAAAGCGATGCAAGGCAATACGGTCAAACTAAATAAAAGAAAATGAAGGAAAGCACATAATGAACAATAAAACCAGATTACAGTTCAGTTCTGCTAGTCCCTGACCCCCAACCGAACGATAACATAGTGTGAAACGGCCCTGGACATGTGATGAAATTAATAATGATTTTGCAATGTCCACAAACTAGCTTAATGAAGAGCAAAGTAGGACCTGATGTGCATCCCACACACTCTTATTTAGTACAATGTTCAGATACTAGCAGAAGAAACAACTGGAACTTTTGAGAGGAGTGCCAGCATTAGTGCAAATAAAATTATGTAGATTACTAAGTATACTGAAGCTAGAGTCCACATGGACCATATCTGATCATAGTAAGATGGATAAACTGTGCCTCAGTAGTATGCCACCTCTAATGAAGTGAGTCAAACTTCACAGGTGCAGATCAATTAGATCAAGGGGTCTAGAAAGTGTAGTGGTAGTTCTTGTACATTAGTACCCGGCGAGAGACAATCAGATTGTTACATGCAATCTGATTGGCCCTTGCCGGGGCTTTACCTGATGCAGAATCCCTCAAAGCTTAAACATCCTTCATATCCCCGACGGTGTTGTGTGGCAGCCCCTCAGCCAATGAGGAGGCTCGGAACGGGTAATCCCCACTCTGAGCCACCACACGGCTGGAGGATGCCATCCTCCCCTGCCAGGGATTCAGGCAAGTATTTTCTCCCCCCTCAAAACAATCCCCTCCCCACCCTCCCAACCCCGCTTACCTTCTTTTTCGAGAGACAACACGCTGGGAACACTTCTGTCCCCAGCGCGTCCACTCCCAATGGCCACCATGTAAATGGAAAATGGACTGCGTTTTCCCTTTCCCGGCGGCCATTTTTCCTTTTGACATTTTTTTTTTCTGTTCTGAATCGCTGCAGCGTTTCGGAACTGAAAAACAATGCTATTAGTACCCCGGTCTTGTGGGCCGGGTTACTAATAGCAATAAGCCCCTCGCCCTGGGGGCATTACCAAGCCAGGTAATGCCCCGGGGCCTTCGATGTAACTATGGGCCCCGGGGCATTACCTGGCTCAGTAAAGCCCGCGCGGCTCGGGGCATATTGCTTAATTAAAACTGTGTATCTAGTTGTATTACTATAGTGACAGTTGCTCAAAGAGAGTTGGGTTCATCAATGTGATACAGGGACACCCCCCAATCTGTCAAAAACAGATTAAGGCTGGTACACTCCCAAAGCAAGGATGACCAGGGCACTGAATGTCGTTTCATGGAACATCAAAGGAGATAATAAACCCTTAAAAAGGATAAATCTGTTTAACTACTTAAAAAGAATGAAAACATATGTCATCCTGCTGCAGGAGATTCACTTATCAAAAGGACAGATGGTCAAAATATGCAGCAGTTGGGTTCGCTTAGAATGAATGTCACTGGATTGGCACAATGAATTCCAGGGGATTGTTATTGCTCCTCCGGTAATACATATATTACATTTTACAAATCTCCCCGGACATGGCCAGCAGATTTTTATGATTGTGTATGTACAGAACAACGACCCCGTTTATGAAATTCCGAACAAACCTACCAAATCAAAAGCAAAACTGTTGTTTCTGGAGACTTCAACATGATAGAAGATGCTTGGACTGACACCAACTCATCAATCAGAAGAGCGTGCAGGATGGACATACATGCGCTAAAAAAACAGAAGCATTAACTGAACCTGACAGATGTCTGGAATCTGCAATACCCAACAGGCAAAGACTTCACTTTCTGCCCAATACTGCAGCATGTTCACTCATGCATAGACTATTTCCTTATCTCCAACAACATGCTTCAAAACACCCCAGATACATATATCAAAAACACCTAGAAACATCAATGTATTCAATCATTCACCAATTCAACTTAGAACAGTGTTAAGACATACAGACAATGTGCTCCCTCAGGGGCTCTTTAAAAAAGCAGTCCTGAGGTGTGAAGATTTAATAGAAATCATATGCAAAGATATAAAATAACTTTTTGAAATACATACTGACAGTGTTGATAATGAGTAGATAGCATGGCAAACAATGAAAGTCTATATTTGCAGTGGATACCCACTGAAGTGCCCAATAAAATCCTGCTCATCAAAATCTGGGCATTGATTTACCCTGCTTCTCTTCTCAGCAGATCCGCAGTTTCATGGGCAGTGACTGCTGGGCTTCTCGCACATTGGGCCATCCCCTATGATGTTTAAATATGTAAGCTATGCTGAAGCGGTGCATTGATTTCCCCAGCTTCTCTTACCTGCTAACAGCTGATCTGGAACTTGTGGGCGGTGACTGTGGGGCTTCTCACTCATTGAGCCACCCCCGGTATGTTTAAGTCTGGAAGCCCTGCTAAAGTGGCACACAAGTGGCGCGACAGCGACACACGTGTCTTGCATAAAGGGCACAAAGCGAGACGCAGTCACGGCATCATACAGCAGTATGGCCGATGGTCGACTCTCCCGCAGCAACACTTTGGCACTGAAAAAAAGCTATTTCACCAATGCTGGTAAGCGCCCTTGATTATAAACCACCATCTGCAACAGAGGACATAACTTACCCATTAAGCATCCCTAAAACCTGCGTTACTTAAAAATACAATAATGCTAATGTGAGTACCATTGTGACCAATTTCACCCACCCTTTCCCTCCCAAACAACATGCAGGCATGTGGAAACTTCTACTACTGCCTCGACCATTTCAACCTCCTTGGCATGCCTTGGCAGCTTCTTAATTGAAAACATTATTCACACATTGACCACTGAACCTGATTCCGGCCTTGTACACACTGATTCCCCAGGCAATCCTCGTTAGGGTCCCATGAAAGACGTGCCCATCAGCAGAGTTGGAGTTGACAACCACTTAATCCTTCAAAGCACCAACAGTTAACTTTCAGCAAAAGGCCATTTTGGAAAGTAAAACACTGGGTGTCCATCATAAGGAAGCTGACTTGTTGAACAAGAGCTTACTCTGTTCCCCACATCTATCCCGGCTCAACTCTACTCTGATCGACACTAATCACTCAGGTTTGCTTATGTCTCAATGTTAATCACATAATAAGGACAATTGGACTTCCATCATTTTACTCCTCAAATGCATGCACTGCATTACCTCCTAACCTCTCACCTCAAGGATCTGTGATCTTATGTTCAAAACTATCATGGTCCACATTCATTTACTAAATAATATCTTACCTTTAGTTAGTTCAAAAACATCTATTTCCAATGTGGCTCGTGATATAGCTGATGACATATTACTCTTTGGTAATGGCTTGGGCACTCTGTCTAATGTGGCTTCAATTGCGATTCCTGAAGCCAGTTGTGCTTCTCTTATTGAGATCACACTCAATCATGACTGCCCCAACATTAACACTTACATAGATACCTCCGGCAAGACATCGGTGGGGGTCCAAAAAGAAACTTAATTCTAAAAACAGAATGTGTAAGATTCAAAATAATAACATATGTAGTTTATGTAAACAATTTAGCAAGAAATTAATCGCCTCTAACTGTTCGCAAGTAACCTTGGCAATAAGAAAAAAAGGAGTAAAAGTAACACTGTCAAAACAGTCCTAATTCTAACACAAAGGACATATGCTCCTACCGCCAATCTATCGCTCACATCACTACTGTTACAACCTTGGACTGCTGGAACACTCTGACCATGATTACCAATTCCGACGTGGCCCAGAGTGAGGATCTAGTGCCCTTAGATTGGTATTGTGCCACTTTTTGTCGAACCTAAGCCTTTTGCAGATACTCTTGTACCCTCACAGAGACAACTTCCTGAGATTGTTATGGCTCCAACTAATATGACATTGACCACTGGGGTGAACACATTACTTGGCCATTCCGGTGAAGTTGCGGAAAACATATCATTACCATGTCGAAATGTTTTCCACGAGACAAACTTGGCCCATCTATTGAAGCAATCACCCACGCATCATATCATTTTATGGGTGAAGAGCCTCTTCAGCAAGAATTAGGATCTCATCCTCAATCATGGAAAAAATGCTCTTCCTGTTTCATCAAATTCTAGCACTAAGGACGACCACTACTGATGATATTCAAATTGTGGAGTAGTGCATAGACACAATACTTGCTACCTCACTAGTTCATTTTTACTCACTACTACTGTAGCTTATATTCTAACCTTTGATCATGGCTTTTTGGGTTTGGGCTACAATTGCAATACCTATACACTAGAGGAACCTGCACACATAAGAACCTTTGGTTTTCTCCCGGCTATGCCACCCATTCATAATTCTGCCTTCACTTTCACTTGACAGATGAAGGATGCCATCAACAATGGAAATATTTACAAGGTTTCAATTGAGCCACAGGCTGTGACTGTAAATGATAAAGGACTCTGAACAACTGGGCTGGGACATTCAACTGCATTCATTTATGAAGCCAACTTTAGTCAGTGGGAATTTCTGCCTAATATCCTTCAACCAAAATGCCTGAACCGAACCTAATACTGGTGTCCTAATTTTCTCATGGAATGCACAAGGATATTCCCACTATGATCTGGAAGAGGGTTTATGCTTGGCCATGGATCTTTACAATGTAATTGCTCTTCAGGAGACCTGGTTGGTCAACAAAGTCACTTTTGATGGAAGAAGTATTATACAAGCCCCTGCTACTGAGGGCCCTAGAGGTAGACCCAAAGCGGGACTCTTGCTTACTGTGAAAAGCCCATTGCATTTAGACTTACTAGACCTCGTGACTAATTTTGGCTTGATAGGCTTTTAACACTAGGAACTCTCTACGGGAGAAAAGTCTTCTTTGTTCATAATCAACACCTATGATCCGTTGGCGCAAATGATCACAACCAAGTGGCCCATACTATTGAAAACATAATAGCTAAGTACTCCTCTAACTTTAATGCCAAAATACCTGGGGATGCACTGACCAACACCAACCCTCTCCTGGGCCAGCCAGCCCCCCTTCCTACTTTTAAGCAATCCAAAGTCAATAGAAAAGGCATAGACTGGGCTAATGTATTAAAACAAAATTACCTATTTATGCTAAACGGCAGATTTCCTGGTGATATTCTGGGACAATACAGTAGGGTTTCTCCTCACAGTGCCTCCAGCATTGATTATGCCTTTGCGCACTACTCGTTAGTACCGTATGTTAGGGACATGTAAGTACTTACCCAGCAAGATAGCGATCCCAATCCGTTGACTATCCTTATTGACTAACTTTTAGTGCCGTCTAAGGTTGATGCTATGAGGGGGGTGTTAATAGCGGCGGTAACCAGTTGGAAGGGCTCAAACCTGTTACAAGCATCTGCAATGTTAGAGTCGCTCACCACACAATTCTTTATAGAAGATCGTATGCCATCAGCAACTAATAACCAGGCAGATTAGTTTATAATTTCCCTACAGATGTTTTAATAGTCTCTAGCTCAGAGGATGTCACTCTTGCCAGGATGAGCATTATCTGGACTGCAAATCCGAAAATAATTTCACTAATTTCCAGTTATGGACATATGAAATCCCACGCTATAATAACAACCCCTCATTTAGCTCTCAACAAAATCAATAAATCCCACAATCAAAACACCCTTTACTTTACATTACTTTAATTACATGTATGCCGTGCACCACTGACCCAGAGGCTTAAGGGCACAAACAGAAAGGACAAACACATAATTAAACATAACAACACATAGGAGGGCAATACAAATACCCATCCAACAAACGAGTCAATCCGAGAATGAAGCAGTTACCAGTCATAATGTGACTATCTGAGCAAAAAGATTTTAGTCTTTTCCTAAACAGATCAATGGATCATATTACTCTAGAGTTTGGCAGAGTAGCATCAGATTATCAGGTTACAGTTCGAGGAATCCATGGGAATATATTAGCACATACTTAAATACAGAGGTAGATTACTAGACCCACAACCCACGAGGACACAATCCCTGTTTGATTGAGGTCACCAGTCACTCAACTCAATCCTACGTAATATCTTCAGATCAAAGATCAGACCGCTCCCGGACCTGTTCTCTGGCGAAGCCATGCCAGCACCTTGTTACGTATGGCTTCTCTTGGCTCTTTTCCTTCTGACTTCTCAACGTTTGTTATGACGAAGTTCCTTTGGTCCATAACAAACGCTTGAGTACTTTTATCCTTTACTGTTGGCATGTGTGACTTTCCTATGCGTAGTCTCCGACACGTCACTTGATTAGGCTATGCACTCACCACTTGAGGTTGATTTGCACATTTTGGAAGAGATTTAAGGTCGGGGACAAGCAGTGTAGATGTAGGCTACTGTATTTGCCTGCTAATGTCATCAGCAGAAGGGACTTTTTCATTAGTACAGGTTATAATGGCATCAGTTGCCGGAGCGTCACACACAGACAGTATAGCTTGTGCGGATTGATCCACCCTCTCCAATTGTGTGGCTGCTTGACAAGAATTGTCCATTTTTACAGGCTGATGATGTGCAGCTGAGACAGATTGTACATCTGTCTGAGACGCATTATCCACTTTGGGAGGCGAAGATCAGTACCATAGCATCCAACAGATCAACCAAGGTACAAAGTGCAGACAAGCTATTACACAAGTGGAGCTCTTTAGATATACTGGGCTTTATATGAGTCCGCTTGGCATGAGTAATATGTTCTACTGAGATGTTATCAAGCCCAATACACAATTGTTTTGTAGGAAATAACAGTATTTTGTGAATGGCAAATTTCTCTTTCCCTCCTAAAAGGGGTGTGGCTGAGGGAAGAACACTTCCGGCAACGTTATCCGTTCTTTGTTTGGGTTCAGGGGTAACAGATCCTGTGAAGCCCAGATTCGAATTATGACAGTCTAAAAGGTCTCTTAAGCAGGAACTGCATATATTAGCTTGTGTACATTCATCTTTACAAGATTGCACTAATGCAAGATGAGTCAGGAAAACCACTTACCCTTATTGGCTTAGAAATTATCAAAAAAAACTTCTGAAATACAACTGGAACACATTTGCTCTGGCTCTCCTACCCAATGACTTTCAGCTGCTATGGAACTTGTAAATGGCTCTAATTCTGGGAAACATTACTGGCGCCTCCAAAGCAGATTTAGCATCTTTTGTTATTAACTCCATCAGTGCCAAACCAGTGACCCGCTCTTATTCTGCTATCAGCTCTGGTAACTGGACTCTCAAGCACTCTTGTGCCGACAAACAGAAAATGATTACCACTACTAAATCCTCCAGTGCCCCAGGGCCAGGTGGAATCTGCAATCCTCTATTAAAACAAAATCCCAGATTATGGCCTCTAATTCCAGTCAATTATTCATGGCCATTAGTGCTTGGGGGCAACTACCTGCTACCTGGACTGACAGTATTATCATTCTGGTTCATGCCCTAGCAAAAATGTTTGCTCGCATTCCGTTGGGAAAATTAGACATCTAGGTTGAAGAGCATAACATTTTACCATACACCCAAACCTAGTTTCGGAAAGGACATTCCACCATTGATAATATTCTTGCCCTGATTCACTGTATCAAAAGTGCCTGATTTATTAGACACCTTTCCATCAATGTGGCTTGTATTGATTACTCTGCAGCCTTCGATACAGTGAGTCGCGAGGTGCTCTGGCATAATCTGGATAACTGGGGCATGCCACCTTGGTTACTAACAATGATCATTGCCTTCCACACTCACATATCTGTTAGAGCAAGAACCGTGAACCAGGGATACCTCACTGATTCAATTCATACACTTGTAAGAATTAAACAGGGTTGCACACTGACCCACCTTTTGTTTAACCTCTACTCAGTGGATTTACCTGTAGCACTTTCTTCTGACAACGCGCTTCCCCCCAGACTGGGTCAGACTTGTCTATTATGGTTGAAGCATGCAGAAAATGTACTACTATTGGATTATACCCCTAAAGGTCTTCAAAGCATGCTTAGTTTAATTGCCTATATTCCGACACTAACGGTTTAAGAGTTAACACACAGAAGTCTAAAGTAATAATCTTCAACCCTGGTCCCTGTCTTAAAAAAAGATAAAATCATATACTTGGAATATTTACAATATCAATTTTGAGATTGTCACACACTAAGATTGACTGGGTGTAAATATTGATAACGAGTTAAAATGGTCCAATCACCTTGATAGTCTCACCACCTCTATTCAACAACCTTTATGCAGAGTTAACTTGTTTATCTCTAAACATGGTGGCTACACACTGAAATCACTTATTATGATTTATACCCTGAAGATTCTATCCAAAATATTGTGTGGTTCTGAAATGTGGGCCCTGACGCACTTCAAGAAACTTAAACAGTTGGAGAACCTCTGTTTGAGATCTTTGCTCAGACGTCCGTGGCAGGTCCCCATAGAATACATACTCTCTCAGGGTTTGGGGTTGATGGGGTGTTCCCCCACATTGCTAGACTTAGACTGACTTTATACTGGAGAGTATCGAATTCCACTGCCAATACTTTACTACACGTGATCTCTAATTGTATGACTCCTTCTACTAAGGGAGCACAACACTTTTGCTTAACATCACACATGCAGTAAGCTAGTGCTAGGAAAGGGTGTAATCGGCTTGACATAGAACCCAAAGCAGTCGACAAGCTTATACAAAAAAAGTTATCTAATCACATTGTTATGAACAAAATTTGGTGGATCTTTGCACCAAATCATCAAGTGATGAACTCTTGCGGGCCTTAATTACACACAAAACTATCCCGAAGTATAACAGTGCTTTTCTCAACAACCAGATCCTTAGGGAATATTTTAGGATGAAGTTTAACCTTGTAGACTCACACAAAGTTATAAGTGCATGGTAACAAATGGCTAGATACGACCACAGTTGTAGGCTTTGTAGCTCGCCATTTTTAGAAACTCCAAACCATTTCATACTCAATTTTGAGAGTTTGGTCTTGGCACGCAGAACGACTGCTTCAGCCTACGGGAAGCCTGACCTCTTGGCTTACTCACCTGAGTTGATACGGTAGGCTTTCTTTCATGGCAATGATCCAGGATTAATCTTATCATCTATCCAAACATTGTTCATAAAAAATGTGCTAGCCTTGGTAAGGTTTTAGATTGATTTTCTTCTGTTTTATTTGTTTGTATCTGCTTTTCAAAAACCCTTTTTTTTAGTATGCTATGTTATTTGCTGTTTGACATGTGCATATATAAAACCGTATTGGTTGCATCATACAAAAATAAAACAAAATTCTAGCTGTAGACTTGAAAAATATAAAAAAAACGGTATGCACTAGAAAAAAAACACATACACGAAGGAAAAATAGAAAGAAGTGGGAAGTCAACATAGCATTCTGAAACAGAGATATTAGGACAACAGTGACATGTTTGGCTGTCTTCTTGCTCACAGACTGCAAAAATTGACAACAAAATCCCATCCCGTATCAGATTGCTGTGAGATCAATATTGGACATACATGTTAAAAAACAAAGATATAGCATGGCTTTTTGCAAACCTCTTTATTGATATTTATAAATCTAAGGAGACAGATATGATAGGTTATTTATAACACGCGTAACGGTTTCTAAGCATGGACCCGGGGATCGCACCTGTGGTGCTCTGTGTCGTCTTGCTTCCAATGCGAGCATGTTGCCCCTGAGCTATCCACCAGAGAGGGTAAAGCAACATCAAGCTTCATGGATAAACAGTGAATCATCACCTTATCGATGCTGAAAAGCAAGTGACTGGATTCTCTCATCACCCTACTGGTAATAATGCAGGCCAGTGCGATTGATGCAGACTGGTAAATACCTAGATTCAGATGGATTCCCAGTTGAATTTTTCAAACAATGCAGCCTGGACTGGAACTATTGCCCATTTTCTGGATATTGTTTAAGAATTGTCATCATTGCAAGGTGTCAATCATGAATTTAATTCCAAAACCAGGTAGATATATGGAAAAATGTAGTAGTTGAAGATGGATATCTCTTGTTGATGCCAACAGCAAAATCCTCACGGAAATTCTAGCGGAGTGAAGGGAAAACAAGATGTCCAACTTGTTATTCCCCGATCACACAGGCTTTGTCAATTGGAAAGATCTCAGCACAAGCCATGAGACTTAGATGGTGTATAGTGAAAAGACAGAAAAAGAAATCTCGAAAAAAAAAAAATCGCATTTTTTTCAATACATGTTTTCTTCGAAATGGGGGGGTTCCCACCCCCAACCCCTCTTTTTCATTTTTTTTTATTTTACCCCTTTTTTTTACTTACCTGACCCCAAAAATACATATAAATAAATAAATAAAAAATGCGATTTTTTTTTTCTGAGATTTTTTTTTCGATATTTTTGTCATTCGATATTTTTTTTTCGCCCTTTTGACTGACCACCGACTTAGATGACTCCCTGCACAACAGTCACAGCACACAGAAAACTCAGGAGCAGTCTTCAGCATTGATCAATTGAAGACATTTGACAATGCAATTTGGATCTTTCTACTTCAGGTACTTTCGTGAAATATTCATGAAAAAAAATAATACCATTAGATCACTTTTAACGATTCCAGAGCAAACATTTATGTGAACACGCTACTTTCAGAGGAAATCCAAATATGTTGTGGAACAGAGCAAGGTTGCCCAATACCGCTGCCCCTCTGCTGGTGTTTGACCCAGTAACGGAAGTTTGGAGAGTATTGGTGATGAAAACAAGGAATGTGTAAGTGAAAGCACTGCTATGGGCAGATGTTATTCTCCTGTTCATAACTTTCCAGCTCCAAATGGCAAAAGGGGTAATTTAGGCTATCAATAAAGAGACTACAACCACCTACAAATAAAGTGGTCTTGGCCTTCTATAAATCGATTGATATTACAAACCAATCCTGGAGCAAAATGCCAGGCTTCTAGAGATCACATGTCCTATATGCTGAACTTGGTACCCCTGGAGAAAGCAAAGTTAAGGAAGAGAAATGGAATACTAGTTTGGTTGTATTGGTACTAAGCACATTTTAATTTGTCCTGCCCGTATTAATGATCGTTTTAGAAAGACTGCTTAATTTCAGTTATTCAGACTTTCTAAGTAGACCACAGAATGCCTGCCTCATCCGTACTCTTATGCCCGTTCACCCCAATTCCTAGCCCACCTTAAATTCCTATAACCTACCACCCCAAACCATACCTTTTTCTTCTGTGCGCCCATCCTATCCTCTTATTTGACAGTTGCTCTCTGTTCATAGGGCCTACCAGGCACACGACAGGCCAGAAGATGGAAGACACTGGTGTGTCAGGGAAGTGTTTGTGTGACTGTGGGCCTCATTATGACCCAAGCGCTCCTGTAATGAAGGGTGCTGGCACGGGACCTATTATGAGGTTTTACCAGGCATCCTTACCGGGTCCCGCAAGGGAACCAGGGAGCTAATAACAGGCCCGTTATTAACGGGCTCGTTATTAGCTCCCTCCCCATTCCCATTGAGCCCTACGGGGCTCAAATGGGAATGGGGATGGGTTTTTTTCAATGAGGAATTACCGGGTCCTCCAAGGTTGGAATGACCCGGTAATTCCTCATTGAAGGAACCCAGTACTGGAACCCGGTATGGAGGCAGCCATGCCCTTTTTAAGGGCATGGCTGCCTCCATACTCGTAATGAGGCCCTGTGTGTCTGATGTAGGTGTAATATTTATTGTTTGGTAGGGGGTGGGAGAGTGAGTGGAAGATGGGTGGCAATATTTATGTGTCTTTTTTGAGGGTGAGGAGGAGTGTTTGTGGAGGGAATGGGTGGGGGCGGGGGAGCGAGTAAGTGTGTGTGTGTGTCTGCTTGTATTTGTGTGCGTTTGTGTGTATGTCTGAGGGATTATGTGGAAATGTGGGGGTCAGGCAGGGCGGTTTGAGGGATTTGAGGCATAAAACTCCACATTTTGAAGTAAATTCCAACCAGCTCGGCAGAGGAAGGGCAGAGAAGGGATAGCCCCCACCCACTAAATCATTATATATTCAAATATTGAAGGTCGCACAAAATTGGCTGAAAAAATTGGTCTTTATAGCACAATCCCAATGCTAGTTAAAATATAAGGGAATCCATTGGAACACCACAACCTTCACATTATAGAATTAACAGAAGATGTCAGGAGAAAAAAGTCACAATTAAATGATTCAAAGATCTTGCCAGGGAATTCTTCTGTCAACCTGGTGAAATTTGCAAAACCCTTCTCCTCAAAGCCATTAGTAATGTTAACCCTACAAATGACACGAACATTCCATGAAGAAAGACATTCTGATGTGCAACGCAAACACCTAATCATCTTCAGAGATTTGTAAATGTAAGGCAGCAGAAAACATGAAACTCTTCGACAAGCGCATGATGGACTTGGGGGAGCAGAAGCCACTTCAAATACTGACTGACAAGTCATCGCGTTGTACTGCCACCACTCTGATCCCAATTCACAACATCCCATATGCCAACCAAAGATCCTGTTCAGAATGCACAGGACTCCAGTGAATATGTTGAAACATTGCAGACACGATTTAGGATAACTGCTAGAGCTGCACCAAGGACAATGATGAGAAGGCCAACATGAGTTTCACCTGCCCCAAAGCAACAACATGTTTGACAGACATAATAGAAGCGTTACACTGGGGGCAATGCACACAGCTAACAGTGAAACTCTGAATATTTTCTGTGACATACCCGTAGAAACTGTAAGGATATTTGGCGTGTTACAGTACACAGTACAGCAATTGCTGTACTGTGTACTGTAACACGCCAAATATCCTTACAAAACACAGACTATTGCAGTTTCCCTGTGAATAAAAGGCCTTTTCTGTGGGGAAAAAGCTAATGCTTAAGCCCTGGAAATCAAGCAGGCCACTGACTGCAGAAACCCGGATGGGGACCCTTGATAAATGGACAATCATGAAAAGGGAAAGCCTAAGGAAAGAGGGAGACACATTCCAAACATTTGTAACAATTATTTGTTAGTTTATTCAGAATAATGACACAGCTATGGATGGCGTGATATGTCTTTGATTGCATGAGGCGATCTATAGAAATGCAAACTCATACGAGATCCACTGTTAACATGGGTTCCAAGTTGTAACTAAGTTATCTTTATGCATATGCTTTAGTTTTCCTTTTTGTAAAGTCTGCTGCATGGATAGATTAGAACTTTATTTGTGCAGGAAACTAATAATAAAACTCTCAATACAAATTGATGTTTTCTAGAGGCAGTTGATTTTCTTTGCATGGACTGCCAGCCTTGTGACAATTTCAATTTCACATGAAATACAATGGCCAAAGTTGATCAACTTGAGACTTTACTTAACAGCAAAGACTGCAATCACAGCAAAAGGGACCACCAGGTAGATCACAAACTTCAGGACTGGAATGCTGATTTACCTACTGACAATTGCCCATGCCAAAGAAAACTCCCTTATCATTTATGAAGATTAGCTATAGCCGGCCCTGGATAATCCCAGTACATGGGTTGCAGAGACAGCTCTAAGGACGCGTTCACTCTGTCCTTCAGGTCCCCACAAGAAATTCCAAGGATGCTGTGAATCTCCTTTGTGGGAATCCAGAAATGACTTGATTGACCACTTCTGGTACGAATAAATAGAGCACTAAAAGAAAGGATCCAGGAAGATTGATCAGGCCTCTGAAACTCTCCATGCAATAAGACAACAATGAGAGAAAACCACAAAAACCTGAAATATACAGCATATGAGAAGGATAAAATAGCCTAACACGAGTTCCATGATTTGGGATTAGTGAACACTTTCAAAGCCTTTACTTTTTAACCTGCAGGAAAAACAAGCAAGTCGCTTGCCTGGACTGCCTACTTAAAATCTGTAAACGAAAATAATAAAGGGGCCAAATAAGTACTTTGAATAGCAGTGTAATGGAAACCCCATGGAGAACATTCAGGTTTGCCTCCACTTTTGCCAGTGAGGGAATCTCCTGACTCAAATAACAGGAGGTGAAACATCAGGGTAAATCAGAAGTAAAAGTAGAAATTATTGCATTCCAAAATCATTATGCCAACAATGTTATATCAACATAAGAACGATTTTTAAGAGAAAGGCTGTATGTAGTGTGAAACTCACATCTCACACAGTTGTTAGGATAAATGCAGGAAGGGGATCCAGCATTCAGAGTCTAACTATCGAACCCTGCTGGAAGAACACCCTGTCCCTACAACGAGGCGCCTATCCCTAGGCAGCGTGATGTGCAGCGCCTATCTAATAGGGATAGAATGGAAGAAAAAACTGTCCCTCCAATAACCAAATGTATGGGTACCCCAACCTGCATTGGTATTTATTAAGAAAGAATGAAAAACTGTATCTAAAAACGTGCAGCCAAGGAAAAACCACAACTCCTATATGTCCAGGAATGACAGAGCTAGGTATTAGATCACTGTCATTCACAGCTAAGAATAGCTTGCATGAGTGCTTAAATGACCCTGGGAATTTCTATACCATGTTTGATTCACCCATAGGCAATTTAGTCAAATCTCATGTGGAGAAGTGGTTGTAGAGAATAGCCTAAAATAGGGGGCATCATAAATGTGGTGTTGATGATGCCTACTAAATATAAAGTACTATAGAAAACTGTCAGAACATTGAGATAATTGTGGGGATTTGATCGACTCTGAGTAAGTGATATGCGGATCTCCAACTTCTGTGGGTTGCGCCATTTTTGGTGCTCCCGAACCGGCAGTGTATCTGGACTCTACCCCTTAATAGGGATCTCCTCTACTTTCTTTTCTCGGGTCGTTATGACTCACTTGGACTTGACTTTTACAAGCCTTGGCATTCAGATTGCTTAGCATCTCCCTATGCCCACCTGCCTTTTTGATCAATCGCTTCGCCCTGAATATTTAGGCTTTAGAATTCGGATGGTGCACACACTCGGTTATATACGGCTGGGGATATGCCCACTCTAAGATGGTGGCCAGTCACACTGCTGCGCATGCGTGGCGTCGCCGTGGAAACCTACAAACAACAGTCACAGACAGCCCCCTGCGAATGCGCTGGACGACTGGTCTTCTCGGTATACATCGCACTCGCTACGAGGTGAGTGCACACACGGACGTTTTCGTCCATAGTGTTGTCATTGTTGGATGTGTCTATACTCACACCCAGATTTGTGCGTCTCGAAACGCCCATTGCTTTTTTGGAACGCCGGTGGATACCGGTTTGAAATCAAGCTAAATATCATTACGCTACACGGCTGCACGTCTCCGGACCCAGGTTAGGTGGTACCTGGCCGCTCCATGCAAAAAATGTATATGCCCCTCTGTGTTGCACAGTCTTGAAGGTTCACTCTGGGGATGAGACTTAGTTGGTTAGATACCCCTTTGTAGGTTTGATTTAATTAAATCCTGTACCCCATTTTAACGTGTCTCTATGTTGTGCTAGGAGTCGCTTTGAGTTTGTAGTGAGTTATTCACTACGCATGAAGTTAGGTTCTCCCTATTTAATATATGCATACTTTCTCCCTCCCCGTGGGATACTGGAATACTCAGAGTTCCACACTTACCTGCTACTGGTCCCAGTCGTGCACTGAGGTCCCGTAAAGTTTGGTCCTACGAATTGACAACACCTATTGTTGATGGATTACAAGGTTAGTGTTCTAGCCTTTATTGCTAGTGATTGAATTAAGGTCTAGTATGTTAATTATTAGTGATTATATCTTTCTGTTACTTTCTAGAGATCTAAATTGTGAAACATTATGAAGAATGGGAACAAATAGTTACCTTAGCCCTGAGGATGGATTCTGTGATAATCCGAAACGCGTTGGCAAATGATTGAATCTAATGGTGCTATTTGGAATGTGTTTCAGAGACTTCAATGAGTTCATAAAAACGCTAGTGTGAATGATGTAAACACTAGTTACTTATGTATTGATTTGAAAACATTTGGTGACTTCTGTTGTGTTTTGGAAAATTGCTATTCTTGTTGTATTAAAACACAAAAACCTATGCTTACAGCTTTGTTAGAACATTTTTGTAGTTAATATATCGGCTCCATTGCCAGTACTTCAAGTTTACTATGAATGAGCACCTGCTCTCTACTTGAGAGCTATGCATATTAATTACTTATGACATAGTGAATTGCTCTAATTACCTACGGGATATCATCCCGTGAGGAGTGCATATGGGGTTACCGTGTGGAAACTCACGGTTTTGTTTGTCCTGGGAATTTCTATACCATGTTTTATTTACCCATAGGCAATTTAGTCAAATCTCATGTGGAGAAGTGGTTGTAGAGAATAGCCTAAAATAGGGGGCATCAAAAATGTGGTGTTGATGATGCCTACTAAATATAAAGTACTATAGAAAACTCACAACTTGTGAGTCAAGCAGTTACTGATAAATTTCTTTTAAGATATCACGCCCTGTTATTGGGGATATCTGCAAAAGGTCATGGGTCCACCCATGATCGAGAGGTCCACCGGTTTCGATGGGATAAAGTGATTCCAACCATCTTCTTCAGGACCGCTTCATCAATTTAGCATTAAGTCATCTTCCAACCATGCCCAGGTAGTGGGGGCACAGGGTGGGATGGCTAATCCATCTCCTGCACTGGAGATAAAAGGCAGATGCAACAAACAGGGTGTCAGTGTACCCGGTTACTAACCCTAACTAGAAACACCACTAGTGTGTAGGTGGTAAGGGTTTTCATGGGAGGTATTTAAGAATGCAGAGGAATCAGGGGGGGCTATCAACTAGGCTGTGCTACTGGCTATGTAGCGTGGCATGAAATTCAACCACTCCAAAATACTAAGCGGGGGGAGCAGGGGCGGGGAGGGGAAAGGACCAGGAGTATCAAGGGAGAGCCCCCTCCATGCACGTGCCACCAGTTCACAAATGAAAGAATATGCCCACCTGAAAAACTTGTTAGTCAGGGTGCCAGTCAGGCAGTAGCAAATGCCTGTATTGATGTCAAAATACTGCAGGGGAGGCGCAAAAGACAATAACCCAATACTGGATATTAGCGCGTTAGGGAGCAGCTGCTCACATGCTGTGTACTGGGCACTCGATTGAGCCGCTTACCTGCTGGATCGCTGGAAGCTAGCCATATTGCAGCCATCCAACGGAGGAGAAGATCGTGTCTGCAGCCGTGCGTACCAGGAAATCTACTTCCTGGTCGCATGACGCAGTGTGTGGGACTAACCCACATGAGCCAATCCTGGCCATGCACGGCATCTGTCGTGTATGTAGCACAATCACGGACTGAATGCGTGTGCAGGGGGCTGGGAGGGAGTGAGAGGGGGGCGGGCAGTGGGCAGTGGGCGGGAGTGGGGCTCCAATCAGGCAACCCCAAGAGGAGGCTGGAAAAAGGGCCGACCCATTGTCAGTGGGTTGCGCAATTTTGAACCAGAAAGTTGCATATGGCAACCAAGGAGCCCAGAGCTGGATCCAATCAGGCGGCCCCAAGAGGGGGCTGAGAAATGGGAGACCCCATTGTCAGTGGGCAGCGCACTTTGAACCAGAAAGGTGCATATGGCAACCGAGGAGCCCAGAGCTTGGCCACACTGGTGCATATGACGCAAAATGCAATAATTGGGAATAAGGCTATGGGCCTCATTACACGGTAGGCGGTAAGGGTTTACCGGTACCGGTATTTTACTGGTACCGGTAAACCCATACTGCCCTACTACGAGGTCCCTTTGCGGGTTGGGGAATTTAACACCTGCTTTTTGCAGGCCTTAAAAACCAACTCGCAAAGGGACCTGGGAGCAATTTGCGGTGCCGTAATTAGCGCCTTCCCCATTCCCATAGAGCCCTATGGGGCAAAAATGGGAATGGGCAAGGGCAATGGGGGAAGGGGGAATTACCGCCCCACCAACCTTGGAATAGGGCGGTAATTCCCCTTTCCACCAAGGTGGTGCCGGTATTTTACCGGCATGGACCTTGGTCCACCGCCATCCGTGTAATGAGGCCCTATATCTGGTCAGAACAGAAAACGCTGGGTGTAGGAAAAGGGGGGTGGGAGAGGGTGTAGGTACACCCTGTGGGGGTCATCAGGGCTAAGTGGGCAAAGCTAAGAGGTGTCCACTGCTGAGGATAACGCTACAGGGGTGAATAGAACACGACTGCCAGGAATGCCAAAACCATGGCAAAGAAACAGCGGAAGCTCATGATGGGAAGTCATCGTATTACAGCAAGGTCTTGCCTTTGAATACATTCGTTGAGGCCTCTGTGACATGTGTCTAGTTTGAAAATCCACTTCTGTTCAAACCTGAACAGAATATCGTGGAAATTGCCCCCTCGTGTTGGTGGTTTAACTTTTTCAAGGATGGTCCATTTGAAGCTGTCTGATGTATGTCCCTCAGCTACAAAATGGGAGACCAGGGGGGCCGTTATCTTCCCTGTCCTGATGCAGGAACGATGTTCAATCATCCTGTTTTTGGCTGATCGAGCTGTCATACCTATGTATCTGAGCCCACATGGGCATGTGATCATATATATGACACCTTTGCTATTGCAGTCGGTAAAGAGCTTTTACACCCATGCAGTGTACCAGCCTATCTCGATGGTGGTGGATCTGCTGGTCTGTGCACACATGGAGCATTGACCACAGGGTGAATGTCCTGTCTGTGGATTAGAGTTCCACAGAGTGGTCTGGGTGGGTTGATGAGGAGACCGCAGGCTGTTCACCAGTTTGTCACTCACATTCGATCGTCTCTTGAGTGCAAAGCAGGGTTCAGGTAGGATAAATTCCCTGGTGGTGAGAATGGGCCACAGTTTTTTATTTCTCTTTTGATTTTATTCAGAAGTGGTAAATAACTAAAGATTGCCGTAATGCATGTATCATCCTCAGTTTTTCTGTGTTGTTCCAAGGTAACAGATCTAGGGATATTTTTGGCCCTTTTGTAGGTTTGTTGCACAATCCTGCGTGGGTACCCTCGTTTGGAGTGTTGTTTTTGTAGACCTCTGGCCTGGGACTTGTAATCTGTGCTGTTGGTGCATAACCTCCAGTAGCAGAGAAATCTGCCGAATGGGAGGTTGTCCTTTAATGCGCTTGGGTGTTAATTGGAATAGCTCAATAAAGAGTTTTTATCCATGTTTTTTTTGTAAACCTTGGAAATCAGGCCGCCATTGGATACATAAATAGCCAGAGCCAAAAAATGAGTTTGGTTTTTGTCCATTTCGAGTGTAAACTTGAGATTTGGATTCTGGTTATTCAGCCATTGATGGAAAGAGAGGAGATCGTCTTTGGTGCCTCCAAAGATCACAAAAATGTCATCAATGTAACGCCGCCAGGTCAACAGTTGGTCATCGAATGGGTTGGTGTGTGGATAGATATAAGTGTTTTCTAAGCAATCAACATATAAATTGGCCAGGTTAGGGGCGAAT
This sequence comes from Ambystoma mexicanum, assembly GCF_040938575.1. Taxonomy (NCBI): domain Eukaryota; kingdom Metazoa; phylum Chordata; class Amphibia; order Caudata; family Ambystomatidae; genus Ambystoma; species Ambystoma mexicanum. Next base: position 1,409,373,553 of record NC_090935.1, read on the forward strand.
GTCGCGCCCATTGCCGTGCCCGAGACCTTTTGGTCGAAACATTGATTAAACAAGAAAAAGTTTCTTGTCAGTGCAATTTCGGCTAAGTGGGCTATAAAGTGAGATGGAACTCCATGCCGTTCTATGCAGTTCTATGCCCAAGGATAGTAGATTGCGCAACATATTCAGAGTGTCTTGCTGTGGGATTGTAGTATAAAGGGATGTCCATTGTTACCAACCAGTCTCTTTCTGCATCAAAGGCCAGACCGTTCAGAAGAATAAGCATGGCTGTTGAATCCTTTATATAGGATAGCATTTTTGGAATCTCGTGTTTAATAAAGAAGTCAACGTATTGAGACAATGGTTCGAGAATCGAGTTGATGCCAGATACAATCGGACGGCCAGGAGGGGGCATCAGTCCCTTATGTATTTTGGGTAGAGCATACATCACTGGTGTTCGGGGATGTGTGGATGTAAGAAAAGCTGCTTCCTTCGAGCTAATCTACCCTTCGGACTCAGCTTCCTCAATAATGGATGCAATAAGTAGCTGTAAACCAGGGGTTGGGTCAGTAGCAAGGACGTGATAACTGGTGTGGTCATTTAGCAGGACTTGTACCATCTAGTTGTATTCTGTGGTGTCTTGAATTACGATAGCCCCACCTTTGTCAGCGGGCTTGATGGTAATCTCTGTATAGATTAATAACAGGAGACACCTTTATTGGAAACCATCAGGAAACTCTTCCTGGTAAGGGACTGATATCCAGAAAGCACAAGAGAGATAGTTCCTGCAAGAAGCACTGGGGCTAAGGAAGGGGCATTAATCAAAGGTCCCCCCAAAGGAATGCATGTTTCCAAGCTGCAATAACAATAAAAGAACATCACAAACAAGACCACACACAAAATCTAATGAGATGTAATGACCATAGATACAAGCCTGAGGGAAAAGCCCCACAACTTTAGACAGACACATTCTCAACACTGAAAAATCACTGAGAACTCCACCGTCCACTGCAGATTCACTAATTCGGCCTTGCTTCTTTGACCGTCTCCACAACTTTCCCTACAGACTGAAGCACGTGTTTGCACATACAGGCGTGTGCACCATAGTTTGCAACCCTCAAACAGACAGTATTAGACTTGCCTGTAAACCATAAAGATATAAGTTAACACACACCTTTGTGCACATATGTACTGCCTAGATATCTGGCAGGGCTAATACATGTGCTCTCTCCTGTTTCATCTCATGTACTCACTTTGCTGCCAGCAGTAAGACGGGCACCAGTTCATGTCTGCTGCATCAAGCACTTGATAGTTGAGTTATCTATGCCCAGAGAAAAAGACTTTAAGCAATACATATTGAAAATAATGAAATACATGTAAAACATTTCTGAGGAATGTACTTGGTAAAGTTTCTTTCTTGCGAATGTACACGTGGAAATGAAACATTTTCATCAGTTGACATGTAACAACATATATATCTGCCCTGTGAAAATAAATGCACTTTAAGAAAGGCACACAATAGCTATGCCACTATGAAAAACTGGACACCCTTGAAGGTTGTCTCCCTGGTAGAAGGAGGGTCCCTGGCCCTTTTCAAGGAATATGACGTCCTCAAAATGACTAACAATATGGGCGTTATCCCATCTGCAATTCAATCTTCTCTAATGCCGCTCTTACTGCCAACGTACGAAAGTCTTATGCGCACACTTTTGCACATTATCTTACAGTTCATGCTGCCTCTCATGCCACTGCCCTCATTAATGTACTGATCCGGCTGTTGCCACTGTTACGGCAGCTGTCCACTCCTAATACAGGTCCTTAGACATCTGCAAAAGCTACCACCATGTATGCAGATCACCGCTCCCAGGCGTACTGATACCACTGCCATTGCACCACCCATATTTGTAACAATATACATGTTCTGAGTGAGGCGAATGTTACCTTTGTATGTGCGGATGTTGCCCATATTTGTCCTGATGTTCCCACCATTGCTGTCACTGCTGCCTTCATTCCCATTATATCCACGCTGGACAATGCTACTGCAACTACTATTTGTGCTGTTGTTGCCCCCATTTGCCCTAACACGGATGGATACCTGAACGCCATTACTGCTAATATCCCTAAGGCATCTCTGATGAACAATGTTTTTTTTAAAAAATATTTTTCTTTTATTTTGAAGTCAAACAAACACAATACAACTGTTTCAAAACATAGAAAGCATCATTAGACCAACACATTTTCATTAGAATTCCCCAACTCCCCCCCCCTTGAACTAGAGCCGGTTCTCACATGTCATTTACAGGAGCATCATCGGGTAGCACAGTACTTAGGCAGTCATCATCCGGGTCCTCTGTTCCGTTGTTACCCTGATGAGAGTTTGCCATAGAGGCACCAAGGGCCCTACTTCCTCTTCGCCCCCCCTAGTGACCGCTTCAAACCAGACTACAGATTCAGCTTCCGCCCACCTCAAGAGGTCCACCCACCATAGCTACACCCTAGGTCTGTGGGCCGCCTTCCAGCCCATGGCAATCCTGCGCTTGGCCAAAACACAAGCCAGGTCATTCATCTTGCTTATGTGTTTTGAATGTCGGGGTCTAGGAAAAAGCCCAAGCATGCATGACCAGGCTGATTCCACATCCAGCACCACCCCCCCACCAGCCAGTTTCGTCTTAACCTCGTCCCAAAATCTGTACACTTCCGGGCAAGCCCAAAACATGTGTAGCAGTCCTGCATTCACCTCCCCACACCTGTGGCATTGCTGCGTAGCTGGTCCCCCAAACTTTGCAATCTTCCCGGGAGTTAAATAAGCCCTGTGGGTAACGTACAATTGAAGCTGTTGGAATCTCGCGTTCCGGGACACCTTTTTATGGTACCTCTGGGCCCATTCCCATTGCCCATCTGTCATGGGTCCTCCCACCTCTTCCTCCCAATCTTGTCTCAATTGAAGCAACTCCTTCCCTGCCCTTACTCGCAGGAGCTCGTATATCCTCGATATTTCGTGCCCACCCTCCAATACATCATACATAGTTTCCAGGGAGGCGTCAGGGTCTTCCGCTAGCACTGTCTCGGGCCATCTTTCTCTAGTCTTTTTCACAAGCCTAGTGTAGGTTATATATTGGCCACCATGTACCCCCGTCTCTTCCTGCAACCTCTGAAAGTCCAATGCCTCCCCTTCCTGCTATATGTCCCCGAGGGTGGCCAGGCCTATCTGTTCCCAGTATCTACGGACCGATTCAAGTAGTTGACAGTCGCTCCTGCACAGCGCCGCCAAAGGGGCCTGCTGGGAGTACGGCTCCGAATACCCCCCAATCTTCCATGTCCTGTGCCAGATCTCCCAGCCCAGCCTCAGTAGCCGCCCCCTGCCCACCAGATTGTCTCTGCGCAACCACACCACTTCCATCAGAAAGTATGGGGCTGAGTCTCCACGCAGAAGCCTAGCTTCCGCCGAGTCTTCAGCCGAAAGCCACCTGGCCACATACTGCAGCTGCCCCGCCAGGTAATAGAGTTCAAAATTAGGCAGGCCTATCCCCCCCTTGTCACATGGGTTCTGGAGCTTCCAGAGAGCAACCCTATTCCTAGAGCTGCCCCACACGAAACCCCTACACACGCTGTGAAGTTTCGCAAATAGGCTCCTAGGTATCAAAAACGGGACATTCACGAAAAAGTGCAAGAGTCTTGGCAGGACCACCATCTTGAGCAAGGCCGCCCTCCCCTTCATGGTCAGGGGCAATCTAGACCAAAATACCATGCTGTTCTTGATCCCCTCTATCGCTTTTTCCGTGTTATGCTTGTGTTCTGCCTCGACCCTGTGGTAAATATTTATTCCCAAATACCTAAATGTCACGGGCTGCCATGGTATTGGCAGGACAGGCAGCCTCTGTACCGGGACATTCCTGTATCTGCCCAAAGGAAACAGACTAGACTTTCTAGGGTTCAGCAATATGCCCGAAAGGGTGGCGTACCGTTCTATTACCTCCAGCACATACTGCAGGTTTTCTTCTGGATAACGCAAATAAAGGAGCATATCATCCGCATATAGTGATATCAGGTGCCCTCCACTGACAGTGCTTATGCCCACCTCCCCATATTGTTGTCGCAGGCATATTGCCAGCGGCTCTAATGCCAGTATATATAGCATGGGTGACCAGGGGCATCCCTGTCTGGTCCCCCTGCAAAGTTGCCAGGTATCTGAGACTGTGGACCCTGTTTTGACTCTCGCCATCGGGGTGCTGTAAAACAACTGGACCCATCTGAGGTATCCAGGTCCCATTCCATACCCCTTCAGGACTGCTTTCAGCCAGGGCCATCGTACCGAGTCGAAGGCCTTGACCGCGTCTAACGACACTATAGCCAACTCGCCCGTGTCCTCCTCAGTTTGATCAATGATATGGTGTAGCCTCCTGTGGTTATCGGTGATGTTCCTGCCTGGAACATATCCCGTCTGATCTGGATGTATCAGTTTCCCAATCACCTTCTTCAGTCTATTAGCCAGCACTGCCGTAAGTATTTTGCTGTCCTGGTTAAGCATGGACAACGGTCTGTAAGACCCGCACTCCACGGCCGGCTTGCCTGGTTTCAAGAGTGGGATGATCACAGCCTCGCGGAGGGACAATGGGAGTTCCCTCTGCTCATAGGCCTTGTTGAAAGTGGCAAGCAGTGGCTGAAGCAGCTCTTGCTTGTATGTTTTGTAGAACTCACTAGGCAGCCCATCCGAACCAGGCGCCTTGCAAGTGGGCAAATTCTGAATCACCACCTCCAGCTCATCCGAGGTGACGGGTGCGTCTAACTCCGCGCGTTCTAGGTCATCCAGGGTGGGCAGTTCTATGTCCTCCAATGTGTCCAGTATGTCTTGACACATATCCTCCCCCGTGTCCTCACACAAGTGTCTGTAAAACTTAAGGAACTCCTCATTTACCTCTTCCTGGGTGTTGCAGATGCAACCACTCTCATCCTTAATCTCACTGATCACCGAGCAGGGGGTCTCACTCTTATACAGCCAGGCCAGCAGTCTGCCCGGCTTGTCGCCCCCTGCGCGTATCCTCTCTGTATATTTCCTGTAATTGAGTCTGCATAGCCTATCCCAGAGTGCGCTGCAGGACAACTGTAGCTCCTTTACTTTGGTTCTGTTATCATGAGCGGTGCTCTCACAACGTGTGAGATCCTCTAGCTCCCTTTGCGCTTCTTGGAGTTACCTTTCGATACCCCCCTGTAGCCCCTTAGCTTTGGAAATGGCTACCCCACGCACCACCACCTTAAACGCTTCCCACACTGTGCCCACAGAGCTTACGCTTCCCGTATTTATATCAAAGTATTCTTCGATGGCATCCCTCAGGCCCTCCCGAAACCCATCGTCCTGCAGAGCCTCGGTCCTGAGTCTCCATGTAGGGATCCGTGGTCCTGGGGGCTGGTGTCTCCAGTCTACTACCAAGGGCGAGTGGTCAGATAGTACTCGGGCCTTGTATTCCGCTCCCTCTATGTCTCTCACTATCTCGGCTGTTACAAACATGTAATCTAACCTTGTGTGCAAATCATGTGGCACTGCAAAGTGTGAATACTGCCTATCCGTGGGATGCAGCCTTCTCCACGCATCCTCTAGGCCTAGGTCTTTCAGTAAGGTACCCAGTGCTTTGGCAGCCGGTGCCGTTTTCCCTACCCTGTCCTTGGAGCTGTCCATTCTGGGATTCACGGTACATTTAAAGTCCCCCCCCCACACTACCGTACCCCCTGCCAGGGGGCCAAGTTTACTGCAGAGGGTCCTAAAGTAAGCCGCTGTGTCATCATTGGGGGCGTACAAATTTATGATATGCTCTTCCCTGTTTTCCAAGAGACCCGTTACCACCACCATTCTACCCTCCGGGTCCACCGTAGAGTCAAGCACCCGAAACGGCACATGAGGCGCCACCCAAGTAATGACCCCTCTAGCGTACGCCGAGTACGCCGCCCCCACAACATTGCCCTTCCATTTTATCCTGTCCACGACCAGCCTTTCCCTGGTAAGGTGGGTCTCCTGCAGCAGGTCTATGTCTACACACATCCTCTTTAAGTACAGCATCACTTTATTACGTTTCAGGTAGCTGTTAAGGCCCATTCCATTTACATTCCAGGTCACAATTCTGAGATTACCCGATGCCATCTGGTCGGACTATCCCCATCCCATCCCTTCCCATAATGCTCCCTGTGCTAGTTCGTTTCCTGGCTCTCTCCCTTCTATTCACAAACAATACCCCCCCCCCAACTTCACACCACTGCACACAACTCCCCCCTCCCCCCTCCCCGTAAACTCCCAACAATAGCCCAGCTCCATCCCTGGATCTCAGGCCTACCCACGTCTGGACCTGTCTCGTATCCGAGGACAAGGACCCTGCGGAGCGTCACCTATCTAACAGTGACCTAACTAAGTGTACTACTATTGGGTTCAGAGGGTGCTTCCCAGGAGCTCCCAGTCATCTATTTAGGAGAAGTGCATTCAACGGGACCCGCTGGCAGATACCATGACTTCCTCCCCACAAGTACAATATCGTACTATATTCCAGTCCCAATGTCATAACTATGGCCTCATGGGTGCCTCAGCAACGTGCTACTTATCTCCAGCCGCTTCTGTCTGAGCATCCGGTTCCGGTCGGCGTCTCAAAGAAGAGGGATCTATTCTTATAAAACACCTTTAACCTAGCGGGGTAGAGCAACATGTAGTGATGGCTTGCTTCTCTAAGCCTCCTTTTCACCGTTCCAAAGTTCATTCGACTCCGCTGTACAAGCAGCATATAGTCCGGATACGCCGTTATTTTCGCTGACCCCCTTTCTATCGTACCTCCTTTTCAGAAATATTCGAGGAGCTTTTCGCGGTCACGATAGTTCAAGATCTTCGCGATCAACGGCCGCGGGGGGGCTCCTGGGGCCGGTCTCCTGGTCAGGGCCCTATGCGCCCTTTCAAACGCGAACCCCTGGGTCAGCTCCCCGCCTGTAATCTCCTGCAAGAGCATGGTTTCAACGTATTCCGTGGGGTTCGATCCTTCCATTCCCTCCGGAACACCCACTATGTGAATGTTGTTGCGCCTGACGCGCCCCTCTGCCTGCTCTGCTCTGTCCTCCAGATTTCCCACTCGTTGCACGAGGGCATGAAGCTCCTTAGCATGTGCATTGCACGCCTCTGTGGTCGGGGCCAACTCCTTCTCCAGTTCCCCAGTGCGCTCCGCGATCGTTCGCACGTCCTGTCGCAACAGGTTCACCTCTTCTTGGACCGCTCCGATCTTAAGGTCTAGGCCCTCCTGCAGCTCTTTCATGGCCAGGCCCAACTTCGTTTCCCAAGCCACCTTCAAGTCAGCAATTGCTGCCAGCACCTCCTGGATAGTAACCGGTGGGTCCGTCGCCGCCGCAGGGGCCTCTTTGCTCTTGCCCCCTTCCGCGCCCAGGGGCGACCTAGTGTAGGCCTCCATCGTGGGCTGCTTGATCCGGGGTCGCACCACCTTAGAGGACATCCTGCTGCGTCGGTTGGGCACACGCGCCCAGCTGTGTCTCTGGTGCTGCGGAGCACCTTGCGGGGTCCGCTCGCCGAACCCTTCTCAGCAAGGCTCCGCTGAACTCGGGTTCGCTCTGCTGGCATGCCACAATCCAGGGCCTCCTCAGTGGACTTGTGTTCTTGCCACCAGCCAGAGACGCATGCAACGTCCCTCTAGTTGGGCTCGCCCCGCTCCGGCCGGCTCTGTCTTCCTCAGCTCCATGGACCATTTATGGCCCTTTGTCCACGAGCGGCCATCTTGGGTGCTGCCCTTCCACTGCGCGACCGCCACCTTCTTCGAAGACTAGTTCTGTGGATATGCAGTCTCGCTGGTGGGTAGGGCACTCACCATGTGCCCCCCACTTTCATGCAACATTGGATGCACTGTGGGCTCGAAAGTCCGCCGAAAACCATCACTTCTTCCAAGGGTCAAAATCGGATCCTCGGGAGCTCCTCCAAGGAGCGTCCTCTCACGTAGCCATCAAGCCACGCCCCCCCTCTGATGAACAATGTTAATGTTGCTTTTGTATGTTTTGATGTGGATGCTGCCCCCATTTGTTCTGACATGGCCACCAAGATGACCAATGCTGCCACCATGCCCACGATTTCCTTATTGAATAGTCCTACTACATCCACCGTAGTTGCGCTTGCTGCCCCCATCTGTCATGATATTGCCACGAGTACCACCCTAACTGCTGCCATGCCCAAGGCATCTCTGCTGAATACTGTCAATGTATCTACTGTATGTGTTGGCCCAGATGTTGCCCCCATTTACCCTGACATTGCCAACTGTGCCATCCCGACTACCACTAAGTCCAAGATATCCTCAATGTATACTGCCAATGCAACTACTACGTGTACTGACATTGCTATTGACTACTATTCTCCTAGTCCTGCACTCATTCCCACTAGCCTGCCCTCTGATACCTCTGCCACAATCAACCGGGCCACTCATAAATCATAAGTAGATGTTAGTGAACCCCTGTGACCAGCTCTCAATCTAGCTCTGATTAATGCTCTCTCTCTTCCCACCCATGCCCTAGACATCCATGACCTCTTGATAGTAGGCAAGATTCACGCCCTCGCCATCACGGAACGTGGCTACATGCAGCCTCAGGCCCTGCACTATCAGTAGCCATCTCATCAGGTTACACCATATTCAGGCATGACAGGTTGAACTTTAGAGGTGGGAGTTGCCTTCACAGCTAAAGAGCACCTACTCATTAGACAACTTAACACCTCACTTAACAAAACTTCCTCTCTCTTAAATTGACCACTTCTCCCACCAACACTATTACAGTCCATGTTGTCTATCAACCACCTGGCACGTGTCTAGTCCACCCAACTTCCAGCACATTGTCTAAACTACACAAATCCATGCAAGGCCAGGTCCTAGCCTAATTTGTACTAACAAACCTAGCTACTCATTGCCCACAACCATAATGAAAACCTCCCAAAAGTATACAGTACACTTTGCATTGAGCCTCCTTACTATCATGGCACTTGCACCCGTTGCCTCTTGCCCACCTAAAGATAGAAACATGAGACTAAGGGCTAGACTGTCCTATCTACACGAACCATCATCCTACCACACATTTAGGGGCTATACCAACCTAACTAACCCAACAAACAAACGTTCACAACACCCCAAGCCTGCTCCTCTGCCTTTAGGCGTCTCACCCACCAAGCAGCTACTATCTCAAGTAGCTACTTTAACTAAAAAGATGCAACCCCCTACTACCATACCAACTAGCACCCTCTTGCTAACTGGGTCCCTCATTAATGCTAGTTCCATGGTAGCCCACGCCACTGAGATTTCAGACACCCTAACTAATGAGAACCTAGACCTGCTGCTCATAACTGAAACATGGCTCCATGAGGCTGCTGGCCCTGCTATTATGCTAGCAATACCAGACGGCTACCAACTGCTAAGAGTTGACAGACCTAATACCAAAGGAGGTGGCTTAGCTATTATCCACAAAGCCAACCTACCCATTAGACTAGCCACTACTACTGCTTTGCAGTCCTGTGAACTCCTCATTGCCAAACTACAACTCTCATGTAACCGTACTCTCACCATCTATGTGATCTACAGACCTCCTGGACCACTAGGAACTTTCAAGGATGACCTAACTAGTATCCTGACCAACAATAAAAAAGACCATGCGCTAATTCTACTATTAGGAGACTTCAACCTTGACTTCAATGACTGTAATGACAAACATGCCACATCTGTCGCCACACTACTGCATGATTATGGATTAATGCAAAAAGCCACTACCCCTACACACTCTAAAGGTAGGACTCTAGATTGGGTTGGTGACTTGAACTGCAACATCAGTATCACCTGTATAACTCCTCAAATATGATCATTCTCTGCCTCACTTGACCTTACCCATCCTAAACCTATAATTATGGCCCTACCACTCCCCGCTAGAAGTAAAAAAGACATCACAGTAGAACAACTCCTTCCACACCTCCTCCCCACCCTTAACAATGTAGATAATATCACAGACCCGACCTTACTTGTGGAAACCTATAATAGCACCATGACCAAGGCACTAGATCTGATCGCCCCTACCAAAATCCGTAAAGGCAAACAACTTTCACGCCTGAATAACTGGTTCACACCTCAACTGAAAGACCTTAGAACTCAAAAAAGAAAACTGCAATCAATCTGGCGACACTCACCTACTGAGGAGAAAAAAATTAAGTTAGCCACCCATGCCATACAGTACAAAAGGAAATGATTAGCCCAAAAAAAAACACTTACAATGACAGAATAGCTAAAGCCAAATCTGACACTAAGGAATTATTCTCCGTCCTCCGTGAAATGGAATCACCCATACCGCAAACTGATAATACTCCTAAAAATAAGCTCTGGTGCACTAATATACAAAATGCCCTTGCCGGAAAAATCAGCTCTCTTCAAACCAAAATTGCAATCAAAAAAGCTGCCTTGCTATTGCCAGCAGAGCCTACTCCTAAGGTACAGCCTTCGCTAAACCAGCCCAATAACACTCCTCACCCCTTTAGATTCAAACAAATAACCATACTAGAGACAGAAAAAAATTATACTCTCCCTAAAGCCTTCTAATTGTAAAGGAGATAATTGCCCTGCTCAAATAATAAAAGATGCAGCGAGAGACCTAGCTCCCTTCATCTCCAAACTGATCAACGCCTCTTTTAAGTCTAACCTAGTGCCCAATAACCTTAAACAGTCTTAGGTCCTACCTTTGCTAAAAAAAAAAACTCTCGACCCTTCCATCTCGACAAATTACAGACCCATCACCACCGTCCCATTCCTACTCAAAATCATCGACAGGGTAGCCTACCTACAAATTCAGGACTACCTTGAAACTAACAACCTTCTAGGCCCACGACAATCCGGCTTCCGCCGCCTTCACAGCACTGAAACAGCCTTGATTGATCTTAAGACTTAAATTGACGAGTTGAAGGATAATGGAAAATTAGCTATGCTACTCCTCCTTGACCTTTCGGCAGCCTTTGACCTGGTAGATCATGCAGTCTTATGCAATCACCTCGGCTCCGCTGCCAGTTTTCAAGCGATGCCATTACCTGGGTACAATCCTTCCTTGCTAACCGGACAATGAGAGTCTTCTCCCCCCTAGCAGCTGCTGATCGGATACAAGTCTTCTGTGGTGTCCCCCAGGGATCATGTGTGTATCCTACTATGTACAACATCTTTACCAAACCTTTGTTTGACAAGTTGTATAGACTGGGTGTCATCTACACAAACTACGTTGATGACACTCAGATCCTCATCCCCCTTTTGGGTAACTTCTTGGAAGTCTTAGCTTTGGTGAACAAGATATATCTCCTCATTCAGGCATGGATGGCATCCCATGGCCTCTGTCTGAATGATGACAAAACAGAGACTCTGATTCTCGGCACAGAGACAGCGATTAAAAAACTTGACCAGAACTATGCCTCGTTTAACATTGACAACAATGTCATCAAAGTGATGCCTGCAGTCAAACCCTTGGGGTCTATCTGGACTCAGCACTCACTTTTAAGAAACAAATTAACTCCCTAGCTTCCTCCACAGCCTATACTTGTAAACTGATCCGAGCATGTAGACCATTCATAACAGAGGCTAGCTGTATTACCTTAGCTAATGCACTTATCATATCCAGATTGGACTATTGTAATGCCTTATATGTGGGATCTAACAAGTATATCCTTAACAAATACCAAACACTCCAAAATAACACTCTTAGATTAGCCTTAAACATTCCTAACAGAGCCCATGTCTCTACCTCCAGAAGGAATATCCACTGGCTAAAGATTAAAGACAGGATCACCCTCAAAACTCTTTCGATCACGTCCAAATGCCTCAACAATACAGCCAGGGCTTTAAGTGGGCAGGCTCCGAAATTTCGTTTTGAGGCGGGGCCCTGCCGGGGCCCAGTAATCTCCCCTGGCAGTCCCGGCCACTACACGAAAAGGCATTTTTTTCTACAGCCTGAAGCGCTCACTCGTTTGTGAGAACTTCAGGCTACAGAAAAAAATGCCTTTCAGCCATAATGTTGGCGCCGCACCTGTGAGGCATCCCTTTAATCAAGAGATTCCCGTCGGCCGGCGCCACCATTATGGAAAAAACGTGAGGCCGCTGAAAGCAGAGGCCTTGCTTTCTAAATACTGGAGCTGCCGCGCATTCGCGGGAGTTTCATTATTTAGGAAAAAGGCCTCTTCTTCCAGTGGCCTCACCCTTTCAGCCTTAATGGTGGTGCTGCCCCTCCCCAGCACCAAGAAAAGTTGAATTGTTCCTCGCGCTCCTAGCGCGGTGTTTGGCCTGCTCCTGCTCCCCCCTCCCACTTCCTGGTCTTCCTCTCCCTCCCCGCCTCCCTGCCCGCCCCCCCCCCCCCTCTGATTGGCTGTGTGCCTGCCTCCCCTCTGGCCTACTCGACGGCCGTTCCCCACGCTCGCTTCTTTCTCCAGCTGAGCGTGGAGAGCGGTCGCCGGTGGCCTGAGGGGAACAGAAGGCCTGAGAAGCCCTGCCTGGGCCTCCGTGAGTGTTTTGTTTTGTTTTTAAAAAAAGAAAAGTTGAATTGTTCCTCGCGCTCCTAGCGCGGTGTTTGGCCTGCTCCTGCTCCCCCCTCCCTCCCCGCCTCCCTGCCCGCCCCCCCCCCTCTGATTGGCTGTGTGCCTGCCTCCCCTCTGGCCTACTCGGCGGCCGTTCCCCACGCTCGCTTCTTTTCTCCAGCTGAGCGTGGAGAGCGGTCGCCGGTGGCCTGAGGGGAACAGCAGGCCTGAGAAGCCCTGCCTGGGCCTCCGTGAGTGTTTTGTTTTGTTTTAAAAAAAAGAAAAGTTGAATTGTTCCTCGCGCTCCTAGCGCGGTGTTTGGCCTGCTCCTGCTCCCCCCTCCCATTTCCTTGTCTTCCTCTCCCTCCCTGCCTCCCTGCCCGCCCCCCCCCCCTCTGATTGGCTGTGTGCCTGCCTCCCATCTGGCCTACTCGACGGCCGTTCCCCACGCTCGCTTCTTTTCTCCAGCTGAGCGTGGAGAGCGGTCGCCGGTGGCCTGAGGGGAACAGCAGGCCTGAGAAGCCCTACCTGGGCCTCCGTGAGTGTTTTGTTTTGTTTTTAAAAAAAGAAAAGTTGAATTGTTCCTCGCGCTCCTAGCGCGGTGTTTGGCCTGCTCCTGCTCCCCCCTCCCACTTCCTGGTCTTCCTCTCCCTCCCTCCCCGCCCGCCCACCCCCCCCTCCTCTCCCTCTGCCTATAACCTCCCCCCTCCTGGGCAGCCCTCTGCCCGGCAGCCCCCGCGGCTAAGGGCCCCAGGCCAAGGGCGACTCCTACAGTGCGGCTCCCTGTGTGTCTGCAGGTGTCCGCAGGGGACGCCAGGCGCCAGTTTCCACCTGTTCTCCGTTCTCCGGCCCACCCCTCCTACTCCTGGTTACATCCGCATGTGGCCTGCCGCACTGTATTCACAGTTGAGGTATACTAGGGTGCTTTTTCTCCCCTCGCAGGATTCTCAAACTTAGGTGGCCCGGTACCTAATACGCATTACTGTTTGCTCTGATTTGTGGTATACTAGGGTGCTTTTCTCCCCTCGCAGGATTCTCAAACTTAGGTGGCCCGGTACCTAATACGCATTACTGTTTGTTTGCTCTAATTGTGGTAACTTGTGCTTGCCGCTCACTTCCTGTCTGCGTGCTCTCGTTTCGTCTGTCTCCCCCCCCCCTCCCTCCCTCCTACTCCACGGTGCTCTCCGTCTCGCCTATCTTCTCTAACTGCTTCTCCATTGACTATCCTGCTCTCCTCACTAAATCTGGTAGGAAAAAGTTTAAAAAGGACATCCTGGTCTCCAACCCAGGCCTCCCTATCGCTGACACCTACACTAATGCCTGCTCTAAGGAAACTCTCACTGACATCCTCTTTTTCGTGCCTTCGCCTGACCTATGGACCCTTCATATGGTCTCTGTGCTCTCTCCTTTCTCCTCCTCTCCCATTAATGGTGGCACCCATTGGGATGTCCTCTTGGCCCCCTTCCGCTCCTCTAAGGCCATCATTAATGTCTACGCTAATGGGACCGTCTTTGTCCAAGGCCCTCAGGCCAACCTTCACCTCTTTGATAGACGCTTCCCACACCTCATCAACTTCCTCTCCTCTCCTGCTGTCCCCCCTCCTCTATCCTTGGCTACCTTGCCTCTACCCTCCCTCCCTGCCCCCTCTCGTGCTCCTTCTTCACCTCCTTCTTTAATACCTCCGCAGGGCGTACCTCTGATCTGTACCCCTCCCCGGAAGTTCTTCAAGGATGGCAGCCTTCTCCACATTGCCACACTAAACACTCGCTCTGCCATCAAGCACTCCGCCAATATCTGTCACCTTCTTGAGGAACTGGACCTCGACGTCCTTTGTCTCACTGAGACATGGTTCACAGCCAGCTCTGCCACCTGCTTTGACACACTCCTACCTGATGGTTACAAGATCCTCTCCATGCCCAGGCCCAACCGTGCAGGGGGGGTGTTGCCCTTATCTTCCCTGAGTGGATTCCTGCCACTGTCACTCCTACGCAGACCTACTCCTCTTTTGAATGTCTTGTCTGCCGACTCTCTCTCTCTCCTAGCCATTCCCTTACCGTGGCTACTATCTATCGGCCACCTGGTCAAATTTCCTCCTTCCTCTCTGAGTGGGCTGACCTCTCCTCCGCACTCCTGTCCTCAACCACTCAACTCCTCTTTCTTGGCAACTTTAACATCCACCTTGATGCCTCCAGTCCCCCCACTGGTCTCTTTCGTGACCTCTGCGACTCTCTCTCACTCTCTATTCTCCCATCTGGGCCTACTCACTCTGCTGGGCACACTCTTGATGCTCTGATCTCTTCTGACCTTCCCCTCTCCGTCCCTCTCTCCACTCCTCTCTCCTGGAGTGATCACTTTCTTCTATCCTCCCACCTCACCCTGCCTACCCCACAGGCAAAGCCACCCTCTTCACTGCCACCCACCTTCTCGGTCATCCGACCCATGAAGCGTGTGTCAGTTGAGGCTTTCGCTGCTACCTTCTCGCCCCCCCCTGCCCCTTCGGCTGACTCCCACCCTGACACAGCCCTCTCTATGCTCCACTCTGCTATATCTGTTACTCTTGATATCCTTGCCCCCGTCATGAGAATCCGCCTAAAGCCCAAAGCAAAATGTAACTCCTGGTATGACTCGGATCTCGCCACCCTAAAACGCAAGTGCAGGGTTGCAGAGAGGAAATGGCGTGCTTCATGTTCATCCTCTGACAAACTGGCCTGCCGCCTGCTCCAAAGGCAGTACCGGCTCTCCGTTCTCACCAAGAAGAGAGCCCTTATCCAAGCCCGCATCTCTGCGGCATCAAACAACTCCGCCGAACTCTTTAAAATCTGCAAGGAGCTGGCCAACCCTGTTGCAGTCTCTACCTCTCCTGTCCCCTCCCAGGCCCTCTGCACTGCACTGACCTCTCACTTCATCTCTAAAACTCAGGACATCCTGTCCTCGCTCTCCTCCTTTCACCTCCCTCCCTCCCTACCCGGCCCTTCCTCTGGCCCTTCTGCGGTCACCCCTCCTCCCTCTTTCTCTGCCTTTCCACCTTTCTCTGCTGACGAGGTTTCCAGACAAGTCCGATCTATGAAAGTCTCGTCTAAACAGGTTCACCCCTGTTCCTCCAAAACTATCAAGGACCACATCGACTCCCTGGCTCCTGCCCTGGCTGACTTCTGCAACCACTCCTTCGCCTCTGGAGTCTTCCCTTCCCCCCTCAATCACTCCCTTGTGCACCCTCTTCTCAAGAAACCCTCCTCCGACCCCTCCTGCCCGGCTAACTATCGCCCTATCTCCATCACTCCCTTCCTGGGCAAGCTCCTGGAGAAACTGGCCATCTCCCAGCTTAACCTCCATTCTGAATCTGTTGGTAGTCTTCATGACCATCAATCTGGCTTCAGAGCTGCCAGAAGCACGGAAACTGCTCTCCTGAACATCCGTGAAGACCTGCTCTTGAACCTCGATTCCAACACTCCGTGTGTTCTCATTCTGCTCGATCTCTCCTCTGCCTTTGACACTGTCAACCATGCCATCCTGCTCAACCGTCTCCGGGAAAACCTGGGTATCACTGGTCAGGCTCTGGCGTCGCTGACCTCTTTCCTTTCAAATCGACCCTCCCAGGTCCAACTGGGGTCCTTCCTCTCCGACATCTTTTTCTCCACCTGTGGTGTCCCCCAGGGATCTAATCTCTCTCCCTGGCTGTTCAACCAGTATCTGGCACTCCTTGCCCACCGCATCGCCGCTCTCTGCCCTAATTTCCAGTGCTATGCGGACGATACCCAGCTCATTTTCAGGCTACCCTCAGCCTCCCCCTCTCCTTCCCTCATCTCTGACTGTCTGTCTGCTATCCAAGAATGGTGTGCCGCCAATGACCTCTGCCTTAATGCCAGTAAGACTGAGATTCTACTCATCGGTACTCCCACTCCCTCCTTCCCTGCAGCTCTCTGGCCTGCCTCCCTTGGCCCCCTCCCTGCTCCTACCGGCAAGGCAAAAAACCTTGGGGTCATCTTCGACTCCACACTCTCCTTCTCTCCTCATATTTCTGACGTCGCCAAGAGGTCACACTACCAGCTGCACCTCCTCAGAGGTATTCTTCCCTTCCTCTCCTTCCCCCAGAAGCTCACTGTCTCCCGAGCCCTGGTTCTCTCGAAGCTGGACTACTGTAACAGCCTCTATCTTAACCTGCCTGCCTCCACTCTCCGCCCTCTGCAACTCATCCAGAACAGAACTGCGAGACTTGTCCTTGGCCTCAAGCCCAGGGACCGTATCTCTCCAGGACTGAAATCTCTACACTGGCTCCCAGTGGCTGCGAGGATAAAGTTCAAAACCCTCTGCATTGTCCACAAGGCCTTCTGGGGCCTGGGTCCTAAATACCTTCAACTCTCTCTTCCCAAATATCTTCCTTCCCGAGCCCTTCGCTCATCCGCCTCCAATTCCCTCAGGGTTAGCCGCTTCTCGAAGCATCGAGCTGGGGGTAGATCTCTCTCCGCGGCAGGGGCCTCCCTCTGGAACAGCCTTCCTGCCTCCCTGAAACTTGAGGAGAACCATCTCCGGTTCCGGAAGCACCTCAAAACCTTCCTCTTTGCTTCTGCTTTCTCTCTCCCTCTCCCCTGCTGAACAGCTAATAAATTCTTCACTGAAACTGCACTGATCCTGCAACTGGACCACTCTAAACGGCCTCGGTCCTGGGCCCAGCCACTCTCCACTTGCACTGATGCCCTGGAACCCCTTTGCACTGCGGGACTGTCTCTGTATCCCTACAGCCCCCCCCCTTCCCCAGCACTTGCTCTGCACTTACCTCGCACTTGCCACCAGCTGGCCCTATTTATTTATTTATTACTTTACGCCACTTACCTTGTACTGCACTTCCCCCCTCCCCTTCCCCTTGCACTTTTCCCCCTCCCCCACCCCTGCACTTGCGCGATCTGAATGACACCTGGCCTAGTAGGATCGTTGTCCGTCTCCCCTTGTCCCTCCCCTCCCTGCCTCGTCGCGCCTTGAAACACATGTGTATAGGCTCGTTACAAATACCATATCATATCATCATTTCATATCATCACCACCATTAAGGCTGAATAGGCAGGCACTGTCCCCTGCCAGGCAAGCCTACACAAAATAAATGCAGAGATCAGCACCCTCTCCCCAATAGGGGAGAGGGTGCTATTCTCTACGAAAGGCTGCCTGGCAGGGGTGGCAGTAGCCCATTGAGCCCGGGCTCGTCAAGGGGGCGTGGCCTAACGGGCCATCAAGACCCCCACTGTTAGGCCACGCCCCCTCGATGAGCCCTGGCTCGATTTGTAGTGCCACTTAAGGCACTGAATACAGCTCCTCCCTATCTAGCAAATAGAATCAACAAGAGAATCTCAATCCGCCCCACATGTCAAGGAGTTCCCCCCTTCTCACCTGAGTCCGATCTTTGCTGGATTTCTTGGTCGATGCCTTCTTGTGGACCGATCAGGTCTTGAATAAGGCTGCACGAGTCTCTTCCGACTCCAGCGTGCATTCAAAGTTCAAGGATGCAATGATCCAGGAATCCGGGAAATTAAGAAAGTGCACTACACAGCACACGATTCCGGGAAGTAAGAAAGAAAGGAGAGGGACTAGGAATGGAGTTAGTAGGGACAGAATCAGGGAAACAATACCGCGAGCTACGGAGCACAAGTCTGGTCGCTACTTCTCAATAGCATTGAGACGCGCAGAGCCGCGGGGGGCGTGGTCTATTAGTAGAACACGCTATGTCCAACGTGTGGAGGGAGGAAGGTGTTTCAGGCTGGACGCCCATGTTGGGAGTACCAGGGAGTGTAAGCCCCGTTGAGACAAGGACCAGGAAGTCCAAAAGGGGAGCGTTCTGTAGGTCATGACAGCGTGCTTCCTCCGAAGACCCGTTCCTCCAGGTTTGCCCGGGTGTATGAGGTGAAATTTTCTGAGCAGTCAAGGGGTCTTGAGATTAGAAAGTGGTTCCCAGGTGCTTTCACTAGGAGGCTATCCCTTCCATTCAACCAGGTATTGAAGCTGACCCCGTTTATACCTGGAGTCGCATATTCGGGACACTTCATATTCCAGTTGGTTGTCGACCAGCAGAGGAGGGGATCTACAGGATTTCCGGAAGGATTGGATGTAGGGTTTTAATAAGGATGTGTGAAAAACTGGGTGAATTTTCTTCCAGGAGTCTGGTAGTTTGATCCGGTATGAGACTGGATTTATAATTTCCTTGATGAGAAATGGACCATAGTACCGGGGGGCCAATTTGTTTGGCCGTAGATGTCAGGGTAGTAATTTCGAGGACAACCAGACTTGATCACTAATTGCATAAGAAGGCCCTGGTCTTCTTTTGGAATCTGCATACCTCTTAGTCTGTGTCCTGGCCTTCTCTAAGTTTTCTTTGGCCTTCTGGTGTACGCTGATGAGGGTTTCGATCCAGGAGTCGACAGTATGTACCGGTGTGGGATGAGGGAGAACAGAGGGTAGAACCGATGGATGGAAACCTTGGATACAATAAAAGGGACTGGTCTTAAGTGCTGAATGATCGGAATTGTTGTAGGCGAATTCAGCCACGGGTATCAGGAGCGACCAGTCATCCTGAACCTTGGTGGTGAAACATCGAAGATACTGTTCCAGGGTCTGATTAGCACGTTCTGTGGCCCCGTTGGTTTGGGGATGATAACCTGATGAGAGGGCGCGTTGGATTCCTAAAATGCGACAGCAATGTTTTCAGAATTGTGAGACGTACTGAGGTCCTCGATCATATATGATCTTGGAAGGAAGTCCATGTACACGGAATATGTGTTCCAGAAAGATTCCAGCAAGTTCGGACGAGGATGGTAGCTTACACAGGGGTGTAAAATGAGCCATATGAGTGAAAAAGTCAATGGTAACCATGATGGTCGTGTATCCTCGGGAAGGTGGTAATTCCACAATGAAGTCTGTAGCAATGAATTCCCATGGCCTTGCTGGCAGTATAGGTTGCAGTAGAAGACCCGCCGGTCTCTTGTTATCATGTTTATTTTTTCTGCAGATAGCACAGGCTTGGATGTACTGCTGTACGTCAGTCTTCATTCCTGGCCACCAAAACTGTCTTTGTATGAGGCAAAGGGTGTTGGTTATGCCACGATGTCCGGAGTGAAGGGTATCATGACAGAGGTTTATTATTCTTTGTTGTAATTTCTGTGTAGGAATGACCAGTGCATTGTCCTTGAATAAATATCCTTCCTTGACCCTTACATTCCATTGATTCTTCCTTGAAATATCCTTCCACAGATCAGAGGATTGGGTTTGCACTCAAATTTCTTCCAGGAGATTGACTGTTTGAGCTACAAAGATCGTGTGGGGAAACATTTTAGGGTAGGCCCTATCTTCAGTAGTTACATAGTCAGGACGTCGAGATAAGGCATCAGCAATCAGGTTTTGTGATCCGGGAACATGAGTGATGTGGGACTGGTACTGGGCAAAGAAGTAGGCCCAACGCACCTGATGACTGTTCCTACACTCCAATGACTGTAGAATTTGAAGATTCCGATGGTCCGTGCGGACCTGAACTGGATGTCTAGCACCCAGAAGTAGATGTCGCCATTCAGTGAAGGCTTGGCGGATGGCTAACAGCTCGTTTTCCAGGACGGAGTAGTGTGTCTCACTAGGAGTCAGGGTTCGTGAAAGGTAAGCAATGGGGTGTTCCAGTTTATCCTCAAATTCCTGCTTCAACACCTCTCCTATGGCATAGTTAGAGGCATCCGTTTCCACTAGGAATGGTCGATTTATGTCGGGTTGGGCTATGATGGGGGCTTGCGTGAACTCTGCCTCTAAATGTTGGAATGCCTCATCTTGCGGTGTAGACCAGATAAAGGGGGTGTCTTTCTTCAAGAGAGCAATGATTGGCTGAACGATCTCGGAAAAGGTGGATATGAACTTCCGGTAGTAATTGGCAAGCCACAGGAAGGATTGAACTTGTTTCACGGACGTGGGAGCGGGCCATGCCAGTATGGCCTTTACCTTTGAAGGGTCCATACCAATTCCTTCTGGGCTAAGAATGAATCCTAGCTAGTGAACAGAAGTAACATGAAACAAGCATTTTTCGGGTTTGGCTAAAAGTTTGTGTTCACGGAGTCGTTGTAATACTGCCTTTACATGTTCTTCATGCTTTAGAAGGTCCTTGGAAAAGATCAATATGTCGTCCAGATAGACAATGACGAAGAGGAATAACATGTCAGAGAACACCCTATCCATGAAACGTTGAAAAACTGCGGAGGCATTAGCTAGTCCAAAGGGCATGACTAGATATTCATAGTGATCAAAGGGTGTTCTAAAGGCTGTTTTCCATTCATCTCCTTCCCGGACACGGATCAAATGGTAGGCACCCCGGAGATCCAACTTTGTGAATATTACGGCGCCTCTCACAGCTTCCAAGATAGCCGAGATCAAGGGCAATGGGTACCGGTCTTTGAGGGTGCATTGATTTAAACCACGATATTCGAGGCAAGGTCTGAGTTCCTTGGTGTCCTTCTTGGGAACAAAGAACAATGAAGCACCCGCTGGAGATTTAGAAGGTCTTATGGTGCTATTTTCAAGGTTGGTATCAAGGCATTCTAGGGGGCCTTTTTCTCAGGTTCGGAAAAGATGAACATTCTGCCGAAGGGAATCACTGCTGAGGGATCTGTATCTATGGCGCAGTCTTCAGGTCTGTGAGGGGGTAAGGCCTGGACTATGGCAGTTGAAAATACATCAGCATATCCCTGATAGGCCTCAGGGACTTGTATGATATTGGAAACCATGAGTGGTGTTTGCTGGTCTCTTGGTGGTTCTTTAGGGGGTGTCAAGGAGGGATCCAGGAATAGACAGTGATACATACAAAACTCTGAGCCTAGGAATAGTGATCCTGCTGTCCAATTGATGTACGGATTGTGCTTCTGTAACCAAGACATACCCAATACCATGGGGTAATGAGCTGACTTAATGATGTCAAATCTAATCCGCTCTTGGTGATGGTTTATAGAAAGCTGGATCTCTTTAGTCTGCAGGTTTATGGGCCCTGAAGTGAGGGGTCTTCGGTCGATTGCTTCCACCGGCTGCATGGTGCT
Organism: Ambystoma mexicanum; assembly: GCF_040938575.1. Lineage (NCBI taxonomy): Eukaryota > Metazoa > Chordata > Amphibia > Caudata > Ambystomatidae > Ambystoma > Ambystoma mexicanum. The sequence continues at coordinate 1,409,395,120 of NC_090935.1, forward strand.
TCGTGTCTCGTATGGAATATGATGACTAACAACCCAATCTTGATCAATGAAAATTTCCATAGCTCCGCAGTCTACCAAGGCCAAAATGGAATAGGTCTTATTCTTGGAGGGTGATCGGAAGGCCTAAAGTATCACCAAATTGTTTTGTCCAGGAGAGTTCAAGGATGCAATTGATGTGAAGCAAACATCTCTCTCCCGAAGCTCTGCTCCATCTAGGATCGGGAGCTGGTGTTTCCCGAACTCCGAGGAGGGGCTAGTGGACACTCCCTAACCAAGTGTTTATCTGAGGCACAATACATGCACAAACCCGTATGAATCCTTCTCATCCTTTCTTGCGGGGATATAGGTCCACAGAAGGCTCCTATCTGCATGGGTTCTGGTTCAGTGACTGAGCCTGGGTTTGTGTCCGTCTTGGTGGTACTCTCAAAGGACACTTTCGGAGGATTTCCTCTGGATTTCTTCTTCTCTGTCTTCCTTTCCTGGATTTGAAAGTCTATTTGCAAGGCAAGGTCCATTAGTGCCTGGAATGAGTTTGGGCAAGCCACTCTGGCCAACTCATCCTTAATCTCCTCATCCAGTCCTCTCCTGAAAAGGGTAAAACTCCCCTCAGGGGAACAATCAGCTTCCTTGGCTAATTGCTTGAATCGGGTTAGAAAGGTGAGCATATCCTGGGATCCTTGCTGAAAGTCTAACAGGCGTTCCTGGGTACTATACACCTGCTCTGGGCGATCAAACATGGTTTTAAGGGCCTATATAAACCCATCATAGTCATCTAGGAGAGCATCGCCGGAGTTAACGAGGGGCGTAGCCAAGGTTAATGCATTTCCTGAAAGGTGAGAAATTATGAAACCCACTTTAGCCCTGGGAGTCAAAAAGTAGTAGGGCTTAAAAGTAAAGTGGACCAAACATGAATCCAGGAATCCACGAAGGGTTTTTGACGACCCATCGTATTTGTCAACTATGCCGCCCAGCAATACACTTTCTTTTGTGGCAGAATCACGGGATATAACCAATTGTTTGAGAGCTGCATTTTCCGCCTTGAGATTCTGTACCTCGGATGATAGTTCTTGCATGCCACATATCAGGTCCTGAACAGCCGCTTCCATGTCCATATCGAGTTTGGTCGGGTGGCGTATCAAACTGTCAAGGAGTTCCCCCCTTCTCACCTGAGTCCGATCTTTGCTGGATTTCTTGGTCGATTCCTTCTTGCGGACAGATCGGGTCTTGAATAAGGCTGCACGAGTCTCTTCCGACTCCATCGTGCGTTCAAAGTTCCGGGATGCAATGATCCAGGAATCTGGGAAATTAAGAAAGTGCACTACACAGCACATGAGTCCAGGAAGTAAGAAAGAAAGGAGAGGGACTAGGAATGGAGTTAGTAGGGACAGAATCAGGGAAACAATACCGCGAGCTACGGAGCACACGTCTGGTCGCTACTTCGCATTAGCATTGAGACACGCGGAGCCGCGGGGGGCGTGGTCTATTAGTAGAACACGCTATGTCCAACGTGTAGAGCGAGGAAGGTGCTTCAGGCTGGACGGCCATGTTGGGAGTACCAGGGAGTGTAAGCCCCATTGAGACAAGAACCAGGAAGTCCAAAAGGGGCGCGTTCTGTAGGTCATGACACCACAAGAATGATTAACGCGTATACCTTGTTGGTGCCTAGATATAAAAAGAGTACAGCTGGTGGCACTAGCTTTCCAGTCATAGCTGCCCAAACCTGGAACAAACTCCCCTTAGAACTTAGAAAGGACCAACCCTACCTAGGTTTCAGGCGCAAGGTTCTTTCATGGATATGATCTAATGACATCTAATGTGATCACCGTCTTTTACTAGAACCACTCGTCCTGAGTGACACCTCCCGACTATGCCCTTTGTTAACTTGACCCCCCCATAGGGACCTCCGACTACCACTGCTAGTATCTAGGAATTTCACTGGAACCTACCGGGACTACAAAACTGTGGTTGATTGTTACTTAGCTCTTTATGCTTCCGACACCTGGCATTAACTGTATAAGTATATTTAGACTGTAACGCTGCTGAACTGTCCCACTGCCTATTTTGCTTGTCACTGTAACTAAGTTCTCAAGTATCCTGTAATGTTTGTGCCCGGCTACCTGCGGGTTTGGTTTTGCGCTATATTAAATAAACAAACAAACAAACAAAACAAACAAACCATCATGACATTCGAAGAGGACCTACTTCACACCTTAGAACTCAAAGTAATGCCTTCTTCGCAGCCGGCGCTACACCCAGCGCATCGAGAATCCCACACACATTAAAGGGCGTTCCTTGGAATGGATAGTGGATCTCAATTGCCATATCTCAGCCAAGTCTAATTCTCTCTGTCCATGTCAGATCACCACGTCATCACCTTCACAATCCCTCTTGGCTGAAACACTAACCCCGACACCAAGAAAGTACCGCCGTTTGTGGCGCACAGTACCAGGAAGCTAATCAAAGACAACCTCTTACCCTTCCTTGATGCCCTCAAACCTGAATTCTTGGACACCACTGATCCAGAGATTCTAGTTGACTTCTTCACCCCTACATTAACCAAGGCCGTTGACACTATTGCCCCTCTAGCTGCAAAAAAACAAAACCTGTAGCTCACACCAACTCATGGTACACACAAGACCTCTCTGATCTTAGAGCAGAAAAAAGATTAGTGGAAACCAGCTGGAAAAATAAACCCATGCCTGCCCTGAAACAGAAGTTCACCAACCTGTCCAAACAATATAAACAAGCAATCATCCTAGCCAAAGCCACTACCTTCAATACAAGAATAGCCAACAACAACTCAGACACCAGAGAACTATTCACCATCCTCAAGGAACTGGAAGGCCCAGTCCCTCAAACCACCACCCTGATCAAAGAATTAGCCTGGTGCACCAGCATACAGAATGCCATACTGTCTAAAATTGACATGCTGCAGAATAAAATATGCGCTAAACAATCAAGCCTCAAACACTCCTGCCATGACACAAATGCCCCCCAAACATCTACTTCCAATGTCCCTGGTATCCCACGGTTCAGCTACAGTAAAATCACCCCCAGGATACCCTACATATCGTAATAGGCCTAAAACCATCAAGGTGTAAAGGGGATGTCTGCCTGTCCCCCCTTATCAAAGACTGCGTGGAAGCGCTGGCTCCATTTATTACAGCCTTTGTAGAGGAGGAGCTAAGTACCCCCACCTCAAACACTTTGCCCAGAATGCCTATATGTTGGAAACCAGAGTATGTGACCTATGCAGAACAATTGAAACGACAGATGCCAAAGGAAATCCTGGAGGCAAGGTTCCTGTTGAGAAAACCATGCTTGCATTCAAGGCAGTATGATGGCTGTCTAAACAAAATCCAGAGGAAGTGGGACGCCTGACTGATGAATCAGATAGGTGATGTCATGCAAGAGTCGAGCTGACATAGAAGAGATGCAGAGATGAGAGAATGCAGATATTCTATAAGGCATCAAGAAAGTATCAAAGATAAGCAACTTCTTGGGCTCAAGATGAAGAGGCTTATGCTGAAGAGACAATGAAAGTATTGAAGTCAATTCACATGTGTACAGATGCAAAGTAACGCAGGCAGACTAAGTTTTCATGAGGCTAGCTTTATAGTAAAATAGATTGCGGCAGGCGCCAATTTATGAATACATAGAAATGAGTAAAGAATGGATTGTCCCATTATGAACTATAAGCAAAGCTGAGCTAAAGGAGAAAGGCCATCTTTTGCGCGTATGGCACAGTTAGAAAACAAATTAATTACAAGTGAATTTTTAGAAAGGCAAGGTTGAACGAGCCAAGAAGATAAGGTCGTATTTGGCTGAGAAGAACAGAAATTAGTTACAATCTTGTGAAGGAATGAACCTCTTTTTCAGAATCTTGGAGAGAACAAAGAAGACATCAGAGGCTCATTGGAAAATAGTCCTTTTTAATACACTGAAAGCTCAATTTCGTGGTCTCCAATCACCTGGGGAGAAGGAGTTGGATGAGCATGATGGTCACACCTACCCATGAGGGCAGAGCACAGCTCTCCTCCCCTGAATCTTCCAGAGCAAAGGAACGCTCCCAAGGACAGGTTCAAAGGCTCTAATTGACAACCGACCACTGAGGTGATGATGGATGATGTAATTGGTGGGAAGCGGATGTTTAAGACTAACTCACCAGCACCTGGCATTCTGGTCTGCGTGCGGCTAGCGTGGGTTGAAGGATGCTGGTGGAGGTTAGAAGCTAACCAATGATAGAGGATCGCATGATTGGGGGTCCTATAGTTAAGTAGCCAATGGGGCATTGTGCATTTAGTGACGTTCATAGTGACCTGTTTTGAGGGAAGGGCTTAGTTGCCCCACCTGATGTTAAGAAACCTATCACCTGTCTCACGCCCATTAGACGAGTATGGATTGTATACTTAGATGTACCCATATACCCTATCACTTTTTTCAGTAGGTTTTTGTAGTTTGCTATGCCGGATTACATTAGTAATATGCAGATTGTACGTCACCTATGACGGGATTTTAGTATAAAGGTGTGCTTTTTATGTAGTTCGTTGAGAGACCTTACTATAATATGTCCGATGACGTTTGTTGTACTCCCCATTTTAGATAATTGATATTAAAAACAGTTATCTTTTTACCAACTTTCTGAGTCATTTTGTTTATTGATTTTTGAGTAACCTCTGCATCCCCATCCCTCTCAAATGTATTGTTGTCCCCTCTTAAAGGGCTGGAAGTTCTCCAGTTCACCTTCATCAACTCCTCCTTCTTTACAGGCTGTGTTCCATCCAGCGACAAAGAAGCATGGATTCCACCCCTCCTAAAAAAATCTCAATTGACCCTACCCTACCCAACAACTATAGGCCTATAACCACAGTCCCCTTCCTATTAAAAATACTCAAAAGAGCAGCTTATGTTCAAATCCAACGCCATCTGGAATCAAAAAACATCCTAGGAGTCTGCCAGTCTCTCTTATGCCCAGGCCATGGAACAGAGTCAGCGCTCCTTGACCCTAAGAACCAGATGGATGAGATCAGGGATGAGGCAAAACCCGCCCTACTGCTATTACTAGACCTATCCGCAGCCTTGACCTAGTCAAGCATAACATACTATGCCACTACCTCACTTCTACAGCAACACATGTGCTACACCTTCCCCTATCAGTTGTGGTGTACCCCAAGGGTTGTACGTCTCGCCTACTCTTTACAACATGTTCACACAGCATCTCTTTGACCGCCTGGATTCAAGAGGCATAATATACACAAACTACATAGACAATACCCAAATTCTCCTCCCTCTCACTGTCACCTACACCATAGACGCTACCTCACTGAACTCCACTTACGCCACCATGCAAGCATGGATGGCTTACAATGGCCTATGTTTCAACAATGAAAAGATCAAACTTCTTCTCATAGGGCCCACCTCTGTGCTAAATACATTGGGCCCTGACTACTCTGCCTTCAACATTGATGGCACTCTGATCACTGTCTTACCAGTGGTAAAAACCGTAGGAGTATACCTTGATGGCACTCTCTCCTTTACCCATCAAGCAAATGCAATATCCCCTTCAGCGGCCTACTCCTCCAAACTCCTTAACACCAGACCCTACTTTTTGGTAGACAGCTGCCTAAAGATCGCTCGTGCACTGGTTCGGGTCAAGGTCGGACTACTGCAATGTACTCTTCACTGGCGCACCTGCCCACAAAATTAAAAAAAACTCCAGATCATTTAAGATAATGCTCTACATGCCGCCCTGAGCATCCCAAGATCAGAACATATATTTGCTGCCCGTAGAGCATTATACTGACTCCCTATCCCAGAAAGAATCTAATTGAGTACTCTGACCATCACACAGAGGTGCATCTCCAGTTCCGCCCCATCTTCCCCGGCCTAAAACATAATGAAGAATCAGACTGCTAGACCGACTAGGATCCCCTGCGCCAATAGACTTGTGTAACTCAAGTTTAAACGTGCCAAAGCTGGAGGGTCAAGCTCCCCAGTCATTGCTGTGAAACAATAGAATTCTCTCCCCCCAGTGTTAAGGGCAGAAGAATCTTAGTGGCCTTCTGTAGAGCCCTTAAAACCTGGCTGTTTTCCTAAAACCCAATCATTAGGAAAGCTTACAGACACAACTGCTGCCCATCTGCTCCTTGCAACCCTTTTTCTCACTGCTATGGTCCCACACTGATGCCATGCCACATGAAACTGATCAGCCATTTTATAACTGAGTTGTCTGCTCATCCTTATATATCTCTATGTATCTGAATAAGCAACCTCGTCATCCTACATGTATCTCTATGTATCTTAAAATGTACCTCTATGTATCTGACTATGTATCAACACCGCTTCCAGCGGGCCACAAGCTCCCTGATGCCTGAGGTTTTGTGTGTGCTATACAAATGCAAAAATAAATAAATAAATCAATCATCAGCTTGGTGCATGAAAACAAAGCGATTCATTTTCAATGGGAAACATTCCACAGGATTAATTTTGCTTAAAAAAATAACACTCATTCACTTAGATAGCTTGATAAGTTGAGGACACTTGCCTAATTATTGATGCAACTGACAGCACCAGGTCCATGATGATTAAGAAGCGACGCCGCTGGAGAGAGAATCCTTGAAGGGTTTGAATATGATGGTGAGCGTGAATGTAAGAGGAAGCAGCATGAGGATTACACAGGCTGGACCGCAACCCAGGCTTGTAATACAGAGTGTTTCTCGAGAGAGGCTTGCCTATCACCGAGAAAACATATGCTGAGGAATAGAGGTATTCCAGATATTGGAGAAGACTTGGGCTGCAGAAGTCTCCTCATTACGTCACTTGTATGATGTCTAATTTGCCCTCCAATGAAATTCACTCATCTGTTTTGCTCTGTAATAAACAACAATGATACAACTTTACATAAAAATAGAAATAAAGTCATGGTCCTGTCCAGCTCAGGTCCTGCTATGAGGGTCATAACGAAACAAAACCAGTGAAATATTTATAATAGTTGGTCGTTTAGTCTTTTACAGCTGTTATGATGTCATGGATGAGGTTTCTTTGAGAATTTACTTGCCAATGGTTTTGGTTGAAAATGGGTGCATGACGCACGAGGCACAGACTGACATCACAATGAAAAGATTTCTAACACAAAGTCAAGGTGGATTTTCGTGCAAGAAACTGTCGTCCGCTAAAGAGAGTCACTTTCTCCATATGGCCTCAGTGGTTTTACCAGAGCGGACCACATTGAGATGATTACTTCTGCTGTGCCCAGGCCAAACAAAACAGAAACATACAGAGGTTGCCCGCACCATCACCTGTACCAGCATCTCCTTGCAGCTCTTCTTCACGGTGTCTTACTTATAAAGCTGACTTGGCAGTACATAGTCGGGCGAACAGCCCTCTCTGTACTAATAGGTAAGTGCCAAGAAAAGTATAATATGCACCAGGAAATTCAGCTATACTCCAAAAGCATTTCCCAGTGGTGAGGTTGCTCTTCAAACCTCAAAGCTCCATGTTAAAACTCATTGGTATTTCCAGTAGTCACTTATATCTGGTGGCAGTGTCCTAAAACTCTAGGTGCCTGATTTTGGTGGTAGTTGTAAATCATCTGATATTTTTTAATACCGTACGTTTCACCACTCCTTCCAGTTCTAAGTTTCAAGGTTTCTTACATCTTTTACGCCTGCTTTTGTGTGGTTGTAATTACCCCCACACAAACGCATTACCTCACAAAAGCATTACAACATGCAGTAATCCAACATCCACATGGAGTTCTCTGAGAGGTCAAGATGGGGAATGGCTTTCGGGTCTGTATGACTTATAACCATGCAGACCCAAAAAGTTCCAGCATCTTTATCAAATGCGGAAACTGTTACAATTTTTGCAGTATTTCTGCAGGAAATAGCACAAAAAACGTACTCAGACCTTAAACATTGGATGATAGATAATAGTAAATACGAAACAGCATTCTGCTAAAGGCAAATGGTATCATTAGTCATAGAATTACAGCCATATACATTTTAACAGAAACTTTGCTGTCAGTGGTTCCCAAGAGAAAAGGAACATTTGATCCCATCTTCAAACCTAAAGCCAGATGGACTCAGCCCACCCCACCAAGTCCTTTTTTGATTCCCAAGTAATAGCTCTGCTCCTCACCAGCCTTTTAGAGAGAAGACTTCTAAAGTCTGTCTGAACCCATAATAAACCCTCACTGCCTGGTCGTCTTCGGTTGATCTTGGCAAGGGAATATAGTTGTGTGTAGACACATTTGTTTTGAGGGAGGCTGAACCTGGCGAAGGCAGCAGCGGCGCTCTGAAACAAGAAATATCCATGACACCATTTTGAATACTCTCTACATGCTTAGCTCTGCCCAGCAGTGACGCCCCTTGTAATGGTTGCAGAAGAAGGGGTAACTCTTCTAGTGAGAGGTTCTTATTGGATCTCAGCAGGATGCTTGGAAGTGACCACCCTTTGCTCCTATTCACCTATAAATGGAATGGTATCCACCATCCTGTTGGTTGGAGCAGTTCACTGTTGACATTTCAAAGGTCCCCTTGGAAGGGGGAAGGCACTAAGCCCAAGGAGGGAGGGACAGAGACCCTTCCCCTTACATCCCTAGGGCATATAAGGTGAATTGTCCAGGAGACCCTCAGAGGTTTCGTGTAGCTGGGATAAGGAAGACACTGCGCCTAAAGGTTTCTCACTATGTTTTGTCCTGACAGGAAGTTGCAAAAGAGAGCTCTGTCTGGCTTTAAGAGAGCTCTGTCTGGCTTTAAGAGAGCTCTGTCTGGCTTGAAGAGAACTCTGTCTGGTTTGAAGAGAGCTCTGTATGGTTCTCTGGAAGAGACCAACAGTAAGGCCGGGAGGATAGGTCAGGGGCAACAAATCCCAATCTCCGTTATTAAGGGCGTTATAAAAGAGCAATTATAAAAAGAACAATTATAACCTAAAGTCTAGAGGCATTACCCCTGATTCCTGCTGTTGCTCGGCAAACTAAGAAATGGACCTTGGACCTGTTTCAAGCCATCAAGCCATGCTGAAGTGAAATTGAGCTGTCTCACGCATCTGCCTGCCCTCTGAGCTTCCCAGTTGATAGTCTACCACCAAGGCACCTGGCAAAAATAGCCTAACACCATCCATTTGGCACTGAAGAATCTTCCACCCACTCACAACTTGGAGACAGCTGGACCAAAGTGTGAACAGCCAATTCTAAGCAAAATGCGAGGGTGGCCATGTTCGTTGGCATAAAGACCGCGCTTTACCATTGGAAAGTGGCAGGGCCCATGAAACACTAAAGAGATGGAGTGTAGAGTGATCTATAGAATGTGACTAGAGGGAGTGAGGAAGGGTGAGCTAGAGATGACGCACTTGGCAGTTCTCTCCCTAATAAACGCAATATGTACAATATCGTGAAAACAGAAATTGGGTTCACTTGTAAAGGCAAGGATACTCTGTCAGGTGGTTTCCTTTCAATGCACTGAAAATAAAGTGACTCTGTTAACTGCAACACCACAATCAGAGAGTGGGTTTTGTTTGCTTTAATAAAAGGTTTCCAGTACTCCAAATTCAAGCTCTAATTCGAACACGTAGGAAGTGCCAAGCAAAAGAGCTTTTCAGTGCTGTTGTGCCTTCTACAAAAAACTAAGAGAACTTGTGGGACAGTTGTCACTACCAGGCATCCTAGATACCCTGGCGCTAAGACCATACCTTGTTAGATTTGAATTCCTCTAACTTATCCAATGATATTCGAAGAACTATTCAGTGTTTTCCCATTTGAAATTATGTCACCTACCTTTTCCTATGCAGTATGATATGATAGGTTATTTATAACGCGTTTAATACCCAGAGGTTTCTAAGCATAGACCGGGGCTCGAACCTGTGGTGCTCCCTGTTGTCTTGCTGCCAAGGAGAGCACGTTGCCCCTGAGCTATCCTACCAGTCACAGAATCTTCATCCTGTCTATACATATACATACGCAGCTTATATTTCCTGTACATTTAGTTTGCAGTGGTGGGGTCCTCACATGTTTCATGTGTGTGTTTTCATTAAAGGTTGTCTTTTTAGGGAGCACTGCTTGAGCCTCACTTTCCAATTGGTACTTACTAAAATGTGTTGATTGGATGCCTGTGCAACTGATCCAAACATCACTAGGGTATAGACCACCCTCATTCCGTATTACTAAATCCAGGTAATCTACTTTGTCTGTTTAACCTTAATTATTGGTATGAGCCAAGTTACGGTACAGTTTTAGGCACAGTACATCAAAGCTTTTGCCATTCTTGAACTTTTTCTGGCCAAATTAGGATTGCTGTCACAAACATAGGGGCACTGAAAAAACAGTGTACAGGCTAATGCCCTAACAGGTACGTTTTTTATCACAAAGGGAAGGCAAAATGCAACTGTGTCTAATGTTACTAAAACGCAGTAAATCTTCCATATACCAAAAAACCCAAGAAGGTTGCCTGGGAGTTACAAAGTTGTTGTTGAAGAAAGAAGGATTGATCGTATTACTCACTATCCCTGCCTAGTCCCAGAGTATTGGTAGAAGGTGCTGATGGGCCGCTTATCTAAAAGGGACAGGAAAAGAAGGTAAAGAGAAATCGACAGTGGTTCTGACACAGTGGAGGTGAAAATAAACTGGAAGAATTACTGCACATTAGGATTGCGTCGGATATTTAATGCCCTTTAAGGATTGAAAGGTAACCTACATTTAAATTGTCATTAATATATGATATCTCATGCGCCACTTAAAGTTATGGCCAAGTGATAATAGTTAGACCATGTTGAACTATTGATAAGCATAATAATGCCATTCCTGCTCTATTTAGAATAACTGGCCAAAGGTGCTTTGCTCGCCTTTCCCCAAACACCAGAGCAACGCTGTTCTTGTAGCCATGAAAGCAAGGACATCTTGAGTTGCTGGGGAATAGGTTTACACTTTTGCTTAAAATGGATGGCATTGCCTGCCATCACCAGGTTAAACACATTGCAAATCCTGTTGCAAAAATAACCTGGGTGCTTACGTTTGGCAATATAAGTCGAATAATTCCATATAGCATAGACCTGACACACTTAGGGTCAGAGCTAATTATTGAAAGTGCACAGTGTTACCCCACTTCCATCACGTTTAACTTAACTGATCTTTTACACAATCTATTATTGGTCCAGATGTTGGGGTGCAGAGGAGCTCATGCCAGCAAAGCTATCGCTATATCAACATTACATTGTTGTGCGTGGGTTCCATTCGAAGCATTCATCAGCCACACATTCCAAAACTCGTAACCCCTCACCCTTACTTCACTGCTGTGACATATGAAAGTCATATTCCACCACAGTGACATCGCACAGTCACCCAGACACCTACCTGCTCCGCTCAGTGCACATGACTGACCGGTGTAACCAGGGCCAGGTGAATCATGGATCATCTGCACGAGGGTCCCTTAATCACAAGGGGGCCGGCTGCTGCAGATGAATTCCAAGACTTGGGCCTCTTTATACATTTGCCGGTCCAGTAAAAACGTTACCGGGTAAGTTTGCTGGTACCGTTGTTAACAGACAGGCAAACTATGAGTTCTGCTTGCAGGTGCCTTCCTGCCGGCCAGGTCTGACTTGGCGGGCATACCGGCACCCGCGAGCAGAGCATGTCGGATGCACCGGCACCATTCTGAATGGTGCCGGTGCATCTGACCTCCCCATTCCCATTCCCCTATGGGGCTCAAATGGGGAGGTGGAGCATTTCATTCCTGCGTCCGGCAGGGCCGTAATGGCCCAGTAATTGCCCATTCGCGGGCGCCGGAAAGTTTTGCAAGTTTGGCAGCAGCCTGACGGTTTTACCAGCAAGGCTACCGCCAAACTTGTAATGAGACCCATTGCTTTTATATTTTACTTGCAGACACGCGTTTGTTTGTGAGGCATGCCTGGGCAGTTATCTTCCATTAAAAGCATGCTCTGTTCTTTATGTATCTTTTATGAACTGACAGAAATGTGAGGACTCTGGCTGTAAAGGCCAGTCCACCCCTGCTGGCTGCTGTAATGCCTCGTAGCATGCAAGGTCTCTTAAAACAGAGTTAGTATTTTCTCTTAATGTGAAGCTAGAAGTGCAAGAGAAACGACCCTTGAAAATGTCATAAGTTATGCTACTCAAGACTACACTGCTCTTACATCATACACAGGAATGGGTCACTGATTATAAAACGGCAACTCAGTTTTGTTTTTGCACTTTACATGTGAACTGGGGTGGTATCAAAGCGGGACCCCAAACCTACAGGTCTGCTTCCATCATGCTCTGACTGCATGTATCCAATCTGCCTGCTGGTCGAGGCCTCTGCTGTCACATACCCAACACTATTACTGATAGGAAAGCCTGTCTCTACCCAGAATATCCACCCTCTAAAAGGCAGCCATTTTATATTTCGAGGATGTAAATTCAATCCATTTCGTTTTTGCGGCATTGCAATTAAATGCATTTTGAAGCAATGAAGTTCATATTTAATTCAAGAACTGCTGAACGTGATACAGTGGGGAGTCTTGTTACTGGCTACATATTTAGATATGGCTCACGGCAATGCCAACATATGGAAAAAGATGGACAGGCCTCTATAAGGACACTCTGTCTGGCAGTTCTAGACAAGATAGCTCCCTTGGCAAAACACTTGAATGAACCCTTATACGAGGTGCCCTATACTGCACCCCTTCCCCAACATAAAAACAACATTTCACTATAAACACAGTCTAGTTGTATTACATTGTAATTAAAGTACTTACACTTAGCAAAGTAGACAACAATAATGCAACACAAAAAAAATCACCTTCATCATCAAATGTATGCATTCCTCAGCTAATGCCCACACTCCAAGTCTTTGCTGCTGCAAGAGTCTATTGTTGTTATTTAAACAATTTTAAGATGCCTTTGCTCTCATTTAAATATATAACTATAGAAAATAGCCCCTTGTCAGCCCTTAAAGACTGTACACATATCCTTTTTTTACCAGATTGCATATACTGCACCTCCTCTCAACAATCAGCAGCAGCAACTGCAAGAAAAAAATGCAGGACAACCCGACCTTTTGAAAACAGCAAAAATGTCCTGTATGGTGGCTATGTGTCAACAAGAAAAGTATGTTCACTATTCGCAACCCATGATTGTTGCGTTTGTCAATAATTAGAGTATAGTAATCCATGAATCAAACGTTTTCTGACAAAGCACACAGCAAACTGAATCACTTGCCAAATGTGGTTGCTCAGGTACAGTGAGCTTAAATGATTTACCCAGATTTGCCTTCTTTGAATAAGTGGTGAAACTGAGGCCTGAGCCCATTCTGCAATGTGGGCACTAACCTACATATCTTCCAAACTCTAGTTGGCACGGATATATGTTATTATGAGCTAAAAAAAAAATCTTTGGATTTTACAACTGTACTATGTGGATTTAAAGTTACCAGTGAAACTACATGTCTAATAATGTCACATGCTTGCAGTCATTGTTTTACACAGCATCAAGCTTGGTATGCACTTCTACCATTTCTTAACACACAACATTCGCACTCACATTAGAAGGCCAAGTAATGACACACCGTACTTGAGAGAGATGGTTTATCACCACGTTATTACATTTTGAGATTGTTAAATAAGGGGTTGGGTAAATGCCTATAGGGCTAGGGTGATTCTCACAACTAAACACATCTAAAACTGCATTGATCTAAGATTAGAATGTGTCAATGCAAAGTGGCGCTGCCATTCTTCCTCTTCATTGAGGAGGACTTGCAAGTCTTTTAAAGCGTCTGCAGTGTGCAGTGCTATCTTGGTTTTTCTCCCTGCGAGATCCGTGGTCGTTTTCCATGGTCCAGCTGCCTCTTTCATCAGTTAACATCTTATTTGCATTCTTGACGGACTCTGTGTCATCCTATTTCTTTCTTTGTACTTCAGATGCAAATTCAAGAAAAACAGATAAACTGGGCTCATAAATTGAGCTAAGAATGGTGGTGAGGTACAGCTCATCCTGAGCCCACAGAGAACCTGCACCCGGGCAGTCAGTCACTCTCGTTAACCACCTCAGGTATAGGTTGTGAGTGTCGGTTTGCTGCACCCATTCACAGAGACAGATACATAGAAAGTTGTAACCACTCATTAGCCAACTGTCCAGACTATTTTCTTCTCCTGGACTTTGGTTTACAGAACCTGTCGCATACAGCTAAATCAGACATCGTATGAGACTATTGTGATGCAAGACCGCTTTCTGGGTTGTTTGCTGCACTTTATTAAAGCTGCAGTGCCCTATGGCAGATCATGCACCATATGAATAGTTGCTATCCCTGAAGGCACTCACTGCAATGTGTGATGGTAGGTGGGCGTCGTGAAGCATGGACATGTGAATGGGAGTGAGTTCCGAAAACTTAAAGGTGACACCTTTTTAAAAAAAAGGTGACACCTTTTAAAAAAAGAAAATATATGTTGTGTTTTTGGTTTTATAAAATATAAACCTTTTACAATCATGTTAGTTCATATAAGAACATAAAAAGGGAAAAAGTGTGTGTCAAAACATAATCATTGATTCATAAAATTGTGTATACAATATAAATAAACCAATACCACAAAAAAACTAATACAGACAGATGAGCAAAACATTCCTATCCAAAAGAAGGAGGTGAGAGTGATAACACACAGGATAGACAAATTATAGCCCCAATTGCTCTACAGCCTCTCCCCAAGCAGACTAAACATCTCAATGATGAATCGATCTAGGGCCACCATGAGTGAAACGGTATCCCCCCGCATTAATTCTCCCCAAAAGGATTCACCCAGTTCTCTTGTTTCTTCTGGAACATGTACTTTAAAGTGATGGATTCTAGTCATAGTAAGTTTAGGGCAACAGGGAGTTAGGTGTTTAAGTGATTAGAGGGAAGAGGTACAACCACACAATCTACAACGGAGGGGGTGTGCTGATTTTGAAAACAAGGTACCAGTGCATTCTACTCTTGGCAATTAGTTCAAGTGAAAATGCGGGTATAAATTGGGTGCCTTATTACATGGAAAGAGATAAATGCATTTCGGTAGATTTCCTCTTTTCCTTCTGGAGTTTAGCATATTCTTTGTATGTCTAATATGAGTCTGTCTAGGAGATCGAAAGTGTCAGACCAGGCCTTGGAAAATAGTTTGTACTTTGTTATTGCTGGTCTGTGAAAAAGCTCCTCCACTGTTGATTTGATCTCAGCTAGTAGATTAGGAATATTGCCCTTGAAGACATTTAACGAGTCCAGCGATTTAGAGGTTACCATTTCCCCTATATTGATATCGCTGGAGGAGATGTAGGGCATCATCATAAATTGGGCAGTAAATCCACCAGGATATGCCCCCACGCAAATAGCATTACTGCAACTCGGTCAGGCAATATTACCACGGGATCTAGAGTTGCAGTGGGGGTAGTAAGTCCCTATTCCATTTGGGCGCTATTACCGTAGTGCTAATAGCACCATAAATGGACAGAAAATGGCCAAATTTATCTCCAGCTCAAAGTTGGAGCTAAATCTCCAACTTTCCACCCAAATTCTGGATTGGGTGGAGCGGTACGTGGCAGTAATAGGGTTACTGCTGCATTTTTACCACTCCGCCCAACCCCTGATGAGGCCCTTTAATATCTTAGCAAAATTACCTAGTTGCCTCCAGTAAACCATAGATTGAAAGGAAACCAACCCTAATTCATGTCTGATGATGGAATTAGGAATTTATTTAGACATACCAAGGATTTCCTTCCATATAACTCCCTGGAGGTTGTTAAGATAGTTACCCAAGTCCATAGTGGTCATGTCAAGACCATATAGGATTATTGGTTCTGATTTGGCTGGCTAATATCAAAGCAAAGGGAGAAGTGAAAAAGTACACAGCAGATGTTTGATTTTTTTAACTGGCATATTAAGGGCAATGTTTTCATTTCCCTTCAGAAATTGGACAACTGTTGGTAAGGTTGTAACCCAAATATCTGACAGAAGCAACCCTTCAAGACTTTGCTTACCTTATTTCCAATCCATGACTTTTGCTCTTGCTTTAGCAATGAAAATGACAACTTTGGACTTGTTCCCGTTAACCAAGAGATTATTGTAGGTGGCCTATGCGAAGAACAGGTCAAGCTGTTGCTGTACCCTGATCAGGATCTTGTCAAAAAAGACTAGGTCATCAGCAAAAGCTAACCAGTTCAACTTGAGGTGGCCTAAATTTATTGGAAATAATGATGCCAAAGGCCAATGTGTAGGAGGTGCCAACACCTCCTCTGTCAACTGAATATAGATAAAATGATAGGCAAGTCAAATAGTTCAGTCTCCTGTCCATCGTTGTAGAAACCAGGATTAGATTGCCTTTATTAAAAGTAAAAAGTGCACAAGGCACAGCACATACTTGGTTTGAGGTGACATGAGAAATGAAGGGTGCTTTAATATGCACACACTCCATAAGAGCACAACAATGAATAATGGATACAAAGTGAGAAATGCTTAAATAAATGAAGAATGTAGCTCCCTGAAGAAAGGCGCACTGTCAGCCAAAAATATATTTTAAAATAAATATTCAAATGTAAAATGGTTTCCAGTCCTAAGCCAGGGGTGGAGAACTATAACCCATGCCAAGAGTGTTCACACAAGCCAGAGGGACTGACACATTTGGACAGAGTTCTTGGCAGCACCTCGTAGTGAGATAATGAGGTTTGTTAGGTTAAAAATAGAATTGGCATAGAAATCAGACACATTGAGATTAGATCAGGCAATTAATAGATGCTTAGATACATTTATCCATGTTCTTATGGAAGAGGGTATGAGTGTGTCATAAAAACTAATTTGAGACACCAGCTGTATTATTTTGGCACCATAAAATAAGAATATATATATTCTCCAATGGTGTTAAGCACCAGACAACTTGGCATAACCGCCGAAGAATTATAAGGAGCAGACATTGATGCCTGGAGAATGTTCTTGGCCGAAGTTCATAATTGTGTCCAGCCAAGTCTAAAATAGGCATATTAATTTCTTGCGTCAGAGAAAATTATGGATGCCAGATATGATAATGTAAAATTGTTGTGCATGTGATAAAGTTATCCAATGGTAATGAAGGAATGTTTGCCCTCTGATTAATTTGGCCTATCAGAGCATACTATTTTACAAGGTGTTAATTTTCATATAAGTATTACGTAATCTTAGAACATCTATAAAGATAGGTTGGAGGCAGAAATGCATTTGATTGTGTTCTGTCCTTGGAGGAATAAAAACATGTTTTTCAACTCCCAGGCATCTGTTGTTTCCTGTTTCTGCCTAAAAGGATGGGAGCATAAGAATCTATGGATGTCTGATGGGGGCGGGGTGGAATAGGACCCCCTTGCTAATATAGGCATTAAAGAGGGCTGGGGCCAGGACACAGCCCTGATGGAGGCCCACCTTGGTCTCAATAGGTCCTGGCACCATTCCCTCCCTGGTCAATGTTACTTTAATAGATTTACTAGTATGTAAGATCACCAACAATTGCACCATCTTTGAGGGGACACCCCAAGTTAACAGCTTGTTCCACAAGATGGTACGGTTGACTCTGTCAAATGCACTTCTCATATCTATTGAAGCCATTTATGTGGCTCCAGTAGAGCCCTTTTTTAACAGCAGCCAAAGGATGGGCCATGATAGTGCTGTTTAGTGAAATACACATCAATAATCGAAATCCCAGTTGGTAACGTGAAATAACACCTAAATGGACAAGTGAACTATTTAAATCTCTCATCAATAAAACTGAGAACATTTTACTTTCCACATTCAAGTGAGCAATAGGCCTGTAGTTGTTGAGCTTGTTAATGTCCCTTTTTTTGTAGATTGGAATAATAATAGATTCCCGGCAAGTACGAGAGAGACAATGCATACAAATTAATTGACCTAAAAAGAATGAGCAACAACCCAACACATAGTTGAGGATTGCTCTTTATTACTATTGTGCTAAACCATTAGGACCAGGGGCCCTTGAGGCTTTCGACCTTGCAATTGCCCATAGTAAGCCATCATCCTGCCACAGGCATTCCCCCTGAACCATATCCCCAGCTATCTTGCTATCTATGACTGTCTCCTTGACTATGTTGGTGAAACCACAAACATTCCAGGAGGTTATTGACAGATTTACATGGTAAAGGATGGCTTGAGGCCCCCTTGGAGGTAGCAAACATCTATAGGGCAGCCTTGAACCATGAGCAGTTCTGCAGTTGATCCTTGGCCTGGACTGTGAGAAGGGTACCACTGTTAGAATCTGGAATGTTAGCACTTGGCCCTATTGCGGTGGAGTAGCCACCAAGAATGATGCAGCCTCCTCAGGGGTTTTAAGACTGTAAAATTTGCATCCCAAGGTTCTTAGTGTGGAATAAAAGTGGCAGACCAGCTGGTCAATTCCCTGCCTGGGGAATTCCACAAATTTGATATCACCTGTTTGGAAGGAGTGCAATGCTGGAATGGCCCAAAACATGCCTAGGAGCTTTCTTCTTTTTATTGTTAAATGTCCATAAGCCAAATTATGTCCCAGCCGATTGCTTTGGTGGAAAAGAGAATTGTCACAGATGTTATCACAGTGTATCAGGGTCCTCTACGAGCATGTATTCAATAATTTACCCGAAGTAATCCAAAAACGAGCGTACACCAGGCAAGAATTAACGCTGTTTGTTACAGCTGGTTGAGCACAAATCAAACAGCACAGTGGAACCAAACTGATTGATGAGAGCTGACAAAACTGTCCACTGTGGTCAGATCTTTTATACAATGAATACAATCTTTTCATAGTGAGAAGCAGTTGCAATTATTATGTTGAGTTATCGAATGTCTCACAAAGGGGATTTTGGGGTCACGTCAGTCCCCTATAGGTAGACATAGCTTAGTTAGAAATGACTGGAGCAAACAAACCTGTAATCCCCTGACTCGTCACCTCCCCTTGGGGCACCACATTTACTCAATCTTCACCCCACTAAATAATTGTTGTTATCAATCGTGCTGACCTCTGAAACTTTATTAATCTGCCATTGGTCAGCCTCCATAGGAAACATACAAGACAGCCTGGGCTTTTGGAAGGGAGACATTCATACATCCGACCAATGAGGGGCTTCATAGAGATCATCGAGGACCAGTATACTTGTTGCCTTTCAGAGACACCAAAACTCACCTTCTGATTGGCTCCTCCTGGATCGCCCCTTCATGTAGTTATTTATTTATTTATTTATTTATTTATTTATTTATTTGATTTGTAAAGTGCACTACAGCCCAATGGCATTGAGGCGCTGTTGCAAGAAAATGTCTTAGTTACAGATAAGAAGACTTTCACTCAGGGTTACAGAGAGCAAAAACCTAACAAAGCGAAGTGAGGCACGTACATAGTTAGTTGTGTGTTACACATTCGATAAACTGGCAGAGAAGGTTTACAGCTCGTGGATTACAGCAATAGAGGGCGACACGGCCATTCGGGCCAACTTTATACAAACAACATAGTTTTGATAGCTTTCCGGAAGTCTGTGTGCAATTCAATGCTCCTCAGATGCGGTGGAAGGGAGTTCCAATGGGTAGTGGCAATGGCAGGGATGCTAATGCCTCCTGTGCAGGCTCTAAGAGTTTTTGCAATGGTGATTCAGTTAGTGTATGCAGTTCTGGTGGGTCTTTCTGAGGTAGGTTTGGCAATTCTCTGTGATAGGTAAAGGGAGGCAGTGTGATGAAGACTTCAAGCCACATCCCTCATCCCAGACCCATCTGCCAAAGGGCTATTTGAAATTGGCAATTGTGCTGTGCATGTGCCTCTCCAGACATCTGTCTCCTAGGGACGGTCAGCCTGAATGATTTGTTCAATTTTCTAGGTGGCCTACCTTACATGAGCTGTCTGGATCATCACCATTTAGTTCAATCGCCTGTGGTTTTCACCTGATTTGAGCCATGTAGTAGCGCCCTACTTGTTTATGCCACCATATGTATTGCATGCCCCCCATGTGCGCTCTTGAGCACCTCCATCCAACTCCTAACCCCTGGCTTCTCAGGACACGTGTTTGATGTAGGTACCTGTATTACAGCCTCAATGATACCTTGTCGCATTCCGGGGTGCCCCCTCCCATCTCCTTTATTCCTGCAACTGGTAAATGTGCCCCCTGAACAGCACTGTATCAGCACCTTCATTGCTGCTGCATAGGAGTTGATTGATGGGGTCAAGTGTGCACTCACTTTTTCAGATGGCTTAAAGGCACGAGTAACCAGATCGTGAACAATTTTGCCCAAGGATACAGCCCACTCCATAAGAATTGTGTCAGTGTCGGCTATGTTTTCTATTCTCGTATGTGTGATAGGGCTGTTGGCATTTGGCAGGCAAAGAGAGGCTGATGCGGTGTCACTTGTAGGTTTTAAAAAAGTGGTTAGTTTCCTTTGGTGACTTATGTCAGAACTAGGGCCCACCACTTGTAAATTCTCTACCACGAAATGCTCAGTAGATAGTGACATACTTTTTACCTCAAGCTTCTGGGTATTCATGTCAATAATTACGCCTTCATTTGGCAGGGATCTCATGAATTTAAGGGATGATTTACTTACATTTTTGATGGCGGCCCTTGCGATTTTGGACTTCTTCTATTGTTAGCAGTTCTTCCTTGTGGGTTTGGGGTGTCAGATGTTTGTAGTGAATGGATATATCATGA
The DNA here is from genome assembly GCF_040938575.1 of Ambystoma mexicanum. Lineage (NCBI taxonomy): Eukaryota > Metazoa > Chordata > Amphibia > Caudata > Ambystomatidae > Ambystoma > Ambystoma mexicanum. The sequence goes on from NC_090935.1 coordinate 1,409,415,773, forward strand.
TCAGTTCATCATTGGTAGCCTGCCCTGGTTCAGCTTCCAGGACAAATTCGATCCCAGGTGTGTCAAACTACACTGGAGATGCACTGAGACGATAGAAGTAGTTCACTAAAGGAGTAGGACTGTTAGGTGTTTCACATAGGGAATTGAGCCATTGCCGTCACTGTTGTTTGAGATATCCTGTCCATGCAATAAACCCATTTAGCTAGGGAAGACAATGATAGACTCCTAAGTGGGTTGGGTGAAGCAGAACACACGTATTGCATCTAATAGTATCTCATGGGGAGGCAAATCAAATTAAATTCAGTTATTTTTCGCATTAGCATCATCCATACAACATCACAGTAATAACTCCCAGATCCTACAATACAGAGTCCCAGACAGATTCTTCCGAGTGAAATTTGTAAATATGCCAACCAACCAATCTTGTAACAACTTTCTAGAGAAAGCAGGTGTCTTACGAAAATGTGAATTAAATTCTCGTCTTGGCTCACCCACAAGGAGTGCCAAAATAGGATAGGCTTCGGTGAGACAATGCAAACTTTCCCTGGTTCCACATGGGTGAAATACGTAGACGTGGGGCAGGGGGTGCCCAAAAGGTGTGAGAGAAATAGATTCTCCTCACACTGCAGCCCATCTAAATTATCCACAGTTCACTTCCGCAGGACACTGCAGCCACACCCGTTTTCCCCTGTAGGTAGTTAGAATATGGTTAGCCAAATACCATTGTAGCGTCTTTTTAATTTGAAAGTGACCACCAGTGACTTGCCTCATCTACTATCTTGGGCTGGGTATATTATCACTCCATAACGCCACACAAGCCGTTTATTAACAATGTTCCCTAGATAATGAAAATGTTGGCAATTCGTCAACCTCTGGCCTAGTTTATTTCTGAAGCACATAACATAGCACTTCCCTACATTAACACATTAACATGAACACTAAGGCAGTAAGTCATGTATTCATCAAAACCTTCCCCCAGGGCTTGCAGGGATTTGGGGGTTCATGTTAGGAGTGCTGCATCATCGGAATAGGTCAGGACTGGCAGACTTCTTCTTCCCCCGCAGCGTGATTCATCTGCACTTGGGGCCTCTAAATAAGAGGAGAGAGAGTTAATATAAAGCTTAAATGGGACGCGTGCTGACACCCTTCCCCATCACAACAATTCTGCTTAAATCTCACCCATTTCCGTAACGAGCGTGGACCCGGGAAGTCGGTATGAAAAGATTTCAGCATCCAAAACAGTGGGCTCAGGACACTCATTTTGTCAAGAGTTTTCCAGAGGAGACTCCTGTCCATGTGGTCAAAGTCTGAGCTCCGATCCATAAAGGTCACATAGACAGAAGTCCCCAAAAGAAAAACCAACTTGAAAGGGTCAGGTGTGAATTAATACACTCATTCCTGACCTAAAAGCCAAGTGTCGTATAGAGTATTATGTGCAGTCGACCATTCGTCCGATTTCTTCCTAAGAATATCTGCAAAGAGCTTAGATGTCCCGTCCAGCAGAGCAATGGGGTGGTATAAAGAGGGGAGAGTTGAACTGGCTTTTTTATGAATTGTTAAAACAATGCCACGTTTCCAACTCTCTAGGATGTAGTTTCTAGACAGTTAAACACTAGACACATGGGTCAAGAAAGGAGCCCAGAATTCGATTCAGGAACAAAATAAATAGTTTGGCACACCATCAGCCACTTGTGCCATAATTGGTCTCTGGGCCTCATTACGAGTCCGGCGGTAACCGTGTCTGAAATTCCGGCAGGTTACCACCGGACTCGAATTACCATTCCGCCTCCATGATTCCTCGAATTGCCGGGGCATTACGACCCTGGTGACCTGGGAATTCCAGAGGCGGAATTCGGTAAATCCCCATTCCCATTGAGTCCGATTGGACTCAATGGGAATGGGGAAGTGGAAACACCGGCACCATCTCGTGATGGTGCCGGTGTTTCCACATCCCCCTGCAAGCGGGTGGTGTTAAACCCGCTAGGTCAGAACTGGTGGGAATGACAGCTCCCGCCTGCAGAACTCAGGGTCACCCGGTTCGGAAACAACAGTGGCGGTGGGTTTACCGCAACCGTTATTTCCAGACCGGGTGACTCGTAATGTCTCCCTCTGTCACCCTATTAACACTTCCAAATCCCTGTCTGTCAACAGTTCTTAAGTTCTAAAGTGCCAGAATGTAGGGATCATGGTCGACATAAACACCTGGGCTACAAAGGGAACAGAATTGCTTGACCCAGTCTAACCCTCTCAAATTCCTTGCTATAATCTGCCAGGCAGAGTTCTCACTGCAAGACCTTGCAGATGTGAATGGGGCATCAAAGTTCACACTAGTGATCTCTGGCCTTCTTTTTGCCAATTCTGATGTGTAGTCCCCACATCTAATATCAGTAATATCAGAGGAGGCAGCCTTGATATGATATGATTTGATATGATAGGTTATTTATAATGTGTTTAATACCCACAGATTTCTAAGCACAGACCCAGGGATCGAACCTGTGTTGCTACATGTCGTCTTGCTTTCAAGGCGAGCACGTTGTCACTTAGCTATCCTCTTGAGACGAAGAGAGCAATAGGGAGTGCTCGCTTTATATCTTTATAGCTAGCCGATGAGCAAGAGTTGTGTCTTACAGAATGAGTAGGCTTCCCACACTTATTAATTGTAAGCATTTCTCTACAATTTGTAATACAAGTGGCAGAAGCACTAATGATCTTTAATGGGGTTATTTTAGGACTGAGGCAGGCCATCAGAATATCCTCATTAATTCCTACCACTTTAGTATTTTGTGTTCCCTGCCAGCCCTCCAACGCAACACCTTTATGAGTGCTCCTCTTTCTAAAAGTAATATCTAGGTAGGACCAATGCCTTTATCCAGTCCACCTCCCCCAAGATCAGACAAGTGAAAGTGGTTGGCGGTCACTTTCTCAAAGGTCAATGATTTTGAAACCACAAATACAGTCCCATCATTCCATTTGAATGAGTATGTAGTCAATTATACTGCAGACACAGATGTTACTAAAAGTAAAATCCCGGCAGACTTAGACTGATATCTGTCATTTATGGCTCTAAAACCTGTTCCCATCTTTATGTCCCATAGTAGAAGAGCACCATTTGAAGTGGCAGGGCAAACCAAACGGGGACCCTGGACAGAAAAAGACTGCTCCTCCTCTTTGTTATAGATAGGTTCCTCACCCACAACTAGTCTGAAGTTGATACCCCCCCTTACAATCAGTTGAACATCAGAACCACGACAGAGTCATTTATCACAAGCCTATGTAATGTTTTAAGCAATGTAACTGACCTATTCCCATTTTGATTATTAGAAATATTTACAAAACCAAGCAGTTTGGTGCCTTTTTGCTAGCAGTTAAAAACAATATGTTGGCATCCGATACGGTTGATAGTTTTAAGTTCCATCTCATTTAGACGTCTACATATAGCCAAACACCTGGAAGTTCTCCCTTTCGCACCCAGTCTGTTCACTAGAAGAAGTGGAAGACCTGTAAACGAATAGACTTAACAGCCCAAGTTTCTTGGAGCAAAACAGCCTGAAAGTTATTATCAAAATCTTATCATGAATTGTCTTGCAATTTGCTGTGTAAACCAGTGAAGCCCCACACGAATATTCTGATATCTCCATGCCAACTTGGGGACTCCTAACAATAGAATCCCCCATGTAGGCTTGTAACCTGATATCCCAGGCCATCCTCCCTATCCCCAGTTTCTCTCTAAGGGCCTCATTACACGGAAGGCGGTAATGGGTACCGGTCACCGTTAACCCTTACCGCCTTACTACGAGGTCCATTAGCGGGTTGGTGCTTTAAAGCCTGTTTTTTGCAGGCGTTAAAAACCAACCCGCTAAGGGACCTTGGTGCTAATTACGGCACCGCAAAATTGCGGTGCCTTAATTAGCACCTTCCCCATTCCCAATATGCCCTATGGGGCAAAAATGGGAATGGGGAAGGGCAGTGGTGGAAGGGGGAATTACCGCCCCGCCAACCTTGGAATGGGGCGGTAATTCCCCTTTCCACCAAGGCGGTGCCGGTATTTTACTGGCATGGACCAAGGTGCTAATAGCACCTTGGTCCTCCGCCTTCCGTGTAATGAGGCCCTAAGTCCCAGAGCAATGCGGTACAAAATACAAAGCGTCTCCAATGGGGATTTCTTGTCAGTCGATCTTCTCCAGGCCCCTCAGACAGTCAAACCTATGTCAAGTGTCAACTCTGCCAATGTATTTTGACCAAAGGTCTGTATCAAAACTGGATGTGAAAGGCATCCCAGGCTTGTTAGGGTTTGATCAGGGACAGTGGATGTTTGTAAAGCCCTGGGCTTATTCACACTGCCCTCTCCAGCTAGTCTGTAGAGTCCAAGGGGGTGGAAAACCGATATCGACAGTCCCAGTCACAGCAAGTCAAATACCTTTGGTGGGTGGTTAAGGGTTACGGTTACACAATCTCCTTGGATCGTCTTATGGACTTGCCCTACCCATGACAAACGTTTCTCCACCAGAAGACCCCCCCCTATGATAAGGTTTGACACAGTGAATCACCTTATTCATGAGAGAGATAGTGCCCTCCACAACAGGGGATTTTACCTTTGGGACATTGGACAGTCCAACTACTAAAGAGGTGCCTGGGGAGGAAGGCCCAGATTGAAGAATCTTCCATCACCCCTGTGGATTGTATCGGGAGGAGGCCCATCTGCCTGGCATCGAGGCCCCATCCCATAGCCTCAAGAATTCCCCTCTACCTTGGGTTGTTAGCAGTTAACCATTTATTTATTTTATTGATTTACATTTTTAAAGCGCTCACACAGCCCTGGGGCATCGAGGCGCTGTTACAGAATGTGTTGTTCTTGCCTTAGTTGCATATTTATAACACCCAGAGGTTTCTAAGCACGGACACGGGGATCAAACCTGTGTTGCTTCGTGTAGTCTTGTTTCCAAGGCGAGCACATTGCCACTGAGCTATCCTCCCGGGACCATGTTCGTAGGGAGTCTTTTTTTCATCAATTAAACGTAGAGGCAAAAGATTCTCATCCAATTCTGTGGTGCCGAAGAGAGAATAGTGCTAAAGAAGTCGCTGATTGAAAATGAGGAATCCACAGTGGACAGTGTGTATGTGTAAATCTATGTGACAGAAAATCCTTCCATGCTCTCTCACAAGAATAGTGGATTTACCGAGTGAATAACATATCCTGTCTGGAGATATGACTACCCCGCTAGGTCCTATACTGGATAATTCTGTGAATGCCAGGCCGTGTAGGCCACAAATGCAAGCAGCAAACGATATGATGCAAGATTTGGGGTTATGAGATGTCAGGAAAATAAGGCACTCAAAAGACCAATCTTACTCTTTTGACTCAGCCCTCACAATTACTTCTCAAGGATTGAAATAGTCTAAATCGGGAAGAGCCCTCTCCCAGCTGCTAATGAAAGCTCAGTGAAAAGAATAATCATTAAGGTTATGCGCTTCTTGGCCTGTCTCTGCAGCTGTCGACAAGACACAAATGAGGTTAAAAAATGGGTGCAATAACCAGTTGCTGCTGGAGAGAGGTTTTACAGATGAAATTGAGGACCCATTGGAATTGTCTGGAATGAAATGAATGCAGCATGTGCTGAGTGGGAGTAGTGTGGCATGCAAAGAAGGCTTAAATAAGGGGAGTGATCATTGGCTATGACAATGGGAAAGGAAAGGATAGACAAACATGTACAGCAGGCACCGAAAAAAGGCAGAGAGAATGAACCTAGGCCCATATACAATTTTTTGGAGGAAAACCCCCAAAATCTGTGGTAGCTCAAGTACCAAATGGGCGAGGATTGTCAGGCAGAATTATATGCAGTACCCTTTGGGAACACCACACACAATTAAGACTACAAGTGACAGTACAAATTCACCTTTGGTACAAGCCTGTACTACACAGTAAAGTGGTAGTGATGGCTGAGCAGCCAGACTTATCTCAAGAGCAAGTGAGCAGTATCAATAGTTACACAAAGGACAGCAATTACTATGATTCAAACAAACACTGACTCAAGGTTTCTGCGTAAAAGAATATACATTTATTTACACATCAGTTGTAAAACATTTCACTAAAGTAAAGCAGTTGAAAAAACACACTCTTAATACACCACACCACTTCCAATAGATTCTGGAAAAGTTAAACTCAAAATGAAGTATGAGAAAAATGGCACTCCAGTAATTTAAAAAGGGAGGGAAAGACAAAGTTAGGTAAATGTTGAGCAGCACCAACAGTTAAGTAAGCAGGGGAATCTAGAAAGAGGAACTGCAGTGATGGAATCAAGTCAAAAAGGCTTAAGGCCAAAGTCAATAGGAAAAAAAGTCTTTTGCTCAAGATCACACAGTTCAGGGTAGTTCGCGGTTAAGTCTTTGCCAAGAGTTCCGGACGAAGTTGGTCGGCAGAAAAGTTAGCTTAAAGCGTAGAGAAGGACAAGCCCTCATTTGGCGAAAAGTTTCACACACCTTCACCGTGGCTGGACAAAACAAACAACCGTATTTGCACAGTACCTTTAAATGGAGAAGAAGTTGTAGCTGAGGTGGACGTTCCTGGCAGTTCCTGCAGGCTCACGGTTCCTGAAGCTACTGTCGGACTGACATGAAGTAGGAAGACTGGAGGGTCCTGCACTGCCCAGGGAAGAAACCAGCAGCAGAGCAAAGCAACAAATAAAAGGTGCGCTCCTTAAAACTCAAGCAGGGTCTGACCACCCTGGCTATCCGGCTCACTTTAACTCTGTACAGCAAATTCAACAAGAGGAAGGGGTCCTGGCTTGCAGTTTGGGCGAACTGGTTGGTCCCACCTGCTCAGGGGAAGAAGATTCCTGGTAGATCTTCTCTGTCGTGGGAGCCTAAAGATTCGGACCTGCAGCAGGGCTTCACCGGGCGGTTCAGTCATTGTAGGGGTCCTCTTCTGTCAGCTCCTCATGGGTTCTTTCGTTCCAGTGGCGATTCTGCCTTTCCAATCCCAGAGACCTGATTTTTATGCAGTTTTCCCCCATTCACACAGCCTGTCTGTCAATCACACAGCAGGGTGGCTGTCCTGGCGGGACAGTCACCTAGTCAATGAAACCAGAGTGCGACTTGGGTTACCAAGGGAACCCATGGCAAAGGTCCTAAAACCCCTCCCTCACATCCTGCCTACCCAGATTTTCAGGCGCTTAAGGAGGGCTTCTGTGTAGAAGCCCACGAAAAGACGGTGAACAAAGGAACCAAACCTCGTTTGGCGCACGGAGTAAAACACAAGAAAGACATTTTCAAAAAGAAATGGAGAATAAACCCAGCTGGAACCGAATAAAAACCTATATGGTCTAGCGGGTTTAAGTTCGAGGCTACCAAGATAGCCTATAACAATACCAAGGTTATTTAAGATAACCGCGGTAGGAAAAATAGGGTAGTTACCACTGCCACCAGCCAAGTCTTGATGAAAAGGGAGCGAAGCAATGCTCCAAGAGAAACAGACAAAAAGGTATAAGTATTAACCCTTTCCAGTACTCTATGTAAGATAGAGTGTACTGCATCTGTGGATTTAAAAGACTAATAAAGTCAATGGCAACTTTACATGTTCTAGGTGACAGTAGTCAGTCCCAGAAAATGGAGTCTGAGTTGGGAAGTCTAAAAGACAAAAAACAAATATCATGAGTCCTATTATTGATCTATTCTATTCAATAGAAATTTGAGGTAGTATATTCATTCAATTTTAACAGTAAAGTAATCAACAATATTTGTTCAATTATATATATGCAAATATGCACAGAGACAAAAGTACATTTAGTGCAAATCCAATAGTTTATTTGGAAGCTCAACACGTTTTGTGAATTTGTTCACTTCTTCAGGGGCAATTTTCATATTTTTCACAAATTTTCAAACTTTTCAAACAATCTCTGAAAAACATAACATTCAAATAAATCCACATTAGAACAAGTTATTTCAAAAGGATCTTATATACAATTTACAGATATAGTCAATTCTAGTCAAATGAGAACACCTAATTATTTTTGGATCAATATCCAGCGAAAAGAAAGGGATTCATTTTCCAAACGGTAATCAAATTATTTGTACTTAATTTTCATTTTTTCAAAGAAAAGAGAAATCCATATTTTGTGTTCATTCAATAATCATGAAAACAATATGTGCTCATTCCTTAATTCCATACCAGTAGTCCAAACACACTATGTCCTATCTGCACAGCAATGTCCAATCATATAAAAAAGGTACCATGAAGTGATTACTGTCAAGAGTCTTTGCCTGTGGTTTAAGATGCTTCAATCGTCAGAGCGAAAAATAGAGAAGTCGATCATCTATCTATTCGCATCAATGAGTGATGCGACCTTGTATGTAAAGAACATAGAAATGAAAAAGAAGAAGCTTTGGCTATGTCTCACCAGTAATGATATCAACATGGCTGGCGAGTAGATGCTGAATACGGATCCAATCTGATCGGATGATCCGCCATTTTGTTAAGTAAGGGTAGACTGGATTTTAAATGTGCCTGGGAGCCCCTGATCTAGAGAAAAAGTCAGAAGAAGTAGAAGGAGATTCAATGACCCGTGTAGGGGAAAAAAACCTAATGACCATTAAGGGTCAAAAAGCATACTCACGTTGTGCGAAATGCTGATATCAAGAAGAGAAGAACAGATGAACATGGTCTTCAGGCAGGTGCTGTCTCCTTGTAGGATCCGCTGCAAAGAAAGTGATTTGCAGCGGTCCTTAAATACTTGGCACAAATTGACGTACCGCGTCGTAAGAGCGTGTGACGTCACGGTGTAAACACCGTGACGTCATCATGCGCATGCGCGGTAAAGGTTAATACGATCTTAAGTGAAGGAAGACCAGTGAAGTCATCACGCATGTGTGCGTTTAAGGTAAACAAGATCTAAAATGATGAAAAAGATTAAAACAGATAAGGACAAAAAAAGGATTCAAAGTACATACAACCTGATGTATGTAGAGAGGAAACTAACAAAAGACTTAACTCATAGAAAACATCTGAATGATGTGTGATGAGTAAATGCATATAAAAAAAAGGTCAATTAAAGTGGTGAGAGATGGAAAAAGAAGTAAACAAAGTAATGTAGTCTGCGGTATGTCAGTCAATGTCCCAGTCTGAATATGCATATCTCAAATGCCAAGGATAGACTGTGATGTCGAAGTCACACATAGTCGGAACTATTCGATTTTATAAGGTTTTGGAAAATGTATACTGACATAGTAGTGGAAAAAGGCCATTAGTAACAGTCGAACTGTCTTTTACCAAAGCTCACAATCTTTAAAACATATTATGTCAATAAATTGCACAAGGAAAAAAACATCAACAGAATTAATAGGGTTATTAGAATTGTACTTGGAGACTCTAAATGTCACAGGACAAAAACCCTGGACCCGAGAGTGTAAGTATTATATCAGGAGATTCTAAAGAACCGGAGTCAAAAGTCTTGGACCTGAGAGTCAGAGTATGGTTTGCAAGTGACATTTTAGGAGGTCGATCATGTCTTTAGTGAGATTTATAGAAAAGGACCCATGTAAAAGTCTTCGTTTAAACCTAAGGGATCTAGGGCGTCAAGTCTGTGGATCCAGAATAGTTCTCTTTGTGCAAGTCTCTTTGCATTATCTCCTCCTCTTGGCAAGTTTTTCATGATTTCTAAGACCACCCATCGGATCTGTGAGATGTTATGTCGGTTCTCCTTAAAGTGCCTAAACACTGGTGACTTCTGATTGCGTGTTCTTATATTCAATTTATGTTCTGTGAGCCTTTCCTTTATTTTTCTTATGGTCTTACCCACATAGTATTTGCCGCAAGGACATTTCAAGGCGTAAATCAGATTTTTGCTGTCACAAGTACGCAAAGTCTTTAAAAGGGATTTTCTTGCCACTGTTCGGATGTCGAATGTGGTCTCCTTTTAAAATATTCGAGCAGTGTTGGCAATTGAGACAAGCGAAGGTGCCATGTTTTGGTTTGGCCAAGAACGTTTGCTATTGGCTCTTTTGTTTTTTAGCTCTGATGAGTGAGTCTCTGAAATTTTTGCCCCTTTTAAAGGCCAACATTGGAGGTTGTGGAAATAATTTATTCAGATTGCTATCAGACTTGATGATGTCCCAATTCTTTAGAATGATCTTTTTAATCCGGAAACTCTGACTTGAAAATTTGAGTGTGTGTATCAATCTCGTGTTTTCCTTTTTTGGTTTTTCTCTCAATAGCTCTTTTCTCTCCAAGGTTATGGTATGATCGATGGCTTTATTCATGGTAGAATCCAGGAATCCTCTTGTCTGGAATCTTGTACGCATTTTTTCAAATTCATGTGACAATTGAGTTGCGTCTGAAGTGATTCTTTTGGCTCTTAGGCATTGACTGTAAGGTAAGTTCTGTTTCAAATGAGATGGATGAAAACTTGTGAAATGCAAGGTGCTGTTAGCATCTGTGGTTTTTCTATATATTTTTGTGGTGAATGTGTTGTCTGATCTGGCGATGTACACATCCAGAAAATGTATTTGTGGGTTACCTATTTCCAATGTGAACTGAATCTTTCTATGGCATCCATTGAGGTAAACAAAAAATGGTTGTAATTCATCCTGTGTCCCATTCCAAATACCAAAGATATCATCAATAAATCATTTCCAGAAAATCAAGTTTTTGTTCCAAGGTTCTTTGTTAAGAATGAATCTCCTCTCAAAATGATACATAAAAATATTTGCATATGCAGGGGCAACCGAAGAGCCCATTGATGTGCCTGAAATTATTGTTGAAACGAAAATAATGATTGTAAAGAATAATATTGAGAATCTCAATCGCAAATTCTTTGTGTATCAAAACGTCCTCATGTTGTAACAAGAACCATTCCAATGAGGCTATCCCTTCCGCATGTGGTATAGACGTGTAAAGGCTGGTGACGTCTAATGTAAATAGAAGAACTGGGGATTCATTAAGCCGTAATTCATCCAATAAATTCGGAAAATGTGAAGTATCTTTTAAGTAAGTTTCCGTCTTCTGTACCAGGGACTGAAGTGCCCTATCCAAGTATATTGCCAATGGGTGGAATATACTTTCAGTGCCCGCTACTATCGGTCTGAATGGTGGATCTTGCATATTCTTATGTATCTTAGGTAATGCATATAGTACAGGAATAACTGGGAATGTTTTAAGTAGAAATTCACCCGTATGGTCTGTAATCCAATCATGGTCGATAGCTTTGTCAATGGTCTTCTTGATCACCTCTTTGATTGCTGTGGTAGGGTCATTATCCAACAGCATGTACGTTTCTTCATCTCTCAATAATTTCATGCATCCTTTGTTGTACATTGTGGTATCCATCATGACCAAAGCTCCGCCTTTGTCCGCTGGTTTAAGAGTAATAGTGTTGTCCTCTGCAAGTTCTTTTATTAGTTTAAGTTGATGTTGTCTTATGTTGTTTTTACAGCTAGGGCCATATTTAAGGCGTTTAAGATCTTTGGTAGTTTTATGTTTGAAGAAATTGATTGCTGCATGGATGAGTTGAGGGTGAAATGTGCTTTTGTTCTTCATTTCAAGGAACTCATGTTGTTTACGTTGGATTGAAGATTCAGGTATTGTGTCGAAGAAAACTTTAAGTTCCATTTTGCGGATTAGTTTAAACAGGTTAACTTCTTCTTCAAAAAGTGTTGTGTAGGTTGTGGGAATAAAAGAGATTCTCAAATTAAGAATATCTTCTTGTGCTTTGGTGAGTAGTTTAGATGAAATATTAAAAATAATTGACTCCTTTATTTGTTTTTCTGTCTTTGTTTTCTTTTGCCCTCTACGGGTCTTTCGCCTCCTTCTAAAAAAGGAGGTGGATCAATAGTAGGTATTGTTGGTGTTGCAGGAGTTTCACTGGGTGGTGTCCGAGTTTCACTGGCGCTGGTACTTGGATTGTCACACTCTCCACTAGTTACGTCTGAACTGTCGGTATTTTCCTGTTGGTTTGGATGTCTTGGAGGTCTTGTTGGTGGTTTTTGAGGTCTCAAGTTGTTATAGTATTCCTGCCAAGAGTATACAATATCTCTAGCGTAGTCCAAGGTGTCTCTTCGGAATTTGCGTATTTTCCTCTGTTCTATCTCTTGTTTGTATGAATTCAGTTTTTGGTTAGTATCCTCCAGAATCTGTTTCAATTCCTCCTGTGTTTTTAGTTTTGAAAGCTGTATTGTGATTTCCTCAATTTCCCCAGTAATAGTATTCAAAGATTTTGACAGTTCCTCAATTGTTAATAAAATTAAATCCAAAGAGCATTTGTTTAGTATCTGTTCCCATCTTTTGATGAAAGGAGGGCTTCTGTGTACATTGCCTGCGAAAAGACAGTGAACAAAGGAACAAAACCTGAGAAAGAAGTCTAAAAGACAACCCAGTGTCACTGCACTGAAGGTGCTGGGTAACACACAGGAAAAAGATGATGCCTATGGAGTAGGTTAGGCTCCACAGTCTATGAACACAAGAAAATGTTAAACACACACAGAAAAAAAACACATGTAAGAGTGGGAAAAAAAGGCTCACACTCTTACCAGGGGAAAAAATGTATCCTAGAAATCCAGCAAAGCTGCTGAGGGACTCAGTAGGTAAGGGAAATTTGCCATTCTGGAAAATTCTCCCTAACACTCCCCCCCACCCAGAATAAGGGACAGGAGGATTTAATCCACTCCTTCATGAATCTCTACCTCTAGTCGGTTAAAGAAAATCCTAGAGAGACCATCAGCATTTTGGTGGTGAGATTCTTTATTTGTAGACTATACGACCTACAAACCTGTTGAGGTACATCACTCTTTTTTTAAAATGTCTAGGGATCTGATCTAACAGTCCCTCAGAAGTTGGAACAACCTCTAAACCTACAATAGGCTTTTTCAAGTGGTACTTGGAAAAGGATCCCTTAGATCTAGAGGGGCCTCCATGGTTCCTCACCACCTCTCTCACAAGAGCAGGTTGCGTCTCAGGTACATTGTTTGGAGGGGCTGTGGTCAAGCAAGGTACATGCTGCAACTTCCTCTGAGAGTTGACCTTACATTTTTTAGAAGTTTCCTAACATTAGGATTTACATTGGAGTCTTCAGTAGAAGCTCCAATAGCCTTAAGGTGTTCAGGCTTAGACTTATTTGTCCTGGTTTTCCACCAGCTTTAAGAATTACCAGTTCTCACAGGCTTAGAGAGGGGTCCAATGTGTCTATCCACCTCTTCATCAGAAGCAGGGGGAGTCAAAGACCTTACAATTGGATGGGCAATGTTGGAGCTTAGTTGGGCCTCAGATTTGCCTGGGTTAGAGGCCAACTTACTAACACCAGGGCTTGCAGTGGGAATCTCTGTAGAGGTTCCCACAGACTCAGAGTGGTCTCTTAAGGTTGCCTCTCTAGCCAATTTGGTTTGGTTCTGTTTTCTCTTACTGGGAGGCTTGGGGGTACTGGATACTACTCCTAGAGCTTTTAAATCATTCCCCAACAGGACTCTCCCAGGCACCTCATTCTGGACACTGATAGAAATCCTCACTGTCATATTATTACACTGAATGAGAGCTGGCAGAATTGGAACCAACCGGACAGGCCTCCAGAAAATTTAATGGGACCTTTGGGTGCCTTAGCAACATCCTCAAGCTTGAAAAAGCTTTCATCCACTACTGTTCTGCTGGACCCAGTGTCTCTCCTGGCAGCAGTATCCTGGCCATTGTCAAGAACATTGTCCATATAATACCCTCTAGAGTTTTCTGGAATGGATTTGTACACATCCATATTCTGTTTCTTACCCAGACCCATGGACTCTAAGGATACAGTTGCCTGGATGATCACTTTCCCTCAACTGCCGTGTCCCCTCTCACTCATGCTTGTCCTCCTCCATCCTGCCCCATTGATCCAGTATACTTGTGTTGCCTCCTGGCCTCTCTCCAGACGGTCGATCATTGATATGATATGATAAGTCATTTATAACGTGCCTGTACACAAGTGTTCACTGATTGCATATGTTTGGTATGTCCCCTTCTTCTCTGCGTCAAGGGCTGCAGTAAGGGATTTGATTTAAAATAGTGGTGATACAAGTCATCTGCAAACTGATCTGATATCTGATTTTCTTTAATCTCTTGGATTCACTGTATGAAAATAAAGCATCTTGCAGAAAAGATGTTCAAAATGGTCACACACAATACTCTCACCTGAAACTTGCAGCAGCCATGAGGCATAGGAGCGACAACGCTATTGTTTAAGTGGGCAATGGTTTGATGCACATATTCTGGAATCAAGACCATTGCGCGTTAAAGCTGAAACTATGGAACTCTCCTCCATGATCCTTTGTTCGAAGACCGATTTCTGAAAATAGCTGAAGAGAAGGTTCACATTTTCTAACAAACGTATGGACTAGCACTCATGTAATGTAATAGCCAAGTGTACTACACCAACACACACTGCAGTGGTCTCCTGGCGCTGAGGATTGGGCCAGTGCAGGGTAACCAATGGGAAAGAGAAGGGGAACAGAAGTGAGCGGAGCAGGCCTCTGGCAGGGTATTTAGGTAGATCAGTAAAATGGATAACAGGCTCGTTTCCGCTTGGACATGTGGGTTCTCGTAGGTGATGGATCGAGTGAAAGGTGTTGGGGAGGAAGTAGGGTGCTGTAACATCCGCCATCAGACTTGGCTGCATACTCGTTCTGTTTTGACCACTGTCCACCCATGTAAATGAAGGAAATCTTAATGCCTTAAGAGTGGTTTGCAAACATTAACACATTCATTATGTAAATTTGATTACAGTCATGCCTCAGGTGCCACTCAATTCCACCAGTGTGGGCATCCAATAAGAGGTTTGTCCCCTATTCACCATTCCATCCCTGGCAGAAATACAAAGGCTAAGGCCAGGCTGCTGTAGTCCGTGCCGACATGCTGGCACCGGTTGTAGTAAAAGTGGATTGCAGATGAATGCCTGGCACATGGGAGGACGTGTGCCTTCAAAGGAAAACTAAAGCAAGTGATTTGTAATAAATAGGTGAATGTGTCAAATGAATACAGTTCACATGCTAGGCTAAACTGTACAATTCCTGGTCACCTGTAGTTAGAGAAAGCTGAAGCAACGGCCAGCGTACTTTCACAGAGACATACAATAGGCGTGCTCACAGGGAAGCTGTGCAGGTGTTCAGAGCAGCCTCCAACTGGAAAAACAGAGCCCGCTATTAAAGACAAGAGCACGCTGTGAGGGGGTGTTTTTAAATGAGGCAAGTTCCTGATGAGAAACCGTTTCCATTCACCTTAGCGCGCGACTATTCTACTTCCTGTTGTCGCCACCCTTCGGGGCTTCTTCCTGCAGATAGCAACATTGTTAGCATCATTCCAATTGGAGACAATTTCATGCTGACTCTTTGTACCTGAGCAAAAACGCAATTGCAGGCAAAGAAAGCTGACATTTCTAGTCGTGCTGTTTTGTTTTACCTGCTCCTCCACACCTAGCCCAAGTTACCACACTTTCATTAAAAATATCGGGCCTCATTGCGAGTTTGGAGGTGTGGCATCAAAATATTCCCGCCATTTTTTGGGGAGTAATGTAATTACTGCCACTTTCACCACACCTCTGAATAAAGAATGTCAACTTAGAGTGAAGGATTGACCTCTGACAAGATGCACTTTAAGACCAACAAGTGGGGATTTCACCATGCAGAAATTCCACTTGTGTTGAATCTGCTAAAAAATCTGCTGAAGTCCTGTGGACTCCACAAATGAGGACTAACGCCACCGTGCCACCACTTGCAATCTCTTGCTAAACCCACAGAAACAGGTAGTGATAAAGGTAAATAATGTGAAGATAAACGAATGAGAGCGCTTTGAAACACTTGCCAGTTTATAGTTGCTTTATAAATAAACAGTGCCAATGATACAGTGGCAGATTTACTGCCTATTTACCACCAAACTCGTAGTGAGGCCCATTGCCTGTTACACTGATTGAAATTCAAACAAATAGCTGCAAACACATTGACATTGACCAGAGGATGGATGAAGTGGGTTGGGCAAGGAATCAACCTCATTTTCCTTTTGTTGGCAATCTCCATTGGTCAGAACTAAATTGTTGCAAAACCGGTTTACATGGTGAAGGGGCAAGCCTTTCTCAAAGATGGTAAGTAATCATAAATATGGTTGCCCCCAGATAAGGGCTTAGATATTCCAGAACTGACTATGCAAGGAGCAGAACCAGCAACTCCTGCTCTCCCTCTGAAAAATCACTGGTAACATAATGGGAGAGGGTCTGGTCATCACAGCAGGGTGAACCAGGTTTCAATGGCGGAGGCCCCCTTCCTGAGTAGTGGGAGAGATCAGGTTGATGAGGAGGTGTACAAAACAGAAGCACACCACTGGATGGAGAACAGCCTTTTGTACAGAGTTGAGGAAGAATGGTGGTGGTTTCTGCCCAGTCCGGAACACGCTTGAGGACCAATCAAAGAATGACCTCACAGACATGAATGACCATGTTGTTAAGTGTGTGGAAAAGAATAAGAATTTAAGACTATAATGAGGTCAGGAAGGATATTGGTGCCCTGAGAAAAGAGTTTTCTAAGTTAGATGACAGGGCTGCTGTCCTGCCAATGAGGGTGGAAGACCTTAATGTGCAACCAAAGCTGTCAAATAAAGAGATCCAATCAGGACAGCTATTACTGGTGGTTTAATATTTGCATGTACAGCAGTTCCCAGAGGAGGTAGAAAGAGGAAAGTGGATTGAATTGCTCCAGAAGGTCCTGATCCGAATTTTGAAGCTGCCACCAGAAAAGACTCTTGTAACGCTCACCTGATTCTCGCAGAGGCGCCGGTCTTGACTGGGCGACTACCGTATCTTCAAAGGTGATGTGTAGCACCCGGTTGGCTCTTTGGGCTGGACCTCTGTGCACTGTATGCCTGACGTGTAGAGTAAGATGTCTGCAGATAGAAAATATGGGGTTAATGAACTGGGGTTATTGGGGTGTCCCTATCTCTTTCCTCTTCTCCTCTCCTGTAGACCCCCAAAGGTTAACGCTCTCACCTTAGGTAAGTGAATGCCGAGCTCTCCATCTGCCTCGGGGCAGGGTGCTGTAACCAGTTTCTTCACTGGATAGGTAGCGCAGGCCTCTTGACTTCAGAGGACTGCTGTCTGTCGTTTACTGCACGAACGGTAAGTTTCGAGTCATTCAAATGTCTTTAAAGTCTTTAGTAATGATGTCTCTTGTTTTGCAGGGTTCCGGCGATGGCGGATGACGGGCTGAAGTGAGTTGAAGATGGAGCCCGTGTGATGAATAGAAGCGCCTGGAAGCACGTAAGTAAGCGCTTGTTGCCTGCTTCACGATGCGCTCTAACTGTCTTTTTATTTTGCAGGTACGAGTTCGGAGCGGCTGCAGGGTGCCGGAATACCCACTGGATTAGATGTGGAAAGGAGTAATGGCACGTGAGTATTAAAGTTCCCCAATGTCTTTAAACGCACCTTGTTTTGTCTTTCAGATGCGGGATGCAGCGCCGAAGGCCTCCGGAGCGTGCGAAGAGTTGGTAAGCTTTTGTCTTTCAGATGCCGGAATGCAGTATGAAGACCTCGGAGCGCACGAAGAGTAGGTAAGCCTTTGCCTTTCAGATGCCGGAATGCTAACCTGTTCTTTCTTGTCTTTATAGGTGTTGCTGAAGACTGGATTCAGGATGGTAAGCCTTTTTCCTTAGGCCCAGGACCGGATGCAGAAGACACGATGAGCGTTCTGCTGCAGAGGGTGCAGAATAACGCAAAGCAAGATTCATCCACCGGGTGTGGTTTAAATAGCCTCCTGTAGTGCTTAGGTGTCTCCTTCCACAGCCACGCCTAAGTAAGAAAAGAGTTCCTGGTAAGAAAAGAGTTCCTGCCTTCCAGAAGAGTTACAGTGTTCTGAATCTAGGGAGTGGCTCCAGCCCCCCCCAACAGGAAAAGTAGTTCCAAACAGAAGAGGATCAGAGGCTCAACTGGCAGGCAAGTAAGCAGCATGGTCTGCTGCAGGTAAGTCCACCCAAGCATTATGAGCCCGGCGCTTCCAGCGCTGGGACTGGGCATATTTATGAGCCTGGTGCCACTGGCGCCAGGACTGGGTCCAAAAGGTCCCAATAGGGACTGGTTGGCACTCGGAACCTGGGTTATGGATCTGCTTCCAAGGGAGTTGGGAAAACCCTGACCTTTTGGAAGCAGAGATCCTGACAGTACCCCCCCTCAAGGCCCCTCCCAAACCGGGCTTCTCTGGGGGTTTTGGCTTGTCAGGAAATGTTCGGTGAAATCTTTTGATTAGGCGAGGAGCGTGGACATATTCAGCAGGTTCCCAGGATCTCTCTTTGGGGCCGTAGCCTTTCCAGTCAATTAGGTAGAATAGTTTAGATTTGGAGATCTTGGAGTCCAGAATGCTTTTGACTTCAAACTCGAGTTCTCCATCAACTAGGATAGGTTTTGGAGATTTGGTTAGTCGGGTTTGAGGTTGCACGGGTTTTAATAGAGAGACGTGGAAGACCGGATGTATCTTCATGTGCGGGGGCAAGTCCAACTTGACCGCTACTGGGTTTACTATGGTAGTGATGGAATAGGGACCAAGGTATCTTGGGTTGAATGTGCGTGGCCCTTTTAGAGATAGATATTTGGTGGATAACCAGACTTGATCCCCTACTTGATAGTGAGGGGCTTCCTTCCGATGTTGATCTGCTCCTTTCTTGTATTGTTCTTTAGCCCTTTGAAGGTGAGAAACAGCTTCCTTAAAGGCTTGGGTGATTGTAGAATGCAGGTAGTCTACTGCTGGTGTTTCAAGATCTTGGAGGGGATCCAACTCCGAGGTTCGAGGGTGACTGCCGTACAAAAGAAAAAACAGGGTTTTCCCAGTTCCCGAATGGACAGAGTTATTGTAGGCATACTCGGCTATCCAAAGGATATCTTTCCAAGTTTTTTCAGTTTGTTGCAGCATGCAGCGTAAATACTGTTCCAGAGTTTGATTGGTCCTCTCGGTTTGTCCGTCGGTCTGAGGGTGGTGACTGGTCGATAGTCTCACATCAATTTGAGCCGACCGACAGCAACTTCGCCAAAAATGAGAAATAAATTGACTACCTCGATCCGAAATTAGAACCGAAGGAAAACCGTGCAGTCGGACGATGTTTTCGAGAAATTCTCGGGCCAGAGTTGCTGCTGTTGGCAAGCCTTTGAGCGGAATGAAATGCGCCATCTTGGAGAATAAGTCCACGATTACTAGAATCGTATTGTATCCGGAGCATGGAGGTAGATCGGTGATGAAGTCCATAGAAAGCGAATGCCAAGGGCGAGGTGGGATGTCAATAGGGCGTAAGAGGCCTGCTGGTCTTTCCTTTTGACTCTTGCCACAGGACATTATAAAGTCTCTGATATCTTTTTTCCAAGACGGCCACCAGAAGTAGCGCTTGATCTTTTCTGAGGTCTTGGCTATACCGGGATGACCTTCCATTAAAGAGTCGTGATAACAAGAGATTACTTTTTTCTGTAAATCTGTGCTGGGTAGGTATAATCGTTCTTGGAAATACAATAAGTTGTCCTTTACTGCAAAGGCCTTTCCCTGCAGATGCCAATTCTGTATGTCTGCTGGAGTTACAAGTTGCCTGGCTTTATCCTTAACTTCCTCTATTGATTCTGTGGCGATTACACCCAGAATTCTTTGTTCGGGAATGATTGGTACAGGTTTAGGGTTGATCAAGCGTTCTTCCACTCCCATCCGAGAAAGGGCATCGGCTTTACCGTTCTTTGTACCAGGTCGATAGGTAATTATGAAGTCAAACTCGGCAAAGAATAATGCCCAACGGAGTTGTCTAGAGGATTGGGCTTTTGCGGTTTTCAAATATTGCAGGTTTCGGTGATCCGTAATCACAGTAACGGTGTGTCGGGCCCCCAGCAGATAATGCCGCCAAGCCTTAAAGGCAGACTTGATAGCCAGAAGTTCCTTGTCAGTAATCGTGTAATTGATTTCAGGAGGCGAGAATTTGCGGGACCAAAATGCCACGGGATGCAACTGATTGGTTACCGGGTCCTTTTGTGATAGAACTGCCCCCATGGCAAGGCTTGAAGCATCAGTTTCCACGATGTAGGGGAGTTCGGGGCGAGGGTGTTTTAAGATTGGTGCAGAGATAAATTTAGTCTTCAAATCCTGGAAAGCTTGTTCCGCCTCGGTAGACCATTCAAAACGTTTGTTTTTCTTTAACAAGGCAGTGATGGGCTGGACTATTCGAGAGAACTCGGGGATAAACCTGCGGTAAAAGTTAGCGAAGCCTAACATGCTTTGCACACCTTTTACGGAGGATGGTGATGGCCATTTGAGAACTGCATCGACCTTCTTTGAATCCATACGCACTCCGCCAGGTGATAATATGAATCCCAAGAATTCAACTTCAGTCACGTTGAAAACACATTTTTCCAACTTAGCGAAAAGTTTGTGTTGACGCAATCTTTCGAGGACCATTTTCACGTGTTTCCGATGTTCAGATTCCGATGAAGAATAAACGAGGATGTCGTCAATGTAAACAACAACACATACATCTATGAGCTCTCTGAGGACATCGTTCATAAAATATTGAAAGGCGGCCGGGGAATTGCAAAGTCCGAAGGGCATGACCTGATATTCAAATAGCCCATACTTGGTGCGGAAGCCCGTCTTCCATTCATCACCCTCTTTTACTCGTACCAAGTGATAAGCTCCTCTAAGATCCAGCTTTGTATATATGCATGCTTTTCTGACTTGGTCCAGGAGTTCAGGGATCAAAGGTAACGGATATCTATTCTTAACGGTGATCTGGTTCAGGGAGCGATAATCGATACAAGTTCTAAGGTCTCCTTCCTTTTTTGGAACGAAGAACAAAGCTGAAGAAGCAGGGGACTTGGAAGGACGAATAAACCCATTTGCCAGGTATTGATCCAGGTATTGTCGAAGGTGAAGGTTCTCAGGCTCGGTGAGGGCATAAATTCTACTACAAGGAGGAGTAGATCCAGGTATCAGGTCTATCTGGCAGTCATAAGACCTATGAGGAGGTAGAGAGTTAGCCTGATCCTTCCGGAAAACATCTTGGTATTCTAGGTATTCGGGAGGTAACTGGGGAGTCTCTGAAGAAATTGCGGCCAGTGCAACACCAGGTGGAGGGTGACAAGTAGAGACACATTCTGGAAACTGGACCGTTCTTGCTCACCAATCGATCAGAGGATTGTGTTTCTCTAACCAAGGTATTCCTAGAATAATCTGAAACTGAGGGGCCTTGATCACATCGAACACGATCTTCTCATGGTGTCCATCTTGACTTACTAGCGTCACCTCTTGAGTGGTATGCGTTACTGGCCCGGAGGCTATCTCCGTACCATCCACCGTAGTAATGACGTCCTTTACAGCCTTGGGACAAAGAGTTAGATTCATCCTCAAAACCATTTCATGATCCACATAATTGCCGATGGCACCGCTGTCGACGTAAGCTTCAATTGCATGTAATCGATCCGGATTATCAGGGCTAATGAGGACCATAGGTATCACGAAATGCGAGGTCACGGAACTGGTTTTCACGCTCGGCAAGAGGACCTCTATTCTTGTCGGGCGAGGTCGTTTCCCTGCTCAGAGTTTGTAACTTTGGTAACTGCAGCTCCTACTGCCTTCTTGGCAGGTTTCACCAGACAGTCTCGAAGAAAGTGCCCTGAGTTTCCGCAATATAGGCATAATTGCAACTGTTTCCTCCTTTCCCGCTCCCTTTGTGTTAGAGGACCTTTCAGACCCCCTATTTGCATGGGTTCCCCGGAGTCTACTCCTTTGGAAGGAGTTGGCGGTTTGGAAAATACTCGAGCATCAAACTTGGAACGATCGGCCTTCCTGTTCTGCAGCCTGTGATCTATTTGAACGACCAAGTCTATATAATCCGAACAGTCTTGTGGGGGATTCACTACTTGGGCTAAAACGTCTTTGAGCTCTCCACGTAGACCTCTATAAAACAGCGTAATCCTTTTGTCCTCAGGCCATTGAGTTTCCACTATTAGTCTATTGAAAGATGCAATATAAGCCAAAAGGTCTTGATTACCCTGTCGCAACGAAAGAAGCTCATTGTCCAAGGCCTGCCCCTGTGAATGTCTTGCGAACAGTTTTTCCATACTAAGCTGAAAGGCTTGAAAATCATGGAGAACCGGATCATCTTGATGAACTAGAGGGATCGACCAGTCTGCCGCATTGCCACTAAGGTACGAAAGTACAAAAGCTACTTTAGCTTGATCAGTTGGAAAGGCTGCTGGCTGGCATAAGAAGTGCAACCGGCACTGATTGATAAATACTGCAAACCTCTTTGGGTCACCAGAAAATCATTCGGGCGGAGCCAGAGGTACATTCCCAGGTAGGTTGATCTGCACTGGATTCATAGAGGATGTT
Organism: Ambystoma mexicanum; assembly: GCF_040938575.1. Classification (NCBI taxonomy): domain Eukaryota; kingdom Metazoa; phylum Chordata; class Amphibia; order Caudata; family Ambystomatidae; genus Ambystoma; species Ambystoma mexicanum. The sequence goes on from NC_090935.1 coordinate 1,409,438,114, forward strand.
GAAGAAAGATTTGCCCCTGATGCGGGTAACGGGGTCTGTCCGGCTTGTGACTGTAGCACTTGTCTAGCAAGATTGTCTGTTCTCTCCTTGGAAATAATTAGTTCCCTTCTTAGAGCATTCGTTTCCTGACGAGCTGCATGCACTTCTGCCCTTAGTTCCCCAAGTAACCGGGCTAGGGGGTCAGTATCCGAGGTTTCCATAGCGCCTGGGCGAGAGTTTTGCGGTAGGCTTTGCGTTCTGTAACGCTCACCTGATTCTCGCAGAGGCGCCGGTCTTGACTGGGCGACTACCGTATCTTCAAAGGTGATGTGTAGCACCCGGTTGGCTCTTTGGGCTGGACCTCTGTGCACTGTATGCCTGACGTGTAGAGTAAGATGTCTGCAGATAGAAAATATGGGGTTAATGAACTGGGGTTATTGGGGTGTCCCTATCTCTTTCCTCTTCTCCTCTCCTGTAGACCCCCAAAGGTTAACGCTCTCACCTTAGGTAAGTGAATGCCGAGCTCTCCATCTGCCTCGGGGCAGGGTGCTGTAACCAGTTTCTTCACTGGATAGGTAGCGCAGGCCTCTTGACTTCAGAGGACTGCTGTCTGTCGTTTACTGCACGAACGGTAAGTTTCGAGTCATTCAAATGTCTTTAAAGTCTTTAGTAATGATGTCTCTTGTTTTGCAGGGTTCCGGCGATGGCGGATGACGGGCTGAAGTGAGTTGAAGATGGAGCCCGTGTGATGAATAGAAGCGCCTGGAAGCACGTAAGTAAGCGCTTGTTGCCTGCTTCACGATGCGCTCTAACTGTCTTTTTATTTTGCAGGTACGAGTTCGGAGCGGCTGCAGGGTGCCGGAATACCCACTGGATTAGATGTGGAAAGGAGTAATGGCACGTGAGTATTAAAGTTCCCCAATGTCTTTAAACGCACCTTGTTTTGTCTTTCAGATGTGGGATGCAGCGCCGAAGGCCTCCGGAGCGTGCGAAGAGTTGGTAAGCTTTTGTCTTTCAGATGCCGGAATGCAGTATGAAGACCTCCGGAGCGCACGAAGAGTAGGTAAGCCTTTGCCTTTCAGATGCCGGAATGCTAACCTGTTCTTTCTTGTCTTTATAGGTGTTGCTGAAGACTGGATTCAGGATGGTAAGCCTTTTTCCTTAGGCCCAGGACCGGATGCAGAAGACACGATGAGCGTTCTGCTGCAGAGGGTGCAGAATAACGCAAAGCAAGATTCATCCACCGGGTGTGGTTTAAATAGCCTCCTGTAGTGCTTAGGTATCTCCTTCCACAGCCACGCCTAAGTAAGAAAAGAGTTCCTGGTAAGAAAAGAGTTCCTGCCTTCCAGAAGAGTTCCAGTGTTCTGAATCTAGGGAGTGGCTCCAGCCCCACCCAACAGGAAATGTAGTTCCAAACAGAAGAGGATCAGAGGCTCAACTGGCAGGCAAGTAAGCAGCATGGTCTGCTGCAGGTAAGTCCACCCAAGCATTATGAGCCCGGCGCTTCCAGCGCTGGGACTGGGCATATTTATGAGCCTGGTGCCACTGGCGCCAGGACTGGGTCCAAAAGGTCCCAATTGGGACTGGTTGGCACTCGGAACCTGGGTTATGGATCTGCTTCCAAGGGAGTTGGGAAAACCTTGACCTTTTGGAAGCAAAGATCCTGACAACTCTTGAGATTTTGAGCCCGGGAACTGTAAAATATGGGGTAACAACTGAATACATCGTGTTCTTTTACGACTAGTGCACCAGAGGAGGCTGTTTAATGAGGATAAGAGATGTGCCAGGGATATAAGCTTCAGTACTGTATGCCATACACGGTTACCTTGAAACCCATGGTGGATGGAGCGACACATAATTTTGTTGACCACAAGAAGTCTCATTTCATCTCCTCAATTCCATCCTAATTAATCGAAGGGGTGTCCAGTGACATTCATTTGTTGGTCTAATTGTATGAGTTGGTTGGGGTATTGGTACCATTGGTAGCGTTTTTTTAGTTATATGCGTGAGTTACTCCTATGAAGTCATCCCTACTTGCATTGTTGTCCTACGGGGAAGGTTCCCCTGCACACGCCTTGCTATTGAAAGGTCGGAGTGGGGGGCTGTAATGTTAGGGAATCTAGGATCCGCTGAGGTTCTTTTCTTTCATTATTTCTGGTCTGGTTTTACTTAGTTGGGGGTCACTACTTGTCACCATTTTCTCATTTTTATTGAGGGTGACAAGGCCTCAAAAGGCAGTGGCAGAACTTGGCAGCACTTTTTTTATTTGAATTTATTTTCAAGGAACAGAACATGTTGTGTCCGCCACGCAGCAAATCAGTGCCGAAGCCTTGACTTCCTGATGTACAGGGAGGGAACTAGTCCTATGGTAACAAACAAACAGCACTTCAGCACCGACTTCACACCCTCATGGTGTCTAGAGAGGATAGTTCAGGGGCAACATGCTTGCCTTGGAAGCAAGACAACACGGAGCAACACAGGTTTGATCCCCCGGGCCACGCTTAGAAAACTCTGGGTATTAAGCACGTTCTAAATAACCTATCATATCATATCATATAAATGGGGTCCGAAACAGATTCAACTTATATAACCGTGTTTATCCTCTGTGTTTGGAGATAATGTGGAGAAGGACCACATACATGGTGGGGACCTCCAGGGTTGGAGGATCCACTAAAATACAGGTGACTTGTTCTGGAGTAGATAGGTTCACTTAAAACATCATTACAACTCATCTGAAGATTATTCCATGAAGCATGCATGGCCTTAACCCACCTGTTACTGCAGAAAAGCGTTCTCGGGTATTAAGAGGGGACAGGACGATATTGCATTGTTTAAGGGCATCCACCTGTCGGTGAAGAACACATATTGTGTATTAAACAGCATGTACAATAGACAGGGTTCTAGGAGTTCATTATTAAGTTTTGGTGTGTACATATTTTGTTTGGGAAATTAATAAGGTGCCAAGGAGAGGCTAGGTTATGGAGCTGAGGGCAGCTTTATGATGGTGTGGGCTGTGGTTGAGGGCAAATCATTGGTGATTGCTTATATTTATGTGGTGAATGTGGCTCAAGATGTATTTGTTGGGTAAGTGATGCAGAAATTGCATGGGTTGAGCGAGGATCGCATGTTTGTCAGGGGTGATTTCAGTGCTGTTACGATGACAGTTTGCCGCAGTATCTGGGCTACAGTCACGCTCTAACAAGTTTAGAAGGGCATTGCTGGAACTTAATGCCTAGATGGTAGATGGCACTTGGAAGTGCTAACTTCCCAGGAAAAAGCAATTCATCTTTTACTCATCACTCCACAATATGTCACCCAGGATTGACTCCTTTCTATTGCCCAGCCACCAACTGGCAGCTGAGTTAGGGAAGGTTGCAGTCTCAGACTATGCAGATATGGAATGATATGATATTTTATTTGTATTGAGCTCATACACAAGTGTTTCAGAGCGTGACGAGGCAGGGGCAGTGAAAAAGGTAGAAGAAAACAACGATCTTACTAGGCCCAGTAACATTGGGAATGTGCAAGTGCAGGGGAGAGGAAAGGGGGAAAGTGCAGGTGGTAAGGGAGAAGTGGAAAGTCCTGAGCAAAGGATAAAAAAAACAACTATTGATAGTTCAGCCAGCAAGTGGCAAGTGCTAGGTTTAAGGCACAGACAGGGGGTGTCTTGTTAGTGTAGAAAACAAAGAGCGGACTGTAGGGTTACAGATACAGATCCAAGTGCAAGTGTTGTCAGGAGGCAGTGTGGGTGCGTGGCAGGATGGGCAAGTACCTGGGCCCGAAATCACAGGGTAACCAGGTGCAAGATTCCAAGCACAACAGATCCGCATGGGAGAGAAGGAGAGAAGGCAGAAGCAAAGAGGAAGGTCTTGAGGTGCTTTGGGAACCGGAGATGGTTTTCCTCATGTTTCAGAGTGGCAGGGAGGGATCCAGAGAGAGGCCCAAGCCGAACACAGAGATGTACCCCAATGTCGTTTCTTTGAAAAATGACTGACACTGGGGGAGTTGGAGGAGGAGGAGCGAAGAGCTTGAGAGGGAAAGTATTTACGGAGGGAGAGTTAAAGGTATTTTGGACCCAGGCCCCAGAAAGCCTTGTGGACAATGCAAAGGATCTTGAATTTAATCTGTGCAGCCACTGGGAGCCAATAAAGAGGTTTCAGGGCTGGAGAGATACGGTCTAGGGCTTGAGGCCAAGGACAAGTCTCACAGTCCTGTTCTGGATGAGTTGCAAAGGGTGGAGAGTAGAAGAAGGTAGATTTAAAATGAGGCTGTTGCAGTAGTCCAACCTAGAGAAACCAGGGCTCGAGAGACAGTCAGCTTCTGGGGCAAGGAGAGGAAGGGCAGACTACCTCTGAGGAGATTTGTCTTTTGTAACTGATTTCTCTTTAGGGGAACATTAACAGAGGGGAAGTGGGGCTTCAATAGCTCTTTGCTTACTGACCCATCATTTGGTAAATATATTCTAATAAGGATCATTTGTATATCAAGGAAAATGGGATCTTTGCATTCTGGGACACTTTGAAGGTGACCATGCAAGGCAGGATACTATAATGGTACAGCCTAGCAGGATAAGAGGGAAGGAATTTAAAATATAAATTGATGCTGGTTAGCATAGGGCTGAGCAGGTGAAATTAAAGGATAAAAAAATATCTAGTGAGGAGGTTGTGTTCAGAGCCAGGAATCAGATGTTTTATTTTTTTAGGGGGGGTTCGGTATCACACCATGATGAATTAGTTTTGGTAATCCACTTCTCTAGGGAGACCCCAGAGTCTCTTACAGTAATTGTTGTAGACACACAAAACACATGTGACAGGGCGAGCAGGCAGGTCTTGAATACAGTTATTTATTTATTTATAAACTGAGGGTTACAATTACATTTTTTGCATGACTATAATACTTTGTATGGTGGTGCCATGGCTCAATTGAGAATGTATTTTCTAAACCTACACCTACCGAGTTCACTGTGGCATGAGGGAGGCTGCCTTATGTCTAGATCCTTTGCATCGCTGTATGTTTTGGAGGGCCAAGTCAGAATGCCACATCCAAAGTGCAACAGTAGTTGCTGCTCCAAGTGTTCATAAGCGTCCAGAAAATACTGAAAGCTGCAAATAGTGTTTTTATTCTATTTTTTAATTGCTTGAAGACATCCAAACAGAAGCATCAAAGTACATTTCAAATGGCCAGATCCTAAAGGCATTGTTGAAGGTGGGAGTCAAACAAAAGCTTTCTGTAGCCTCGGCTATAGCCTCAAATAGCCGATATCTCAATGCAAACTGCATCACAGAAACAGCGTGTGTTGTGGGAGGGAGCTGGCACAGATGAGGTGGACACTTGGTGGGCCCCTTGGGGGGGGAATACATAATTTTTGTCTGCCATTTTTTTGATATTCACGGCCATAAAAACTATGGATAGCTGACGGTATGTGTAGTTAAATACCCACAGTTATAGTTTTAAAGATATTTGTACAGCTATAGTGATGTTGGGGGGTGATAATTTACTGGCCATGGCCAAAGGACATGGCCAGTGGCATGATTGCCATCCAGGCATCCCATCCATGCAGCAACCAGGACATATCCTTCTTAGCTTCAAGGTGAGGTAAGGGGCCCGCCTTCTCAGGCCATGTTGTTCAATAAATGAACCAGAATTACAAGGGCATTTAGCGAAACGGGCTGACCCTTTCCTTCCTTTGAAGATAAGCAGTGGCAGTCCCGCTTTGAAGCTTAGCAGGGTCATTCCTGGTTACTGCATGGATGGGCGACCAAATGGGCATCCAAATTATTATTATTTTTAAACCGTGCTACTGTCAGTCCTTAAAAGTTTTGCACTATAGACCATTTTTTGGCTTTTGGTAAATTGCATTCTGATATATGTAGTTTCCCAGTCAATAATAACAAACAAATATAGATATTTTTACAGCAACAGTGGGTTTCCCATTCCGACAGTAACCTGGACAAACCCTGCTTAGCTTCAAAGAGAGAAAGGGGTCACCTCCCTAAGCCCATGAGCCCTAATAAACAAGCCCACCTGACTAGACCACTTAGAGAAAAATGGCCTAAGAAGGCTGGATCCTTCCTCACTTTGAAAATAAACAGCGTTGGTCCCAGTTCCTTCATGGATGGGAGACTGTCCGCAGTCCAGAATGCCGTGTGTTTTCTTAGTTTTGAATATCTCAAGCACATGGCATCCACATTATTTATTTGTCAGTCCTTGAAAGTTTTGCACTCAGAGACCATTTATTTGCCTTTTACTGAATTGCATTCTGGTATTCATAGTTTCACAGTTAGGATGGGGAAATAATGTGACAATTGGACACTTTTTGCCTAACATAGTTCTATAAGGATTTAAATATTTGAGTGACACTATGGTATGTGCACTTTTCAATTTAGCTTTATAAAGCAGAGTATTGTTGAAAGCCAGACATGGGCGTGAGGAGGGAAATGATGAGAGGGCGAGTAAGTCATGAGTATTTGCCCACAATGTGGCAAGAGAGTTTGCAATCCTGGATGCAGGTGCAGTTATTTACCCCTAATTGTTGCTGCTTTTCAAGGCACAAGGGCACAAGTAAAGGACACATGTGGGTGGGCAGCGTAACTTTTCTTCAGAGGGTGGACTCAACTCCTTGTGTTTTTTTTTAGGTTGGCAAGCTTGCTCAAGTATTTGACTACGAGGAATTTACTCAAGTTGTCATGTTTCCAGTACAGATGCTTACTCACAAGACCACAAGCAAGTACCAGGGTGCACAAAACAAAAACAAAAAACAAGACCACAAGCACTTATTTCATATTGGGATTGCTGGGTTTACAATGTCAGCACCTTTTATATTTTGCCAGCATATTTATTGGAACATTTCCGCTCTCCAGTTATTTTTCTGGTGTTCATTACTTTTTATAAAGTCCAGTGATATTTTGTCTTGCGTACTTTCGTCTAAGTAGTAGGTCTATTGAACTACATTTGTATATTTCAGTTTAAGATATATGTTCACTTACTGTGCACATGTTCATGGGTGCAAGCTTTGATTTTTGCAATGGGGAAAGTACCTTGGCATATCTTATTCTTACAGCTGGTCATTTTTTTCCCTTTTACGTGCTGCTTAAATACGGTTAGTTGGGGTTGTGTGATGTATCACAAAAGTCACCAAGAGACCGGCCATAAAATAAGGGGCTTGTAGCACGCTGCTTAACCCTTAGTGTGTGATTCTCAGCAAATAATGTTATTGCACAAGACATTAACTAAAAACATTGGGAGTTCTCAAAGCCTGAAAACTTGTATACATAATAAAAGAAAATGAAATATTTACAGCTACTTTGACATCAGGGGAGAAGGATCACTGGTGAACCTGGTCTCCCATCCATGCAGTAACCAGGACTGACCCTGCTTAGCATCAAAGCTGGAAAAAAAGGCCAGCCCCCTCAGGCCATGGTGCCTAATAAGTGAGGCAAAGTTACCAGACCAGTTAGAGCAACATGGCTTAAGGGGGTCAGCCCCTTATTTACTTTGAAGCTAAGCAGGGTTGGTCCCAGTTACTGCAGTGATGAGAGACAGTCCACAGTCTATTGCTGTGTGTTTTCACCATTTAAAATATCTCATAGAGCAGTAAGAAAACACATGGCATTGGCTTTTTTTTAAACCGTGCTACTGTCAGTCCTTGCAAGTATTGCACTCAGAAACAATTTTCTTGACTTGTGTGCTTAATTGCATTTTAGTATTTGTAGACTGCCAAAGGGATGAGGGGGAAAATGGCACAATTGTACACCTTTTTAATAACATAGTTCAATATGGATTTATATATTTGAGTGACACTATGGAATGTGTACCTTTCAAGTTATCATTAATAAAGAAGAGTAATGTTGAAAGCCAGGCATGATGGTGGGGAGGAGAAATGAGAGGGCAAGTAAGTCATGAGTATTTACCCACAATGTAGCAAGAGTGTTTGCAATCCTGGACACTGGTGCAGTTATTCTCCCCTGATTGTGGCTACCTTTCAGGGCACAAGTAAAGGACACATGTGGGTGAAGAGCTTAATTTTTAGAGGCAACACATGAGGTTTTTTGAGGATGCCAAGCTTGCTCAAGTATTTGGCTAGCAGGATCTTACTCAGGTTGTCGTGTTCTCAGTGCAGACGCTTCTCCACAAGATCACAAGCACTTGTTTTGTATTGGGATTTTGTTTACCAGGGAATACTTCAAGACAGATTGCTGGATTTAAAAGGTGAGCACCTTTTACACTTTACCATCACATTTATGGGAATATATCCTCTCTCGGGTTATTTTTCTGGTGCTCATTACCTTTTTTTAAAGTCCAATTCTATTTTGTTTTGCGCACTTCCTTCAAAGGGGAAGATCAAATGAGCTGCATTTGTATATTTCACTTTAAGATATATGTTCACTTACCATGAATACATTCATTGGTGCCGGCTTTTTATTTTCGCTATGGATGTAGAAAGTACCTGGGCATATGTTATTATTGCAGCTGGTCATTTTTTTCCTGTTTCTGTGCTGCTTAAATGTGGTTAGTTGGGGTTGTGTAATATATCACAACATTCACCAAGAGACGGGCCATAAAACAAGGGTCTTAAAGCACGCTGCTTAACCAAAGTATGTGGTCCATGGCAAATTATTTAATCTCACTGATCATTGCCTAAAAACATTGTGAGTTCTCAAAGCCTGCAATCTTTTATACATAACAAGGCCAATGACAAAATCAGCTTGTGATTGATGAATGTCTTTGAGCGATGGGTTGCAAGTGTTTTAAAATAAAGAGTAGCCGTGCTCACAAGCCATGGCCGAAGGCCAATTCTAGTGGTCTGGCAGCGTTTTAAAATTTAGTTGAAGGGACTTTCAGGGGAGAACTTAACGCAACAAAACCCCTGAAATTCAGCTAAAGCCACCTTAACTTTGTGACCCTGTCGCTCAGCCTATGAACACAATGATGACATCACAGATCACATCAATGATGACATCACTAATTGCATTACAACAGTAAATGGCATTAAGCATGGCCTTAACCATGGTCAGTGTGCATGGCCAAATATATTGTAACAAATGAATGAGTGCTGGTCATGGCCTTCAGTTATGGACAGTGGTCACAACCTTCAACCATGTAAACTGACTATTTTAAAACACTAACAGGCTACCAACCATTGATTATGGCCCTTTTCAGTGGATACAGCTTTCAACTGTGCCCACTGTATATTATATACACTGATCAGGCACTAGTCATGGACTTTAACACAATGCTGGCCATTGAACACAATCTTTGGCTGTGCCCACTGTTTGAAACAAGAGTGTGTCTCACCTGCTAGTCCCGGGGGATCTCTCTCTCAGGTGGCCAGGGCACGGCCATCGCCCTTGGATCCAGACCCTGGGGGTTGACCATTGGTGGAGGATCAACTGGGTGAGGGGTCTTCAAGGAGGGGGAGGAGGGCAGCCGATGGTGAGACATGGTATTCCCCCCATTTTTGTTCATCTAACCCATCCTATTTTTTAGGGTGACTGAGAGTAAGCAGACTAACTCTTTCACATCTATGCTGACATGTCCCGTTAATCGAGTCAGGCAAAGTCAGGCACTTTACACTAAGTGCATACACATTGGGCCTCATTACGACCCAGGCGTTAAGGGTTAACGCCGTCGTTAACCCTTAACTCCTATTCTGATTTTAACGGCTGCTCTTAGCAGCCGTTAAAATCCATGGCGCTAACCTGCCATGATGCTAATTACGCCACCGTAATTTACGGTGGCGTAATTAGCGCCTTCCCCACTCCCATTATGCCCTATGGGGCAAAAATGGGAATGGGGAAGGGAAAATGGGAAATGGGGATTTACCGCCCCACTCACCTTGGAATGGGGCGGTAAATCCGCTATCCACCATGGTGTAAACGTAGTTTACACCATGGTGGTAAAGTTGGCGCAATTAGCGCCTGGGTCGTAATGACCCCCATTATACCAATTAGCACTCCTCACACGAATAAAAGGCAACACCTAATGACACACTCTAAGCAAGGTGTAACAGAGTACGAGCAGAACTTCCAGGATGAAGGCACATCTACTGGAGCAGAGCAATGGACCAAGGGACGTGTGCAGAGGGCTGAAAAACCCAAGGCTTCCCCACTGGAGGTCGTTTCTTCTGACAGACCACGAAAGACACATAGAGAAGGCCAGATCCCACAAGTGAAGATGACATTGTTTTTCAAGGATGCCAGCGACCCTCAAGGAGAAGGGCAGAGTTGGGGAGGCAAGGCCAAGACTGTGGTACTAACCTTGACTTGTAAATTGGAAATCACAAACAAAGAAAGAAGCGCGCACAGCCGGTGAGTTGGCAAGTGACCTGAGCGGTCTGTGTGTGCTAAAGCGAATGAAGTAGCAACATTATATCCGAAGTGAAGGCTGCATACCTGTGGATGAGACGCCAAGAAAGGCAGACCTGTCAATGAACTTTAAAGTAAAATTCAGCTGTAAGATCAGCGATACTAAGTAACAGAGTGGTACTTTATTGACATTATTGGCTCATTTGGATTATTTTTATTATTGATTTTTGAGTCTTACCTTGCACTGGGCTATGCACCTTTGACTATCATACATTTTAATCTATACTGGGAAAACATGATCGTGTCCATTAAGGCATCCTTGTGAACTGATGTACTGACTTATCCTCTGTCATCTACACACCATTAATGCTGCACTGGCCCGTCTCCATTTTTGCAATCCTCACCCCTATCCTCATATTCTATCTATAAAATGTTAGTGCCAGTGCTAGATGAAGTGTTGGAACAAAAGATGAAAGCCAAGTGGGTGGTTCCGTAGATGCAACATTTTCAAAACAGCAATGGTTCCCAGTATGTGCAAACCCAGTTAGGGCTAAAATGGATCTATGCATGTGGTATACACAGCAATGGATACATTATAATTTAACGTATTGGGCGCCACTCAGGATGAAACAGTACAAACTAGGTGAACTTTGCTGGACTTGCAATTGGAGGGTGGGTACTGGTAAAAGGATGTTCTGGTACTGCGAGAAACATTCAACATGTTTGGTTGAGGTCATGCAGTGAATTGATTTGGTGTAGGGTTGCCCTGCCCTTCCCACCAAGAGTTTGAGTCCTGGGGTTCGCATCTCAATTATTTACTTTCACCCAATCGTGAAGTGGTTTCATGGCATTAGGTTCAGGCAAACGTCAGATCTTAAAGAAATGGAAAGTAAGCACCTGAACAGGTATATTCAACCTTCTTACTCACCAGCTAACAGCCAGGGAAGAGGTCATATTTGTGAAGCAGGAAATTTGGATGAATGTAACGCTATCTGGTTTGACTTTAACGCCTATTAGTCATAACTGCTAATGTTGGGCTGATATATGGTGCAGTCTCTCTTGAGTAAATAGTGGCTTGTCTTCTCTGCCGTGTGTTTTATTTCCATCGGTCCTCATGTCTTCTATTCAATAAGAAAGTGTTGCGTAGGTGTGGAGCTAAAATTGTGGCTCTACACGGCCAGTTTCAGATAATGTTATATGTTTAATTTACTTGAATTCGGTGAGGGGGGTCTATCTCTGTAATAAATGATTCTGAAACAAAAGGAAACATGACCGCAAAGTATCATATGGCAGAAAATGGTGTGACCGTAACCAGATATCTGATTCAAATTCATCATCAAAACATCTCCTCTCTCTCTCTCTCTCTCTCTCCCTCTCTCATTCCCCCCTCTCTCTCTCTCTCTCTTTCACTCTCTCAGGAATTTGTGGTGGATAAAAAAGGTTCCATGTTTCCATTTCATGTTTAACGAATACATGTACTGTCTCATACTCCAAACAATAGCGCACAATAAGTGCTTGGCATTATTACTTAACCATTAATTAATTGGTAATACTGCCAAACTCTAAGGGCCTGATTCATGGATTCTGTTGCCCAGTGCAAAGTGACTTGTCACTGGTGCAAAGTGACTTTGCACTGCCAACAAACACCCTGATTCTCGCAGCAGTGCAAAGTGTATTTTTTCAGTGCAAAGTCTCTTTGCAGCAATGAAAAGTCACTTTGCACCACACAAAAAATTCCATGAATCAGGCCCTAATTTGGTTATCTCATGCAGTAACATTGTGGTAACGGGAAATGTCTGCATGATTTGGAGTAATGTGCACTCAGTTGTCATTCCTCATTTTGGAGTCCCATTGAACTCTATAGAGGAAATGCTGTACCTATGCATGTGTGTGGATTTAATTACCTCTGCACAAACGCAACGAGGCATGGGAGAAACCCAGGTCTATCCATACAATGGCATTTCAAAATCATATGGTCCTCGTCCTGCTTACAGTCATGGCAGTTCTTGCTGCACCTATATGCCCCCAAACCACCAAGACAATTGATCTCTCACTTTCACAATAAAAGCCTTGCATAACTTAAAGGCTGAAATGAAAGATGAAGGGGAACTTACAAGAGACAGTGATTGGATGTCAGAAATGTTCTTGTGGATGCCAAACTGGTTGACAACGCTTATCAGATCATTTTGCCAATCGTGATCTTCTTCATTCTGATTTGGAGCATTTATCAAGTTATAAGAGCCTGTTGTAAGTCTGTTGGAGACGGTATAAAATGACTTGCAGTATAGGTAGAAGAGGCCACCTCTCCTTGGAAAAATGAGAACACACCAAAGGGAGAGGTAGAAATAAAACCCAAACCCAAGATGGTTCCCATAGGTAGTCCAATAGGCCCACCAAGAACCCTTTGGGCACCAGCCCCCAGACCCGAGAATTACCTCAAGTGTTATGTAGATACCTTAGAAGATGGGGATTAAACATTTTTAGCATACAACCCCTGGAATTATGCAACGCGGGGAGCATAATTTGAGAAACGCCATCACGAATTGGATCCTAAAAGATAAGTATGATTGGGCACATGAACGTCCTGAGTTGGGCAGTATAGCAGTAGTAATTGCGCCGGGATACCACTCACCGCTATTAGCGTTACTGCAACTCGGCCAAGCGCAGTTTGTGCCGGATCCCAAGTTGCGGTGGGGAGGTAAATTCCCATTCCCATTCGGTCCATTGGACCTAATGGGGGTTTCTTGGCGCTACTAGTGCTGGCGCAATTAGCGCAACGCTGATAGTGCTGAAAACGGGTAAGAAGTGGAGATCTTTACCTCCAGCAAAAAGCTGGAGGTAAAACTCTCACTTTCTGCCCAACTCGAGATTGGGCGGAGCTGTAAATGCAATGTTAATAGCATTACTGCTGCATTTTACCTCTCTGCCCAACCCAGGATGAGACTCAAAGAGTTAATGGGGGAATTTGTTCTGGAAGGCACGAAAGGGAGGAATGTTGGGTTGAATGTCTTACATCCCAAACATGAAAGGAAATATAAACTAAGAACACCCATAAAGCACGAGGCTGAACACAGATTTGAGGCTAAAGGTCACAAGCCGATCACCCTGTCATTCCCACCATAACCCTATACTGAGAGATAAATGGAGAACAGCAACACATATGCATACATAGATTTTGAGTTTAGATGTGTAGACAGATGGCAGACACTACTAACCAGCAGTTATATGCCATGAATCAACCTGGCACACACAGATATGAATGCAAACGAGTAGGCCCAAGAGGCAGGGAGCCATGAACAGATCTTGGCAACAAACACAACATTCCAACAGTAGTGATAGTTCCCTTTGTGACACAAGATCGATAGCAGGCAACAAAATGCATATATACACAGATAGGTACCTTTAGAGTTAGGCCTTCAGTCATGAAAGGAATGGCAACGACCAAAAAACAGAGATAGAGGTTAGCACTAAACAAATACGTACACTCACGTCAGCAAAGACTAGAAGAAGCGAGAAGCACATCAGGTAGATATGAGTGTGGAGTAGAATCTCTAAAGGGTAGAGTATGTAATGCACAATAATTTTGTATATATATGTATACATGCATTAACGCTTCATAGGTACCTACAATTTAGTAGGCCTCAAACTTAACAACGAATGGGCCATTTGAATAGTAGGCCTCAAAACATCAGAGATAGTTTTACCCAGCAACAGGCAGTCAGTTGACGTCAGTGCGTGAGGAATGTGCTGGCAAGGTCAGCAGCCTTGACCTCGGAGTAAAGTCACACAGTTATTGGTTAGAAGTAGGAGGTAAAACTATTCCCAGGCACAACACAAGGGAACATGACTTAATCAGATGTTGCTATCAGAAGCAGGTTCAGCAAGAGGAAGGGGTGAAATGCTGCGTAGGGATTGGCAATGAAGGAAATTCTCAATCCGGTATCACACATTCTGCAAGTAAAACATATAACTAATAAAGGTTCTGCCCATGTTCTTAAAACTAACAAACACAAGGTCATTACCCTGGTGAGAACAATACTACGTGCAGAGACATGCACAGGACAAAATCATTAAAACGGAAGAGGCATGTCGCCCCCTATGGGAAAACGTCCACCCAGGATCCTGCTCTGGCAGATTTCTGTAACCACTCCTTCACCACTGGAGTCTTCCCTTCCCCCCTGAAGCACCCCCTTGTGCACCCTTTCCTTAAGGAACCCTCTGCCGACCCGTCCTGCCCGGCTAACCATTGCCCAATCGCCATCATTCCTTTCCTGGGTAAACTCCTGTAAAAGCTGGCCATCTCCCAGCTCAATCTTCACACTGATTTTGTTGGTTGTCTCCATGATCATCAGTCTGGCTTCAGTGCTGCGAGAAGCACGGAAACTGCTCTCCTGAACATCCATGAAGACCTGCTCTCCAACCTTGATTCCAACACCCCCTGTGTCCTCATCTTACTTGATCTCTCTTCTGCCTTTGACACGGTAAACCATGCCATCCTGCTCAACAGTCTCTGTGATAACCTGGGTATCAGCGGTCAGGCCCTGGCATGGCTGACTTCTTTCCTCTCTGATCGACCCTGTCAGGTTCAGCTTGGGTCCTTCCTCTCCTCTATCTCTATCTCTACCTGTGGAGTTCCCCAGGGGTCTAACCTTTTTCCCTGGCTGTTCAACCAATACCTGGCAGTTCTTGCCCACCGCATTGCTGCTCTTGGCCCCAACTTCCAATGCTATGCAGATGACACTCAGCTCATTTTCAGGCTACCTTCAACCACTTTTTCTCCCTTTCTCATCTCTGACTGTCTGTCCGCCATCCAGGAGTGGTGTGCCACCATTGATCTCTGCCTTAATGCCAGTAAGACTGAGATTCTCCTCATCGGCACACCTGCTCCCTCCTTTCCGGTCACTCTCTGGCCGGCCTCTCTTGGCCTTCTTCCTGCTCCCACCTGTGAGGCTAAATCATCAGTCCTGATGTCTTCTATTCAATAAGAAAGTGTTGTGTAGGTGTGGAGCTAAAATGGTGGATTTACAAGACCAGTTTCAGACAAAGTTATATCTTTAAATTACATGAATTCGGGGTGGGGGGTGGTCTATCTCTCCAATACCGTTTTGATGCTACTTTAATATTCAATGTTCAATAAATGATTCTGAAACAAAAGAAAACATGACCGCAAAGTATCATATGGTAGAAAATGGTGTGACTGTAACCAAATATCTGATTCACTTTTCATCATCAGC
Organism: Ambystoma mexicanum; assembly: GCF_040938575.1. Classification (NCBI taxonomy): domain Eukaryota; kingdom Metazoa; phylum Chordata; class Amphibia; order Caudata; family Ambystomatidae; genus Ambystoma; species Ambystoma mexicanum. The sequence continues at coordinate 1,409,453,631 of NC_090935.1, forward strand.
AAATCACCTCTCTCTCTCCTTCTCTCTCTGCATCCCTCTCTCTCTCTCTCTCTCTCTCTCTCTCTCTCTCTCTCTCTCTCTGTCTCTCTCTCTATCTCTCTCTCTCTCTCTCTCTCTCTCTCTCTCTCGAGCAAAGGAAATAATCGCCTTTCATGCTTGTTAATGGACCTCATACACCGCGCACGTCTTGCTCACATTGTCTGCAAGGTTCGAGTTTAGGCAATAGAATTATTTCACTTCTCATTCTCCCTATCACTGATTGCACACATTGGGGGTCATTCCAAGGATGGAGGTAGCTTAGCCGCTATTTGCGGCATGGCTACCCCTATTCCGGGTACAGGGTCCAGGTTCCCTGAATGGGGAAATACCGGGCCATTCCGACCTTGGAGGGCCCGGTATTTCCCCATTCAGGGAACCCAGACCCTGTGCATCCCCATTCCTATTCGAGCCCCCATAGGGCTCAATGGGAATGGGGAGCATGCTACCAATGGGCCCGTTAATGACGGGCCCGTTGTTAGCATGCTGGACCGCTTGCGGGACCCGCTAAGGACGCCTGGTTTTACCAGGCATTTTACCAGGTGTCCTTAGCGGCTCCCGCAAGCGGACCTCGTAATGAGGCGGTAGGGGGATAACGGCTGGCCCCGTTAACCCTCTACCACCAAGGTGGTAATGACCCCCATTGTGCACAGTTCAGCAATTAGTAATAGAGGTTTTAGGCAAAATTCAGCACAAACTGCACAAGGAATTCTCAATAGTAGTGGTAATTGCTGCTTGGGACGGTGCGATTCAGCTGGCCTACAGCCTGTAAGAATAGAAGTGAGGCTCAATGTTACACCATACACCATGCACAATGTTCTTAGTGTTATTAATCACCCTCAGTGTGGGATCTAGTATCCCAAGTTTATAAGGCCTAAGGGCCTAAAAGAGGTGTGTGAACACATGAATGAAAAGATGTGAATGTTGACATGTGTATGAATGATATGGATGCATGAGATGCATGAGAGGCTTTCGAGATACTTGGGGTATCCTAAGTATAATGAAAGGCATAAATGACTGGGTCCTGACATGCGTAGACAGTGGGCCTCATTGCAAGTTTGGCAGTGTGGGAACAAAATGGTGATAACTACTAAGGCCTAATGAGACCAAAGATCCGAAGTTACTAGTGTTAAACTTTGCTTTAATAACAAAGGTCCCATTACTTTGTCATAGTAACAACATCAAAGTATCCTTTAACAATTATAATTTCGAATGTTCCTCATTGTCCACACAAGGCTAAATATCCAATTTTAGGTTACCGTTTGCTTGAGTCACACAGTTCTCATCACTTTGCCACAATCACAATAGCAAACACAAGTTCAAATATTTGGTATTGTCCATCAGATATTTCACATTGTTATAAGAACAGTTCTAGGTTACACTTTGTTTTAGTCACAAAGCATTTATAGTGAAGTTTCCCGCATTGTTTGTTATACCCTAGCATTTCCCTCATGCCAACACATGTTTCGATCGTCTTATGGTCCTTTTCAAGGCTGGGTGACGTCTCGCTCAAGGTTTAAAGCCTCAGTAATACATTTATTCTCCTGTTTTTACCATTCTCACTGTTTTGCTGCATATATTACAGGAACCTCTTATTGCTTTCCTATAATTCATGGTGAAAACTGATAGGTCCATTCTTATACTGTGAGGTCTTGAATGAAGAATGGGAAGTGGAGCAAATTCCAAATAGTCAGAGTGGCCCAGAGATAGAGGGGACAGAGTCCCCATTTCCTATATTACATTTCTAAGGCCAATGAGACTCCAGGATGCTTGCTGGCTGCATCATCAGCCTGATTAATTTTGCAATTGGCTCATTAAAAAGCCTTTTCACCAGCCTCTTATTAGTGGCCAAGGCAGTAGGGATCCAATAAAGAACGTGTTACAGGCCCTAGATGGAAGCAAGACTGAAGGAATTCTGAACAGCGGAGTAAGTGGTTAGCCGGAGGCCTGGAGTAAGCCTCCCGGATTCCACCGCCAGTAGTGGGAACACCCTTTGAAAGGGCATCGATGATCAATGGAAGACATTTGAGCCATAATACTGCTTCTGCCTAAAAGTGTATCCTGGCAGTAGTAATGAAAAACCTAGCCCCCTTTCATGCTCAAAACACCTTGGGAGAGGATGAGGACTCTGGGATCAGAGTACAGCATTCCATGAAAGGTGGGACCAAACTCATGGCAGGCACACAGGCTGCATGTAATGTAACGCTCACCTGGTATCCACGGGGACGTCACTCAGCCTGTTCTGACCTCTTACGACCTCGAACCCTTCCCTGGAGTCTACTCGACTGGAGACTGGTCCTGAAACACAGGATTGGTAGAGTTTAACTCCCTATTGTCTCTGTGTGCTTGAACCCCTTCTTCCCCAGTGTCCAACCCTTCCCTTTGATCCACAGCTCACCTTTTTTTCTTGGAAAGTGTGCTCTCCGTCCTGCTTTCAGCGCAGGGGCAGGTTGATTGATGCAGGCTCGTTGCTGCCTAGTTACTTCACTGGCAAGAGTCCGACAGGTAAGTATAATGAGTCTTTTGAACAGTTCTCTAACTTTGTTCATTTCCTTCCTTAGATGATGGCCGGCGTCCGGTGATGGCGACGTGCTGCTGAGATGAGTAGCGCTGAAGGTGAGTGAGAGCACGATGCACGATGCAACCCTTTCATATTTGTATTGAACAGAGTTCTTTTTCTGTGTTATGAAGAAGAAATGTAGTGAGTAAGCGCGGTATGCGGCGCCTCTCGATGTTTCCACGCTAACCTGGAGTGTCTTTTCCCTCTTGCAGATGGATGAGAAGTTCCGGAGACAGAGCTCCCCCAGAGCGGCTGGGATTTAGGTAAGCGTTTGAAGCTCATACAGTCTTTAAAAATAAGCAAAGATTTGCTGAATGCTTACTAATGCCTTTTTTCTGTTCTTTTCCCTTTTCCTTAGGAAGTGGCGTGCCGGGATGGGAATGACACCGCCGAAGATGCCCGCAAAACAGAAGGAGCAATGAATGATGGGCGGAAGCGCCGCAAGGTAAGGCTGTTCCTGACGGTGTTCTTGTTCTTGCAGGAGCTGAGCGCAGAAGAAAGATGCAGGCCTACTGGAGACCGATCCGAACACGGTGAGTGTCACGCTTCTGGTGCAGAAAACACAAAGCATGTTTCTCAGCCTGGGCGTGGCTTAAATAGACTCTGGGTATCCCAGGTGTCTCTGGGCTGAACCACACCCAAAAGACTAGACTGCACATGCAGTTCTGGGTACCGAAATATGTGGGGGCATCCATCTTGTCCCCATCAATGCACTACAAATACAATCCCCAATGTTATCCTATGAGAGTGAGTGAGTCTGGTGCCACAAGCACCAAGTCTGACTTCAAGTGGGTCTTTAGAGGGATGGAGAGGCCCTTGAGGGCCATCTAGGTGATCGTGGCCTGGCTCCAGCCTGACATCTTGGAGGGCTGGGGACATGAGGGGCAGGAATCATGACAACACTCCCCCCCAAGGCCCCTCTCAAGGTGGCTATTCTGTCTGGTCCTGGTTTGTTTGGATGGTTTTGATGAAATCGTCTAAGCAAGCGAGGTGCATGGATGTACTCACAAGGCTTCGATGTCCTGTCTTGTGGACCATGCCCCTTCCAGTCTACTAAGTAGTATAATTTGGATCTGACGTACTTTGAATCCAGGATTTCCTTGACTTCGAATTCTGGCTCCCCGGCGACTACTACTGGCTGCGGTGGCATTGCTACCCGGGTCCCAGGTTGAACAGGTTTAAGGAGAGACACGTGGAACACAGGATGAATCTGCATGTTTGACGGCAGAGCTAGCCTGACCGCCACAGGATTTATCACGGATGTGACGGTGAATGGACCCAGGTATCTTGGACGGAAAGTTCGGGTTCCTTTAATGGACACGTGTTTAGACGCCAGCCAGACTTTGTCTCCCACTTGGTAGTTGGGGGCCTTTGCTCGGTGTTGATCAGCAAACTTCTTTTGGCGATTCTTAGCTTGAAGTAGGTGTTCAGCTGCCCTTTTAAAGGTTTGAGAAATGGTTGTGTGCAAGGTTTTGACTGCTGGCATTTCAAGGGTTGTAGGAACGTCCAACTCAGAAGTACGTGGGTGCCTGCCATACATGGTATAAAAGGGTGTCTGCCCAGTGCTGGTGTGTAGGGAATTATTATAAGCATATTCAGCTATCCATAATAGGTCGAACCAGCTTCCTTCAGCTTGGGTTAACATGCAACGCAGATACTGCTCGAGCGTCTGATTTGTCCTCTCAGTTTGACCATCAATTTGGGGATGGTGACTGGTGGATAGCCGGATGTCGATCTGGGCCATAGAGCAGCATTTTCTCCAGATGTTAGATACGAATTGAGTACCTCGGTCTGAGACCAAAACTGAAGGAAACCCATGGAGCCGTACGATGCCTTCAAGAAATACCTTTGCCAGAGTGGAAGCATTTGGGAGCCCCTTAAAAGGAATTAAATGTGCCATTTTTGAAAATAGGTCCACGACCACAAGAATAGTGTTAAACCCTTGACTGGGTGGTAAGTCAGTAATAAAATCGAGGGACAACATGTGCCAGGGTGCTGGTGGGATTTCCAATGGTTGTAATAGCCCCGCCGGTTTCTGCTTGGATGACTTGTTTTGAGCACACACTCCACAAGATAGGATGAATTGGATAATGTCTTTACGTCACATGGGCCACCAATAATTTCTTTTTACCTTGGCTAGGGTTTTAGCGATTCCGGGGTGGCCCTCGATCAAGGAATCATGATAACCGGACATGACTTGTTCTCGTAGTTCTTGGTTTGGTAAGAATAAACGATTCCTGAAGTAGGGCAACTGATCTTTTATCATGTAATGTTTTCCTTGTGCACTCCACGCTTGTAATTGCTCCGGACTCATCAGGTTTTGGATTTCTTCATGTAATTCTTTCTGAGTTATGGTTGCTGTGATTCCTAGGAGCTTGTCACTCGGGATGATTGCTATTGGGTCAGGGGTCTGATACCCTTGCTCTTCTACCCCGATACGGGAAAGGGCATCGGCCTTCCTCTTTTTCACCCCTGGTCGAAAAGTAATCGCGTAGTTATATTCAGCAAAAAAAAGAGCCCAACGTAGTTGTGGTGAGGATTGGGCCTTTGCCGTTTTTAGGTACTGGAGGTTCCGGTTGTCAGTTATTACTGTGATTGTGTGTCTGGCGCCCAAGAGGTAGTGCCACCATGCCTTAAAGGCTGACGTAATGGCCGGGAGTTCTTTGTCTGTGATAGCGTAATTGAATTCAGGGGGTGCAAATTTACGCGACCAGAAGGCAACAGGGGTCCTTTTGTGAGATGATGGCTCCCATAGCCATGCTTGAGGCATCCGTTTCCACCAGGTATGGGAGATCAGGGCGAGGGTGGCATAAGATTGGGGCAGATGTGAATCTTGCTTTGAGTTCCTGGAAAGCTTGCTCGCTTCTGTTGTCCACTGGAACTTTTGTTGCTTTTCCTTAGCAATGACGTGATGGGATGCAGGATTTGCGAAAATCCTGGGATGAACCGGCGGTAGAAGTTTGCAAAACCCAGCATACTTTGAACCCCCTTGAATGAATTTGGGGATGGCCAGTTCAGGATAGCATCTACCTTGTGTACATCCATTTGGATTCCATTCGGGCTGAGAATAAAGCCCAGGAATTCCACCTTGGAGACGTGGAATGAGCACTTTTCGAGCTTGGCGTAGAGCTGGTGTTGACAGAGTTTCTCCAATACGGATCGGAAGTGTTTAACGTGGTCCTGCTTTGATGCAGAATATACTAGAACATCGTCAATATACATTAGAGCACAGACATCAATCAATTCCCGCAGGACATCGTTCATGAAGTATTGAAATGCTTCAGGCGCGTTGCAAAGGCCAAAGGGCATTACTTGATATTCGTACAAGCCGTATTTGGTGCGAAAAGCAGTTTTCAATTTGTCCCCCTGTTTTACGTGAACAAGGTGCTATGCCCCCCTCAGATCTAGTTTTGTGTAGATTTCGGCATCTTTGACTTGATCAAGCAATTCAGGGATCAGTGGCAGGGGGTAACGTTTTTTTATGGTAATCTGGTTCAGTGCGCGATAGTCCCCCTCTTTTTTCGGTACGAAGAATAAAGGACTGGCTGCTGGAGACTTCGAGGGATGGATGAACCCGTTGGCCAGGTATTGGTCATGATAGGCCTTCAAATGCTGGTTTTCTGGTTCCGTGAGTGCGTAAATTCGCCCACAAGGGATTTGTGCGCCGGATATCAGGTCGATTTGGCAATCGTATGCTCTATGCGGTGGCAGGGTATTAGCCTGTTCTTTCTGAAAGACATCTTGAAAGTCCTGGTATTCACTTGGTAGGGTGCCGATTACCACAGTCGCAAGCGTGGAGGTTCTGGTGTCTATTGGTTGTTTCTCCTGGCGATAACATGTGTGGGCACAAGTCTCAGGAAAGGCCAATTCTTTTGCTCGCCAATCGATTCGAGGATTGTGAGCTACCAACCATGGCATTCCCAAAATCAACCAGAACTGTGGTGCCTTAATGAGGCTGAAAACGATAGATTCTTGGTGTCCATCCTGGCACAGAAGGGGTAAAGCTGCAGTGCATTGGGATACTGGACCAGAAGCTATTTCCGTGCAGTCGACAGTGGTAACAATGTTGGTGGTTAATTTAGGGTGTAACGGAAGCCCCATCTTTGCCCCAAGATCCTGGTCGATGTAATTCCCAAAGGCTCCACTGTCAATGTATGCTGTTACTGCGTGCATCCGAGATGGTTGTTGGTGATTGATCAAGACCCCAGATAGTGAAAAATGGGAGGTCTGTAGTTCACTTTCTTTGCTCGACAAGTGGACCCCTACACTTGCCGGGCTGGGGAGTTTTCTGATTCCTTGATGGTATCTTCCTTGTCTGTGGCCCCTACCGTCCTCCTCAGTGGCTTCACAGGGCACTCTTTAAGGAAATGACCTGACCTTCCACACTACAGACATAAATGCTGCTGTCTCCTTTTATCCCTTTCCGCTTTAGTCAAGGGGGATCTGAGCCACCCCGATTTGCATTGATTCTCCTGAACCTTCCGTTGTGCGGGCAATATTGTCCTTTGAACGCACATTCATAGGGTGAGGGTCTGGTCTGGTTCGATCTGCTCTTCGGTCCTGCAACCTATGGTCCAGTTGAACAACAAGGTCAATGAATTCTGAGCAGTCTTTTGGGGGGTTCACTACTTGTGTGAGAACATTCTTGAGCTCTCCCCGCAACCCCCGAAGAAATAACGTGCTTCTCTTCTCCACTGGCCATTCTGCTTCAACTACGAGTCTATTGAATGTGGCTATGTATGTTAATAGGTCTTGATTCCCTTGGCGTAGGGACAGAAGTTCGTTGTCTAATGCCTGCCCAGGAGTATGACGGCAAACAGCTTTTCCATCTCCTACTGAAAGCCCCTAAAGTCATGCAGCAAAGGATCGTCTTGGACCACAAAGGGTACAGACCAGTCCGTGACGCTACCACTCAGGTCTGATAGCACAAAAGCGACCCGTGATTGGTCATTCGGGAAGGCCCCTGGAAGTACAGGCGGCACTGGTTCATGAACGTTGCAAACCTCTTGGGATCCCCTGTAAATCGTTCGGGCGGGGCCAACGGAACTGCCCCAGGAAGGGTTATCTGAACGGGATTGGCTGATGGTGCAGGCATCGAGGGCACGCTTCCCGGCAATGGTGCATGCCCTGCTTGTGACCGGAGAAGTTGCCGGCTTAAATCATCAGTGCGTTCTTTGGCTACTATCAGCTCTCTCCTCAGGGTGTTGGTCTCCTGCTTGGCTGCATGTACTTTGGAACGTAGCTGCCCCAACATGTGGGCTAACTGGTCGGTTTCTGACGATGTGAGGCTTTGTGTTCTGTAACGCTCACCTGGTATCCACGGGGATGTCACTCAGCCTGTTCTGACCTCTTACGACCTCAAACCCTTCCCTGGAGTCTACTCGACTGGAGACTGGGCCTGAAACACATGATTGGTAGAATTTAGCTCCCAATTGTCTCTGTGTGCTTTAACCCCTTCTTCCCCGGGGTCCAACCCTTCCCTTTGATCCACAGCTCACCTCGTTTTCTTGGAAAGTGTGCTCTCCGTCCTGCTTTCAGCGCAGGAGCGCGTTGATTGATGCAGGCTCATTGCTGCCTAGTTACTTCGCTGGCAAGAGTCCCACAGGTAAGTATAATGAACAATTCTCTAACTTTGTTCCTTTCGTTCCTTAGATGATGGCCGGCGTCCGGGGATGGAGACGTGCTGCTGAGATGAGTAGCGCTGAAGGTGAGTGAGAGCGCGATGCGCGATGTGACCCTTTCGTATTTGTATTGAACTGAGTTCTTTTTCTGTGTCTTTTAGGTGCTGCAACGTTTTCAGCGTGGATGCCGGTTATGAAGAACAAATGTGGTGAGTAAGCACGGTATGCGGCGCCTCTAGATGTTTCCACGCTAACCTGGAGTGTCTTTTCCCTCTTGCAGATGGATGAGAAGTTCCGGAGACAGAGCTCCCCCAGAGCGGCAGGGATTCAGGTAAGCATTTGAAGCTCGTACAGTCTTTAAAAATAAGCGAAGATTTGCTGAATGCTTACTAATGCCTTTTTTCTGTTATTTTCCCTTTTCCTTAGGAAGCGGCGTGCCGGGATGGGAATGACACAGCCGAAGATGCCCGCAGAACACAAGGAGCGATGAATGATGGGCGGAAGTGCCGCAAGGTAAGTCTGTTCCTAACCGTGTTCTTGTTCTTGCAGGGGCTGAGCGCAGAAGAAAGATGCAGGCCTACTGGAGACCGATCCGAACACGGTGAGTGTCACGCTGCAGGTGCAGAAAACACAAAGCATGTTTCTCAGCCTAGGCGTGGCTTAAATAGTCTCTGGGTATCCCAGGTGTCTCTGGGCTGAACCACACCCAAAAGACTAGACTGCACATGCAGTTCTGGGAACCGAAATATGTGGGGGCATCCATCTTGTCCCCATAAATGCACTACAAGTACAATCCCCAATGTTATCCTATGAGAGTGAGTGAGTCTGGTGCCACAAGCGCCAAGTCTGACTCAAGTGGGTCTTTGGAGGGATGGAGAGGCCCTTGAGGGCCATGTAGGTGATCGTGGCCTGGCTCCAACCTGACATCTTGGAGGGCTGGGGACATGAGGGGCAGGAATCATGACATGTAATTACAGTAGATCAACCATCAAGTTCTCCTGCCATGCCTATGGTTTCCCTGTGGTAAGTACCACAATAGAAAGTGGGATAACGCATTCTTTGTGGGAATTATGGGACATATCCTATTATTCTTGTCAGCGATGGGTAGGGAGTAAACCCTCTTAATTCTTCACATGAAGTGGTGAGCTGCATGCCAAGATGACCCAGTAACATGAACCATGACTTCATGAATAGGGAAAGCAGCCAGGAAGAAATCACCCCTTGTTAGGTCCTACTCCATTTACTTTTTTAAAAATATTTTGGTTGGATTTAAAAGAAATTGTATGGGGCTTGGCTAGTAATATAGCTTAATATAGTACTAGTAATATAGTAATATAGCTTAATAGGAAGGGTTTCTTGCAAGATCCTAACACTAACAACTGGCTGAACGTTATGTAAAAGCTTTGCATCTGCGCCCAACCTTTCATTTGTGAGTTGAATTTCAATAGAAGATAATTATGAGCAGACCAATTAAAATATATTTGGATTCATTTTCATCATGAATATTGAGTTAATTAATTAATTAGTTATGCTCTTTTATTATGCGTTGAATTACTGCGGTTGTCGTCTCAAAGCGCCTACCCAGCGCCTACCCATGTCCAAACTATAGGGCTTATTGTGCCCCTTAGCTGGGATTCCCTGACCTTAGTCTGCTGGAGGAAAATGAAAATGAAAATAAGTGAAGGGAGATGGGAGTGAAAGGACAGGAAGGGAAGAAAGGTCTGTGAACACATGAATGAAAAGATGTGAATGTTGACATGTGATTGAATGATATGGATGCATGAGAGGCTTGCGAGGTACATGGGCTATCGCAAGTATAATGAAAGGCATAATTGACTGGGTCCTGACATGCGTAGACAGTGGGCCTCATTGCAGGTTTGGCAGTGTGGGAACAAAATGGTGATAACTACGTTACCACCACTTATTTGTGCGGTAACAGAATTACCACAATTTTTCTGACACCGCCAAATTATGCTTTTTGGTGGATTTACCGCTGGTGGGTAATCCACCAATTATTGTAGGAAAAGTGGTGGATCCACCTCCAGCTTGTTGTTCTTAATGAGGCTCATTATCCTTTAAAGGTCTAGAGAAGTAGGCTTCCAAAGATAAAATAGTCCAAGATATATATGTTGGTTTTATAAAAAAAGCACTAGAGAAAGGGTGAAAGGGTGAAAACAAGGATTCAAAGGAGGAAGAGGTCTCCAGGAATGAATACCACTTTGCAATAAACATTTGGAATTATGGGGTATACACAAAGAAACCAGTCATGAGTGATCTCTAATGACAGTGACCAGCCATTGGATAACTGTATCAGAGTATTGCATTAGAGGTAACATTGTAAAATAAGGCATGGCAAGCTCACCAGGTAAAAGGAGACATTTAAACAAATAGAGAACAACACACTTGGAGGGCAACTGTCCATTATAAAGCCCACAAGCAAAGAAGGGCTAGCATCTTAGGTACTGGCCTTATGGCCTTCTTGCACTTCCTAGGTGATTTGAAGCAATGTCCAAACAAAGAGTAGAGCATACACTCTTGCATGTACACCCTGTGTCCCAAATGGCCAGTACATCCAGGTATTCCAGACAGGAAAGCTGTGAGGAACTATGAGCACTCTTTTTTTTCCAAACTGTATTTATGCCTTCCTGTCATCATCATAACAGAGCGGAATCAATCGATCTCATACACAGCAGTAATGCATGTACATTGGAGAAAGCAATGCCATTGACCCAGATAGTCCCCATGTAACACACTTGCTTGTTTGCCCGCTCCGTCCCCACAGTAGCCACCTCAGTTCTACCCCTCTCACCAGGCTACATAGCATGCCCATCTTGGCCTTAATCAGGTCGTTTGCCGGACAGGTATGGTCAAACCTCCCCCCATGTGTGCTGAGGTCTAGAAGTGGTCGGTAATGTCCCAATATAGGTCTCCTCCATGTTCTCAGTCCAAGTTAGATTGGCCAGTCCCTCCTTTGCCAGCGGCAGGGCTTTGCCCTTTTAATTTCTTCAAAATGCTCCTCTTGACCATCATGCATCCCATATTAACAAATGCTTTGAGCCTCTTCTCCCGAATGTCCTCCCATAGGCCAAATAGTGCCCCTAAGGGCGAGCACCCCCCTGGGAGACCCACCATCTCAGATAGTCTTTTCAACACCAAGCTCCAAAATTCACTTGAACGTTCGCAGCTCCGGAACATATGTGAATGATCAGCATTTCCTGAACCGCATCTTAGACATGCACACCCAACAGATGGATTAATTCTGCCAATTGTATCTGGAGGATAGAGCAATCTAATAAGAATCTTAGATTGCACAAGTTTAAATCTGGAGTTCAATGATACAGTTTTTGTGTGAGAGCACATCAATTTCCAACGCGGATCGGACAGCTCAATACCCATATCCTCCACCCTCGGTGCCTAACCTTGGGGCTCATTAACTCTATTTTATTCATTATCATATTATATAATGTGGCCAGTCGTTTGCACGCGCCCCAGGAAGTTAATCTTCGGGGGGCTCAATAGGATAGCTCTCCCAGCAAGTAGAGACCGCTGCGCACAGCCTGTAGTACTGCACCATTTCCAGAGTCATGCCCTTATGTTCCTGCCTCCATGTTTGTGGTGTGATAAATGTCCCCTCAGGGAAGATGTCGCCCCTTGATCTGTAGCCATTTGTAGAATGGATGTGTCACTCCTATTTTTACATAAATAGCATGCCACACAGTCACTGTGCTGAGGACCGGGTCGTAAGGGGAATAGTCTTTATACCCCATATCTCGCAATAGCATCCTAATGTCTGCGTCACCTGCTGCCAGTGTCTCCAACTTAACATGTGGTGGGGCCTGCTCATTCCCGTACCAGTACGTGGTGAACTGGGCCTGAGCTGCCAGCCTGTACACTTCAAGATGTGGCACCATGAAGCCTCCCCTGTCATACGACAATGTCATATCCGAACATTTCTTTCGGATGTACCCACGTGCCATATAAATTGCGAGAGGGACCTATGTAATCTTGAAAACAAAGATGTACCTGGCCAGAGAGGGACGTTAACATATAATAGCTTGGACAACAACACAATTTTTGACTTATGATGGCCTGCCCTCTAGCGAGATAGGGGCCGCCTTCCACCTAGTTATTTTCTCTGCAGCGCACCACTCCTGCGCTATATAGTTATCCCGGAGTAACATATTTTTCTCCCTGGATACTGTGACCCCTAAATATTTAATACTGTCAGGCGCCCATCACAGACGGAAATCACTGTAAGGTTTTCTTGGTGTGACTGTCAGTAAGAACATCTCCGACTTGGTGTAATTTACCAGAAAACCTGAGTGTTCAGCCAAGCATGTGACATCGCGCATGACCAGATCCAGATTCAGCTGAGGGTCTCTAACATCATCTGCATTAAATTAAATTATTCCTGGGTCCCTTTCAATCACAACCCATGGCTCTCGTGATGCACTTTAACTAGGTCAGCCATTGGCTCGATGACCAGTGCAAACACCAATGGGGAGAGAGGGCACCCCTGTCGGGTGCCTCTACCCAGGGTGAATTGCTTGGAAACCTGGGAGTGCATCAATACCCTGGCTGGGTATATAACAGCTTGATGTAACAAAGCAAATTAGAAACTAGCCCCACCTTTCCCACCATCAGAAAGCGATATTCCCATGACATAAAATTGAACGCTTTCTGTGCATCCAGCCCCTGCGCATCCAGGTACTAGTCTCACCATGATATTAAACAGTTGACGCATATTCAGGGTTGTAGATCTGCCCGGGATGAAGCCGGCTTGGTCCACATGAACCAGGAGTGGCAGAAGAGGGAGTAGGCGGTTTGCCAGTGCCTTTGCAAATATGTTAGTATTTACATTCATGAGTGATAGGGGTCTATATGACCCACATTCATTGCTAGGCTTATTTGGTTTAAGCAGAACCGTGATTGGAGCTTCGCGCACGGAGTCCGGGAGTTTCGCAGAGATTCCTCCCAGACTCCTAAAAGGTGGGAGGACCAATAATGCGGCATATTCACCATAAAATTCAGCTGTCAAGCTGTCTGGGCCCAGAGCTTTATGCTTCGGAAGGACTCTAATAACAGCAAGCAGCTCCTCGACCGTGATCGGGAAATTAATATTGTTCCTAGCCTGCTTGGATAGACTCGACAGCAGAACATTCTCAAACAGCAAATGTATAGCTTGCTCATCAAGTTGCTGCCCAGTCCTAAATAGTGCCTCATAAAAAATACCCACCTAACCTCCCATAACCCATAACTGCACCGCCTTAACTTTGGGTGACGTCCCATCTATAACAAACTCAGAGCGATCGCAACGGGGGTGTGCTGCTGCTGCTATGGTACTTCTTTCAAATATATAACATATGTGTAGTGTAGTAGCAAAAGTGAATAATCCTATTACCATCAACCTATGTAGTTGGATTAATATAGTTAGATATTGCAGCCAGTAAGGCGTTCAAGTCAATGATGCATCTTCTGCGGCCCTGCTGGAAGAAGCCTGGATCATAATCTTGGCCTCTATAAATTTCACTGCCTCATCCGAGATCGTGAAGAAGTACAGTTTTCCATGCAACTGAAAGTACAGACTCGCTAGAATAGCACAGCATACGGGATATGGCATTCCCATAACATCTTCTTGACCACAGAAACAGCCAGCGCTCTTGCTGCACCACCACCGAAAAATCAGGGACGATCTGAATAGTTTTGGAGTGCAGCCAAAGTCCTTGCTTTTCCCTAGATAGTTTCAGAAGCAGGTCGCTGTCCTTATAACTCTGAATTTTAGCTATTGTAGGTCTCAGGAAGTCACCAGGCTTTGGCTTCTGGGTCAACTCTCAATTAGTGCTCTCCACCACGAAGCAAGGCGACCGCTGCAGCTCCCCAGTGCATCCCTGAGTAGTCGCTCCATTCCCCCCGACAGGGCATCCTCCCGAACGCCAACAATCCTGACGTTATTCCTCCGTGAGAGGGATTCAAGGTCATATCATTTTGCTTTGACATATTCCATATCTTTTGTTAAGACAGCGACTGTTAATTGCAAAGTAAGCACAGTATCCGCTGTTGGCCCAATCCGCTCCTCTGCCTCCATGATCTGCTATACCTCTTTCGCAAATTGCCCCCAAATGGTGGTAACATTCAATGTGATGTCATCCAGTTTTTCGTTCACTGCAGCAAAACCATTTGTCATAATGTCCAGCATTTGTTGTAGTTCAGTGGGGGGACTTGTCCCTGATTGTTTCAGGGTAGCTGCAGGGTGGGTTACAGATGCTCCTGCCTTAAGGGGAGTCACTTTGGTAAATGTGTCCATTGTTCCAGCCTTCTTACCCCCCCCCCCCGCCCACACCCCTGGTCATAGCGTGCATCGGTCTGACAGAGAGATGCCTCTGCACCGTTAGTATACACTCACTGTCCAAGAGTGTGTTCCCTCAGGTGCTCCCGGTCAGCCCAACTTGTCCCCCTGTTATGGAGGGCCCCACCGTAGCCACGATGCAGCTAATCTGGTCTTTGCAGTCCATATTCCAACTGGGGCTAACCTCATGTAAAGAAGACTGATAGGAAATTGTGCACATATGGGACAGGTCACACTAGGCTGATGAGTGATACAAGTACTTTTATTCTACTGCCCGGGGCACTGTGTGTCATTGGAGAATATGTATAGCATAAATATACAGGACAAATATTAGAGTGTAAAGAGTGAGCAAATGGTTTAGTCTGCACAGGGAGTGTGTATGGCAAGTATTTGTGGATCTGGCCACCCACTGTAATGTGGCCTGTGAGTGCATGGGCCGGATGCATAGAACTCTTGTGTCTGTGAGGTGAGATGCACTGTTCAATGTGTGCTGTAAATGTTCTGTTCTGTGACTGTAATGAGGCATTGGTTATATAGGGCACATACTGGGCGTGCGTGTTCAACAAGTGAGTTCCACTTGCTGGTATCTGTGGAGGATAGTTTGCTTGTACATGCAGTAAGTTGTGGCAGGGGTACCTGCATAGGTCTCTCCATGTGGCTTTTCAGTACCTCTCACTTGCATCTATATTGTATCGGATAGTGAAGTCCTCAGTACCGGGCCCCAATCCGCACCCCATCAGTGCGCACAGCGCCACAGTGCTACCAGTTCTACAGCTGATCACCGCCACAGCTCCGGGCAAGTGTCTCCTCGCTTTGGTCCTCAATCTGGGCCCCTTCGGTCCTCAGATGAGGGGGGCCGCAATCCCCTCTGCCATGGGAAGCGGCCACTCAGCCCCTCACTTCACCTCCAGGCGTGGTGCCGCCCACCACGGCAGCCACCGGCGGGGCCCAGCAGCCTCACTGGTGCATCAGCGGCCAAAGCCCCAGAAACACCTTTCAGTGGAGCACATGCAAGGGCGCAACCGGCTCCACAACACTCCTCCACATCTGTGTAGCCCAACATCACTGGCCTCAGTTTCCCCCGTAGCCCGGGCCAAGTTGCGGAACACAGATCTCCTCCCTCACAGGTCAGCGTGCTCCGGGATCCCAACAATGTATGCAATCTTTTGCAGTGCGCACCAGCCATGCACAGGGTTCAGCTTCAGTGAGGGTTTTTGCTACTTATCCAAGGAGTTTCTTGCCATATAGCAGAGCTCTCAGGCTAGCCAGCCATTTTGTTTGGCTGCTGCACAGCACCCCCAACTTTGGGCACTCTTAAATGAGGGAAACATTTGATCTCTTGCTCCTGTGGGAGCAAGGCCGTGAACCAGGGAGCATGGATGATTTGAGACCTGAATTATTTTTTATCCGATGAGAAATGGGCTTGCCCAGAGCTGATCCGACGAAGAAACAAAAAAAACTTTCTAATGGGCCAAAGCCCGAACCCAGGCCCTCGCTTTGCTCAGTCCTTCCAAAGCTCAGGCTGGTGTGCCATTAGAACCCATGTAAATCGCCCAGCTGGGGCGTGAAAGCTATAGTCACTGCACAGCTCAATATTCCTGTGCTGGGGGCTGTGTTAGTAACATGCCTGCACCACATGAGGCTATGGCACACTTTTTGCATGTATTTCATTTATGCAATGGCAAGGTCGCCTCACCAGCCAACAATGTAAACTCCAATGGAGCGCAGCACACACTCTGCCCCCAATCCCTGACAGCAACATCTTTGAAGATTCCCAAAGCCTTGTGGAGACGGTGCCACTCCAAGGACCTTGCTGGCTTCCTGTGTGAGTAATCTCCATATTAAACTCTCCTTTCTAACCAATGCTCGCAGCTGCTGTTTCCTAGTTAGGTTAACAGGTGACAGTAGGGTGAACCAGTAAGCAGCTCTGTTTACTGGAAAATCTCATTGTGCAGAACTGAGCGGACTTTAGTCACCTGGAAAAAGATTTAATAACAGCTGTTGGGATTGGTGTACCCCAGGAATGCAAATTGGCAATTAGTGCAACTGTCTGAAAAAATTACGTTTTCGATTTCTATTTTGGCAAAATGTCATATCTTTTTTTTTCTTTCCTCTAAGAGTTTGTGCAATCCCTACGCACACAACTTTACCCATATCCATTTACCCCTCTCCCACCGCCTTTTTTTCTTTATTTTTCACCATTTCCTCCACCTTTCCTTGCCATAATCAACCACAGTGCCTTGCCTGTGTAAAGGAGTATTGTGACTCCATTCATGGTTGCGGCCAGACAGTTATCTGTGGCGTGGTATGAAACGGGTTAAGAAGATTGAGAAAGGGGACGAGTGAGAAAAGTTAGAGCGACGAAAGCCATAATACTTAACTCAGAACATGTAGGGAAATGAAAACATAAGGCCGAGTGAAGTTATCTTATGGTACATGATAGTCACATAACGCCTTACTGAATTGTTATGGCTTCAAATCACTATTGCGTGAATGGTCCTTCGGCAGGCCACAGTCTGAACAGATATGAACTAAAAAAAAAGTTGCAATGCATCCAAATAGTATTTATAATGTCAATCTCCTGGTCAGTTATTAGCAGAGATGACTAGCGTAATGACATTCTAATAGGCCTGCACAGCCTTGGTTGTTATTTTAGTGAATATGTGACAGCTAGACCAAATTTGTAGTGGGGCTCAGCCTTGTTCTGTGGGCCGCGGTGCTAAAGTTGGAACGAGACTGCTACATATATGATCCTTTTAACCTCAAATGCCACTTTATACAATTCAGGGCTCACTATGCTTTACATGCACAGTACATGCCCAAAAAATAACATGGAGTTCCATGCAAGCCTTTACATCTACCCACAACCTTTCATTTGGTAAGCAAATGTCTATACAAGATCATTTATCAGTGGTCCAATTTGAATATGTTTGTATATTTACTTCTAGATCATGAATGTTGAGTTATAGAAATATAAATTACTTTTGGAATAAAATGAACACACGCACTTTTTTGGACAGCATTTGTACTACAAATGGAACCTTCTTGCAAGTAATAGCAGCCTTACACGTGCAGCATTTACGCAGCACATGAAACATTCTTGCAAGAAATGATAGCTGACACATTAACCTGTGTTTCACGAAGACACACTTTATCAAGGCCTATACTGTTTAAGGCTCGTGTCAGATTTTTTTAATCAAAGTTTTATTTCTTGTTCTCTATTGTTGATACAAGTTATTTGGCATAGGCAAGGAGGCAAGAATTTGGCAAGAGGCAAGCAAGCAAGAATGTGTCACGAATCTGAACTTTGAAGGAACTTTAATTCAAGCTAATTATTTTATCTAACATTTTAGTCAGAACATACTGATTTATTTTTTTTATCATATGGAATTTAAGAAAATGTTTGAAGATCGATATTAGTTTGATAATGAATTGTGGGGTTTTTATTGCTGATGTTGTTTGTTGATTTTTCAATTGGTTGTTCGTATATATTGTAGAATGAAAATGCCAATATTCTGTGTATTTCATTTAAACAATTCATGCGCATTGACACTTTATTTTGTAGTTTATTAAATAGTTGTAATAAATATTTGTATTTGTATTTTGTATTTATAGCCGCGCACAAAGCCCGTAGGCAGCCTTGAACTAGTTACAGACATTCAGACAATGCAGACATTCGATACCAGATAGGAATGATCATTTTCCAAGTCAGTTAAAAAGGTAGGTTTTGAGCTTATGTCTGAATTTGTGGTAGAAAGGTTCAGCTCATAGGGAATGCTCCAGAGAATGGCAGATGATACTGGGAAGCTGGACCCACCGGCTCTGTCACATTTTAATCTTGGTATGACAAGGCAGTGGCTGTGTTTGGGGTGCAAAGGCCTGACAGCAAGGAGTCTCTGGACTACGTAGGGAAAGGGTTTGTTTGCAAGGCAATGGTGTGCGATTGATAGAACTTTAAATTTGATTTGTTCTCTAATAGGCAGCCAGTGCACCGCTTGTCTTGCATCATAGATAGGCCGTGGTTGCCAAGGTCCAATGCGACATGACGTGCTGTTAAGTCACGGCCAGGCACACACTTGGTTGAAGATGTATTACAAGTATTGCAGAAAGTAACACACAGCAGGCGCCCTCCTCAAGAGGCAGCCTCCAACTGCTTTACATACAAAAGAAAACTTACACAAACATTCTCATTAGAATAAGCAAATCAACACATTCCAGTTAGAATCTGGTTACATCATAATGTCATTGAGTTGCACTGTGTTAACTTAAAGTAAGTCTGACCTTTTCTGAAGTTAATAAGAACTAAAACTCAACACATCTCCTTCCTTTAAACAGAAGCATTTAACCCAAGTAATAATCATTAAACTTAGTTGGTCTGTTCCTCACTCTGTTTGCTTTCAGTGTTAATATTGCGGTCACACTCAAAATTCACTACTCTACTTGCACTAGATCCAGGCACTTGGTCTTCTTCCTCATAAGACAAATTCTGGTCCGGCTCCTCACTTCCTTTACTAACAACCTTATTGCTTTTTGCACGTCTAGACATTGCCCAACATTCACCACCCTCCATTATAACAACATTCCCCCTTATGGCTGCAATTTTCTTGGGACCAATAAATTTACTAGTAATGCATTTAGGAGATACTCTGGGATTTTTGATGTAAGCCCAGTCCCCAATAGACCAAATCATTCCTCCAGTAGACTTTTTTGCATCAAAACGAACTTTGTACTCATTCTGAGTCTCCCTAACTAGATCCATGACTTTTTCTCTGTCAATATGTATACTCTTCGCTAGGTTTAGCCAACCCGGACACAACCTTGTCCCAGGGTGTCTACCCTTGAGAGATGAAAAAGGTGAGATACCAGTAACAGAGTGTGGCGTTACACAGTAGCTCCAGACCATTTCCCTAAGAACCGTCTGCCACTTCAATCCCGATGCCATGGCCAACTGTAATCCACCCTTAAGAAACCTATTCATTCTTTCAACCAAGCCATTCGCTCTGGGTTGGTACAATGCTGTCCTGTAATGTTTGATACCATATCTATTAAAAAATTCCACCATTCTGTCCGAACAAAACTGGACCCCATTGTCTGAGATGAGCTCGAGGGAAACCCCTCCCTGTAAAACACTTCCTCAAAGAAAGTGATCATTTGTGAAGTAGTTGCCTCCCTTATGGGTTTCCACTCAACCCATTTTGAGTGATAATCTACTAGGACAATGAGGTATTTGAAATCTTCACCTAATTCCTGAATGGGTCCCATCAAATCCACTGCTAACTTCCTCCAAGGCTCTGCTGGGACACTAACCGGCCTTAACGGGGTATCTCTGACAACTTTACTTTTATCACTCTTTTCACATTCCTTGCAATTTCTGACACGTCTCTCCACTTCACTATCTATCCCTGGCCACCAAAATGATTGCCTTATGTGCCTTTTGGTGCCCCCCATCCCCAGATGGCCCTGGTGAGCTATGTCCACTAGCTTGGATCTAATTTCATAGGGCGGTATAATCCTCATCCCTTTTCTGAATTGAGACCCGTCCTCCGACAAATTCAATTCCTCCTTGACATTTTGAAACGCATCAAACTTCCTCTCCACCAGATCCTTTCTGGGCCAACCTGCTTTGACCCAGAGTTTTACTTGGCCCAATACCTCATCCAGATTGTCAGCAGACACCCATTCCTCTTTACTTATCGCATTGTGCACCATTTCACAAATACTAACCGTAGACTCCACATTCGCATTCTTGAAATCTCTGGCCTGAATAGGTAATCTGGAAAGACAATCAGCAATTACATTTTCACCACCAGGAACATACACCATCCTGAAATCATATGCCAACAAATCAATCATCCACCGGGATATCCTGGGCGAACCTTTAGTCCAGTCGGCGCTGCCCAACAACTGAACCAAAGGTTTGTGATCTGTTTTTACAGTGAACGATTGGCCCCATAAGAAAAATTTGAAATGGCCTACTGCCCATGACACTGCTAAAGCTTCTCTCTCCACCACAGAGTAGTTGTTCTCCGCCCCCCTCAGTGGCCGGGAGGCAAAGGCTATGACATGTTCAATGCTCCCTTCATACTGAAAGAGGGCGGCCCCAAGCCCTAACATGCTCGCATCCACAGCAAGCACAGTTTTCCTTCCAGCTACAAACCCACCCAAAGAGGGTGCTTCTACTATGCCCTCTTTCATTTTGTCAAAGGCTTTCTGACAATCATCCGACCACACATATCTGGAACCTTTCTTCAATAAATCTCTCAAAGGAGACGAGATATTAGAGAACCCATCAACAAATTTGTGATAATATTCCGCCAACCCCATGAACGACCGCAATTGTTCCTTATCAAGGGGTTGGGGAGCACTCACAATGCTATCCACCAAGGACTTTCTAGGAGAAATGCCATTGCAAGAAATCTTGTGCCCCAAATAATCTACCTCTGTCATGGCAATTCTGCATTTTTCTCTTTGTACAGTTAAAGCAGCATCCTTAAGTCTAATTAAAACAGATCTTAAAGCATTGTAATGTTCAACAATATTCTTGGCAAAAATAAGAATGTCATCCTGAAATACAGTTACATTGCTAAGGCCTTTAAGTACTGTTTCCATCACTCTTTGGAAGACAGATGCCGCTGAGGCCAAGCCAAAGGGCATACGTTTATACATGAAAACACCCTCCGGAGTAATAAATGCAGTTAACTGTTGACACTCCTCAGACAACGGGACCTGGTGGTATGCAGAAGAAAGATCAATAATGGAAAACAGTTTAGGCTCTCCCAGTGTGGACAGAATTTCCGAAATGTTCGGCAAGGGATGTCTTTCAACTACAATGTTCCTATTGAGACTGCGTAAGTCGACACACAACCTCATTTTGCCATTGGCTTTAGTAACCAGAACGATGGGGGACAGCCCTTCTGCAGCTACTACGGGTTCAATAACCCCTTTGACCATCAGGCTGTCAAGTTCTTCTTTAAGTTGCGCCTTCATCTTCAATGGCACTTGGCGAACCTTGTGCACAACAGGTTGAGCGTTATTTTTCAATCTAATGTGATGCTCAAAGTTTTTGAGTTTGCCAAGTCCCTCAGAAAACACTTCAGGAAATTCCTTCGTCCAAAAATCCCCCACTTCGGCAATTGTAACTGGAACAGATGCACTAGCTTGTACTACTATACCCAATTTCTTCTGTTCTTCCCATCCTAGTAAGGAAGCTCCCTTTTCCGCCACAAGGAATGTCGCTTGACAGTTTCTACCCTTGTAGCACACTCCTGCAGAGAATTGGCCGACGATATCTATATCAGAGTTTCCATATCCACATACTCTAATGCTGGTGGGAAGAATAACGGCATCATCCTGTTTTAGAACATTTCTCAATGTGTCCCTGGATATGATAGACCATGGTGAACAAGAGTCCACCTTCATTGAGAGTTCAACCCCATCAATCCAGAACGTGTCCACAGGGCCTTTAGTATTAGTGGACAATTCCGAAATCTGGAACACATGTTTAGGGGTCATCTCTTGTATGGCAGAAGTTTGATGAACATGGTATCCTGCCTTGATGTCACCAAGTGCGTTGTTTGGTATGACTTGGAGCTTGTTGAAGTTCTTCTCTGAGGTGTTACAAGGAGAACATTACCGTAGTCCAATTTTTAAACCGGTGATGGCACTGTCAATGGTGAGCCAGTTGTCTAGTGAGAGGAAGGGTTTACTAGAATAGATGAGTTTAGTTGTGTGGGAAGCTGTGGAGGCGATGTGTTTTATTTGGTGAAGGTCCCGTCTAGGTAAATGTCTAGAGTTTTCACAGAGGAGTAGATAGGTATCTTGTGGCCTTCGATGAGAAAGGTTTGGAAGGCAGGGTCGCATTGTGCGAGGTATACCCGGCTTCCGATGAGGAAGAGCTCTGTTTTCTCATCAATATTGCTTTCTCTAACCAGATTATTTCCAGTGTAAAATTGTATTTTCAATCAAGCTTCATGAGTGACCTCTAAGACAACGAGCCTCATTACTAGTTGGATGGTGCAAGTTAAATGCAGCAGTATCACCGTATAGTGCCAAATGACTGCACCGCCCAACTCTGAGTTGGCTTGAAAGTGGAAGGGTTCACCTCCAGCTGTGAGCTGGAGGTAAATCCACCAACTTTCCCCCTGATTTTGGTGGAATTACCACAGGCGGAATTACTGCCACAGTAATTCTGCCGCAATACCCACATGGAGTCCTATGGACTAACATTATCAGTGTCACTTGTAATTCAGTGGCAATACCACCAGACCAAGTGGTGGTAACAGTAATTCAGTTTGGTGGTATCCCAGTGGATTTACTGCCGACATACCATCAAACTGATAATGAGGCCCAATATGTTGTAATGGTACTTTGTCCCTTAGTGGGCATTTTAGAAGCAGACTGCTCCCGATTTGGCATTCCAGCCCATGTGATTGAAAGCTGGCAGATCGATGTTATACCAACTTTTCTTTGTGAATCAGTGAGCTTCTTGTTGCATACCAGATGGCAGAAGTCCCCATCACTAACTGCTCACTCCCTGGTGGAGTTGGAGATTTGAAGAAGATCCCTCTACTTGGACCACCATTCTGTCTGGCTTTGTCCCTGGGTGGCTGTTTTGGAGGCAGGCAGCTCCCTTTTTTGCCATTCCAACACTTATGCATCCATTGCATTCTTGCCGAGAGCTGTCACACTGACATGTGTCCACAGCAAAGTGTGGCAGAGACAAGGGCAGGTTTTCTTATCCTAGGGCCATCCATTCCATCCACTTTCCGATCAATGCAGAACTAGCATATGAGTCCCATTCCCTAAATCTGCACAATCTCTGTTATGAACTTTCACCAATTAACATACCAGCTGCACCTTGTAAATTGCATTTGTTGGTAGCCTAGCACACTGTGATATTAGAATTTGTGATTTGGTAAATTCTAATTGTTAGTTGACTAGGAACTTGCATTTCTTGATTGCCTAGGATCCTGTAATTTCTTAAATTCCATTCTTTGTCCTCTAAGACTCTGTTATGACTTACATTTGATTACTTGAGCATCTAGGATCCTGTGATCTCTTAAATTGCATTTCTTCGTTGGCAGTGCCATGTGGTCTCCCCTACACCCTCCCCATTAGTATTATTCCTATGACATCCACCAATTCCCTCTTTTTCATCCACTCCCCCAGCTCCTCTTCCCCATCTCACCATCTCTGTTATTCACACACATCCTAAATATCACTCAGGTCAATCCACTCTCTCCCATGCCAACCACCCCATGCTCATATGCCCAACCCACTTCCCTTCATCTACTCCAGAAACAGCCTCATATAGCTCTCCTCCCCCTTTTGACCTCACCCTGGGTCTCTGGAATACCCAGACCCATTGCAAAGAAATAATCCTTTCTAAAAGATATTTTTGATTCTAGCACCACAATCTCTGTGATGAGTATCACTGAAACATGGATTCACCCCATAACACTGCCACCCTTTTAGCCCTTCACCCAACTTAGCTCCTTATACCAGTCCCTTTGTCTCTCCAGAAATGGTGTCAGTGTTGATCTTATGATCAGCAAGGACACGCCATCGGCAAACCTTCAACTCCCCAGTCATCTCCCACCCACTCAGTAAACCCACTCTCTATTTCTCTGCTCTTGACCTCTTACTTGATACACTGCCAGCTGATATTATAATGGGTGGCCTCAAGCTCTCCAATATGTCTAAGACCAAGCAGCTATATGAGCTGTGAGGTCTTAGTCCTATTGGTCATAAGACAACACTTTCCCTGACACATCACTAGTCAACCTAAATAACCTTGCAACCCATATCCAATGCAACTCTCCCAATCTCATATTTATATCTTCTCTGCTCCCACAATTAACCCTGCTCCCTCTGACCACTCTCTCAATCACTTCACCCTCTGTATTCTTCCCACTCTCCAATTTTCCTCCCTCATCTATCACCAAATGCAAATTCAAGCCTGACTCCATTGTCCCCTATCTTGACCAAGTCAACATCTTGCACTAAGCATTCTCTTCTTAACTTGACTTTGACAAAATGATCCCTGTGCTGTCTATCCCCTTCAATAATCGCAACCCTGCTGCTTCTTTACCCCTTTGCATCCATGTCCTCAACCATGGATCTCCCCGCCATCCAGCTACTGAGGTTGGTTCAAAAACCAAATCCCCCATTCTTCTCACTGCCTACAAGGACACTCTACTGACCCTGACCACAGTTCTCAACACAGACAAATGCTCTAATTAGCCTTATCTTGTTTACTATCTCCACTTAGACCCTAAAAAACTATGCAAGACCCTCCAGTAAATTATTTCCCCCTAAGAACTACTCAATTTCAACTTCTCTCACTCTGTTGCTAACTGTTCCTGCTAATTTTACACTAAAGTCATACAAGGTGTCCAGTCATAATTTCGAAAACATAATTTCGAAAGTCAAAAAAGTCGAATCAAAAATGTCGAAAAAAAAAATGTCGAATTGTTTTTTTTTTCGATATTTTTTTTTGGGCTCTAGTTTCTGTGAAAAAAATAGGTAAAAATAAAAAAAGGGGGGTTGGGGGGGAACCCCCCCATTTCGAAAAAAAACGTCATTAAAAAAAAATTCGACATTTTTTTTTTCGACGTTTTTTCGACTTTTTGACTTTCGAATATTTTGTATTCGAAATTATGTCTATGAACCGTCATACAAATATGGGACACCTTATCCACATATCTACCTCTCCATCCTCCTCCCTCATCCTCCCTTCTTGCATCTTCCATGCAGTCTCTTCTCTATCTCCCTTCTCCCTAACCTCCCCAACTGAACTTCTAACCATCCTTCCTCTCCCACTCAATCCTTCATTCTAATTGATGCCTTTGCACTGCCCATTGTTCAGGAACATTCCCCAGTCACCTCGTCTCACAACTTCACTGTATTCAACCTATCTCTTTCAAAATAGCCAAAGTCATACCTCTCATAAATAAACCATATGCTGACTTCAACAACCTCTTATTCTACATATATTAAGATATGTGGTGCTTATAATATGTCGGAGCCCACAGGCATCAGGGTGCACATAAAACAGTGGACACGGACTAACAAGTCCAAACAAGCATGTATAAGGATCAGGCTAAGAGTAGAGCTAAAGGGTAAAGAAGTTATAATCCATTATTTGAATAGGCGTGCCTTGAGCTTTTTCTGAAATATTTTGTGGTTTTTCTCTAGATGTATTTCTACTGGGAGGTCAATCCAGGCTAGGGTGGTAAGAATGGAAAGAAACTGTCTTTTCAAGGGCTTCTTTTGATCCTAGGAAAGATAATATGAAATGTGTTACTGGATCTGGTTGATCTGCCCAAGGATTGAGGGATAAGTTCGTTTTTCAAATAAGTTGGAGCCAGTCCATGAAGATATGTGTGTGCCAAGGTCAGGATCTTAAAAGAGATCCTGCTGTTGACCAGGAGCCAGTGGAGTTCCCTCCTGGCCATAGTAATATGGTCTCATCTTGACACACAGTTAACAATATGGATCGCATTGTTTTGAAAAACTGGATGTTTTTATACAGTTTTTGCTGGCTCCCCCTAAAAGAGCGTTACAGTAGTCAATTTGAGGCATAACTATGCATCTAACCAAAGTTTCACAGTTCTTACTCGTAACATATTTATTAACCACTCTTAGTACTCTTAGCTGGTATTGTGACTTTCTGATTACGCTTGCTACATGAGAGTCAGCACCAAGGGACTTATCCATTCCTGAGTCTCCACTTCTCTACCACCCTGAACTCCTCCAAACCGTTGTCTTTAACCACATAGTCAACTATCTGAAGGTACACTCACTTGCTGCACACTTCCAATCTGGACACCGGTAAATACATTCTACTGAGACTGTGCTCATCCACGTCACCAATTATCTTACCAGTGCCAACCATTTTCACCCCTCCACTATTCTCATTCTTGCAGACCTTTCTTCTAGACCAGTGTATTTAACATTATGGATCATCCCTCCCTCCTTCAATCTCTTTCCCTCCATGACTTTAAGGATGCTGTATTCAACTGGGTGTCCTCCTATCTCTCTAATCACTCCTCCTCCAACTCATTGCACCTCAGCCCCTCTTTCACACCATACTTTCCTGTGAGTGACCTGAAATTCTACTAGTTCATCATGGCCACTGCCACTCCATCCAAATTCATCCTCCTAAATACCTCACTTATCACTCAACTAAAACCTTTACCTCTACAGCCGGGTACAGCAAAGCTAAAAATCCATCCATGGATTGCCCCACCACTACCTCACTGAATACAATCCACTGTACTCTCCATCTCTAAATCTTTGCTCCTTGACTCTTCACAACCTCTAAGCCCACATATTCCTCCCTTTTTTTGCTTCTTGCCCCACTCCACTGGAATGTTATCCCCCCAGTCACCAAAGCCATGTCTTCAGTGGGCCTCTTTAACTCAAGTTTTAAACTCCACCTTCAAGCAATGGACGTAGTTCCCAAACCCCTCCATGCACCAATCCAAACTACCCATCCAAAAACACCTCACCTGCATTCTGCCCTGAGACTGCTCAATGAAATTTCCAAATATGTAAATACTGCCCTAAGGTTCACAATGTTAAAAAATGTTATGTCCTCCAGTCCCTGTCCTTAGTTTATGTTACTTCTCCTACCCCTTCACCACCCATCATACATCATTTATTACAACAATGCTCTCATGTAAAGGCACCGTAATCTAGGACTGCCTCTGCATTTTATTATTGCCTATTTTGTAATTACAGGGACTGCTATAGTCACACTGTAGTTATGATTAAGTCGCTTTTCCCATACAAAGAACTGTTTTTGGGTGGCTCATAACTTTGGCGCCATTCGACGAATCCTCACAAAACCTTGCAAAAAAGTATAGCGCCAACGCTGAATTATTTTGCAATGTTTTGTGCGGTTTTGTCAAAGGGGAGCAAAGTTATACATTTGAAATCCAGATAGACATGAATGGAAACAAATTTTGCTTGCGGCTACAGCACAAATCACTGGACGGATTTGCACCAAACTTATGCGAGGAACAGCAAGCTGACCCCAGAAGCATGCTTTTGTAAATTTGGTGTAAATCCATTCAGTAGATTTCTTTTAATGCTTCCTGGTTCGGTGTGTGTGTGGACACCTCTAAACCAATTGGGGCACCGCGTGACACTCACGGACATCATACCAAGGCAGTGATTATTCAATTAAGCAATGTGAAGAGCTTCAAAAGTTTTGAAACAGACAGCATTTTGGATTTGCGAACTGCGCTCTTTGTCCGCAGACATTGCGGTACACAAAAGTTCTGAAAAATATATTTCTGGTTATTTTAAGGATGAAAGGGTGTCTGGGGAGGGTGAGGGAGAAGAAGAAAAGGAAAACAGTATGTTTTATTATGTGTACAACTGGCTGTGGGTTGTCACAGAGTTTGCCAGAATTAATTTGGGTTTCATACGTATACAACAAAACTAGTAAGTGTGACCAATGCTTATGTACATTTCTGGTTATCTTGAGGTTTTAAGACTGTCTACAAAGGGTGAGGGAAAGAAGAAAATAATGCATTATTGTATATAAAAATGGATAATAATAATAATGAGGCCATGCTGCAAACAATCTGTCACTGGCCATAGGTATAATGGTATGTTTAGTTTTGGTTGAATGCCTGTAAAAATGTGGCTACTAGCCATGGGTGCAATAGTGTGCTTAGCTGGACATGGTAACAAGGGAATATGGCCACAATAGTATGTGTTCTTTGGGTTGAATACCTGCAACAATGTGGCTACTGGCAATAGGTGCAATGGTGTGCTTAGTTGACTATCGTGACAAGGGAATATTGTTTGAGGGATGGCTGCTTGGTATATGGATAAAGTACTTCTATGAATAACAATAAATATTGTTGTGGCCCTTGACAGTGGCCACGAACAATAAGGACACTTACCATGGTCACAATCATATGTTTACTCTGGGTTCAATGCATGCAAAAATGTGGCTAATAGCTACGGTCATAGTAGTATTTTTACTTTTGTTTGAATGTCTGAAACAATTAGTTGAATGCCTGCAAGAATGTGGCTACAGGCCATGGGCACAATGGTATGTTTACTTTGAGTTGAATGCCTGCAACAATGTGGCTGCTGTACTTGGGTACAATCTTTCCACTGGTCCTGGCCACATGTTATGTTTACTTTGGGTTGGAAGCCTACAATAATGTGGCTACTGGCATTGGGTACACAATGATGCTTATTTGGACATGGTAACACTGGAATCTTGTTCAGGGCATGGCTGCATGGATTATGGATATAGTAATAGCAGTACTAATAACAATACTGTTGTGGCCATGGTCACTGTTTAGGTTTTTTGGGCCATGGCTGAAATATCTGCCCACTGGCCATGGCCAAAATAGTATGTTTACTTTGGGTTGAACGCCTGCAACAATGTGGCTATTGGATATGTGTAAAATAGTGTGCTCCGTTTGACATGGTAAAAAGGGAACATCTGTGTTTCTTAGTCTGTAAAGAAACGAAAATGTAGTTAGTTGTAGCACATTGTAACAAAGATATACATACTTAAGGTTTTACACATACATTTACTTTTTTTGACCCTCTTAATAAGTACATTGTATGTACTATGTTTTCTACAACATGTGTGTGTGATATGTTGGGTGTTCTGACCCACGTTTGGACTATTATGCTACAACATTTGGTGCTGTGGGCTTAGGAAATCCAAGATGGCCGAAAAAGCCCACATGTGCGCCAGAATCTATGAAAACCGCGCAGTTTGTGCGCACACCAAAATGGTCGCCTGACTTGCCACCCCCCGGTGCGGGTGTGCTGGGTCAGAAGAGCCATGAGTGAAATGGGGTGCCAAAGAGAAAAACAGCAGTGCCTGTTCGCTAGAAAGCACTTTAAAAATCACCCTTCGTTTCTCTGAAGGCAAGCTCAGAATGCCCATTTCAAACATTGCAGAATATCCAACAATCTCACTGAACACCAGCAGACATTTGACAGAATAAAGTCTTGTGGGCATACAAAATCTGGAAAGAGGATGAGCCTAAAATAATGTTCATAGCAAAACTGGCTGAGCTGTGGATTTCAGCAGTTTAAGTAAATTTGGACTGAAAGACACTTAAAATCTAAATGTTTAAAAGAAATGAGTGACCTACTTTTGAGTGTCACATAGGTTGCAATTGTTTAAATGTCATAGTTTTGAACTTAGAATCAGCATTCTAGCTGCATGCGTAAAAATTGGAAGTTTGAGTTGGACAGGAAAACTGGCAGCCAAAGAGACATTTAGCTGAGGCCTGGCTTAAAAAGAGAGGGAATTTTGCCCACCAGCTACCCCCGACAGGAGTTGAGACTTGCACAACAGCTGTGTTCCCAGGCCTAGCTGCCTTTTGCTGTTCCCACCAAAAGGGATATGACACTTCTCTGATTGAATTACCTGGGCTCTGCAGGAAATTGAACAAAGCCCTGTCCTGACTCAGGCAAATGTTTTATTGGGGGGGGTCGTAAAAGTGGCTTCCTCCTGGAAGGAAAGGGGAGGAGCACTGCCTGTGAGAGCAAGCTGGCTTGGCAGAACTGAAAAAACCAGAAATTCAACCTTGTGCTGGGGGGCCAGAACATAAATCTAAAAAGATGGATCATTCATAGAGCGGACTTGTGAACATTTTATAAGTGATATCATTATTCTTGTGATTTTTCTGTGCACATTTGAAGACGTGTTAGGACCCGGTGGTATGTTCAGGGGGGTTTTTTGCGGAAAAGAGGATATTACTCTAAATGTATGTATGTTAAAAATCTGACACTCCACCACCTGATGCCCACTTGCTTTGCGAACATTTGTGTAAATGCGGGGACAAATCCAATATTGGTAACCCGACCAAAAAGTGAAATATGTTGCCATTTTTTAACCCAAGCTCCTAGAAACGACAGACTTGGAACAGGGGCTACCATCAGTAAATGCATGATGTGTGTATGCAATGCCAAACAACTGTCTATCGGGGAAGTATGTCTTTAGGTCAAATATAGATTGTGTGTAATTTGACAGGGGAGTGTCCTTTCTGCAAGCCATTAAATGACATCGCTCTGACACTCCACTTCTTTTCCCCAATCAAGAGAGAAAGGAAAGCTTGACCAATGGGCAGTTGAGAGAGGGGCTGGCTAGTGATGCTGCACACACACCCACTTTCAAAACACATAAAAGCAGACAGTCAGGACAGATAGGGACATTCTATTCCACCTGCTGCGGGACGCTCTGCCGGGAAAATCCATACTTTACCTCCATCAACCTCCAGAGAGCCAACATAGAGACTTCAATCTATCCACCTTCAGAGACCAAGACTTTACTTCAGAATTTGTAGCAGAGAGGTCAACTACAAGCTAAATCCCTCTTTAGCAGGCCTCAAATCATTGCAACTATTCACAGCCAGGCGAGCTGTTTGAATTCTTTGCAAGAACTCTTGCCATTTGCCAGAAAGCAGTGTTGTATCCAGAGAGAGACCAGCTGAATCAGAGACCGCTGTATCCGGACCCACAGACCTGATCAGAACCAGAGACCCAGACCAGACCAGCAGAGTAGAGCTGACCCAGACGCTGTGCGCAGAAACCGTCCGTGGCGAGTGAAGAAAACCTGTTGACCAGATCCGTGGCGTGGCCCATTCCTTTTAAAATTATATTGTGAGTACCTAGCAGAACTGTGCAGAACCAATCTCTTAGTTAAAATAATATAATTCAATCTATTTTAATCTACCAGAACTGCCTCCTAACTGTCACCTGTCATTTGCAAAGCTGTCACTTGTCAATTTCTAGCTGCAAGCTGTAACCTGTCGCTTTGAACTTTTAAAATTTCAAATCCAAAAAACTACCTTTATTTAATCGTCCGTATCTCTGGAACCGTTTGGGCTAGGAACTTGGTTTAACTTTCTTCTGAAAGCTTAGAATCTCAACTTTTCAACAAGCCTAGAACCGACTTCCTACTCCTCATTTTGTTGCCGTAATCATGATTCTCGCACTCGCGAATTTTACCGTGATTTGCAATTTGGTTAAAAATCCAGCCACGTGTGAAAACAGCAGCTTCATTGCTTTCCTTTGCCAAAAATTCGTTTAACCTGCTAGTTACTCCTAGATCCTTGCTAAAGTGAGCCTGAACTCATCCCAAGTATATTTCACTTACCCTGAACCTCCTAAAGGGAATTAAAACCATTTTCAGCATCTTCCTCACTTCATTGTCACCATATTCAAAGCATTTTGCATGTGTTTCAAAACTCCTACCTGTTGTATAAGATTGCTGGGGTGAACTGAATTACATTTGATTGCATTTCTGAGAACTGTGTGCTTTCCTTCCATTTCCTTGCATTGCATAAAGGGGGTATGGATGTGCTGCAACAGGAAAAGGCGGACCAGGATACCAGATTTCTGGCCTTGCAGAAGGAGTACCAAGAAGGTTTGGACTCCCTACTGCAGAGCCAGAAAAAGCTGGAGCAACAGTTAGACTTCAATAGGGCATGTGCTGAGCAGGTAGTCACCCTGCAAAGCCACCTAGATAGGGAGAAGGCAGAGAGCAATAAACTGATTTTGAAAGACCTGGATACCCAGGCAGAGTTTGACCAGGAGCGCCAGAAAGCTGGTGCCTTCCAAAGGCAAAGGGACGACCTGGCGGCACAGATGCAGGCTCTTAGTCAGGAAAGGGATACCTTAGGCCAGGAAGTCTGCCACTTAAAAAGGAAAATGGAAGAAAATCACCTGGCCCTCCAGGGACTGGGTGACCTCCAAAAAGAACACCAGAACTTGTTAGAGCCCACCAGGAGGGTGGAGGATGCTCTAGCAAGAAAGGAGCAGGCCAATAGGGACACAGCTCAGGAGGTAACACTCCTGCAGCAGAGACTGGCCCAGTACTCCAGGACCAATCAGGAGGCACAGAGAGAAAATGAGGCTCTCTGTCAGCACAATGATAGGCTCCAACAACAGGTAGCGATGCAGGAGCGACTGATAGAGTCTAGTAAGGCCTTAACTGAGGAACTGAAAGCGCAGGTTCTTGCATTGCAACAGGGAGCAGGGGCGGATAGAGACCGGGTTCGCTGGGAAAGGGAAACTCCTGAGCATAACCTCAGGAGCCCTAGTACCAGAGGCCTTTATCTCTCTCAGTCCCTGGACTCTGCCACCCCATGTCCCCTGACGCACATGAGCACCGGGCCACAGGGATGGCAGATTACTATCCAGCCAGAAGCATGGGGCTCATAGGCCAGTACCTCCCAGGAATGGATGGGCGGGCATCCGGGTATGGGCACCCAAGCACAGTGCAATTTAGTGGGGAACCCCAGGAGAATAGGCCCATTAAGGGCATCCTGAAAACTTCTGCCCAGTTAGGTCAGTGGGGGGGGGGTACCCATCAAATCCTGGTAGCAAGGAGGAATCTGAAGACTCCTCTGAACGGCGCAGGACACAGGAGACCAGGTCCCCACATTCTGCCAGCCACTCCCAGGCTCGCAGAATCCGGGAAAACCTGGAAGAGCAGACAGGAACCTCTGGGAGCAGTGCCTCTGAGTCAGAGGATGAATGGACCAGGGTTACCCGAACCAAAAAGGCCAATAAGGCAAAAAGGGCCTTGCTTAAGGACCCATTGAAATAGATTAAGGCAATCAGGAGTGTCATCACGCCTTATCATAAGAACGCCAAGTACTCTGTTTGGGAACACTTGGAGCTCTATGAGCAAATGATGGAGACTTTTCATTTGAAGGACAGCCAAAACTGTATCCAATATGTAAAGTGGACCTTCTCACCAGAATACTCCAGTTTCTTTGCGGGGCTGGAGGACCAAAATCATTTAAGATGGTCCACCTATAAGGCGGCCATCTTGAAACATTTTTCTGTTCACAGAAATCCTCAAGAGGCTCGCAAGGCAGCCTACAATTTGCAATGTGGGGAGGATCAGGCCCCACAAGAATTCGTGCAAGAACTGAAACGTGCCTTTGCGCAGACCACCAGAAGGGTGCGCACAGATAGCAGAGAATTTGTTAATACTTTTTTCCATGCCTTGCCCAAATACATAATGACCCAGCTCGTGAGAGATTTTCATGAGAAAAGATCTTTAGAATGGGTCTTTGAACAAGCCACCCGCATCTATGAGGTGCAGAAGCCCATAGAAAATAAAAATAATGCGCCCAAAAACCCCAAAACCAACAGCACCCCTGCTGCTGCCAAGGTGGCAGAGGTAAAGGTCACCCCCGTTTTGGATTTGGAGATGGGGTGGCCTAAAAACCTACCTGCACCTAATAATGCTAGGCCCAGAAGGTCCTTGGGCCAGTCACAGACAGGGAGGGAAAGAGGTAGTCCCACAAATGAGGTCCCTCGCTCTCCTGACTATGTAAGTCCCTGTTACAAGGGAAACAGACCAATCCTGGGTTATGTGTGGACTCCTCCAGCCCAAGGGGGGTGATCCAGCCAAGCACCTGACCCGGGGAACTTCCCTCCTAACTTCCCCAAGGAGGGCAGAAATTCTCCAAATCCTGGGCAGAACTTTTTCCCCAGGTATCCACCCAATTTCCAGCCCCAAAATCATCCATCCTTCTTTCCCCAATTCCCTGAGCCCAGACAACCTAATCCGGGAGAAGGGAGGCCAAGGGTGGAGGGGTACCAAAATCTTCCCAACCAGGGGTACTACCAGAGAAGGGATAGCTACCCTTCCCGGGATCAGCCCAGGGGAGAAAATAGAGCCCCGTATCAGCCTGAGCGGGTTTCCCAGTTAGAGCGCCAGGTCCAAAATATGGCACGAGATCTGGGTCACATACTGAGGGCTCAACAGAACCCTCAGATGAGCATGCCACCGCAGAATGCCCCAAACTCTGGACCTGGTGCTCCAGAACAATGACAGGGGCAGCACCCCGATAACACACCGGTTCCCAGGGAGGAGGCACAAGGGGAAGGGGGGTGTAAAGCCTTGTAGGAAGCTTCCTTCCCAACTTGTAAACAGCCCCTGGAAAACCAGGAACCGGAAACAAAATCTCCTACCCCTGAAAGCCTGCCTCCCAAGGAGCAGAGGGGGGGTAGGAGAAACAAAGGACCCAAACAGACCCACTTTGTGGAGGAGGTACAGGTCTTTCAATTTGAGGGAGAGGGAGCCTCAGAGGATCCTGGGGAAAGGACCTTCTCCTTCAGAGATGGGGGAACTCCTCCCAAGGAAAAATGGGTCCCAAGGGATGTCAATTCAGACTGGGGAGATATGGAGACTGAGCTACCGCCGCCCATCCTCTCATCCCAGAACCCACAATAACGAAATCCCCTGGTTCAAACCCATCCTGGGGACTGCCTCCAAGAAGGGGGGGGCAGCCCAGAACCGGAGCCAGGGGAACCCACAATGGCTCTGATCTCCAGTTGCCAACTTTTTCTTTCAGATTCCCAAGACTCTCCACAGAATTCTGCCCAAATCTCTTCTCTAGCAATGTCCAAAACCAGAAGGTTAGCCCACCAGTTGTCCAAAAATGTGCATTATCTGTGCCCCCTTGAGGAGAAGGAGGGAAGATATTATGCCCCGGTACAAGTACAGGGGCAGGGTACGATTTCAGCGCTGGTGGACACGGGATCTCAAGCTACCCTTCTGTCCAGAAGGGCCTTTGATGAACTGAATGCAGGAAGGGGAGGGAATTACCAAATTCCTCTCACCTCACTTCCTGGACAACTCCAGAACTTTGACGGGAAGGAAATTCCTGTCGAGGGGATGGCAGATTTGGACATTAAAATTGGGCGACACAAGTTGAAACACCGGGTCATAGTTGTGACTCCAGAGGGCACCCCTTGTTTACTAGGGAATGACCTCCTGAGAAGGTTGTCACCCCTAATAGATTGCGTAAACAAGGTCCTCTGGACCCAGACTAGCCGACCCATAAAATTAAAACAGAGTGTCAACCATGTTAGTTTAAACGGCACATGCCACATGGTTGAACAAAAATCTGACCAAGTAGAATTCCACTTCCAGAATAACCAAATTCCAGACGTTTAGTTTATTATTTGTATAGCGTGACAGTAATAGCAGTAGGACAACAGACTGGTGATGGGGGGTCCTCTCTATTTCTGAAAATCAACCTCCCTTCCAGTTTAAGGTGGTATTCCACACTGGAAGGAAACACCCTGAAATTCTTTACTAATCCACAATCAGAAACTCCCACTCCTATAGTCCAGAAAGATGTGAAATCAGCTCAGAGCCTGGCTGATATTCAGCAAATTGGAGAGCAGTTGTTCATCCCTGTTCAGTTAAATGATGGGAAGGACTCTGTTCTCGCTCGAGTGTGTGTGAACAACGGTAAGAGCTTCATCAGCGAAGCCATGTTCCGCCAACTCCCAAAAGATCCAGCCATTCCCACATTCAAACTGATAGACAAATGGGAAATGGACCTGGAAGCACCCAATTCCAAACATCTCCTGCCAAGCAGGTGTATGCTCAAAATCTCCATTGGCAACAAGAGCATAGTCCACAATTGTTGGGTCGTGCGAGACGTCACTGCCGCTTTTTACTTAGGCAGTGACATTCTCAATCGCTTTGCCATTAGTTTGGACCTAATAAACTTCAAAGCTTGGTCCCGATTAGCAGATAATCCAGAAAAAGCATTTAGGTCAGCTCAATTGCTACCTTATGCAGTTGAGATTCAGATCAAAGAGGAAGTCACCATCCCAGAAAGGACCCGACAATTCTCCCTGGGAGTGAAAGTTAAAAGAGGACAACATTTGAAAAACCCTGATGCTTATATACACCTAAATGCTTCTCTCCAACAGCAAGGGCTAGGGGTAAACCCAACTCCATTAGTCAACATAGAACATGACACCATTCTAATAGAGGTGGATAACAGCGACTTAAAGAGTATTACTCTAGCTGCAGGCACCATTATTAGAATGGCGGTTGATGACCGACATTTTTCCATCGATTTAGGAAATTAACTTTTAGGACCAATCCCCAAGGACTGTTTTGACAGTGACAGTGAGGACAATACAACACCAGACAGGATTTTTACCCGCCATGGGGGGAACTTCCTGGTGTACACTTCTTGCCCTTATGGTAAGGAAGATGTGACTTGTGACTTCAGGAGGGATGAGGTGATTTTCCAGGTCCATGAGGACTGCCTTTCCCACCTGAAGCCTCCAGTCCAATTCAGCACTCTGACTAGGGACTTCTCCACCCAGCTGGAGGAGGCCGCTGAGATAGCCAAACCAGAAGTCTTTCCAGGCTTCAGGCAGATGGTGGAAGAGAGAGTCAACCTAGCTGATGCCTGTGTGACTCTGGAACAGAAGCAAAAGTTGAAACAAGTCTTCTTGGATTTCCAAGATCTCTTTGCGGTAGACTCATATGACTGTGGTCGCACCGACATCCACACAACAACAATCCCCACGGACCCTGGCATGACTCCAGTGTTTGTGAAGCAATATCGCTTGCCTCTCGCATCAATGGAGTCCCTTACTGAAATAATTAAGAACCTTGAGTCCAGGGGAATAATCCGTCCCGTCCAAAGCACCTTCAATAATCCGGTGCTGGGAATATTAAAGCCAAACGGCCAGTGGAGACTCTGCGCTGACCTTAGGGAGCTCAACAAACGGGTCCATACTTCCCGATGGCCTCTTCCCTACATTGACCAAGGGCTGGCCCAGATTCAGGGGTCACAGGTATTCACTGCAATAGACCTGACCAATGGATACTGGACTGTGCCGGTCAGTAGGGAGGACCAATACAAGCTGGCTTTTACCTTTGGGGGCCAGCAGTATACATGGACCCGGACTCCCTTCGGATACCTCAACTCTGGCAATGAATTCAACATTTTCCTACATAAGGCCATGCCCGACCTGGGTGCGAGGGGTAACCTGGCTTATTTAGATGATGTCCTCATCAAAAGTTCATCTGTGGAGGAACACATAGCGGAGATCCGTTATGTTCTGACCCAGTTGAGGGCCGCCGGAGCAAAACTTTCCTTTCAGAAAGCACAGTGGTGTAGAACCCGTGTTAATTTCTTGGGGCATGAGATTACTCCTCAGGGTCTCTGTCCCCAGGAAAAGAAAGTGGAAGCACTTCAGAAACTGAAAGACCCCACAACTCTGCGGGAACTAAGGAGCATCCTTGGACTGACTAATTACAGCAGAATGTTCATTGAGGGCTACGCAGAGATCACCAGACCCCTGATTCATCTCTTGAAGGGGGGGGGTCAAGTGGGAATGGGGTCCAGAACAATCCGAGGCAGTAAGGCAGCTCAAAAGAAGCCTCTCACAAGCGCCTTGCCTAGCTTACCCTGTCAGAAACAAGGAGTTCTTCCTGGAGACGGGGTTCTCTAATACGTGCTTGACGGCAGTATTATACCAAAAGCATGACAAGGTCAATAAAGTAATCTCCTATGCGAGCAAAACTTTATCCTCTGTGGAGGAAAAATTCAACGATTGTGAGAAGGCACTCCTGGCAACGGTGTGGGCATTGAAGAATTACCGCCCGTTTATCCAGGGGGAACACATCATAGTGGAGACTCCACACCAGCCTCTGCAATATCTCCAAAGTGACAGAATCCGGGCCGGAAATGTGAGTAATTCCCGAATTACTTCCTGGATTCTGTCAATGCAAGGCTTTCCTGTGGAGGTCCGATATGGCCAAAACAAGAAGAGTCCCCTCGCGCAAGGTCTGGCTGACTTGCATGATTGTGCCAGAGAAAACTGTCTCGAGGACGAAAGTCTAAAAATCAAGGACAACATGGAGGCATACCTTAATTCCCCACACAAAGTCTTTGAAGAGGACAAGTGTGAGGGAATGCCCACTGTCTATGTGGATGGATGCTCTTACCATGTTGACAACAACGGGGAGAAAGAACTGGTGGCCGGCGTAGGGAATGCATGGGTGAATGAGTCCCCAGAACACTCCGCTGGATACAAAATTGGTCCCCGAAGTAGTCAGGTGGCAGAATTTATGGCTGTGCATCAGGCCCTCCTCACTGCTGTCCAGCATCAACTCCACGAACTGGTCATAATCACAGATTCGGATTATGTACGGAACGGGTTCATGGAGCACCTGGTTAATTGGAAAACCAGAGGCATGTTATGTGCTAACAACAAACCCTTGAAACATGGGAAGTTGATCCAAAACATTGATGATCTGGTCACATCGAATGGGATGACCACCTACTGGAAGAAGATCAAGGGTCATTCCAAAATAGAGGGACCAGACAAAACTGGAAATGACTTAGCTGATCAGCTGGCCAAAACCGGGGCCCTCCAAGGGGATCTAATTGAGATTGAGTCCCTGTTGGAGGAAATCCAGGTCACTGCTATCACTAGGTCCCAGACAAATGCTCACAATGACCTTTCAATTGCACAATGGAGTAAGGAGACCCCTGATGCTGATTTGATTACCGCTCAGAAGGGGGATCCAATAATTGGTAAATTTTACCAACACCTTGAGGACCCTGAGAACTTTCCCCTGACGGATACCGATTACATTGGGAAAGAGGACCTAAGAGTGTTGATGAAATGTCCAAAAATGTTCCGAATCCAAGACGGTTTGCTGGTAAGGAAATCCAAAGCTGGCCACGATCAGTGGGTGGTTCCTACCTCATTCCGAAGCCTGATGTTAAGTCACGCCCATGATGCGGCCACCGCCGGTCATAGGGGGTTTCACACAACACTGGAAATCTTAAGAGAGGTTGCATACTGGCCACACATGGGGCAGGACCTTGACCAATACTTGAAGGGGTGTCTTGTGTGTGCACAATTTCAGCCAACATCCCTCACACACCGGGCACCTCTCCAAAAGAGGGGAATGACACTGCCATGGTCAGATTTGCAAATCGACTTTGTAGGCCCTGTGATTCGCTCGACAAGAGGAAACAAGTACATGTTGACCGTTACATGCTTGTTTACCAAGTGGGTGGAATGTCTCCCAGCCCCAAACTGCAAGGCAGAAACAGCAGCTGCCCTGATGATTAACCACATCTTTTCCCGTTTTGGTCTACCTCAAAGGATTGAGTCAGACAGAGGTAGCCACTTCACCAGTGAAGTAATGACAAAGATGTGGGAGATACTGGAGGTCAAAAGGAAGTTGCATATTGCTTACAGGCCAGCTTCTTCTGGAGCAGTGGAGAGATACAACCAAACCATTGTGAGCATATTAAAGAAGTTTGTGGCAGATTCTGGGCCAAGTTGGGATATCCGATTACCTCTGGTCCTAATGGCCATCAGATCTACCCCTTCATCTGCAACCAAAATGTCACCATTTGAGTTGATGACTGGACGCAAGATGGTGCTTCCTCAGCATTTGCTCTACAGGACCCAAGAGCAGACACTAATAAATGCCTCCACAACTCATGAGTATGTGGAGAATTTAAGGAAACACCTTCAACATGCTTTTGCCTATGCTCAGCGGAATCTAGAAAGATCAGCTGAGAGTATGAAGACCCACTATGACCTGAAAACTTCCAGGAAGGAATATCAGGTGGGGGACCGGGTCTATTTATACAATTTCCAAAGGAACCAGGCCAAACAGCGAAAATTTTTGCCTACATGGAAGGGACCGTTTGAGATTATAGACAAGATCTCCCCTGTGGCCTACAAGATCCGCATCCCCAAAGGCAGTTTGGCAGAGGGGGAAGACAAGTGGGTCCATATAAACCAGTTGAAGTGTTGCCATCCCAGGCGCACTTTGCAGCAACTGGAGGAGTCCTCGCTAATCCCAGAGGGTACCGCTCCAGAGTAATTCAATTCCAACCCTAAAAGATCCTACATATAGCCTATCAAATTCTGTGTTTCTCAAGTTTATGTGTTCCTGTCTCTTAATTTTAAAAAAAATGTGCATGTTCATATCTGTTGAGTTCTAAAATATATATGCCACCCCACTATATCAATGGTGGGGGAGAAATGTCCATGAATAGGTATTGCCGCTCTTCCTTTGTCGTCCTAGGAGAAAGAAAACCTGGAGACTGGCCAAGGAGGACGATCCGGAGACCGGGAGCAGAGACGCAAGGGGCCCAGTGTACCGCCCAATACTCCCATCAGGACCGGCGAGGAGAACCGACTGATCCACCCCTGATGGAGGAAAGGATGCTGAACTTTGTCATCTGCGGAATTGGAAGAAGATGATGCGGACCTCCCAGCACGTGGGTTAACATCCTTAGCACCCGACATCCCCTCGACTCAATCCAAGTGCAGTCGGGCTGGGGGGTTTGTTGGGTGTTCTGACCCACGTTTGGACTATTATGCTACAACATTTGGTGCTGTGGGCTTAGGAAATCCAAGTGTCATGATCTCTGCTTCCAAAGGGTCAGGGTTTTCCCAACTCCCTTGGAAGCAGATCCATAACCCAGGTTCCGAGTGCCAACCAGTCCCAATTGGGACCTTTTGGACCCAGTCCTGGCGCCAGTGGCACCAGGCTCATAAATATGCCCAGTCCGAGCGCTGGAAGCGCCGGGCTCATAATGCTTGGGTGGACTTACCTGCAGCAGACCATGCTGCTTACTTGCCTGCCAGTTGAGCCTCTGATCCTCTTCTATTTGGAACTACTTTTCCTGTTGGGTGGGGCAGGAGCCACTCCCTAGATTCAGAACACTGGAACTCTTCTGGAAAGCAGGAACTCTTTTCTTACCTAGGCGTGGCTGTGGAAGGAGACACCTAAGCACTACAGGAGGCTATTTAAACCACACCCGATGGATGAATCTTGCTTTGCGTTATTCTGCATCCTCTGCAGCAGAACGTTCATCGTGTCTTCTGCATCTGATCCTGGGCCTAAGGAAAAAGGCTTACCATCCTGAATCCAGTCTTCAGCAACACCTATAAAGACAAGAAAGAACAGGTTAGCATTATTAGCATTACGGTCTTCAGTGACAGCTTTTCACTTACCTGATCCACGGGCTGTCACCAACGCCTCGCGCTGCATTCCGGCATCTGAAAGACAAAGGCTTACCTACTCTTCTTGCGCTCCGGAGGTCTTCACACTGCATTCCGGCATCTGAAAGACAAAAGCTTACCAACTCTTCGCACGCTCCGGAGGCCTTCGGCGCTGCATCCCGCATCTGAAAGACAAAACAAGGTGCGTTTAAAGACATTGGGGAACTTTAATACTCACGTGCCATTACTCCTTTCCACATCTAACCCAGTGGGTATTCCGGCACCCTACAGCCGCTCCGAACTTGTACCTGCAAAATAAAAAGACAGTTAGAGCGCATCGTGAAGCAGGCAACAAGCGCTTACTTACGTGCTTCCAGGCGCTTCTATTCATCACACGGGCTCCATCTTCAACTCACTTCAGCCCGTCATCCGCCATCGCCGGAACCCTGCAAAACAAGAAACATCATTACTAAAGACTTTAAAGACATTAGAATTACTCGAAACTTACCGTTCGTGCAGTAAACGACGGACAGCAGTCCTCTGAAGTCAAGAGGCCTGCTCCCCTTATCCAGTGAAGAAACTGGTTACAGCACCCTGCCCCGAGGCAGATGGAGAGCACGGCGTTCACTTACCTAAGCTGAGAGCGTTAACTTTTGGGGTTCTACAGGAGAAGAGAAAGGGAAGAAGAGAGAGACATTCAATAACCCAGTTCCTTAATCCCATATTTTCTATCTGCAGACATCTTACCCTTCAAGTCAGACATACAGTGCACAGAGGTCCAGCCCAAAGAGCCAGCCGTGTGTTACACATCACCTTTGCAGATACGGTATACGCCCAGTCAAGACCGGCGCCTCTACGGGAATCAGGTGAGCGTTACAGAACGCAAAGACTACCACAAAACTCCCGTCCAGGCGCTATGGAAACCTCGGATACCGACCAGCTAGCCCAGTTACTTGGGGAACTAAGGGCAGAAGTGCATGCAGCCCGTCAGGAAACGAACGCTCTAAGAAGGGAACTGATTATTTCCAAGGAGCGAACAGATGATCTCGCTAGACAATTGCTACAGTCACAAGCCGGACAGACCCCATTACCCGCATCTGGGGGAAATCTTCCTTCTACATCCTCTATTAATCCAGTGCAGATCAACCTACCTGGGAATGTACCTCTGGCTCCGCCCGAACGATTTTCTGGTGACCCAAAGAGGTTTGCAGTATTTATCAATCAGTGCCGGTTGCATTTCTTATGCTGGCCAGCAGCCTTTCCAACTGATCAAGCTAAAGTAGCTTTCGTGCTTTCGTACCTTAGTGGCAATGCGGCAGACTGGTCGATCCCTCTAGTAAATCAAGATGATCCGGTCCTCCATGATTTTCAAGCTTTTCAGCTCAGTATGGAAAAACTGTTCGCAAGACATTCACAGGGGCAGGCCTTGGACAATGAGCTTCTTTCGTTGCGACAAGGTAATCAAGACCTTTTGGCTTATATTGCGTCTTTCAACAGACTGATAGTGGAAACTCAATGGCCTGAGGACAAAAGGATTACGCTGTTTTATAGAGGTCTACGTGGAGAGCTCAAAGATGTGTTAGCCCAAGTAGTGAATCCCCCACAAGATTGTTCGGACTATATAGACTTAGTCGTTCAAATAGATCAC
Source organism: Ambystoma mexicanum (assembly GCF_040938575.1). Lineage (NCBI taxonomy): Eukaryota > Metazoa > Chordata > Amphibia > Caudata > Ambystomatidae > Ambystoma > Ambystoma mexicanum. The sequence goes on from NC_090935.1 coordinate 1,409,496,653, forward strand.
AGACTGCAGAACAGGAAGGCCGATCGTTCCAAGTTTGATGCTCGAGTATTTTCCAAACCGCCAACTCCTTCCAAAGGAGTAGACCCCGGGGAACCCATGCAAATAGGGGGTCTGAAAGGTCCTCTAACACAAAAGGAGCGGGAAAGGAGAAAACAGTTGCAATTATGCCTCTATTGCGGAAACTCAGGGCACTTTCTTCGAGACTGTCCGGTGAAACCTGCCAAGAAGGCAGTAGGAGCTGCAGTTACCAAAGTTACAAACTCTGAGCAGGGAAACGACCTCGCCCGACAAGAATAGAGGTCCTCTTGCCGAGCGTGAAAACCAGTTCCGTGACCTCGCATTTCGTGATACCTATGGTCCTCATTAGCCCTGATAATCCGGATCGATTACATGCAATTGAAGCTTACGTCGACAGCGGTGCCATCTGCAATTATGTGGATCATGAAATGGTTTTGAGGATGAATCTAACTCTTTGTCCCAAGGCTGTAAAGGACGTCATTACTACGGGGGATGGTACGGAGATAGCCTCCGGGCCAGTAACGCATACCACTCAAGAGGTGACGCTAGTAAGTCAAGATGGACACCATGAGAAGATCGTGTTCGATGTGATCAAGGCCCCTCAGTTTCAGATTATACTAGGAATACCTTGGTTAGAGAAACACAATCCTCTGATCGATTGGCGAGCAAGAACGGTCCAGTTTCCAGAATGTGTCTCTACTTGTCACCCTCCACCTGGTGTTGCAATGGCAGCAATTTCTTCAGAGACTCCCCAGTTACCTCCCGAATACCTAGAATACCAAGATGTTTTCCGGAAGGATCAGGCTAACTCTCTACCTCCTCATAGGTCTTATGACTGCCAGATAGACCTGATACCTGGATCTACTCCTCCTTGTAGTAGAATGTATGCCCTCACCGAGCCTGAGAACCTTCACCTTCGACAATACCTGGATCAATACCTGGCAAATGGGTTTATTCGTCCTTCCAAGTCCCCTGCTTCTTCAGCTTTGTTCTTCGTTCCAAAAAAGGAAGGAGACCTTAGAACTTGTATAGATTATCGCTCCCTGAACCAGATCATCGTTAAGAATAGATATCCGTTAACTTTGATCCCTGAACTCCTGGACCAAGTCAGAAAAGCATGCATATATACAAAGCTGGATCTTAGAGGAGCTTACCACTTGGTACGAGTAAAAGAGGGCGATGAATGGAAGACGGCCTTCCGCACCAAGTATGGACTATTTGAATATCAGGTCATGCCCTTCGGACTTTGCAATGCCCCGGCCGCCTTTCAATATTTTATGAACAATGTCCTCAGAGAGCTCATAGATGTGTGTGTTGTTGTTTACATTGACGACATCCTCGTTTATTCTTCATCGGAATCTGAACATCGGAAACACGTGAAAATGGTCCTCGAAAGATTGCGTCAACACAAACTTTTCGCTAAGTTGGAAAAATGTGTTTTCAACGTGACTGAAGTTGAATTCTTGGGATTCATATTATCACCTGGCGGAGTGCGTATGGATTCAAAGAAGGTCGATGCAGTTCTCAAATGGCCATCACCATCCTCCGTAAAAGGTGTGCAAAGCATGTTAGGCTTCGCTAACTTTTACCGCAGGTTTATCCCCGAATTCTCTCGAATAGTCCAGCCCATCACTGCCTTGTTAAAGAAAAACAAACGTTTTGAATGGTCTACCGAGGCGGAACAACCTTTCCAGGATTTGAAGACTAAATTTATCTCTGCACCAATCTTAAAACACCCTCGCCCCGAACTCCCCTACATCGTGGAAACTGATGCTTCAAGCCTTGCCATGGGGGCGGTTCTATCACAAAAGGACCCGGTAACCAATCAGTTGCATCCCGTGGCATTTTGGTCCCGCAAATTCTCGCCTCCTGAAATCAATTACACGATTACTGACAAGGAACTTCTGGCTATCAAGTCTGCCTTTAAGGCTTGGCAGCATTATCTGCTGGGGGCCCGACACACCGTTACTGTGATTACGGATCACCGAAACCTGCAATATTTGAAAACCGCAAAAGCCCAATCCTCTACACAACTCCGTTGGGCATTATTCTTTGCCGAGTTTGACTTCATAATTACCTATCGACCTGGTACAAAGAACGGTAAAGCTGATGCCCTTTCTCGGATGGGAGTGGAAGAACACTTGATCAACCCTAAACCTGTACCAATCATTCCCGAACAAAGAATTCTGGGTGTTATCGCCACAGAATCCATAGAGGAAGTTAAGGATAAGGCCAGGCAACTTGTAACTCCAGCAGACATACAGAATTGGCATCTGCAGGGAAAGGACTTTGCAGTAAAGGACAACTTATTGTATTTCCAAGAACGATTATACCTACCCAGCACAGATTTACAGAAAAAAGTAATCTCTTGTTATCACGATTCTTTAATGGAAGGACATCCCGGTATGGCCAAGACCTCAGAAAAGATCAAGCGCTACTTCTGGTGGCCGTCTTGGAAAAAAGATATCAGAGACTTTATAATGTCCTGTGGAGTATGCGCCCAAAACAAGAGTCAAAAGGAAAGACCAGCAGGCCTCTTACGCCCTATTGACATCCCACCTCGCCCTTGGCATACGCTTTCTATGGACTTCATCACCGATCTACCTCCATGCTCTGGATACAATACGATTCTAGTAATCGTGGACTTATTCTCCAAGATGGCGCATTTCATTCCGCTCAAAGGCTTGCCAACAGCAGCAACTCTGGCCCGAGAATTTCTCAAAAACATCGTCCGACTGCACGGTTTTCCTTCGGTTCTAATTTCGGATCGAGGTAGTCAATTTATTTCGCATTTTTGGCGAAGTTGCTGTCGGTCGGCTCAAATTGATGTGAGACTATCGACCAGTCACCACCCTCAGACCGACGGACAAACCGAGAGGACCAATCAAACTCTGGAACAGTATTTACGCTGCATGCTGCAACAAACTGAAAAAACTTGGAAAGACATCCTTTGGATAGCCGAATATGCCTACAATAACTCTGTCCATTCGGGAACTGGGAAAACCCCGTTTTTTCTTTTGTACGGCAGTCACCCTCGAACCTCGGAGTTGGATCCCCTCCAAGATCTTGAAACACCAGCAGTAGACTACCTGCATTCTACAATCACCCAAGCCTTTAAGGAAGCTGTTTCTCACCTTCAAAGGGCTAAAGAACAATACAAGAAAGGAGCAGATCAACATCGGAAGGAAGCCCCTCAATATCAAGTAGGGGATCAAGTCTGGTTATCCACCAAATAGCTACCTCTAAAAGGGCCACGCACATTCAACCCAAGATACCTTGGTCCCTATTCCATCACTACCATAGTAAACCCAGTAGCGGTCAAGTTGGACTTGCCCCCGCACATGAAGATACATCCGGTCTTCCACGTCTCTCTATTAAAACCCGTGCAACCTCAAACCCGACTAACTAAATCTCCAAAATCTATCCTAGTTGATGGAGAACTCGAGTTTGAAGTCAAAAGCATTCTGGACTCCAAGATCTCCAAATCTAAACTATTTTACCTAATTGACTGGAAAGGCTACGGCCCCCAAGAGAGATCCTGGGAACCTGCTGAATATGTCCACACTCCTCGCCTAATCAAAAGATTTCACCGAACATTTCCTGACAAGCCAAAACCCCCGGAGAAGCCCGGTTTGGGAGGGGCCTTGAGGGGGGGTACTGTCATGATCTCTGCTTCCAAAGGGTCAGGGTTTTCCCAACTCCCTTGGAAGCAGATCCATAACCCAGGTTCCGAGTGCCAACCAGTCCCAATTGGGACCTTTTGGACCCAGTCCTGGCGCCAGTGGCACCAGGCTCATAAATATGCCCAGTCCCAGCGCTGGAAGCGCCAGGCTCATAATGCTTGGGTGGACTTACCTGCAGCAGACCATGCTGCTTACTTGCCTGCCAGTTGAGCCTCTGATCCTCTTCTATTTGGAACTACTTTTCCTGTTGGGTGGGGCAGGAGCCACTCCCTAGATTCAGAACACTGGAACTCTTCTGGAAAGCAGGAACTCTTTTCTTACCTAGGCGTGGCTGTGGAAGGAGACACCTAAGCACTACAGGAGGCTATTTAAACCACACCCGATGGATGAATCTTGCTTTGCGTTATTCTGCATCCTCTGCAGCAGAACGTTCATCGTGTCTTCTGCATCTGATCCTGGGTCTAAGGAAAAAGGCTTACCATCCTGAATCCAGTCTTCAGCAACACCTATAAAGACAAGAAAGAACAGGTTAGCATTATTAGCATTACGGTCTTCAGTGACAGCTCTTCACTTACCTGATCCATCGGCTGTCACCAACGCCTCGCGCTGCATTCCGGCATCTGAAAGACAAAGGCTTACCTACTCTTCGTGCGCTCCGGAGGTCTTCACACTGCATTCCGGCATCTGAAAGACAAAAGCTTACCAACTCTTCGCACGCTCCGGAGGCCTTCGGCGCTGCATTCCGCATCTGAAAGACAAAACAAGGTGCGTTTAAAGACATTGGGGAACTTTAATACTCACATGCCATTACTCCTTTCCACATCTAACCCAGTGGGTATTCCGGCACCCTGCAGCCGCTCCGAACTTGTACCTGCAAAATAAAAAGACAGTTAGAGCGCATCGTGAAGCAGGCAACAAGCGCTTACTTACGTGCTTCCAGGCGCTTCTATTCATCACACGGGCTCCATCTTCAACTCACTTCAGCCCGTCATCCGCCATTGCCGGAACCCTGCAAAACAAGAAACATCATTACTAAAGACTTTAAAGACATTAGAATTACTCGAAACTTACCGTTCGTGCAGTAAACGACGGACAGCAGTCCTCTGAAGTCAAGAGGCCTGCTCCCCTTATCCAGTGAAGAAACTGGTTACAGCACCCTGCCCCGAGGCAGATGGAGAGCACGGCGTTCACTTACCTAAGGTGAGAGCGTTAACTTTTGGGGTTCTACAGGAGAAGAGAAAGGGAAGAAGAGAGAGACATTCAATAACCCAGTTCCTTAATCCCATATTTTCTATCTGCAGACATCTTACCCTTCAAGTCAGACATACAGTGCACAGAGGTCCAGCCCAAAGAGCCAGCCGTGTGTTACACATCACCTTTGCAGATACGGTATACGCCCAGTCAAGACCGGCGCCTCTACGGGAATCAGGTGAGCGTTACACCAAGTTGGCCGAAAAAGCCCACATGTGCGCCAGAATCTATGAAAACCGCGCAGTTTGTGCGCACACCAAAATGGTCGCCTGACTTGCCACCCCCCGGTGCGGGTGTGCTGGGTCAGAAGAGCCATGAGTGAAATGGGGTGCCAAAGAGAAAAACAGCAGTGCCTGTTCGCTAGAAAGCACTTCAAAAATCACCCTTTGTTTCTCTGAAGGCAAGCTCAGAATGCCCATTTCAAACATTGCAGAATATCCAACAATCTCACTGAACACCAGCAGACATTTGACAGAATAAAGTCTTGTGGGCATACAAAATCTGGAAAGAGGATGAGCCTAAAATAATGTTCATAGCAAAACTGGCTGAGCTGTGGATTTCAGCAGTTTAAGTAAATTTGGACTGAAAGACACTAAAAATCTAAATGTTTAAAAGAAATGAGTGACCTACTTTTGAGTGTCACATAGGTTGCAATTGTTTAAATGTCATAGTTTTAAACTTAGAATCAGCATTCTAGCTGCATGCGTAAAAATTGGAAGTTTGATTTGGACAGGAAAACTGGCAGCCAAAGAGACATTTAGCTGAGGCCTGGCTAAAAAGAGAGGGAATTTTGCCCACCAGCTACCCCCGACAGGATTTGAGACTTGCACAACAGCTGTGTTCCCAGGCCTAGCTGCCTTTTGCTGTTCCCACCAAAAGGGATATGACACTTCTCTGATTGAATTACCTGGGCTCTGCAGGAAATTGAACAAAGCCCTGTCCTGACTCAGGCAAATGTTTTATTGGGGGGGGGTCGTAAAAGTGGCTTCCTCCTGGAAGGAAAGGGGAGGAGCACTGCCTGTGAGAGCAAGCTGGCTTGGCAGAACTGGAAAAACCAGAAATTCAACCTTGTGCTGGGGGGAAACCACACCCCTTTGGGGCCAGAACATAAATCTAAAAAGATGGATCATTCATAGAGCGGACTTGTGAACATTTTATAAGTGATATCATTATTCTTGTGATTTTTCTGTGCACATTTGAAGACGTGTTAGGACCCGGTGGTATGTTCAGGGGAGTTTTTAGCGGAAAAGAGGATATTACTCTAAATGTATGTATGTTAAAAATCTGACACTCCACCACCTAATGCCCACATGCTTTGCGAACATTTGTGTAAATGCGGGGACAAATCCAATATTGGTAACCCGACCAAAAAGTGAAATATGTTGCCATTTTTTAACCCAAGCTCCTAGAAACGACAGACTTGGAACAGGGGCTACCATCAGTAAATGCATGATGTGTGTATGCAATGCCAAACAACTGTCTATCGGGGAAGTATGTCTTTAGGTCAAATATAGATTGTGTGTAATTTGACAGGGGAGTGTCCTTTCTGCAAGCCATTAAATGACATCGCTCTGACACTCCACTTCTTTTCCCCAATCAAGAGAGAAAGGAAAGCTTGACCAATGGGCAGTTGAGAGAGGGGCTGGCTAGTGATGATGCACACACACCCACTTTCAAAACACATAAAAGCAGACAGTTAGGACAGATAGGGACATTCTATTCCACCTGCTGCGGGACGCTCTGCCGGGAAAATCCATACTTTACCTCCATCAACCTCCAGAGAGCCAACATAGAGACTTCAATCTATCCACCTTCAGAGACCAAGACTTTACTTCAGAATTTGTAGCAGAGAGGTCAACTACAAGCTAAATCCCTCTTTAGCAGGCCTCAAATCATTGCAACTATTCACAGCCAGGTGAGCTGTTTGAATTATTTGCAAGAACTCTTGCCATTTGCCAGAAAGCAGTGTTGTATCCAGAGAGAGACCAGCTGAACCGGAGACCGCTGTATCCGGACCCACAGACCTGATCAGAACCAGAGACCCAGACCAGACCAGCAGAGTAGAGCTGACCCAGACGCTGTGCGCAGAAACCGTCCGTGGCGAGTGAAGAAAACCTGTTGACCAGATCCGTGGCGTGGCCCATTCCTTTTAAAATTATATTGTGAGTACCTAGCAGAACTGTGCAGAACCAATCTCTTAGTTAAAATAATATAATTCAATCTATTTTAATCTAACCAGAACTGCCTCCTAACTGTCACCTGTCATTTGCAAAGCTGTCACTTGTCAATTTCTAGCTGCAAGCTGTAACCTGTCGCTTTGAACTTTTAAAATTTAAAATCCAAAAAACTACCTTTATTTAATCGTCCGTATCTCTGGAACCGTTTGGGCTAGGAACTTGGTTTAACTTTCCTCTGAAAGCTTAGAATCTCAACTTTTCAACAAGCCTAGAACCGACTTCCTACTCCTCATTTTTTTTGCCGTAATCACGATTCTCGCACTCGCGAATTTTACCGCGATTTGCAATTTGGTTAAAAATCCAGCCACGTGTGAAAACAGCAGCTTCATTGCTTTCCTTTGCCAAAAATTCGTTTAACCTGCTAGTTACTCCTAGATCCTTGCTAAAGTGAGCCTGAACTCATCCCAAGTATATTTCACTTACCCTGAACCTCCTAAAGGGAATTAAAACCATTTTCAGCATCTTCCTCACTTCATTGTCACCATATTCAAAGCATTTTGCATGTGTTTCAAAACTCCTACCTGTTGTATAAGATTGCTGGGGTGAACTGAATTACATTTGATTGCATTTCTGAGAACTGTGTGCTTTCCTTCCATTTCCTTGCATTGCATAAAGGGGGGGAGTGGATTGCCAGAGAAAAGTGATTACATTGTTTTGCTGAAACCCGATCAAGTTATTTTCTGTATTGCATTTTCATTCCACCTTGCATCCATTTGAAACCATAAAGGTATTGTTGCTATCTTATCCATCCTATAACCACTCATCATTGATTATAAAGAAGTGTGCTAGTGCCAGACTATCCATTATTGATTACTGCTCAGATTAAGTGTGATATTCAATTATTTATTTATTATAAAGTGTGATATATATATATATTTATTGTTTAAATTATCAAATAAACCTTTTAAACTTGCAAAACAGAACTACTTCTTGGCTCAGTGGGGTCAGGGGGATTCCAAGAGAGGGGTGTTATATAGGGGTAGTCATCCAGAACGCATGAACTGGACGTAAAGATATATCAATAAGGGTTTCCATTCAGTATCCCAGACTAGGCATTGACTTAGCTGTAGTGTTGAATGAATCCTCTTACAGATACACTGTTGTTGTATTAATACATTGTAATCATTGGTCATGGGGAAAACCTCAAGGTGGATTGAAAAAACACATTTTCTACATTTCATGTTAATAAATGTACACTCTGTTCAATTCTTTCTCCATCTTTTCCAGACTGTGAAATATATGAAAGGGAGGCACATATTCTATGTGTAGGAAGTAGAATAGTGGTAAAATGGGCGTATTAAAAAAATGACATAGGTGATGGCGTGTTTATAGTTTAATGTAATTAGGGAATATTTGTTTTCTGTGTTTATCTTTAAAGTAGTTAGATATTCATCAGCATATACTGACTGTATAGTATTGTAAATGTGAATTTAAAGTGTGATTTATTGACTAAATTTGGGTTTAAGGAATATTAAGTAGTCATTTGTTAGATTTGCTGGTAACCTTTGTTTTTGGCTAATGGAAGTGTTGTTACATTCAAACCAACCACTTATTTGGTCTCATATGCAGTATAGTGGCCTGAAATTAATGTGGTAACAGTATAGTATGTTATGCCTGTTTTTGTGAATGTTTCTTGTCAGGACCTTTGACCTATGAAGCGTGTGTCAGCTGAGGCTTTCGCTGCCACCTTCTATCCCCCTCCTCCTCCCCTGGCTGACTCACACCCCGACACAACCCTGTCCCTTCTCTACTCTTCCATCTCTGATACTCTTGATGCTCTTGCCCCTGTCATGAGGATCCGCTTGAAGTCCAAAGCCAAGTGCAATTCCTGGTATGATTCCGACCTAGCTACACTTAAATGTAAGTGTAGGGCGGCTGAGAGGAAATGGAGGTCTTCTTGCTCATCCTCTGACAAACTGGCTTGTCGCCTGCTCCAAAGGCAATACTGACTCTCTGTCCGCACTAAGAAGAGAGCCCACATTCAAACCCGTGTCTCTGCGGCATCCAACAACTCGGCCGAACTCTTTAAAATCTGCAAGGAGCTTGCCAACCCTGCAGCAGTCTCCTCCCCTCCTCTTGCCTCCCAGGCTCTCTGCAATGCCCTTGCCTCGCACTTCATCTCTAAAACCCAGGACATCCTGTCCACCCTCGCCTTCCCTCCCCCTCCTATTCCCTCTCAGTCTGTGCTTGGAGACCCCCCTTTAAGCACCCCCCCACCATCCTTCTCTTCCTTTCCTATTTTCTCCTCTGACGAGGTCGCTAGACAAGTCCGATCTATGAAAGCCTCGTCAAAACAGGTCATCCCTGTTCCTCCAAAACCATCAAGGACCACATTGCCACCCTAGCTCCTGCCCTTGCTGATTTTTGCAACCACTCGTTTGCCTCAGGATCCTTCCCCTCCCCTCTGAAGCACTCCTTTGTGCATCCTCTTCTCAAGAAACCCACAGCTGATCCTTCCTGTCTGGCAAACTATCGCCCAATTTCCCTTTCCCCCTTTCTGGGCAAACTCCTGGAAAAGCTGGCCATCTCTCAGCTTAACCTTCATTCAGATTCTGTTGGTTGTCTCCATGACCACCAGTCTGGCTTCAGACCGGCCAGAAGAACGGAAACTGCTCTCCTCAATATCCATGAAGATCTGCTCTCCAACCTTGATTCTAACATTCCCTCTGTCCTCATCCTTCTTGATCTCTCTTCTGCCTTCGACACGGTCAACCACACCATTCTGCTCAACCGTCTCCATGATAATCTGGGTATCACTGATCAGGCTCTGGCCTGGCTGACCTCTTTCCTCTCTGATCGACCCTCCAAGGTCCATCTGGGGTCTTTCCTATCATCTATCTTCCTCTCCACATGTGGGGTTCCCCAGGGGTCTAACCTCTCACCCTGGCTTTTCAACCAATACCTGGCAACTCTCACTCATTGCCATTTTCTGCTCAAATTTCCAGTGCTGCTGATGTCACTCAACTCATTTTCCAGCTGCCCTCGGCCACCTGCTCTCCCTCTCTCATCTCTGACTGCCTAACTGCCATTCAAAATTGGTGTGCCGCCAATGATCTTTATCTGAATGCCAGCAAGACGGAGATCCTCCTCATCGGCACACCATCTCCATCCTTTTCCCTCACTCTCTGGCCGGCCTCCCTTGGCCCTCCTCCTACCCCTACCTGCGAGGCTAAGAACCTTGGCGTCATCTTTGACTCCACACTTTCCTTCTTGGCCCATATCTCTGATGTCTCTAAAAAGTCAAACTTCCGACTGCACCTCCTCAGAGGTTTATGACTTTCCTCTCCTTCCCCCAGAAGCTCATGGTATCCCAAGCTCTGGTTCTCTCTAGCTTGGACTATTGTAACAGCCTCTTTCTAAATCTACCTGCCTCTACTCTCCGCCCTCTACAACTTATCCAAAACAGGACTGCAAGACTTGTCCTTGGCCTCACTCCCTGGGATCGTATCTCTCCAGCTTTGAAATCTCTCCATTGGCTCCCAGTGGATGCAAGGATTACATTCAAAACCCTCTGCATTGTCCACAAGGCTTTCTGGGGCCTGGGTCCAAAATACCTTCAGCTATCCCTCCGCAAATACCTCCCCTGACGAGGTCGCTAGACAAGTCCGATCTATGAAAGCCTCGTCAAAACAGGTCATCCCTGTTCCTCCAAAACCATCAAGGACCACATTGCCACCCTAGCTCCTGCCCTTGCTGATTTTTGCAACCACTCGTTTGCCTCAGGATCCTTCCCCTCCCCTCTGAAGCACTCCTTTGTGCATCCTCTTCTCAAGAAACCCACAGCTGATCCTTCCTGTCCGGCAAACTATCGCCCAATTTCCCTTTCCCCCTTTCTGGGCAAACTCCTGGAAAAGCTGGCCATCTCTAAGCTTAACCTTCATTCAGATTCTGTTGGTTGTCTCCATGACCACCAGTCTGGCTTCAGACCGGCCAGAAGAACGGAAACTGCTCTCCTCAATATCCATGAAGATCTGCTCTCCAACCTTGATTCTAACATTCCCTCTGTCCTCATCCTTCTTGATCTCTCTTCTGCCTTCGACACGGTCAACCACACCATTCTGCTCAACCGTCTCCATGATAATCTGGGTATCACTGATCAGGCTCTGGCCTGGCTGACCTCTTTCCTCTCTGATCGACCCTCCAAGGTCCATCTGGGGTCTTTCCTATCATCTATCTTCCTCTCCACACGTGGGGTTCCCCGGGGGTCTAACCTCTCACCCTGGCTTTTCAACCAATACCTGGCAACTCTCACTCATTGCCATTTTCTGCTCAAATTTCCAGTGCTACGCTGATGTCACTCAACTCATTTTCCAGCTGCCCTCGGCCACCTGCTCTCCCTCTCTCATCTCTGACTGCCTAACTGCCATTCAAAATTGGTGTGCCGCCAATGATCTTTATCTGAATGCCAGCAAGACGGAGATCCTCCTCATCGGCACACCATCTCCATCCTTTTCCCTCACTCTCTGGCCGGCCTCTCTTGGCCCTCCTCCTACCCCTACCTGCGAGGCTAAGAACCTTGGCGTCATCTTTGACTCCACACTTTCCTTCTTGGCCCATATCTCTGATGTCTCTAAAAAGTCAAACTTCCGACTGCACCTCCTCAGAGGTTTATGACTTTCCTCTCCTTCCCCCAGAAGCTCATGGTATCCCAAGCTCTGGTTCTCTCTAGCTTGGACTATTGTAACAGCCTCTTTCTAAATCTACCTGCCTCTACTCTCCGCCCTCTACAACTTATCCAAAACAGGACTGCGAGACTTGTCCTTGGCCTCACTCCCTGGGATCGTATCTCTCCAGCTTTGAAATCTCTCCATTGGCTCCCAGTGGATGCAAGGATTACATTCAAAACCCTCTGCATTGTCCACAAGGCTTTCTGGGGCCTGGGTCCAAAATACCTTCAGCTATCCCTCCGCAAATACCTCCCCTCTCGAGCTCTTCACTCCTCTACCTCTAACTCCGTCAGGGTCAGTCGTTTTTCAAAGAAACGAGCTGGGGGTAGATCTCTATCTTCGGCTGGGGCCTTCCTCTGGAACTGCCTCCCTGCCACTCTATAACTTGAGGAGAACCATCTCCGGTTCCGGAAGCACCTCAAAACCTTCCACTTTGCTTCTGCCTTCGCTCCCCTTCTCCCCTGCTGATCTGCTCTCTTGGCACTGTGCACCTGGCCACCCTCTCTCCCCTGGGCCCAGGTACCTGCTCACCCTGCCACCTTCCTGCACTGCCTCCTGGCCACCCCTTGCACTGAGGGCTGTATCTGTACCCATACAGCCCCCCCATTATTCTTCTTTTTCTGCACTTATTCAGACTTACCCAGTCTGCTGCCTTAAACACAGCACTTGCCACTTGCTGGCTGCACTACCACAGTTTGCCTCAATTTTCTATTTATTTTATTTATCTGCGCTTCTCGGCTTCATTGGGCCTAGTAAGATCGTTTTTATGTTGTGCTGTGTTCTCCCTTGTTCCCCTCCCTTGCCTAGTCACGCTCTGAAACACTTGTGTACGAGCGCGATACAAATATCATATCATATCAGGAGGTACAGGGGCATGTGGAAATCTAGCGGGTTTACAGTTATGTTTAGTGCCATCTGCATTGTATCTTAAAAGCATTAATATTACATACTGTCTCAATTGCAAAATGATAATACTATGCCATGATTTGCATTTTGGAGAAGTTGTTGAAATGGAATTGCATTACAATTTGGTATATATACATACACAAATCGTTCATTACGGGCATGCACCTGTGAAACATGGTTGCAGAGACTACATGTATGTTTCCAAGTGTATGAAATGTGTAAGATTTCATTTATAGGGCTTTGTTCTGTCTCTGGTAGTTCTAGTAAGTACATTAAGAATTCTTGTGGATCCTCCTGTGTGTTTATGCTGAATTTAACAATTCTTGCACAGAGATTCAATTCCTGTTTTATAGCTTCAACACTGTATATAGTGTGAGAGTTGTTTTTTGGCATTTCTGTGTAAGTTGCACATTTGTAACCAGAGCTATTCTGGGCCATGTAAGGTAATATTGTCCACAATTGATAGCAATTGGAATAGAAATCTGATTGATTGCTGCAATTTACTCCAGTTGTGCTGCTGATTTTAAAAGGATCCGATAATTTGGTCTCTCTTTGGTTTGAAGGTCCTGCATTTGTTTTTTTGTTTTTTGTACAAGCAATATGGGGAGATCAGCTATGGTTTCTGTACGTTTTAGTTGTCATTTTAAAGGTTTTCTTTTTTAAGGTACATGATACATATTACGTATATATTCTCCCACAGGATAGAGTAACACATCCTGTGGGGAGGCCTAGGTTCCTTAATATGCAACGTACATCAACATGATGTTGTAACCAGTATTACTTTGTACCACGCATATTTGCCAAGAGATTTGTAATACTTGACTGCAAACCTTCATCCTGGTCTTTTATCTTTTGATAGAGTTCAGAAGCTGACATGTTTAGAAAATGGGTGGCAGTTCTTAGTGTGTGTGAAACTCTGTAAAAGAGTTGCAAGTTCGCTTTCCAACAAAAGATGGAAAATGTATTCAACATTTTGCCGGTATCTTGGATGCATTGATTGTTATGGGTCTTTAATCGTCTGTTCCTCCTTTTCCTGTAGGGAAGAGTAGTAGAAAACAACATGATTATACTAATTGGAGACCCTTTGGCTTGATGCATTTGATATGTTTCTAATGCATCTTCCACGGTTTATGATACACCATTGTGTCTCTGGAATGTAGTGGGTGAATTGTATACTGGTCAAGAATATTCTCCATAGTGATAGGATCAACATGTTTATGACCAGTTTGTGGTGTATCTTCCTATATTTGTGTTGTTTTTTCGAAGTTTACTTCTATGCTTAGATCTTTGCAGTATCCTTTGATTCGTTTAAGATACTCTACAGCTTCTTTAACTTTCTTTTTTTGTCTTTTGTTGGCACACCATTAATTAGTACAATCAAAGATTGCTGTACTCGTCATCCTACTCCTAGTGTTTTCACATTTTTGTTAAGGTCCAATTGTAGGTATACTACCTAGCCACAAATGCCTGTGACTAATTCTGATGGAGGCCATTTGGCAGTCTTGGGCTGCAGACATATTAAAGGTTGTAATGGGTGTACAGTTTGAATTATTATACTCTCACACGTATTAAGTTGCTGGAGAGCATTTGGAAGTGGAAATATAAGTGGAAACTATTATTGATAGTTCAAGATGGCATTTGGTTATCATCAAGCTTAATATTACAGTATATACAATCTAGCATAAGATCAGTTATGTTGTATCTATTTTCTTCTGCTAGATACAAGGCCAATTGGAAACAATGTGGTTTCTCATTGTTTTCTATCTCGTAAGACATATCTACCATTTTTGCACTTATCTTATAGAAAGTTCTGCAACAACAGACACACACTTTCTCTCAAAATTCAGCAGATGTGTTTTCAAACTTTGCTATTTCTTTGTGGTACGTGTTTGTAAGAAGGTTAGTATTAGAACTTTGTATTTGTTAATATTTTGTAAGTTAACTGTGTTTTCCAATTCTCGTTCAGTTCTGATATATTTGCTTTGTTTGTGTTCTATTTCTCTCAAGCCTTGTTGGGCTGTTCAATTTAGGAGATTTTCATTCAGTTGTTGTAGTTCTACAGCAGAACTTTTAGCATTGTAAAATCTATGCACAAGGTTTTGCATTGTAGAATGTGTATTGCTAACATTTGCATGCGATGGAAGGTGCTTAAAAGCATTTCCTGAAATGTAGGCTAAGCAATGTCCTTGTAGTCCAGTGTGGCTGCGCACTGGACAGAAGTCCATGTTTTATAAAATTTAGATTCTACTTTTGTCTTTTATTTTAATATAGAGATTGAGGATATGTCGTAAACATTTGAGCGATGGTTGGCGCACATTGCCTATAGAGCTGCATGTCCATTTGTACAATGGCCGACCTGTGTGGACATGAGGAACATTTGGCTAAATGTTTGTTGGGGAAGATTTGTCTATTAAGGTTTCTTTTGTCATAATGGTATCTTCTACTATTTTATTGCCTCTTCCATTACTGTCTATTGCAATTGGCAACTGGGGTTGTTTGTTGTAAGTTGTATGCTTCTTCATTCAATTATGGTTCTGCGCTACTGGCTGCAAACCATCCACCTGCACAGAAGTTAGAAAAGTTATATATGTTATAAATGTTCACAAGTTTAGAAGTTTTTAGTCGTTTTATAATTATTTTTGTTAGTGGTTTTAATCTATTCATAACTGCTCTTGTTTTTTTTAGTTTTAATGCACTGCCAATCAGAGCTTTAAGTATCAGTTTTCTTTGGGAATTTTATCTCAGCAACATAACTTTTCAGATCTTTTTCTGAGATTGGTACGAACTTTGCGGAAGAACATATTTTGTAATTTAAAAAAAATGTTTTATTGTTACTACACTGACATTGCTAGATATAGTTTAAAGTTCATGCTCAGTTGTAATTCTTTTACTAGATATGTGGTCACTTTTATTTTTTGATGCAAGAGCAATATTTTTTGTTAGTGGTGACTGTTGTACTTTGCAAGAGCACAGTTATGTGTTCTCTTGCTAGTACGTTGTCTATATATTGTTTTAGTGGAGGGTGAGTAGATAACTTTCTCTACTTTCTATCTGCTCAAACTTTTCTTTGTTTTCTACAGAACTGAGTTTTAGTAGGCACTGCTTTAGATCTGTTGGAGAAAAGAAAGTGTGTACTTTAATGTTGCAGAATGGTTCGTTCTGTGGCTGTTATTTTACAAGAATGACAAAGAGCGGTGTATGGAAAATAATATGGATTAATAATGGGTACTGGGACGAGGAAGAGGGGTGTTGGGGTCATAATATAGACTGTAATTGTGAAGTCATATTGGGAAGAGGTATGTGGGGAAGATGCAGAATAATGTGATTTCAGTAACGTATAATAAAGGTACATACAACAATGAAAGCATTCTTTCTAGTGAAGTCAAATGAGGGAGAGTGGTGTAAGTACAACGATATAGATTCATGTTTGATACTGGGAGGAGGAAGAGGGGTGTTGGAGTTATAATATAGATCATAATTGTGTAGTAGGATGTGGAAGAGGAATGTATAGATAATGGGAGCTATGGACTAAAATATGTGTAGAGGAAGAGAATTTAGACCTCTGGTATAGTGGTATGAGGAATAGGGATGTGAGGATAAAGCAAAATATTGTGATTTCAGTAATGGTATGAGGAAGGGCGAAATTCAGCAATGAATGCATTGTTGTTAGTGAAGTCACATGAGGGAGAGTGGTATAAGCATAAGATGTAGATTAATGTTGGGTCCTGGGATGAGGAAGAAGTTTGTGGAAGGAACATGAGGCAATGAGATGTATAGGTGATAGTAGATGTGGTAGAAAAGATGTGCAGAGGGAGAGGTTTTAGAACTGTGGGGTTTAGGGTAAATAACATGGATTGTAATTGGAAAGTGGTTTGTGGAAGAAGTAAGTATAGTTGACAGGGGTTGTGTCATAAACTGCAGTGTTGTGGGTTAAAGAGTGGCAGTGTTTTAGGATAAGTTGTAATAGTGCGCTGTAACAGAAAAGAGTGTGATTGCCACAATGGAATGAGGAAGAGTGGAAATATCATAGACTATAGCACAAGATGATAGTTTAGGATAATCTCTCTATATACAAAAGGGACTTTTGTGGATATGTGTGTGTGTCTGTTCAAAATGTTCAGCATACTTCCCAGCATGCTAAAAACCTGAAATGTGTGTGTGGGTAGGTTCCAAGGTGTTGACAATGTAAATATCAATGTTTCTATTTTTTCTTTTGCAGTTTGTTTTAAGTCATCTGCACTGCTTGGGTATGTGTATGTGTCTGTTTGAAATGTTCAGCATACTTCCCAACATGAAACAAACCTGAAATTTGGCATTTGGGTAGGTTTCATGGTGTAGACAATGTATAAAATATGAAATGGTCTAAATTGTGCAGTCTGCAATTCTTGAATATGTGTGTGTGTCTTTTCGAAATGTTCAGCATACTTCCCAACATGCTATAAACCTGACGTTTGGCATGTGGGTAGGTTCCACAGTGTAGTGTGGGATGCTTTTATCCATGCATCCGAGCCCTACCTCAAAACTGTGCAGTACTGGCATTGAAAACATCATGATGGCCAGAGCTTCCCAGAAAATGCCCAGGGAAGTGCATGAAGAATAGGCTGCCACCCATTTTGCCGATGTTATGGGCACAGAAGGGCACTGCCTAAAACCACCATTGGACTACCCACACAGTAGTCTGAAACCATTGGGAATGGCAATGCTGATTGCCAAAAGCAACCTAGAATTGTGGGGAATTCATTTTCTTAAATCCCAAAAATGGGTGCATTACCAGTACTCACCACTATCAGAAAGCCGGCGTTTTAAAACAACACCAGACTTTTTTTTTTGTGTAAAACTGAATAAATGAACCCAAAGCATGCCAAAGAAAGACTTACTGAGAGGTGGATACAATGTAAAGTTATATTCTGAAGTGACTTGAAGGTTTATAACAAGACTGGCTGAGCTGTGGATTTCAGCAGTTTAAGTAAATTTGGACTGAAAGACACTAAAAAATCTAAATGTTTAAAAGAAATGAGTGACCTACTTTTGAGTGTCACATAGGTTGCAATTGTTTTAATGTCATAGTTTTAAACTTAGAATCAGCATTCTAGCTGCATATGTAAAAATGGTTAATTTTATTTGAATGCAGAAAACTGGGTAACTAAAAGTGACATTAGCTGGGGCCTGGCTTAAGGAACTAAATTCTGCCCACCAGCTACCCCCGACAGGAGATGAGACTTGCACAACAGCTGTGTTCCCAGGCCTATCTGCCTTTTGCTGCTCCCACCAAAAGGGATATGACACTTCCCTGATTGAATTACCTGGGCTCTGCAGGAAATTGAACACAGCCCTGTCCTGACTCAGGCAAATGTTTTATTGGTGGGGGTCGTAAATGTGGCTTCCTCCTGGAAGGAAAGGGGAGGAGCACTGCCTGTGAGAGCAAGCTGGCTTGGCAGAACTGGAAAAACCAGAAATTCAACCTTGTGCTGGGGGGAAACCACACCCCTTTGGGGCCAGAACATAATTCTAAAAAGATGGATCATTCATAGAGCGGACTTGTGAAAATTTTATAAATGATACCATAATTCTTGTGATTTTTCTGTTTTTAGAACCGGTGGCATGATCTGGGGGCAAGCTAGCAGTTAAGAGGGTATTACTTAAAATGTATGCATGTTAAAAATCTGACACTTCATCAAGTAATGTCCATACTCCTTGCGCACATGTGTATAAATTTGGGGTGATGTCCGATATTACGAAACCAGTTAAAAAGTGCAAATGTTGCCATTTCTGAATGCAAGCTCCCAGGAAGAGCAGATTTGGACAGGGTATACCTCCTGTGATATGTGATGGGTGCATGTAATTTTAAACAAATGTGTACCTGTGCAAATATGTCTTTTGGGTCAAAATATAGATTGTGTGTAATTTGACAGGGTGGGTTCTCTGTATCATAAACAGACCTCCTCATGATGACACTTCATTTCATTCCCCCAATCAAGGGGAAGAGGATGAAGTGGCCAATGACAAGTGGAGAGGGGTAGTGGCTAGTGATGCTGCACACACGCCCACTTTCAAAACACATAAAAGCAGACAGTCAGGACAGATAGGGACATTCAATTCCATTTGCTGCAACGCGCTCTGCCGGACCACACAACATCCAGAAAATACTAGATTCAAAACTTACAGGGTAATTCATAGAATTTCGCAGAAAAGTGTCGCAAGCGGCTGGCGCAGAGTGTCCGCGTGCGATTGACTGCGCCAGGCACGTGCGCTAAAAACCGATTTCCGCGCACAGCGTATTCATGGATTTCAGGCTTCCAAACCAGCCGTGGCGCAGAGAATCGCAGCGACCCTGCAGCAGCGCCAGTAACGCCCCCAAGAACGCCCTCGCGCAAGGAAAAGCCATCAAAATCGCTAAATCATCACAAAGGGCTGCGCTAACCCTGGACCAGTTCAGCGGGCTGGCAAACAGCAAATGCCAAGCAGGGAACGTGTATTGCAGGGGTGCGCGGGAAGTTCCACACGCGACTGGCCCCGTGCAAGAAGGGTACGTGTATTTCAGGGGTGCGCGGGAAGTTCCACACGCGATTTCAGCAGGGTACATGTATTTCAGGGGTGCGCGGGAAGTTCCACATGCGATTTCAGCAGGGTACGTGTATTTCAGGGGTGCGCGGGAAGTTCCACACGCGATTTCAGCAGGGTACGTGCATTTCAGGGGTGCGCGGGAAGTTCCACACGCGAATGGGCAAGTGCGAGCAGGGTACGTGTATTTCAGGGGTGCGCGGGAAGTTCCACACGCGATTGTCCCAGTGCGAGCAGGGTACGTGTATTACAGGGGTGCGCGGGAAGTTCCACACGCGATTGTCCCAGTGCGAGCAGGGTACGTGTATTTCAGGGGTGCGCGGGAAGTTGCACACGCAATTTCAGCAGGGATTGTGTATTTCAGGGGTTCTGGGGAGTACTACACGTGAATTGGCCATGTGGGTCCTCCCAGGTGTACGCTCCACAACCTCCACGGCCCCTGCAGGCAGCCCACACCACGGGGGACTACCCTGCACCCCTGCTCATGTCCCGCAGGCAGCCCATCCACCATGGGCATGCCCCCCAGCCAACCCACATGTCACCTTGCACTACTGATCAACAATGCATGTCTCCCACCACCCCCACCCCCCAGCACTGTGGGGCACCTGCCAGCAGGCCCCCACTCATGTCCAACTCATGTTTTCCACCACCCCCACCCCCCTGCACCGTGGGGCACCTGCCAGCAGGCCCCCACCCATGTCCAACTCATGTACCCCTGCACCCCCACCCCCCAGCATTGTGGGGCACCCTCCACCAGGCCCCCACTCATGTCTCCCACCACCCCCACCCCCCAGCAGTGCAGGGGCAGCCTCCACCAGGCCCCCACTCATGTCTCCCACCACCCCCACCCCCCTGCCACCATGGGCAGCACCCACCAGGCCCCCACTCATGTCTCCCACCACCCCCACCCCCCAGCAGTGCAGGGGCAGCCTCCACCAGGCCCCCACTCATGTCTCCCACCACCCCCACCCCCCAGCCACCATGGGCAGCCCCCACCAGGCCCCCACTCATGTCTCCCACCACCCCCACACCCCAGCAGTGCAGGGGCAGCCTCCACCAGGCCCCCACTCATGTCTCCCACCACCCCCACCCCCCAGCAGTGCAGGGGCACCCTCCACCAGGCCCCCACTCATGTCTACCACCACCCCCACCCCCCAGCAGTGCAGGGGCAGCCTCCACCAGGCCCCCACTCACGTCTCCCATCCCCCCCACCCCCCAGCCACCAGGGGCACCCTCCACCAGGCCCCCACTCATGTCTCCCACCACCCCCACCCCCCTGCCACCATGGGCAGCACCCACCAGGCCCCCACTCATGTCTACCACCACCCCCACCCCCCAGCAGTGCAGGGGCAGCCTCCACCAGGCCCCCACTCATATCTCCCACCCCCCCACCCCCCAGCCACCAGGGGCACCCTCCACAAGGCCCCCACTCATGTCTCCCACCACCCCCACCCCCCAGCAGTGCAGGGGCAGCCTCCACCAGGCCCCCACTCATGTCTCCCACCCCCCCACCACCCAGCCACCATGGGCAGCCCCCACCAGGCCCCCACTCATGTCTCCCACCACCCCCACCCCCCAGCCACCAAGGGCACCCTCCACCAGGCCCCCACTCATGTCTCCCACCACCCCCACCCCCCAGCCACCAGGGGCAGCCTCCACCAGGCCCCCACTCATGTCTCCCACCACCCCCACCCCCCAGCAGTGCAGGGGCACCCTCCACCAGGCCCCCACTCATGTCTCCCACCACCCCCACCCCCCAGCAGTGCAGGGGCAGCCTCCACCAGGCCCCCACTCATGTCTACCACCACCCCCACCCCCCAGCAGTGCAGGGGCACCCTCCACCAGGCCCCCACTCATGTCTCCCACCACCCCCACCCCCCAGCAGTGCAGGGGCACCCTCCACCAGGCCCCCACTCATGTCTACCACCACCCCCACTCCCCAGCAGTGCAGGGGCAGCCTCCACCAGGCCCCCACTCATGTCTCCCACCACCCCCACCCCCCAGCAGTGCAGGGGCAGCCTCCACCGGGGCCCCACTCTTGTCTCCCACCACCCCACCCCCAAGCAGTGCAGGGGCAGCCTCCACCAGGCCCCCACTCATGTCTACCACCACCCCCACCCCCCAGCAGTGCAGGGGCAGCCTCCACCAGGCCCCCACTCATGTCTCCCACCACCCCCACCCCCCAGCCACCATGGGCAGCCCCCACCAGGCCCCCACTCATGTCTCCCACCACCCCCACCCCCCAGCAGTGCAGGGGCACCCTCCACCAGGCCCCCACTCATGTCTACCACCACCCCCACCCCCCAGCAGTGCAGGGGCAGCCTCCACCAGGCCCCCACTCATGTCTCCCACCACCCCCACCCCCCAGCCACCAGGTGCAGCCTCCACCAGGCCCCCACCCATGTCTCCCACCACACCCACCCCCCAGCCACCAGGGGCACCCTCCACCAGGCCCCCACCCATGTCTCCCACCACCGCCAGCCACCAGGGGCAGCCTCCACCAGGCCCCCACTCATGTCTCCCTCCACCCCCACCCCCCAGCAGTGCAGGGGCACCCTCCACCAGGCCCCCACTCATGTCTCCCACCACCCCACCCCCCAGCAGTGCAGGGGCAGCCTCCACCAGGCCCCCACTCATGTCTCCCACCACCCCCACCCCCCAGCAGTGCAGGGGCAGCCTCCACCAGGCCCCCACTCATGTCTACCACGACCCCCACCCCCCAGCAGTGCAGGGGCACCCTCCACCAGGCCCCCACTCATGTCTCCCACCACCCCCACCCCCCAGCAGTGCAGGGGCACCTTCCACCAGGCCCCCACTCATGTCTACCACCACCCCCACCCCCCAGCAGTGCAGGGGCAGCCTCCACCAGGCCCCCACTCATGTCTCCCACCACCCCCACCCCCCAGCAGTGCAGGGGCACCCTCCACCAGGCCCCCACTCATGTCTACCACCACCCCCACCCCCCAGCAGTGCAGGGGCAGCCTCCACCAGGCCCCCACTCATGTCTCCCACCACCCCCACCCCCCAGCAGTGCAGGGGCAGCCTCCACCAGGCCCCCACTCATGTCTCCCACCACCCCCACCCCCCAGCAGTGCAGGGGCAGCCTCCACCAGGCCCCCACTCATGTCTACCACCACCCCCACCCCCCAGCAGTGCAGGGACACCCTCCACCAGGCCCCCACTCATGTCTCCCACCACCCCCACCCCCCAGCAGTGCAGGGGCAGCCTCCACCAGGCCCCCACTCACGTCTCCCACCCCCCCCACCCCCCAGCCTCCAGGGGCACCCTCCACCAGGCCCCCACTCATGTCTCCCACCACCCCCACCCCCCTGCCACCATGGGCAGCACCCACCAGGCCTCCACTCATGTCTACCACCACTCCCACTCGCCAGCAGTGCAGGGGCAGCCCCCACCAGGCCCCCACTCATGTCTCCCACCACCCCCACCCCCCAGCATCCAGGGGCACCCTCCACCAGGCCCCCACCCATGTCTCCCACCACCCCCACCCCCCAGCCACCAGGGGCACCCTCCACCAGGTCCTCACAATCCCCAATCATGTGCGTAATGGTCAGCCTCCACAGCCAAAAAGCCCTACCAAGTAACCCATTCACCCACATGGAAATGGAAATCACATGTTACACCCCCAATGTTCATGAAGCTAATGAACCCATGTCCGTCACACACAATGGTTGCAATTGAATGGGAAAACACCCAACATGACATGCATGAAACCAATGAGATGATACCACACAGTGAAGTATGAAAACAAAATTGTATTGAAAAAAATAAAGAATGCTAAAGAAAGGTAACAAACTACAATGGGAATGAGAAAAAATAAGCTGCATGTCCGTATTAAAAAAAAAAACTGCAAATCAGAATCCAAAAAAATGTTGTCCAAAGTCAAATGTAAAAAAATGTCTATGCAATAAAGAACTATGTAAAAAACTAACAAGGGTCCATGAGCCCAACTGAACAAAGGAAACCTACTAAAAAACCTAACTAAAAATCAACTATATACAAAAAGTGGAGCAGTGTCCGTCGACTCCAAATCATAATAAGAAACAAAGGAAACCTAAAACTAAAGAACTATATACAAAGGCGGCGGGCAAGTCCAGCGGCTCACTCCGTGGTGTCCCGGGCCAGGGCATCATCGAACTCCTGTTCGATGTCCCGGAGGCGGTCCAGTTCCATGGCCCCGAGGGTCCGCAGGGACGACGCCGTGTCCTCCTCCAACCCCCTCCGGATTGCCTCGAGGCACTCGGCCCGCCTCAGGGCCCTCCGCATGGAGTTCTCCGCCCTGACCATTGTGAGCCGCGCCTCTTCCGCCCGCCGCCGCTCCGCACCTATGGCGTGGCCCAACCGCTGCCACACGGAAGACACTCTCTGTCCTGGGTCCCCCTGCCCTCCGGCCGATGCCTGCCCCTCCGATGTGGAAAGCCCCGAGCCTTCATGTCTCCCACCATGTTGCTGCTGCTGCACTGCCTCTGCCCGTGCACTGCCTCCTGCTGCCTGCACATCCTCCGCCGGCTGGGGTGCAGTTGTTGATGTGGCCACCCCTGCTGGACCTCCGACTCCCGACTGTGGCAGCGATGCCTCCTCCACCAGCCTGGCCGCACCGTCAGAGGCAGCTCCACAGGGCACCCAGGTGACTGATGGGTGGGAAGATGGCACAGAGGACGACTGGCGCGTAGGGGGTCCCGTTGAGGAGGGGGTCGGAGCAAGCCCCATCAGACGGAGGAATCCGGCCTGGGTGACCTGTCCCAGCAGGCTGACGTGGTCAACGAGCCATTCGAGATCACGTGCAGTCTCTCCATGAAAAGACTGCAGGTCACCTCGCATGGCCCGTTGACGCAACGCCACACCAGCCAGGACAGGCTCAACCCGGACCTGGATGGCCACGTCCGCAGACACAGGAAGGCCAGTTGACGTCAGCTCATCCCCTGCCTGAAAACGGGTCTGGACGTAGGCATCCCTGCTGGTGCAAGATGATGCAGGGACAGGATCGGGGACAGGATTGCACACAGGCACCTCCGCGGCGGCCTGTGCTGCCTCCTGTCCCTGGTCCTGCACTGCACCACTAGCACCAGTGGGATCCCCACCTCCAGACCCCGTCTCTGGTGCTTGCACGGCCTCCTCCTCCACCAAACCCCCCACCAACCTGGATGACTCTGTGCCATCTTCCCCTGTTGGGCCCTGTGGGGTCCCAGCTGCCCCTTCTGCTGCCGAGGAGTCCAACTGCAACCTCCGCCTCTTGGACCTCCCCCCGGCAGCTGCGGCCTGGGATGCGGCACCGGACTCCTCACTCCCCGACGAGATGACAACACGGGAGGGGAGCCGGGCCTTGTGTCTCCGGCTGGCGGTCGGATCCCTGCCGCTGTGCTCCACAGCACCTTCTCCGCCCTCTTCATCAGTTGACGCTACAGACAGGGAGAAACAAAACACAGGCATCAGGGCACTGTACAATGGACACATACACACATGACAGTTGCACATGAGTGGCATTGGCAAACCTCAGACATGTCATCACAATCCCCAACACACATGTCATTGCAACTCGCACACATGAGCCATACCACAGCCATATCGCAACTGCCAGCACCATCCATACACATACAACAGCATCAGCAGCCAAAGGGGAGCCAGACATCACATGCAACACAGGAAGTGCACCACACATGTACACACACCACCACACTTGCATGCATGTGTACACCTCTGCCAAGTGTCGCACTGTTCAGACGGGCATCCATGTCACATCTGCCAATCAGGCTTCCACATACCGCTGTCACATGCATCCATGTTGCATCACTGTTGCACCCTTGTCAAATACACACACATGCACATGTACACAGTGCTGATGCATGCAGCCGAAAACAACATACATGCGTGACATCACGGACATGTCTACTTACATACACATTCATCCAAACATGTGTGCCCGCACAACTGCATTTGCCATGCAAGCCTACACACACAAGCACCATCCATGTCTCAAACATTACAGCCCTCGCATGTGTCAGCCCCACGGCCCTGTACACCCCCACCCATACTCGACCCCAGACAAACAGATGTGCAACCTGCACACTACCGAATAATCACCACACGCACTGCTCACAATCAGGATGCATGTACACTCACCGCTCGACTCCAGACGGGTCTGCTTCTCTAGGACCTGGACGTGGAGCGCTGGGAATATGCGTTCCAGGACCCCCATCTGTTCTTCCGACAAGTGGCCCCGGCGCCCCTTGGCATCCGCTGCCTTCAAGAGGCGCCGGGCCTTGTTCAGGGTCCTGGACCTGTAGTCCTCCCAGCGCTTCCTGACATGTTGTAAGTCCCGGACTGCCACCTTCTCCGCGTTGATGGCAGTCACGACGTCAGTCCAGATCCGAGTCCGTCCTTCCTTGTCGGCGCAGGAACTTCCGAAGAGGGCATCATACTGCCCCAGGACTTGCTCCACCAGGACACCAACTTCGGTGGCACTGAAGCTGGTGCCCCTCTGCCTCTCTGGCCGGGGGTTGTCAGTGGTCACAGATGGTGTTTGCCCCGACATGACAACCCCAGAGGTAGGAGTGGGTGGGCAACTGGGTCCTGGGGCTGGGCTGTGGAGCGATGGAATTCCAGTCGGGAGTCTTCGGTTCCAGCAGGGGTGGTCACAGCAACAGCACCCCTAGCTGATGTGCAGGCAGCAAATGGCAGTGCACGTGGGCAGCAGGCAGTCAGGCAGCAGCAGATGGCAGGTGGGAGCGTGCTCGGGGCTCTGGGGGGCAGTAGTTCGGCCTTCTGGGCAGGAGCGTGGTCTTCCGTGTGCTTACGCGTGGCCAGCTTGGTACGGAGTGATTTGGCACGTGAAAATCCTGCACGTCAGCGTGAAAATCGAGGAAAGGCCCTTAGCGCGTAAGCGCTTCAGCACGCATACGCGATTCTATTGGACCAAAGGCCCTCAGCGCGTAAGCGCGTCTGTGACGTGACCCGCACGGGTGTTTCCCACACAGCACGTGATGACAGAGCACACGTGGAAAGACTGCACGTCAGAGTGTCATCGCGTGTAATTGGACAGCACGTCAGAGTCTCATCGCGTGTAATTGGGCAGCACGTCAGAGTCTCATCGCGTGTAATTGGTGGAAATGGCCCTACACGCAGAAGTGACAAAGCGTGTAATTGGTGGAAATGGCCCTAGCGCGTACACGCCACGTAAGTGACGCTGGACGTGTGGGCCTGTATAAAAGGTACGTGTAGAACACCATTTCCTTGTACGTGCTTTTCGTGGAGAGCGAGTGGGTGAATTCTGTACTTCTTGTCGTTTCACACGCGATTTACTTCACGGCGTTTCAAGTTCGTATTCCCTGTTACCTCTGACATCTTTTTCTCTTTTTTCTCTTTTACTGGTTTACCTGGGCCTGTTCCCTCAAACAGTGTTCCCTTCTACTGTTGTCCTGTCTCCTCAGACAGCGTACAAATCTTCTTTTGGCGGGGGTGTTGCCAACCAAACGCGCTCCTTTTTCACGCTCTTTTACCTGGCAGACGGTGAGTCACGCACGTATCTAACATCTGTACTTGCCCCGTGTGTAGCCTACCCCTTCAGAGGTCATTCTAGGCTGCGTGTGACACGCATACGTTCATTCTTGTGTTACTGGGTGCCACAGCGTAGTGCAGGTTTTTCTTTCTGCACACGTGTCTAGGAGGGGTTGCGTGCACGTCATCTCCCTTTTTTGGGGCTCCTGTGCGTAGCGTGACCC
This sequence comes from Ambystoma mexicanum, assembly GCF_040938575.1. Classification (NCBI taxonomy): domain Eukaryota; kingdom Metazoa; phylum Chordata; class Amphibia; order Caudata; family Ambystomatidae; genus Ambystoma; species Ambystoma mexicanum. The sequence continues at coordinate 1,409,523,712 of NC_090935.1, forward strand.
GTCATCTTTCCCCAGGGGTTACAATCAGCCTTGCAAGAGCACTAGGGTACAATTACCATCTGGTACCCAACCCCTTTGACCCCCAATTGCCCAGGACAATAGTTTACAGCCACTCCCATACGCACATCTACATCAGTGCCATGGCTGGGAGGCGAGGATTCCGTAAGGGTGGCAAAGGTGGAAGAGCCACAAGTGGTGGCCGTGGTGGATCCGGTAGGGGACGTGGTCGTTACTTGCAGGGTGAGCCTGTCCCCCCATGTGTGGAGGACCAGTCAAGGGCACCCATAATCCCCCCCCCTCCCGTTGAGGCTGATGTGGCTGACACCATCCATGCTCAGCCCTTGTTGGACCAGCCCATTGTGGCACCAGACCTGGCTGACTCCATGGCTGACTTCCATGTCAGCAGGCCTATGACACGTGCGCTGGTGCACGTTGATGTCACCATGCCACGTGCATCTGGGGCAGCAAGGTCATCTGCTGCACCAAGTAGGCAGGGCGGAGAGGCTGCAGGGGCAGCTGCGGCTCCATCCACCCCAGCCCTCAGACACCCAGCCAGGACAGTGTCGGTCCTAGTCCATGCTGCTGACATTCCCCCTGACACCATCACACTAGAGCCAATGCCTGCACCAACTCCCATGCTGAGTGTGCAATCCCACACTCCTGATACAGAGTCCACCAGGGCTCCTGCCCCTAGTGTCCAGAGGGGCACAGGACACTCAGGATCACCACCACCTTCCAAGCGGAAGAGGAAGAGTGCTCGTCCGGCACAGGCTGATGCCCCAGACACGGCTACACAGTCCGGCCCGTCCAGGAAGCCCAGCTTCACGGATGACGAACTGAATGCACTTGTCGAGTATGTGTCCGCACATGACAACGAGATGGTCATTGTTGCAGGATCCAAGACCACACCTGCACAACGCCAGGCACACTGGCAGACTGTTGCGGACATCGTAAGTGCCCTTGGAATCGTGAGGCGCACAGCCAATGATTGCTATAAGCGCTGGAATGACCTAAAGCGCAGGGCAAAGAGTAAGCTGGCCTCAAGTCATGCCGCAACTCTAGTGACTGGAGGTGGGTCTCCAGTAGTAGACATGGAACTCACTCCACATGAGTCAGTCGCTGGGACCTACGTCACGGAGGAACAGATCCAAGGCACGGGAGATCTGGCTGGTTACGAGGCATTGTCCGGTGAGTGCACATGCATGTGTGTGTCATCCATGTGCATGGTGTGTGTGTGAGGGCTTCTGTTTGTGTGCCAGGTGAGAGTGTGTGCGCCTGAGTCGTATGGGTCAGCCATGTGCTTCATGCAATACATCCTGCGCAGCTGCATTTGGCCATAGCAGTATCCCTTCTGCCAACAGTAGACATCTAGCCCAACTGCACGCCAGTTGCCCTTGAAGTGTCACCTTGCCACAACATTGTTGCTTATTTTTCACTGTTCATATAGTCAGATTGTTTGCATTCCACCACCTTTACTAGGCATGTCGCAGTCCACTAGTCACATGTCTGACATGGCTATGGTAAAGTGGAGTGACTTTGTTACCTGGATATCATGTGTTCACACATGTCCCTGTGCAATTGGACCATTTCAGACTGGCAGCTCAAGGTGAAAAATCTGACCTGTTCGAATTAGAAAAGCTATTACATGCGGGAACTGGACTGAATGAATAGGTGCTGCCCTCCTCTCCATCTTCACTCAATAGCAATGGTACATGCCATCTGTGTGATGGCATGTGTGTTTCACCTGGCAATCACAGGTCAATGTGTGATGCCACTGCCAGGCAGCATGCAGTAAATGTGTTCATCTTCCATCTTGGTGTCATCAGTGTGTGCCATTTGCCTGCCCTTCATATGCAGTGAGGGTGCATGCATGGGAGGGTTTTAGTCATGTGATACATGTGTCAATCAAGTACTGGTTCTCTTGCTTCTCAGCCCTCATTGTGTGCCATGGTGCTAATGCCTGTTTCCATTTCTTTGTTTTTATGTCTTTGCAGGGGAAGACGCACCTGATACTGCTGTGGTTGTGGAGATGGTGCAGACCCAGGAGGGGTCCGAGGGCCGACCAACCACCAGTGAGGGACGTGGTGTGGTGGTGGGTGAGAACCCACAAGTGCTGCAGGTCGTGCTCTCAAGGGGTGTCTCTGGCTGCACCTCCCCCGAGCTGTACTCAGGTGTTGATTCGGATGAGACCTACGTGCCGTCGCAGGTGAGTGTTCCAGGGAGGGATTCTGTTCTGTCCCACCCACCTGCACCAGGGTCAGAACCCTCAATGGGGATGTCAGTGTTGGCAGCTACGCCTTTGGTGGTTACGGATGCAGGGTCACACTCCGCGACATCTGATCCTGTTCCTGGGCCAGCAGATCAGAGGGGGAATGCAGTCCTGCAGCCTCAGGCAGTGCCGGCACAGCGCAGTTCGCCTTGCCCCAGACAGGTGTGGTGGCCGCCGACGTGGTGGCCGTACGCCACCTGGCAATACCGCATGGGAGCAATCCATTTACGGTATGGCAACACAACAGGCAGCATCATCCGAGATGATGGCTCAGGCCATGGATAGGGTGGCCACTTCCATTGTCCCCCCTGAAAGGCTGATGGAGCGACTAGAGCAGGCAACCGACTCCATCTGCCAGTCACACAGGGAGGACATGTTGGGGTCTAACAGGGACAGGCGGGCGGCACTGGCGACTCTGCAGGAGGCCATCTCCATTGAGTCCCAGGCCCACAGGGAAGCCCTGAGGCAGGAGCTCCTTCACCTCAGGACGACTCTTGTTGAGCTTGAGGCTTCAACACACCAAAGGACAGAACAGCAGATGGAGCGTCTCACCCGTACGCTCTCAGCTGAGATGCAGGCAACGAGGGCGGAGGTCCGGGCATCCTGTGAGTTGTTGCATGGGGACCTCCGCACACTCATCCTCCAGAACCAGACCTACCACACCCGCATGCTTGCAGCCATGGAGGAGCAGACTAGGGCCTTGCGTGGGCTGCCTCCCATAGTGCAACCACCTCCGGATGCAGCTGCACAGGGTGATAATAGCGACAGCAGTGATACTCCCACAATAGGGTAGCCGTGTGGGCCATGAGCCCATGGAGGTGTTTTTTTTTCCCAGGACCCACACAGGTGGGTTCTGGTGTGCATCCTGTCCTCGGACCTCCTGGGTGGCCTCCCCAACCCCCCCGGGCCCATCAATGGCCATTTTTTATTTTTTTTATTTTTATTTTTATTTTTATTTATTTTTTCCCAATTTTTTTGGGACAATTTGTTGGCTTCCGTGGTTCCTGTGGGCATACGCAGCATTGTGGCTGGGCACATGCAGGCTTGTCATGTATTTGGTTCAGATGCTTGGGTTTGAGTCACACACACCCCTCCTGCTTCCCGTTTCCATGGGCTTGCAAAGGGTGTGCCCAAGTGACAGTGAATTACACAGTGACGTTGGACTCCCATGAGCTGTGTGGGCAGTCTGTAGTCAATACTGTGTATACATTCCTAGTGCATATTGCTGTTGTGTTGTACACTGCATGTTGCATTGATGTGTTACTCATCATCTGTGTCTACCTCCCAATTTTCAGGTCCCTTCCTCATGTCTACACAAGGCCCTCTAGTCTGGAGATGGGGTCCATGTTGGCAGCAGTGCACCTACAACTCTACATGGCGCCAACACTGCACAGTTGGTAGTGGTGGGAGTGCAGGCATTTCCAGGTGGTGAGACTACTAATATATAACATTTGTGATGTCATGTTAATGGTAGTACCTGCTCAAGTTTGTTGTTGGTCCTGCATTACTGTGAGCATTTCAGGTGTTGCAAGTTTCAATTAGGGACACTCTACATTGTGACACTAGTGTCATGTTGTGGGGATTACTTTGTTTACCTGCAAATAGCATGACATGGCACGGTGTGTGGTGTGGCGGTGCTGGGGATGGGTTGGCTGACATGGCACTGTCCTCTTGTTGCATTTTGCAAGTGGGTATTCATTTTAGCTGCTTGAATGTGTTACTTCACAAAACTGCATTGGTGGTGTCTGTGTGGGTAGGGATGCACACATTGTGACACTTCCAGGTGAACAATCTCAGGCTGATATGGTTTTCACGGTTCATTCTCCAGACATTCAGGATCAGTGTCAGTTTGAGTCATCATTGATTGTCAGATGGAATGTGCCAGGGCAGTGTGCACTCCACAGGGGTGTGATTTCTATGTGAAGTAATTAGCCACTAGCTGTGTACGGGCTGCCTCCCCCCGTGCCCTTTCCCCTCCCATGCGCAGCGGCTGTGCATGTGGTTGGGGATGTGGGGCCACCACCATGTCCACGGCCAGGCCCCGGCGTGTTGCAATGTTGTGCAGGACACATGCTGCCACTATGATCCTGCACACTACTGGGGGAGCGTACAACAGCTGCCCGCCAGAACGGTCAAGGGAGCAAAAGCATGACTTTAGCACTCCGAATGTGCGCTCCACTATGCCCCGGGTTGTAATGTGGACTGGGTTATATCTTACCTGGGGTGGCGTGGTGGGGTTCCGAATTGGCGTCATCATGTGGGGGCTGAGAGGGTAGGCACTGTCCCCTGTGGAGGTGGTGATTGGTATCTTTGGTGGGGTTGTGACCTTGCTCAGTATCTGACATGCATGCATGTGCAGTGGCATTCATACTCACCAAGCAGCCATCTATCGCCATGCCGCCCAGCTTCTAGGTCCCGGCTTAGGGACATTCGGTAAATGAAGCTGTCGTGGGTTGACCCGGGATAGTTTGCATATACTGAGGTGATGATTCCCTTGGCATTACATACTACCTGCACGTTGATGGAATGCCAGTGCTTGCGGTTCCTATAGATGTGCTCAGATGCCCTGGGGGGACGTAGAGCCACATGGGTGCAGTCGATGGCACCTAGCACCTTGGGTAATCGTGCCACAGCGTAAAAATCCAGGGCGGCAGCATGCCTTTCTGCAGGTGTTCTGGGCAGGTATATGTGCCTGCGGACTGATGGGCGTGCAGTGATGATGTTCAAGACCTGGTGTAGGCAGCGTGACTGGGTGGCCTGTGATACACCACCCACAATGGCACTTGTCCGCTGAAATGATCCAGTGGCTAAGAAGTGCAGTACATTGAGGACCTTCTCCAGGGGGCTGAGTGCTTGGGAGCACAGGGTGGGTGATGTGAGGTCATCCTCCCACTCACTCACCAGGTCCAGTATGATGTGTGGTGGAAACCTGTACCTCCCATGCACCTGGTCATCAGGCATCCCGAAAAGGCTGGTTCTGGGTGTGAATATTCTGGCCCTGACTATCCTCCTCCTCCTCCTTTGGTAGGCCACGCCCACTGCTGCTAGGAACGGTATGTTCATCCTGGGTCTGAGCTTGTTATTTTGTTAGCGCGCAAATTAATGCGTTGCGCGTGTTGTAGGCGAACGTGTGTCCCGCGTACCCCTGTAATCCAGTACCCAGTCCAATAGTGTGTGGAAATTCCCGCGCACCCCGGGATACAGGTGCGCTGGCGTACTTGCATGTGTAAGTGTCCGCGCACCCCTGATATACACGTACATAGGCCAATCGCGTGTACGCGCACTTTTGTCCAATTACACGCGATGAGACTCTGACGTGCTGTACAATTACACGCGATGACACTCTGACGTGCAGTCTTTCCACGTGTGCTCTGTCATCACGTGCTGTGTGGGAAACACCCGTGCGGGTCACGTCACAGACGCGTTTACGCGCTGAGGGCCTTTGGTCCAATAGAATCGCGTATGCGTGCTGACGCGTTTACGCGCTGAGGGCCTTTGGTCCAATAGAATCGCGTATGCGTGCTGACGCGCTTACGCGCTAAGGGCCTTTCCTCGATTTTCACGCTGACGTGCAGGATTTTCACGTGCCAAATCACTCCGTACCAAGCTGGCCACGCGTAAGCACACGGAAGACCACGCTCCTGCCCAGAAGGCCGAACTACTGCCCCCCAGAGCCCTGAGCACGCTCCCACCTGCCATCTGCTGCTGCCTGACTGCCTGCTGCCCACGTGCACTGCCATTTGCTGCCTGCACATCAGCCAGGGGTGCTGTTGCTGTGACCACCCCTGCTGGAACCGAAGACTCCCGACTGGAATTCCATCGCTCCACAGCCCAGCCCCAGGACCCAGTTGCCCACCCACTCCTGCCTCTGGGGTTGTCATGTCGGGGCAAACACCATCTGTGACCACTGACAACCCCCGGCCAGAGAGGCAGAGGGGCACCAGCTTCAGTGCCACCGAAGTTGGTGTCCTGGTGGAGCAAGTCCTGGGGCAGTATGATGCACTCTTCGGAAGTTCCCGCGCCGACAAGGAAGGACGGACTCGGATCTGGACTGACATCGTGACTGCCATCAACGCGGAGGGGGTGGCAGTCCGGGACTTACAACATGTCAGGAAGCGCTGGGAGGACTACAGGTCCAGGACCCTGAACAAGGCCCGGCGCCTCTTGAAGGCAGCGGATGCCAAGGGGCGCCGGGGCCACTTGTCGGAAGAACAGATGGGGGTCCTGGAACGCATATCCCCAGCGCTCCACGTCCAGGTCCTAGAGAAGCAGACCCGTCTGGAGTCGAGCGGTGAGTGTACATGCATCCTGATTGTGAGCAGTGCGTGTGGTGATTATTCGGTAGTGTGCAGGTTGCACATCTGTTTGTATGGGGTCGAGTATGGGTGGAGGTGTACAGGGCCGTGGGGCTGACACATGCGAGGGCTGTAATGTGTGAGACATGGATGGTGCTTGTGTGTGTAGGCTTGCATGGCAAATGCAGTTGTGCGTGCACACATGTTTGTATGAATGTGTATGTAAGTAGACATGTCCGTGATGTCACGCATGTATGTTGTTTTCGGCTGCATGTATGAGCACTGTGTACATGTGCATGTGTGTGTATTTGACAAGGGTGCAACAGTGATGCAACATGGATGCATGTGACAGCGGTATGTGGAAGCCTGATTGGCAGATGTGACATGGATGGCCGTCTGAACAGTGCGACACTTGGCAGAGGTGTACACATGCATGCAAGTGTGGTGGTGTGTGTACATGTGTGGTGCACTTCCTGTGTTGCATGTGATGTCTGGCTCCCCTTTGGCTGCTGATGCTGTTGTATGTGTATGGATGGTGCTGGCAGTTGCGATATGGCTGTGGTATGGCTCATGTGTGCGAGTTGCAATGGCATGTGTGTTGGGGATTGTGATGACATGTCTGAGGTTTGCCAATGCCACTCATGTGCAACTGTCATGTGTGTATGTGTCCATTGTACAGTGCCCTGATGCCTGTGTTTTGTTTCTCCCTGTCTGCAGCGTCAACTGATGAAGAGGGCGGAGAAGGTGCTGTGGAGCACAGCGGCGGGGATCCGACCGCCAGCCGGAGACGCAAGGCCCGGCTCCCCTCCCGTGTTGTCATCTCGTCGGGGAGTGAGGAGTCTGGTGCCGCGTCCCAGGCCGCAGCTGCCGGGGGGAGGTCCAAGAGGCGGAGGTTGCAGTTGGACTCCTGGGCAGCAGAAGGGGCAGCTGGGACCCCACAGGGCCCAACAGGGGAAGATGGCACGGAGTCATCCAGGTTGGTGGGGGGTTTGGTGGAGGAGGAGGCCGTGCAAGCACCAGAGACGGGGTCTGGAGGTGGGGATCCCACTGGTGCTAGTGGTGCAGTGCAGGACCAGGGACAGGAGGCAGCACAGGCCGCCGCGGAGGTGCCTGTGTGCAATCCTGTCCCCGATCCTGTCCCTGCATCATCTTGCACCAGCAGGGATGCCTACGTCCAGACCCGTTTTCAGGCAGGGGATGAGCTGACGTCAACTGGCCTTCCTCTGCCTGCGGACGTGGCCATCCAGGTCCGGGTTGAGCCTGTCCTGGCTGGTGTGGCGTTGCGTCAACGGGCCATGCGAGGTGACCTGCAGTCTTTTCATGGAGAGACTGCACGTCATCTCGAATGGCTCGTTGACCACGTCAGCCTGCTGGGGCAGGTCACCCAGGCCGGATTCCACCGTCTGATGGGGCTTGCTCCGACCCCCTCCTCAACTGGACCACCTACGCGCCAGTCGTCCTCTGTGCCATCTTCCCACCCATCAGTCACCTGGGTGCCCTGTGGAGCTGCCTCTGACGGTGCGGCCAGGCTGGTGGAGGAGGCATCCCTGCCACAGTCGGGAGTCGGAGGTCCAGCAGGGGTGGCCACATCAACAACTGCACCCCAGCCGGCGGAGGATGTGCAGGCAGCAGGAGGCAGTGCACGGGCAGAGGCAGAGCAGCAGCAGCAACATGGTGGTAGACATGAAGGCTCGGGGCTTTCCACATCGGAGGGGCAGGCATCGGCCGGAGGGCAGGGGGACCCAGGACAGAGAGTGTCTTCCGTGTGGCAGCGGTTGGGCCACGCCATAGGTGCGGAGCGGCGGCGGGCGGAAGAGGCGCGGCTCACAATGGTCAGGGCGGAGAACTCCATGCGGAGGGCCCTGAGGCGGGCCGAGTGCCTCGAGGCAATCCGCAGGGGGTTGGAGGAGGACACGGCGTCGTCCCTGCGGACCCTCGGGGCCATGGAACTGGACCGCCTCCGGGACATCGAACAGGAGTTCGATGATGCCCTGGCCCGGGACACCACGGAGTGAGCCGCTGGACTTGCCTGCCGCCTTTGTATATAGTTCTTTAGTTTTAGGTTTCCTTTGTTTCTTATTATGATTTGGAGTCGACGGACACTGCTCCACTTTTTGTATATAGTTGATTTTTAGTTAGGTTTTTTAGTAGGTTTCCTTTGTTCAGTTGGGCTCATGGACCCTTGTTAGTTTTTTACATAGTTCTTTATTGCATAGAGATTTTTTTACATTTCACTTTGGACGACATTTTTTGGGATTCTGATTTGCAGTTTTTTTTTTTAATACGGACATGCAGCTTATTTTTTCTCATTCCCATTGTAGTTTGTTTCCTTTCAATAGCATGCTTTATTTTTTTCAATACAATTTTGTTTTCATACTTCACTGTGTGGTATCATCTCATTGGTTTCATGCATGTCATGTTGGGTGTTTTCCCATTCAATTGCAACCATTGTGTGTGACGGACATGGGTTCATTAGCTTCATGAACATTGGGGGTGTAACATGTAATTTCCATTTCCATGTGGGTGAATGGGTTACTTGGTAGGGCTTTTTGGCTGTGGAGGCTGACCATTACGCACATGATTGGGGATTGTGAGGACCTGTTGGAGGGTGCCCCTGGTGGCTGGGGGGTGGGGGTGGTGGGAGACATGAGTGGGGGCCTGGTGGAGGCTGCCCATGGTGGCAGGGGGGTGGGGGTGGTGGGAGACATGAGTGGGGGCCTGGTGGAGGCTGCCCCTGCACTGCTGGGGGGTGGGTGGGGTGGGAGACATGAGTGGGGGCTGCCCATGGTGGCTGGGGGGTGGGGGTGGTGGGAGACATGAGTGGGGGCCTGGTGGAGGCTGCCCCTGCACTGCTGGGGGGTGGGGGTGGTGGTAGACATGAGTGGGGGCCTGGTGGAGGCTGCCCCTGCACTGCTGGGGGGTGGGGGTGGTGGGAGACATGGGTGGGGGCCTGGTGGAGGGTGCCCCTGGTGGCTGGGGGGTGGGGGTGGTGGGAGACATGGGTGGGGGCCTGGTGGAGGGTGCCCCTGCACTGCTGGGGGGTGGGGGTGGTGGGAGACATGAGTGGGGGCCTGGTGGAGGCTGCCCCTGCACTGCTGGGGGGTGGGGGTGGTGGGAGACATGAGTGGGGGCCTGGTGGAGGGTGCCCCTGCACTGCTGGGGGGTGGGGGTGGTGGGAGACATGAGTGGGGGCCTGGTGGAGGCTGCCCCTGGTGGCTGGGGGGTGGGGGTGGTGGGAGACATGAGTGGGGGCCTGGTGGAGCTGCCCATGGTGGCTGGGGGGTGTGGGGGGGGGGGTGGGAGACATGAGTGGGGGCCTGTTGGAGGCTGCCCCTGCACTGCTGGGGGGTGGGGTGGTGGGAGACATGAGTGGGGGCCTGGTGGGGGCTGCCCATGGTGGCAGGGGGGTGGGGGTGGTGGGAGACATGAGTGGGGGCCTGGTGGAGGCTGCCCCTGCACTGCTGGGGGGTGGGGGGGTGGGAGACATGAGTGGGGGCCTGGTGGGGGGTGCCCATGGTGGCAGGGGGGTGGGGTGGTGGGAGACATGAGTGGGGGCCTGGTGGAGGGTGCCCCTGGTGGCTGGGGGGTGGGGGGGTGGGACACGTGAGTGGGGGCCTGGTGGAGGCTGCCCCTGCACTGCTGGGGGGTGGGGGTGGTGGTAGACATGAGTGGGGGCCTGGTGGGTGCTGCCCATGGTGGCAGGGGATGGGGGTGGTGGGAGACATGAGTGGGGGCCTGGTGGAGGGTGCCCCTGGTGGCTGGGCTGTGGGGGGGTGGGAGACGTGAGTGGGGGCCTGGTGGAGGCTGCCCCTGCACTGCTGGGGGGTGGGGGTGGTGGGAGACATGAGTGGGGGCCTGGTGGGGGCTGCCCATGGTGGCTGGGGGGTGGGGGTGGTGGGAGACATGAGTGGGGGCCTGGTGGAGGCTGCCCCTGCACTCCTGGGGGGTGGGGGTGGTGGGAGACATGAGTGGGGGCCTGGTGGAGGATGCCCCTGCACTGCTGGGGGGTGGGGGTGGTGGGAGACATGAGTGGGGGCCTGGTGGAGGCTGCCCCTGCACTGCGTGGGGGTGGGGGTGGTGGGAGACATGAGTGGGGGCCTGGTGGAGGCTGCCCCTGCACTGCTGGGGGGTGGGGGTGGTGGGAGACATGAGTGGGGGCCTGGTGGAGGGTGCCCCTGCACTGCTGGGGGGTGGGGGTGGTGGGAGACATGAGTGGGGGCCTGGTGGAGGCTGCCCCTGGTGGCTGGGGGGTGGGGGTGGTGGGAGACGTGAGTGGGGGCCTGGTGGAGGCTGCCCATGGTGACAGGGGGGTGGGGGTGGTGGGAGACATGAGTGGGGGCCTGGTGGAGGCTGCCCCTGCACTGCTGGGGGGTGGGGGGGGTGGGAAACATGAGTGGGGGCCTGGTGGGGGCTGCCCATGGTGGCAGGGGGGTGGGGGTGGTGGGAGACATGAGTGGGGGCCTGGTGGAGGCTGCCCCTGCACTGCTGGGGGGTGGGGGTGGTGGGAGACATGGGTGGGGGCCTGGTGGAGGGTGCCCCTGGTGGCTGGGGGGTGGGGGGGTGGGACACGTGAGTGGGGGCCTGGTGGAGGCTGCCCCTGCACTGCTGGGGGGTGGGGGTGGTGGTAGACATGAGTGGGGGCCTGGTGGGTGCTGCCCATGGTGGCAGGGGATGGGGGTGGTGGGAGACATGAGTGGGGGCCTGGTGGAGGGTGCCCCTGGTGGCTGGGCTGTGGGGGGGTGGGAGACGTGAGTGGGGGCCTGGTGGAGGCTGCCCCTGCACTGCTGGGGGGTGGGGGTGGTGGGAGACATGAGTGGGGGCCTGGTGGGGGCTGCCCATGGTGGCTGGGGGGTGGGGGTGGTGGGAGACATGAGTGGGGGCCTGGTGGAGGCTGCCCCTGCACTGCTGGGGGGTGGGGGTGGTGGGAGACATGAGTGGGGGCCTGGTGGAGGATGCCCCTGCACTGCTGGGGGGTGGGGGTGGTGGGAGACATGAGTGGGGGCCTGGTGGAGGCTGCCCCTGCACTGCGTGGGGGTGGGGGTGGTGGGAGACATGAGTGGGGGCCTGGTGGAGGCTGCCCCTGCACTGCTGGGGGGTGGGGGTGGTGGGAGACATGAGTGGGGGCCTGGTGGAGGGTGCCCCTGCACTGCTGGGGGGTGGGGGTGGTGGGAGACATGAGTGGGGGCCTGGTGGAGGCTGCCCCTGGTGGCTGGGGGGTGGGGGTGGTGGGAGACGTGAGTGGGGGCCTGGTGGAGGCTGCCCATGGTGACAGGGGGGTGGGGGTGGTGGGAGACATGAGTGGGGGCCTGGTGGAGGCTGCCCCTGCACTGCTGGGGGGTGGGGGGGGTGGGAAACATGAGTGGGGGCCTGGTGGGGGCTGCCCATGGTGGCAGGGGGGTGGGGGTGGTGGGAGACATGAGTGGGGGCCTGGTGGAGGCTGCCCCTGCACTGCTGGGGGGTGGGGGTGGTGGGAGACATGGGTGGGGGCCTGGTGGAGGGTGCCCCTGGTGGCTGGGGGGTGGGGGTGGTGGGAGACATGGGTGGGGGCCTGGTGGAGGATGCCCCTGCACTGCTGGGGGGTGGGGGTGGTGGGAGACATGGGTGGGGGCCTGGTGGGTGCTGCCCATGGTGGCAGGGGGGTGGGGGTGGTGGGAGACATGAGTGGGGGCCTGGTGAAGGCTGCCCCTGCACTGCTGGGGGGTGGGGGTGGTGGGAGACATGAGTGGGGGCCTGGTGGGGGCTGCCCATGGTGGCTGGGGGGTGGGGGTGGTGGGAGACATGAGTGGGGGCCTGGTGGAGGCTGCCCCTGCACTGCTGGGGGGTGGGGTGGTGGGAGACATGAGTGGGGGCCTGGTGGAGGCTGCCCCTGCACTGCTGGGGGGTGGGGTGGTGGGAGACATGAGTGGGGGCCTGGTGGGGGCTGCTCATGGTGGCTGGGGGGTGGGGTTGGTGAGAGACATGAGTGGGGGCCTGGTGGAGGCTACCCCTGCACTGCTGGGGGGTGGGGGTGGTGGGAGACATGAGTGGGGGCCTGGTGGAGGGTGCCCCTGCACTGCTGGGGGGTGGGGGTGGTGGGAGACATGAGTGGGGGCCTGGTGGAGGCTGCCCCTGCACTGCTGGGGGGTGGGGGTGGTGGGAGACATGAGTGGGGGCCTGGTGGAGGCTGCCCCTGCACTGCTGGGGGGTGGGGGTGGTGGGAGACATGAGTGGGGGCCTGGTGGAGGGTGCCCCTGCACTGCTGGGGGGTGGGGGTGGTGGGATACATGAGTGGGGGCCTGGTGGAGGCTGCCCCTGGTGGCTGGGGGGTGGGGGGGTGGGAGACGTGAGTGGGGGCCTGGTGGAGGCTGCCCCTGCACTGCTGGGGGGAGGGGGTGGTTCGAGACATGAGTGGGGGCCTGGTGGAGGCTGCCCCTGCACTGCTGGGGGGTGGGGGTGGTGGGAGACATGAGTGGGGGCCTGGTGGGGGCTGCCCATGGTGGCAGGGGGGTGGGGGTGGTGGGAGACATGAGTGGGGGCCTGGTGGAGGCTGCCCCTGCACTGCTGGGGGGTGGGGGGGTGGGAGACATGAGTGGGGGCCTGGTGGGGGCTGCCCATGGTGGCAGGGGGGTGGGGGTGGTGGGAGACATGAGTGGGGGCCTGGTGGAGGGTACCCCTGGTGGCTGGGGGGTGGGGGGGCGGGAGACGTGAGTGGGGGCCTGGTGGAGGCTGCCCCTGCACTGCTGGGGGGTGGGCGTGGTGGTAGACATGAGTGGGGGCCTGGTGGGTGCTGCCCATGGTGGCAGGGGGGTGGGGGTGGTGGGAGACATGAGTGGGGGCCTGGTGGAGGGTGCCCCTGGTGGCTGGGGGGTGGGGGGGTGGGAGACGTGAGTGGGGGCCTGGTGGAGGCTGCCCCTGCACTGCTGGGGGGAGGGGGTGGTTCGAGACATGAGTGGGGGCCTGGTGGAGGCTGCCCCTGCACTGCTGGGGGGTGGGGGTGGTGGGAGACATGAGTGGGGGCCTGGTGGGGGCTGCCCATGGTGGCAGGGGGGTGGGGGTGGTGGGAGACATGAGTGGGGGCCTGGTGGAGGCTGCCCCTGCACTGCTGGGGGGTGGGGGGGTGGGAGACATGAGTGGGGGCCTGGTGGGGGCTGCCCATGTTGGCAGGGGGGTGGGGGTGGTGGGAGACATGAGTGGGGGCCTGGTGGGGGCTGCCCATGGTGGCAGGGGGGTGGGGGTGGTGGGAGACATGAGTGGGGGCCTGGTGGAGGCTGCCCCTGCACTGCTGGGGGGTGGGGGTGGTGGGAGACATGAGTGGGGGCCTGGTGGAGGCTGCCCCTGCACTGCTGGGGGGTGGGGGTGGTGGGAGACATGGGTGGGGGCCTGGTGGAGGGTGCCCCTGGTGGCTGGGGGTGGGGGTGGTGGGAGACATGGGTGGGAGCCTGGTGGAGGCTGCCCCTGCACTGCTGGGGGATGGGGGTGGTGGGAGACATGGGTGGGGGCCTGGTGGGGGCTGCCCATGGTGGCAGGGGGTTGGGGGTGGTGGGAGACATGAGTGGGGGCCTGCTGGAGGCTGCCCCTGCACTGCTGGGGGGTGGGGTGGTGGGAGACATTAGTGGGGGCCTGGTGGGGGCTGCCCATGGTGGCTGGGGGGTGGGGGTGGTGGGAGACATGAGTGGGGGCCTGGTGGAGGCTGCCCCTGCACTGCTGGGGGTGGGGGTGGTGGGAGACATGAGTGGGGGCCTGGTGGAGGGTGCCCCTGCACTGCTGGGGGGTGGGGGTGGTGGGAGACATGAGTGGGGGCCTGGTGGAGGCTGCCCCTGCACTGCTGGGGGGTGGGGGTGGTGGGAGACATGAGTGGGGGCCTGGTGGGGGCTGCCCATGGTGGCTGGGGGGTGGGGGTGGTGGGAGACATGAGTGGGGGCCTGGTGGAGGCTGCCCCTGCTCTGCTGGGGGGTGGGGGTGGTGGGAGACATGAGTGGGGGGCTGGTGGAGGGTGCCCCTGCACTGCTGGGGGGTGGGGGTGGTGGGAGACATGAGTGGGGGCCTGGTGGAGGCTGCCGCTGCACTGCTGGGGGTGGGGGTGGTGGGAGACATGAGTGGGGGCATGGTGGAGGCTGCCCCTGCACTGCTGGGGGGTGGGGGTGGTGGGAGACATAAGTGGGGGCCTGGTGGAGGGTGCCCCTGCACTGCTGGGGGGTGGGGGTGGTGGGAGACATGAGTGGGGGCCTGGTGGAGGCTGCCCCTGGTGGCTGGGGGGTGGGGGTGGTGGGAGACATGAGTGGGGGCCTGGTGGGGGCTGCCCATGGTGGCTGGGGGGTGGGGGGGTGGGAGACATGAGTGGGGGCCTGGTGGAGGCTGCCCCTGCACTGCTGGTGGGTGGGGGTGGTGGGAGACATGAGTGGGGGCCTGGTGGGGGCTGCCCATGGTGGCAGGGGGGTGGGGGTGGTGGGAGACATGAGTGGGGGCCTGGTGGAGGCTGCCCCTGCACTGCTGGGGGGTGGGGGTGGTGGTAGACATGAGTGGGGGCCTGGTGGGTGCTGCCCATGGTGGCAGGGGGGTGGGGGTGGTGGGAGACATGAGTGGGGGCCTGGTGGAGGGTGCCCCCGGTGGCTAGGGGGGTGGGGGGGGTGGGAGACGTGAGTGGGGGCCTGGTGGAGGCTGCCCCTGCACTGCTGGGGGGTGGGGGTGGTGGGAGACATGAGTGGGGGCCTGGTGGAGGCTGCCCCTGCACTGCTGGGGGGTGGGGGTGGTGGGAGACATGAGTGGGGGCCTGGTGGGGGCTGCCCATGGTGGCAGGGGGGTGGGGGTGGTGGGAGACATGAGTGGGGGCCTGGTGGAGGCTGCCCCTGCACTGCTGGGGGGTGGGGGGGGGGTGAAAGACATGAGTGGGGGCCTGGTGGGGGCTTCCATGGTGGCAGGGGGGTGGGGGTGGTGGGCGACATGAGTTGGGGCCTGGTGGAGGCTGCCCCTGCACTGCTGGGGGGCGGGGGGGGTGGGAGACATGAGTGGGGGCCTGGTGGAGGCTGCCCCTGCACTGCTGGGGGGTGGGGGTGGTGGGAGACATGAGTGGGGGCCTGGTGGGGGCTGCCCATGGTGGCAGGGGGGTGGGGGTGGTGGGAGACATGAGTGGGGGCCTGGTGGAGGCTGCCCCTGCACTGCTGGGGGGTGGGGGGGTGGGAGACATGAGTGGGGGCCTGGTGGGGGCTGCCCATGGTGGCAGGGGGGTGCGGGTGGTGGGAGACATGAGTGGGGGCCTGGTGGAGGGTGCCCCTGCACTGCTGGGGGGTGGGGGTGGTGGTAGACATGAGTGGGGGCCTGGTGGAGGCTGCCCCTGCACTGCTGGGGGTGGGGGTGGTGGTAGACATGAGTGGGGGCCTGGTGGGTGCTGCCCATGGTGGCAGGGGGGTGGGGGTGGTGGGAGACATGAGTGGGGGCCTGGTGTTGGGTGCCCCTGGTGGCTAGGGGGTGGGGGTGGTGGGAGACATGCATTGTTGATCAGTAGTGCAAGGTGACATGTGAGTTGGCTGGGGGGCATGCCCATGGTGGATGGGCTGCCTGCGGGACATGAGCAGGGGTGCAGGGTAGTCCCCCGTGGTGTGGGCTGCCTGCAGGGGCCGTGGAGGTTGTGGTGCGTACACCTGGGAGGACCCACACGGCCAATTGACGTGTGGTACTCCCCAGAACCCCTGAAATACACATACCCTGCTGAAATCGCGTGTGGAACTTCCCGCGCACCCCTGAAATACACGTACCCTGCTCGCACTGGGCCAATCGCGTGTGGAACTTCCCGCGCACCCCTGCAATCCACGTACCCTGATGAAATCGCGTGTGGAACTTCCCGCGCACCCCTGAAATACACATACCCTGCTGAAATCGCGTGTTGAAATTCCCGCGCACCCCTGAAATACACGTACCCTGCTCGCACTGGGCCAATCGCATGTGGAACTTCCCGCGCACCCCTGAAATACACGTACCCTGATGAAATCGCGTGTGCAACTTCCCGCGCACCCCTGAAATACACATACCCTGCTGAAATTGCGTGTGGAAATTCCCGCGCACCCCTGACATACACGTACCCTGCTCGCACTGGGCCAATCGCGTGTGGAACTTCCCGCGCACCCCTGAAATACACGTACCCTGATGAAATCGCGTGTGGAACTTCCCGCGCACCCCTGAAATACACATACCCTGCTGAGATCGCGTGTGGAACTTCCCGCGCACCCCTGAAATACACATACCCTGCTTGCACGGGGCCATTCGCATGTGGAACTTCCCGCGCACCCCTGAAATACACGTACCCTGCTTGCACGGGGCCAATCGCGTGTGGAACTTCCCGCGCACCCCTGAAATACACGTACCCTGCTTGCACGGGGCCATTCGCGTGTGGAACTTCCCGCGCACCCCTGAAATACACGTACCCTGCTTGCACGGGGCCATTCGCGTGTGGAACTTCCCGCGCACACCTGAAATCCACGTACCCGGCCAAATCGCGTGTGAGACTTCCCGCGCACCCCGGTATACACGCACACGTATTTTTTGTCAGCGGGTGTCCGTGTTTGTGGGTACCCCTTTGCACGTCATTTGTCCTGGAGGGCCACAGTATAGGACATTCATCATGGCAGTATATAGGTGCTATTTGTTGGCGCAGATTTTGGCGCACATTTCTTACAGCCGCAGAGACGCTACCGCCTGCTTTCTTGTGGCGGTCGTGTTTGTGCCTGTGCGCTGGTTTGAGCGTGCGCTTTTTTGCCCTATTCTATTCCATGAATACGTGTTGTAGGCGAGCGTGTGGGCGTTCCGCGCACTTGTGCCCTGTACTTCCCCCGTGACGCCCACGTTTTGGCAAGTTGTTCCCCATTCCGAGTGTTCCGCCCGTGTTCCGCCTACTTTTGTTGCGTGCGCCGCGCTATGTGCGATTTTCGCTGTGGCCTGTGCGATTTTCGCTGTGACCTGGCGCACGCAGTTAGATGGCCTGTGCGCCAACGTGCGCCGTGCACTTTTTTATCGCACATCCGCTGGTTTTCTCGCGCACGGCCTTCCATGAATCGATGTGCGCTGCTTTTCATGCGATTTTCGCACTTGCACTGCGATTTTCGCTATTCCACTGCGATTCGCACGTTTTTGCCCACTTGCGCCGCGCTAATTATTCCATGAATCGGCCTCTTAGACTTTAAAACTCCAAAGAACTTGATTCAGAACTCAAAGCAAGGGCCTAAACCCACAAACTGAGAACTCTTCTCAGTGGGCCTCAGCATCCAGCAAACCTAACAGCGTGCAGATCAGCGCTGGGTCCAGAGAAAGCTGTGCAGAAAGATCCAGAAGCAGTGCTGTACCCAGAGAAAGCAGAGCAGTATCCAAAACCAGAGGCAGAGCAGAGCTGACCCAGACCGCTGTTCGCAGAACCAGAGAGCTGAACCAGACGCTGTGCGCAGAAACCGTCCGTGGCGAGTGAAGAAAACCTGACCAGATCCGTGGCGAGGCCCATTCTATTTCTAAATATATTGTGAGTACCTAGCAGAACTGTGCAGAACCAATCTCTTAGTTAAAATAATATATATAATTCAATCTATTTTAATCTGAGTAGAACTGCCTCCTAACTGTCACCTGTCATTTCTAGCTGCTAGCTGTCACTTGTCACTTTGAACTTTAAAATTTCAAATCTGAAAAACGACCTTTACCATATCGCTCATATCTCCGTGACCGTTTGTCTTAGAGACTTGCAGTAACTTTCCTCTGAAAGCTGGGAACCTTGGCTTTCCTACGAACCTAGAACCGCATTCCTACCCCCTATACCTTTGCCGCAATCGTGAAAAACGCACTCGCGAATTTTACCGCGATTTGCAAATTTCTCCACGTGTGAAAACAGCAGATTCCTTGCTTTCATTTGCCAAAAATTCGTTTAACCTGCTAGTTACTCCTAGATCCTTGCTAAAGTGAGCCTGAACTCATCCCAAGTATATTTCACTCACCCTGAACCTCCTAAAGGGAATTAAAACCATTTTCAGCATATTCCTCACTTCATTGTCACCATATTCAAAGCATTTTGGGCCTGTGTTTCAAACTTCTGTAGTCTAAGCTTGCTGGGGTGAGCTGAATTACATTTGTTTGCATTTCTGAGAACTGTGTGTTTTCCTTCCATTTCCTTGCATTGCATAAAGGGGGGAGGGGATTGCCAGAGAAAAGTGATTACATTGTTTTGTTGAAATCATATTGAGTATTTTCTGTATTGCATTTTCATTCAACATTACATCCATCTGAACTTATATAAAGCATTCTCTACCACCTTATTCTTCTGTTCCTATTCACAAGTGTGCTAGTGCCAGACTATCCATTATTGATTACTGCTCAGATTCAGTGTGATATTCAATTATTAATTTATTATAAAGTGTGATATATATATCTATTGGTTAAATTATCAAATAAACCTTTTAAAGTTGCAAAACAGAACTACTTCTTGGCTCAGTGGGGTCAGGGGGATTCCAAGAGAGGGGTGTTATATAGGGGTAGTCATCCAGAACGCATGAACTGGACATAAAGATATATCAATAAGGGTTTCCATTCAGTATCCCAGACTAGGCATTGACTTAGCTGTACTGTTGAATTGAATCCTCTTACAGTAGACAATGTAAAAAGTGTAAAATATGATATGATATGATATGATATGGCATTTGTAACGCGCCTATACACAAGTGTTTCATATACATGTTACTATTATCTTTTTAAAGCAGTCTGCAATTCTTGGATATGTGATTTTCTGTTCGAAATGTTCAGCATACTTCCCAACATGCTACAAACCTGAAATGATATGTGGGTATGTTCCAATGTGTACACAATGTAACAAGTATAAAATATACCTTTTTTGGATTTATTGATTTTTTAAGCAGTCTGCAGTGCTTACTCCTGCAATTTAGCTCTTTGCGCCATAGTTCTGCCGTACTTCTATGTTCATTGTTCCTGAAGAACAGCAGTTCATGGAATGTTCAACAGTTCATTGTTCCTAAATTTTCAACACTATCAGCATTCTAGCTAACATCAGAGGCGCTCACCTTTGAAGCCACGTGGATGACACAATACAGTGCTTTTGTAGTAAAGTGGGTGACAGTAAATTGCACATGTGTCTTCATTCATGTCCACAATTACGCTGTTCGTCACAACGTAGCAAATCTCTCATGATAAGTACAGAAACTGCATTTCCCACAGAG
This sequence comes from Ambystoma mexicanum, assembly GCF_040938575.1. NCBI lineage: Eukaryota > Metazoa > Chordata > Amphibia > Caudata > Ambystomatidae > Ambystoma > Ambystoma mexicanum. Next base: position 1,409,543,457 of record NC_090935.1, read on the forward strand.
TTTGATGAACGTATGCCATCTCAACAGCACAAAGCTTACCTGCTTCAGCCGTACACATATGGGTAGGGCACTTCAAGCTTACACGCATCAGCCGCACATGTACGGCACCTATGTTGAGGGCACTGCTGCCTCGGCTGTAGGTCGGGACACCAATAATGTTGCTGCACAATCTCAATGCTCAAATTCAAAGTAGCTGGAACCAATTTACGGGATTCATGCTTTTCCCGGGGTCAGCTTTATGTGGCTTGCTCCAGAGTTGGAAACAAAGACAATTGGCTCAAATTAGCTGCTACAGGAAAGAGTATCAACTTTGTCTCCAAAGAAGCATTGGCTTACTTCATTAAATAAACTTCAAACTAGGACTGAAGTAGGAATTACTGTGCAAAGCACGGGTACACCTGCTAGTGCACTATATATGTATGTTAGTTAAATTGTTACGAGATACATGCCACATTAATATACTTACCTTGTAGAAATTGAAGAGTGTTATTTCTTCTGTATATTTATTTGGCAATTTCTTTTTTCTGCAAAAGTAAAAGTAAGATTGTTGGCGAGTCTGAAAATGCCGCACTGCTGTAAGTAGGAGGTCTAGACATTCACTATCGAAGCAGAAGTCATTTTAAAAGCCGTATTACAATATTGTGATGGCAGCTGCAGTAAAGCGTGCATTGCCAAATAGAAAACCACATGTAGTTGAAGGTCTGCTACAGTTTTGACAGAAGGCTGGTCATTTTTACAAAAAAATGTAATTATTTGTTGCACTCTAGGTTCATAATTGAGGTATTTCTAATTATGGAACTGTTCACTGATATTAGTAGTAGCACAGGTGGTAATTACCATGCAATGGTAAGTACTTTTAAAATAACTAATAAACAATTGCAATAGGTTGTACAGTGAAGCATGTTTTGCAGCATAGAAAACCAGTTATCAGTTCAGTTCTACTTTTTTCAATAAAATCATTATCATGAAAGCAACATAGCTACAATACAACATTGTGCATATAAAACCATCAAAGCAATTCCAAATTGTTATGATAACCTGTTTGTGTATGCATTTGTGTTTAAACCTCTGTATTATCTGTGTTTAACGTGATAATAAATAGTGGTTGTAGGATATGTCTAAAAGAAAGGGCATTTCACCAGTATCAACCACAAATCAAGGGGAAACACTGTTTAAAATGTTCCCGCCAATTCAGGAGGTCAATATTCTTATCTCGGAAATAAATGATCTAGTACATGAGATTGAGTGCCCTTAGGGAGTCAGAAATGTGGAGGCAAAACCAAGAGCAATTTCGAAGGACGGTGGCGCTAACTGTGTGTCTTGTGAAACAGATAAAGGACCCATAGTGATTCTTTCAGACTTCCAACCAGCTACCACAATTAAGGGAAAACTCCTGTTTATCTGGGTCCCCCAAAAGACCCCCATCTCCATTTTGAAAGTAGCAAAAGACCATAACAGGACGGGGGAGGGACATTATGTGTTACCTGCTAATAATGGGGGAGGGGATGATATAATAGAGATGCATGGTTCCATTCACCCTAGTGTACCATTCTGCCTTCCTGCAAGCTTAATCGCTCCAATAGCTGATGCGCACGAGGGAAAACAGGAGGACAGCGAACAAGGAGTAATTTCCAAGGAGGTAATTGCAATTGACCCCTTGTTCCCAGTGTACAACCAATATGCCCCTCGTGATAACTTAAGCCCCATCAAAAAAGACACAAAGAAGGAGAAGACTAAGGGCCTCATTAGGACCCAGGCGGTAAGGGGTTTACGGCGGCGTAAACAGCGCCGACCCTTACCGCCTGATTCCGAGGTCCCTTAGCGCCATGGAGGATTTAACACCTGCTTTTAGCAGGTGTTAAAATCCATGGCGCTAAGGGACCTTGTTGTTAATTACGCCACCGTAATTTACGGTGGCGTAATTAACGCCTTCCCCACTCCCATTATGCCCTATGGGGCAAAAATGGGAATGGGAAGGGTAAATGGGGATTGGGGACTTACCGCCCCGCCAACCTCGGAATGGGGTGGTAAGTCCGCCAACCACCATGGCGTAAACGTAGTTTACGCCATGGTGGTAAAGGTACGACCCAGGCGGTAACTTACCGCCTGGGTCGTAATGAGGCCCTAAGTCACTAAAAAATTCAAATAAATATATAACGAAGAGGATGGGCAATCATCAGCTGAGGAACAAACAGTAATGCAAGCCCTGTGATGATGCAACAGCTAGTACTCCCTCCAATACACACAGCACCCAGTAGCCACAGATATTCTATTAATTGACTGTTTGGCACAACCGGGCTCTAGTTTATAGACCTTATTAATGACCTCAAGACTCTAGGTGCAGAAAAGATTGGGAACTGTTTTCAAGAACTGATCAGCTAAATGAAAACACAAAGGGAAAATGCAAATGTAGTGTTGTTAGATGTCAAGCAACTTGCTAAACAAGGAGGCTTTATAGTGGACTCCCTGACAACCAAACACAAAGGCACAATTTAGACGGCCAGCCCTGTGAACTCCCTACTCAGGAGGGCCAATTTCAGTTCGATGTAGAAGAGGTCTGTAAGGCTATAAACTCCCAAAAAAGTGGCAAGGCCGCAGGTTATGTTATGTTATGTTATGTTAATAGTACTTATTGAGGGTGCGGTCACCTATGGGTATCTTGGCGCTATGGGAGGGGGCAGCAACCAAGTAAGCAATGATATTCCTAGAATAAGTAGGTTTTAACAGCATTTCTAAAGGCTAGATAGTTAGATGTTTTCTTTATGGATATCGGGAGGTTATTCCATAGAGCAGCCACAGCTATGGAGAACGCCCGACCGCCAACCCGAGCCCGTTTATACCTCGGTACCACCAAACAGTCAGCAGAGGCCAAGCTAAGGTTGCGACTAGTGGGACCCCCTCTAGCCTACATCTCCTACCCAGGTGAAGACTCATGACTCGTCGGCAGCCCCCACGCCCCAGGGTCCGGGAGGCGAGGTGGCTGCTATCGACACGTGAGGCTGCACGACCACATATATGGCACAACACAGGCACCATTTTGTAGTAGATAACTCCATTTTGTCAAAGGCGCTAAAACCTAACACATTCAGAACAACTTGCACACATAGAAATCTACAGCCTGACCCCTGCTTGACCGCGTTCACAGAGGCCTGCACTTCCCTTCCCCCCGGCCACCACCTCATGGTAGATCCGCTGAGAGCTCGTTCTCACGAGCAACCAGACACAAACAAACAACAAAATAAACATTGTATCGTTTTACCTTCCGCAGTACACCATTGTCCCAGTCGTGACCAAGCTCATTAGGAAGCAACCAAAACCAGCCCAATCCTGCATGCCCTGACCCTGTACGAAGCCCTCTAAGTTGGACTGTGTGGTGCCCCTCACCCCCGTCCACCCCCGAGGCAGCTTGTACTGTGTGGTAACCATTTTTGTGATATTTGTCGCGTTGACTAACGTTTGCTGCTATTGTGTAAAAGAGTGGCCATATGATATGTGATAGCTTTTTGACAGCCCCTGTACATAGTGTAATAATGAACCGCTGAAATGTAGGTAGGCCCACCAAGGGACTGGAGCCAGACTGTATCATGGTTTAATATGTGTTGCCCTATTTTGCTCACCAACCAATCTAACACTACCTCATGTTCGTAAGTCAACTGTTGTTATGAAATTGTGCCAAATGACAAAGTCACCCAGTTTATATTCTCACTAATGTAAATATATGTGCACAACCCAGAAGCCCCCAAGTGTTGCCACCTGCCCCTTGCCAATGGTATGATACACTGCCCCGTAGCTGGTGTTCGAACAGCACAGCCTCGCCTCCCCTCCCAATCTTGCAGGACCCGCTTCAAGCATCCACCTCCCCATGTCAAGAGGCGGCCACAGCCTGACTCTAAGAATTACAAGCTACCTGGTCCTAAATCCCACCATCTCCCGGGCACCGGTTACATGCCCCCCACGGCCCATTGGTATCCCCGTTCACCCCAAGTTAATGGCCCTCTAAGGGGGGCGCCCACCACTGTACCAATAGATCATAATACCATCCCTCACCGACAGGACGATCAAGTAACCCCCTCCTGTGCCCCTAACCCCACACATGGACTCATGGGATTAACATGTTTGAACCTAAGGTGTCCTTACAACAGATGTATTGGGGCACTTCTTATTATATATCAATGTCCCTGTCTCATTCTCGATCTGAGGTCAATGTATTGCAAGAGTTACAAGACAACTGAAATTGTATAGCATGATGAATGAATGTGAATGTTTGGCCACAAGGGCAAAGTATCAGAATCGCCACTTATCATTACTACAAGTCATGTCCAGCCCAGCACTCCTCCTCGATGAGCCCAGCTGACCCATCCACCCCGCGTGGCACCGCACGGACCTCCGCCAATCCTGGAGAACCAACTGTATACAATGTATACCATCTACCCATCACCACCCAATCCCTAAGACTGTGTGCCCACTATGGCTTGTGTCACGCGTGACGTAGTTCTGTAATAAGTAGGACTGTCTTTTGTATTGTCAGACAGAGTGCTCTCGGAGTCTGCAGAGTCCTTTGCATGCCCTATATTGGTTTAGATAAAAGCCCTTTTGATCTCACCCGCACTTGGTCTTGGTCTCATTCCCTCCTGGGGTGTGTCCGTCAATGCCTCTCACTAAGGGGGGTGCGTTTTTGGGGGACGCTTACATTCAGTGGTGACCCCATAGACGTGATATATTTTAATAATTGTCCCCTTGGCACGAGACGGCCCCGGTCTCAGTGGAGACGGACGGCGCGCCTGCTCAACAGAGCCTCCCACCTACGGCAACTGGTACGCAGGGACGTGCGCATGCAGTTAGGGCGAGAGGGTACGGGTCCTGTTTGAAAAAACCCTTAGTACCGCTCGCCGGAGCCGGGTGGGGCCATTGAGTGTCAGGCTGCACAGCTTGGACAGACCAAGTCCAGAGAGTCTCGGATCAAGACGAGCACGTGAGTATTAAGTGCGAGCGATACTAAAAGGGGAAATAATCGAGAGAACAAGGGGAAATAATTTGAGGACATAGAGGGGACTTTCAATTCCTAATACTTTCTCTTTCTTTGCATATGGCCATTAGGAAATAAAAGTGAAAAAGGGAAAAGAGGACGGGAACCTAACTCTGCAAGGGGGTAGAAGACGGCGCCGGTTAGTGCTATCTCGACTAGTGCTGGGAATAAGTAAAACAATGAGGGTGTCTAAGTAAAGAGACACAGTAAATACGTTAGAACTAGCCTTTCTTTCTCTTATTCTTCTTATTTGGGGTATAACAAGGTCCGCATAAGGGAATTAAAACAAATATATATAAACACAAGAAGCAGGTTAGGGGGTGTCGCCGTAGGGAAAGGCGAAGGGCCAGGCAGGGAGGGTAAATGCTATGCGTGTATGCTGAAGTATGGTGTGCACATTGTGTGTATATGGTTTTTTGCAATCGATTGTCTCTATATATTAATACTGATTTAAGTGATTTCCAGGTGATGTGGTCAATATAAGTGTGACCTGGTAAGATTTGACAACGAAATGTTTTTGTTTGAGTAAAAGTATAAGTTGATCGTTAGGAACTGATAGTGAGTATAGCCCCACATATACAGCTACACACGTATTGTGATAGAGGAGATTGACTCAAGAGAATAGAGTAACACAGGTGTAAAAATGGGGGCGGAGACACCCTTAGCACACATTTGTAAAAGTTTATCGGGACATGCGGAAAGAATAACTAAGTACCATGACCAGTGGGTCACGGAGCTGAAGGGGGAGGGTCTCTCCCAGGTTTGGCCACAAGGAGGGTCCTTTGAAAAGTCGTTCTGGATTTTGTGGCCACCTGCATATTCCTAAAATACAAAGGAAAACATTTTCATAACAGGAGAGAAATACTAGATCTGTGGCGATTATTCGAGGAAATACCCCCACCGAAGGAAATAGACACCACAATCGATCAACCTGCCCTCACTGCCACCCCATCAGCAAGAGCAGAAGGTGGTAAGGAGGATGGGGGAAAAGAGGGATCGGTAGAGGTAACCCGATTTTACCCACTCTTGAATAAGCCTGCACCTGCTGAAGGTGATAGTGACCCCACATATGTGCCCATCAGCACCCTTGCCCCCACCGCACCACCAACAGCAGCACCACCATATGATTGCCCCCGAACAAGCGGGCAGTTGAGTACATCATCAGTGAACATATGTAAACTAACAGAAGACTTAGATACACGACTCTCAACAGCTAGAGAAGAGATATCAAGGATACAAAGCATATGTGAACAAAGTGAGCCAGGCACGACAAGATCAGAGCGATTGTCCCGATCACACACCCTAGATAAATCAAATGAGGAGGGGTGGAAAAAGGGGGAGATACTATTCAGGATACAGGAGGAGCCCACAAGGATAGCAGAACTGGGAGCACACAACCTTGGAGGGAGTGCAGAGGGGGAAGAAGTGGTGGACGAAGGGGGAGAAGAGCTATGGTGTGATATAGAAGAGGATAAGCAAGAAGCTGGGAGATTAGGGATGGCCACAGGGGGTGATTTAGTGGAGTTTGGGGGGACACCATTGGGAAGAGCAATGGAACAAGAATGGATGGGGAGATTAAGGAACTGGATGGGAAGGATGGCCCTGGTGGGAAAGAAAGGGTCAAAGGTGAGTATTGGGAGAGGAAGCAACGGACGCCTACAATTCCCACTGATACATCAGGGGGCGGGAAGACCAAATTACATACCCTGGGCACAAATGGATAAGGCTAATTTACTAATATCATTGCCCCCGCTATCCGGAGGAGCCAGTAAGTGGATATATGTCTTCGAGAAGCAAACCGCGGGAGTACCCCTGGCCATAGGAGATGACAAGAGTTTACTTGTGTCAGCAGTAGGTGACCAATCAGACCCGGTATGGGCAAAAGCAGGGTTCCCGGGAATAACATTGGACAGTGACAGACATGATGGCACTGCTTTCAATACAGTTCGAGCGCGAGTTTGGGACGCGTTGAGGGAAACATTCCCGGAAACACCAGATTTACAGTCAGTGATGCAATGCACCATGAATGATGGGAAAGAGGCTATGGATTACATTTTCAGAGTGCAGGAGATATGGAGAGCTGAAATTGGTACGCCGTATGACCAATCAACATCCTTATTTTACTTCATAATAAAGAGGGGGCTCCCGAAAGAAGTCCAAAAAGCGCTTGATAAAATAGCAGGGATCAGGGCGAAGGGATGGCCAGAAATACAGAGCATAATAAATCACCATTGCAAAAGAATCAAAGAAAGGGAGAAGGAGGTGGTACAAAAAAAGCTGGCAGATGAAGCTAAACTAATACAAACAAAACTAGTGAAGGTCGCTGCAGCTGTAGCAGCACTCCCCCACGACAGAGACACAGAGGAGAAGGAGGGATTGGTAGCGATACAGGGGAGAATGGCTGCAAATTGGGCAGACAACGGGCAAAGACAGTGGAATGGAAAGGAGGACTACGGAGGGCAGCAGTGGCAAGTGTGGCACCCCAGCAACAGGAGAGGTGTGTACAGGGGGCACCGAGGAGGTGGACAGGGATATGGAAGTAATTGCGGAAATGGGGGACCAGGACCCAGAGGGACCCAAGGAAACTGTTGGAATTGTGGGAGGTGGGGACATTTCTCACGCGAGTGTAGAAGCAGACCGAACCCAGCCTGCCAATATGATCAATATTGCGGGCACCCCAATCCAGGGAGCCCCTACGGATTGCCCCGGGACGGGGGGAGAGAACAGCAAGAATACAGAGGGCACGAGCAAATGTTCAACAACACCCACAAAGTAGCAAACACCTCCCCTACACACAAAACAACCCCTTCACCACAACACCGACTGGCACACCTGGCCCATATGGAGGAGTAGCGGTAGTGTCAGGTAATGTTTTCAGTCAAGGGGGAACGACAAGACACCCAGCATGGGGGAGCCCACAGGGAGCACTTGCGTGTCCAATCCTATCGACAACCTTCGATGCAACTGAGGAACCATTGATAGGGGCAGAGATAGGGAATAAGCAATTCATCTTTATGGTAGATTCCGGAGCCGAGAAGTCATGTATATGTGAAGGCCAGTTTCCGCTATCTAATCGTAAATTGGAGACGCGGGGGTTCTCTGGGGTGGTGGTCGAAGTTCCTTACACCGAAGATTTGGATGTAACAGTAGGGGGAAAATCAGTAAGGGCACCTCTATTGTATTATGAGCAATCCCCTGTCAACCTACTGGGGAGGGACCTCCTCAGCAAGCTTACCATGACTATTTCATTTACCAAAAGAGGAGGGATTGTTTGCTCAACCCCAGGGATGTGCTCCATGCATGTAATGCTAGTGATATATTCACGAGCAACATGCCCAGAGGTGCGTGGCATACCGGTGGACCCAGATATGTTCCTTCATGGGTTAAAAACATTGGCCCGGGTGGTCCCAGAGTTAAAAAAGCTGGAGTGGAGGGTGCCAGCAGAATTTGGTTTTCGTCCAATTGCCTGCCCAGAGATAGTGCCAGGGATGGTCATGTCACTGGACATACATGCAGTACAAGTCTCGGCATAAATGCCAACACTGCACTTCAAGATTTGTCAGACGAGGAGCTTTTCACAGACTCAGAGAGTGATGGAGAATCATAATGGAGATAGCGATCCCTTGTGAAATAATGATACAGCAAAGACAGGTGCCAGTACAGCTCATGGCGGTAGTGGTGGCCCCACCATCATTTTTCAACGATGAGATGCAATCGGTGCCCTGCCAGTTATGGACAGCAGGTCCACATGACATAGGGCTGCTACACAGGGTGATTCCAGTGAAAATTAACCTTAAGCCTGGAGCCATACTGCCCGAGTAAAACAATACCCCTTGTCCTGGGAAGCATAAGAAGGGATAAAGGAAACAAACAACGCACTATTGACACAGGGGATAATAGTACCCTCAAACTCCCCATGTAACACATGCATTCACCCCATCAAAAAAGCAAAAGGAGGGGCATGGAGGATGATCCAAGATCTACGCCCACTTAATGACATCATTCAGAAAGAGTTCCCTTTGGTCCCAAATCCTGCATCTATTCTATGCAGTATCCCAAAAGAAGCATCTCACTTCACTGTGGTGGATTTGAAGAATGCATTCTTTTCAATACCACTCGCAGAAGAGTGTAGATACCTGAAAGCATTCACCCTAGGGGGGAGGAGGTACAAACACTGCAGATTGCCCCAGGGTTATTGTGAGAGCCCCAGCATGTTCAACAGAATATTGCGTGAAGACCTTGGAAACATGACAGCAGACAGCACGATAATTCAGTAAGTGGATGATCTGCTGGTCTGCAGTAAAAACGAAGCCGAATGTAGAAAAGACTCCATTGCCCTCTTGACATTGTTAGCCCAAAAGGGGTACAAGGTAGACAGAGAAAGGTTGCAATACTGTCAACATGAAGCGCTGTACCTGGGGCAATTGATTTCAAAGGATGGCAAGAGAATAATTCCAGACAGAGTAGCAGCCATCTCAGCTGTATGAAGACCAAAAACAGTGAAGGACATGCCAAAATTCCTAGGGATGTACAACTACTGCTGTGCATGGATTTTAGATTATGCGTCATACACATGCCCCTTGCTTCAGGCACTCAAAGAAGGACAGAAGGAAAATACAGAGATCCAGTGGGACTCAGAAGTGTGCGACGCATTCACCTCACTCAAAGAACTCATATCAAGTGCACCAGTACTCGCGAAGCCAGACTATGAACGCAAGTTCTACCTGTTCTCACACTGCAAAGGAACGCTCATGACAGCAGTCTTAACACAAAAAACATCATTGGGGCACAGGCCCTTGGCATACTACAGTGGAACACTAGACGCAGTAATGCAGGGACACTTCGCGTGCGAACAGGCCCTCGTAGCTGCCGCGTTCGCCATTGAGAAAAGCAGCACAATAGTAATGGGGTGTTCAGTGACATTGTATGTGTAACATTCCTTGTTTGCCATACTAGAACAATCCAAAAGCACACTGACCACACAAAGAGCCACCGCATATGAAGTAATCCTATCCAGCACCAACATACATGTAGTGGGATGTAAGGTGGTCAACCCTGCTAGATTCATTTCAGAATGTTGCACCATGGAGGACATACAAGCACATGACTGTGCGACATTCCAAGGAGAGGAAAGTGGGGCAACAATAGTGAGTGAAAACGCACTAGCTGAGGTGAAATATTTTTCATAGACGGGTCAGCCTTCATAAATTCAGAAACAGGAGAAAAACATGTAGGGGTTGCTGTCGTGCGATTGGAAGAAGGCGAGTACGAAGTGCTAATACAGCAGCGCCTGCCCGCCCATTTCTCAGCACAAGCGCCCATAACATTGATTGAAGCGCTGCGCGCTGCAAGGGGGTATGCTGTCACAATCTAAACAGAATCATCATACATGACCATAACGGTACACGGGAGACTTGCAAGGTGGGGGAGAAGGGGATTTAATAGGGCTGATGGGTCCCCAGTGCAACATGCAGAACTCCTGAAAGAATTTATGGAGGCCTTGAAAGATCCCACTGCAGTGGCAATAGTGAAATGCCAAGCCCATACTACCAACAACGATTTTGTCTCTTCGGGAAAAGCGGCAGCGGACGCTACCGCCAAGAAAGCATCCTATTTTGTAAAAGAAAGGACAGGTGAGTACTTAGTGAGGAAGGAAACAGTGGAGGACCTCCCAGACGGTTACAACACTGCACATATCACAAATATTAGAGCTGCAAGAAGGAGCAACAGAAGAGGAAAAAGAAATGCGGGAAAAGAGGGGATGCAGCCAGTCAGCAACTGATTTATTGTGGCGACAAAACAACACAGGGAAGGTGGTCATGCCCACTAAATTATTAGAAGTGGCATTCCAGCAATTGCATTTTCGCGCACACAAAGCAAAACAACACATTGCTGCAGAAATACAAGAATACTGGTTCGTCCCTGGGTTGCAAGAACAACTTTCAAAATTGGCAATGGAATGTACAACGTGCCAGATATACAATTCAGGCATGACTCTAAGAACACTAAGAGGGACAATACCCAAGCCAATAGGCCCATTCATAGAGCTGCATATTGACTATGAAGAAATGGGGGAAAGGTGCAATGGAGCTAGGTACATGATAGTGGTAGTGTGCCCATTCTCAAGGTGGGTCGAGGCAGGACCATGTGCACATCCTGATGCGAAGTGCGCTGCAAAGTTTCTGGTGAGAGAGGTATTCCCCCGCTGGAGAATTTGCGGTGTAATTCACTCAGACAATGGCACGCACTTCGTTAATGATCTCTTTAAGGAAGTAACATCAATGTTGGGCATAAAACACAAATTGTGCTCGATTTATCACCCGCAAAGTAACGGCGTGGTGGAAAAAATAAATGGCCTGTTGAAAGGGAGACTCTCAAAGCTTTGCTTCACTCTTAAAAAAAATTGGGTGTACTGTCTCCCCTTGGCCCTATTCGAAATCAGCCCAACAAGGACCACCATCTGTCACCCCATGAGATTGTGACAGGAAGACGAATGCACACAGCAAACTCACCTCTTCACAGACATTCTGATGCCCACAGGAGCGCATCTGTACTGGGGGAAGAATTGAGTATCTGACAAAACTTACTAAAGCAGCCCGCATGATTGCAAGGCAGCTCGCACCACCATTCACAGGCGAGGGAGAATCAGCCGCATCAAATACAGAAAAAGAAATACCAACAGGGCAGCTAGAGCCAGGAGACATGGTTTATGTCAGAAGCTTTGTACGTAGGTGGAATGCCCCAAGATTTCATGGCCCATACGAGGTGGTGTATTGCACGCCCACGGCTGTAAAGGTGAGGGGCCTGAGGTATTCGATACATTTGACAGATGTCCGAAGGGCTTATGACAGCGTCACACAGATGAATAGCACAGAAGGTGAAAATGTACTAGAAGCACAAGAGTAGAGCAATGACAAAATAGCCAAACTAAATTTCTCCGCGTGATGTACAAGAATACTGAATGACAATATATGACAAGTATATTTAATGTGTGTCAAAATTTAAAAGGAAAATGTAAATAAATGTAATCGCTCTCTCTCTCTCGCTCCTTCTCTTTCACTTTTTTTCTCCATCTTCCACTCCTTACCTGTACTATCAGAAATTGAGAAGTGTGAATTTTAATGTATCTGTATGCATAATATGTTTTTATGTTTTAACATGTAGGAGAAACCATGGAAAGGAACAGGCAGCCTGCAACGGATAGGGCTAGGAAAATTAGGAATAGAAATGTCACTTTTGATTTGCGGACTATTCGTACGAATGTGGTTTGACTGTTTGTGCAATTCTATTTTTTAGTATCATGTTTGGGCTCGTAACTTACTGGGCCGTTGCATTTATCGCCATTGAGATAAATGAGGGGGGAGGTAATGGAACCATGATGGAGAATGCAACGAAACCGTTTAAGGAGGGTAATTATTTGAGATGGGATGGTTTCCAGCTGGTATGGGGGTACGGCCCTCACCCCGACCAGGCTAAGCAGCATAATGTTACCAGTAACAGCCCAACTACACTCCCAGATCCCCAACTCAATGCAAAAAATGTCAGTGCATATGATTTAAATGATTGCAATCCCTCTGCTATATCATGGCTATATGACAGCACTGCTACCCTGCCCACCCCAGCAACCCGTCAACCAATAGAAAATGTTTACTTCACAGATAGAATGAAAGAAAATACAGAAATGACTAATAACTTCATGACCCTGTATGACGAGTGAGAAAAGGAGGGCCGGGGGAAAGGGATACACTACTACGAGCAGCCAGGAATGCGAAAAAAATTCTTAAAAGCAGTAGAAGGAGGAGGGAAGTGGGTAGGGAAAAATATGATGAATACTCCGGCCTGGGGCTGGACACAATAGAAGATCCCAGACACCCACAACAATCAAATAAATGGTATGCAGACATGAGCTCCACAGCTAAGCAAACAACTAATGAAAGTTGCTATGTGTGCTCATTGATTCCCCATGCTTCAGGCACACCTAAGGTCTTGCTGCCACAAGAACTGCCTCTCACAAATGCCCAATGTCTCCTTCATCTCACTCTGTGTAGAATTAAGAACACCTTCCAGGCACACACAGTATCGTTCGAAATGATGCAAAATGAGAAAACATGCTACTCAAGAGCCAACGGAGTAGTATGCTTTAAAGAACCATTTTTCATCATAAAAGGAACACTATTCTCCGAAAACAAGTGGAAGGATGACGTGAAAATGTGTAAGGTGGAAGCACTGCGATGGTTGCCAACCGAAAAACTACAATGGGTCGAGAAAACCTGTACCACAATCTGGACAGAACACATAGCCAAACTGACATGGGTGAGCGCCATAGAAAAACCGTTCAAGCTGCAGAAAGAAATCTCAAATGAACTTTGCTTCCTGGGAGAAGGAAAAAATTATCTGGGAAGAAACACAAACTGCAATAAAACACTCATGATACCAGACATGAAAAAGTGGACAGCCGCCCTGATGGACACTTACTGGGTCTGTGGCAAACGGGCGTACATGCACCTTCAACCATCATGGAGGGGCACGTGTTCCCTGGCAACGCTGCACTCAGCCCTAATGGTGATCCCGGAGAGCCACATCGGAGAAGGAAGTAGGACAGTGGTCCGATTAGCAGCCAACGCCCCACCCACTGAGGAGCCACCACTGTTTGCCCTGTCGGAGGACCACATCGAAGGGGGCATATCCCGGAAACGAAGGTCGTCAAACTATATATCAAAAGCCTCCTCAGAACTGTTGGCACAGATCCCAGGCAGGTACAGGTTATTCAGTTCAGCAGAGACCTTTTTCGCCTCCCTTGTCCCGAGCATTCAGGCATGAACGAACGTGAAGTGGCTGCAGATCACGTGCTGGGAGTTGATCCAACTGGCAAACGACACTGAAGAAGGGTTCAATGTGATCAAGGTGGAGCTAAGGGCTCTGAGACTAATGACAATGCAAAACAGGTATGTCCTAGACCTGCTGATGGCAATGGACGGAGGTGGTTGCCGAAAAATTGGAGCGTGTGTTGCACATTCGTGCCTTCTGAAGATGCAGATAATGGGACACTATCGCACGTTATCACCGCAGTGCACAACTTGGGGGAACGCATGAAGAAAGAAGGCGGCGCGGAGTCAAGCACATGGTTCGACAACATCTTTTCATGGGTGCCTTCCTGGATGGGACTCGCCATCAAAATGCTGATGCCCCTCATCGTGTTTTTTCTCTTGATTTTTTGTGTGTGCCAGCTGGGTCTTCGCTGCTGCGCAGGCGCAGTCCCCGATGGAGCAATGATGATGGTGACAATGGGCAACGCTAGAGGAGTGGCATGAAGGCAACAGGAGGTACACGTACAGACTGGTGAGAACTCTGAGCCAAAGTTCAGAATGGTGCCAATATACTATGATGGGGATATAGTAGTTAGGTTATATCATACAACAATAAAAGAGCCCCTGGAACTAGAGTGGTACACAGAAGTATGGGTAGACCTGGAGGGAGATGGGGGATGTATATATATGACCTGCACGCCAGACGAGTATGCTAGAAGGGGAGAAAGCCTCCGGGGAGTATGTAGAGCGCGGATGCCAATAAAGGGGACACCAGCATGGGAAAAGGCAGTAATGGATGAAAACACGAGCGGCTAGGGGAATTACGGTATTCGTTACGAAATTTAGGGGAGGGCAGGTCGATGGGACCCCCCTCAAGCCTACATCTCTTACCCAGGTGAAGACTCATGACTCATCGGCAGCCACCGCGCCCCAGGCCCGGGAGGCAAGGTGGCTGCGGATCGACGCGTGAGGCTGCACGACCACATATATGGCACAACACAGGCACCATTTTGTACTAGATAACTCCATTTTGTCAAAGGCGCTAATACCAAACACAGGCAGAACAACTTGCACACATAGAAAGCTACAGTCTGACCCCTGCTTGACCGCATTCACAGAGGCCTGCACTTCCCCCCGGCCTCCACCTCATGGTAGATCCTCTGAGAGCTTGTTCTCACGAGCAACCAGACACGAACAAACAACAAAATAAACACTGTATCGTTTTACCTTCCGCACTACATCATTGTCCCAGTCGTGACCAAGCTTATTAGGAAGCAACCGAAACCAGCCCAATCCTGCAAACCCTGACCCTGTACCAAGCCCTCAAAGTTGGACTGTGTGGGTGCCCCTCACCCCCGCCCACCCCCGAGGCACCTTGTATTGTGTGGTAACCATTTTTGTGATATTTGTCGCGTTGACTAACGTTTGCTGCTATTGTGTAAAAGAGTGGCCATATGATATGTGATAGCTTTTCGACAGCCCCTGTACATAGTGTAATAATGAACCGCTGAGATGTATGTAGGCCCACCAAGGGACTGGAGCCAGACTGTATCATGGTATAATATGTGTTGCCCTCTTTTGCTCACCAACCAATCTAACACTACCTCATGTTCGTAAGTCAACTGTTGTTATGAAATTGTGCCAAATGACAAAGTCACCCAGCTTATATTCTCACTAATGTAAATATATGTGCACAACCCAGAAGCCCCCAAGTGTTGCCACCTGCACCTTGCCAATGGTACGATACACTGCCCCGTGCAGGGAGACAGGCTCAGAGCTGCAAGGTCGTCTCCCCCTCCTCCCTTCCAGGCTCGCCGGGGATAGCTGGTGTTCGAACAGCACAGCCTCGCCTCCCCTCCCAATCTTGCTGGACCCGCTTCAAGCATCCACGTCCCCCATGTCAAGAGGCCGCCACAGCCTGACTCTATGAATTACGAGCTACCTGGTCCTAAATCCCACCATCTCCCGGGCACCGGTTACATGCCCACCACGGCCCATTGGTATCCCCGTTCACCCCAAGTTAATGGCCCTCTAAGGGGGGTGCCCACCACTGTACCAATAGATCATAATACCATCCCTCACCGACAGGACGATCAAGTAACCCCCTCCTGTGCCCCTAACCCCACACATGGACTCATGGGATTAACATGTTTGAACCTAAGGTGTCCTTACAACAGATGTATTGGGGCACTTCTTATTATATATCAATGTCCCTGTCTCATTCTCAATCTGAGGTCAATGTATTGCAAGAGTTACAAGACAACTGAAATTGTATAGAATGATGAAAGAATGTGAATGTTTGGCCACAAGGGCAAAGTATCAGAATCGCCACTAATCATCACTACAAGTCATGTCCGGCCCAGCACTCCACCCCGATGAGCCCAGCTGACCCATCCACCCCGTGTGGCATCCCACAGACGTCCGCCAATCCTGGAGAAGCAACTGTATACAATGTATACCACCTAGCCATCACCACCCAATCCCTAAGACTATGTGCCCCCTATAGCTTGTGTCAGGCGTCACGTAGTTCTGTAATAAGTAGGACTGCCTTTGCCATTGTCAGACAGAGCGCTCTCGGAGTCTGCAGAGTCCTTTGCATGCCCTATATTGGTTTAGATAAAAACCCTTTTGATCTCACCCGCACTTGGTCTTGGTCTCATTCCCTCCTGGGGTGTGTCCGTCATTGCCTCTCAATAAGGGGGGTGCGTTTTTGGGGGACGCTTACATTCACTAGGCTGGTACCGGGTAAACCTAGCTTGAAGGTATTCAGCGCCCTAACCATATGGACTATACACAATGCGTTGAAATCAATCCGTTGGGTCACCAGGACCCAGTGGAGGGCTCGAAGCCCAGGAGTTATATATGCACCAAAAGGAGTGCCAGTTGCGACTTGAGCCACCAGATTCTGCAGACGGTCCAGATGGGATCCTGATTGATCTGTACATAGATTTGACAGGCATCTGGGGACCATGTTTAAGCAAACATTTTAATGCTGTGATAGAGCTTAAAAATTCACCTAGTACATGGCACCATGCTGTAATAGTCCCTATCTAAAAGAAGTGAGCAGGGACTCTTCTACCAGTTACAAACCAATCTCACTCTTGCATAGTGCCGGGAAGGCATTTGCCAAAGCCATTCTAAACCGCCTGCAAACCTGGGCAGATGAAACAGCACTATAAGTAATTTGCAGGCCGGATTCCAAAGGCATAAAAGTACCATGGCTCAGAGCTTCAGACTTTTTCTGCTGATCCAAAAGTATACTGTACTTAACCAGATGAATCTGTACACTGTATTCGCGGACCTTAGGACCACCTTTGATGCGGTCCCCTGAGATACCCTCTGGCAAGTCTTGCGAAAAAACCAAATCCCCTTCCCATCTTATTGCTACTATCCAGGAGATTCACCACAACAATAAAGATGTGGTACATCACGGGCTGGCCGGTGAGACAACTTCCTCCTTTGGTGTGGGTAGAGGTGTGAGACAAGGCTGCGTTCTTGCCCCACAGTTTTATTTTGCATTCACTTAGAAGAAATGATTATCTCCTTATTAGAGAACTGTATTGGTTGCCCAGGGATGGGCCTAGACAGATACCCAGCAGGTTTTCTATGCGAACAATGCAGTCTTGCTGAATACAACCCCCCCAAGGACTGAAAACCTCAGTGGCTGTTTTCTTAGGAAAATGTGACGACCTTGACCTAAGTCTAAATGCTGAAAGGACAAAGGTCATGGTCTTCAAACCCTAATTCTCAAAAAGCTGCAAAGTGAACATTTCAGTGGAAGGGCGCACTTAGAACAAGTCCCATTTTATTTAGGAACCAGATTTAGTGAAAGCGGCCACTGAACTGCCCAAGTCGAAAAGGCCTGCACCATCTTGGGGAAATATGGTGGCGCTGGAAGATATTTTTACTATAGGCACGGGAGAGGGGCAGCTCTCCTGGCTATTGAGTTTAATCGTAAGGAAGCAATCCCAGCTGTCCTTTATGGTGCTGAGCTTTGGCGGCGCTCCAACACATTATGCCTAAAAAGAGAAGAAAACACATTTCTGAAGTTGCTACTACAGCTCACCAGAGGCACACCCAATGTCCCCTTCGCCTTGGAACTTGGTGTATGCCCAGTTGAAGAACACGCTTCTATATCCCCAATATTATACTGGGTGAGGCTATGGAGTACAGAGGGGCTGGACAAATACAGATATTGCGCTAAAGCATTTCTTGAGCCTGGAGGGGGATACAAAGATCTCTTGGGTGAAGGATATTAAAACAACCTTGCTCAGCTTGGATTAATCAGAGCTTGTGGTAATACCACATAGTGCTGATAAAGAGCCTTAATAGGATCAATAATACAGCGACCATCTCAATCAAGATGAAAATGATTGGAGAGGTGAGCAAATTCATAACAAGACCAGCTTACTTAGGGCATAAAAAGGAGTTTGGTTCAGAAAGCTATCTTAACCACCTAACTCCATTGTATGCTAGATTGCTGTACATTAGCTTTAGACTTGGTTCCTTGCAGATAGCCATTTTCACACAATTTTGGGAGCTGAGTGGATCGCCTATGTGCCATGTATGTGGTCTAGGCGAAGAGACATTAATTCATTTTATGTTTATTTGTCACAAATTGAGAGCGCTCAAAGTGCAATATCTTTGCCTACTACTGAGGGTGCTGGGGACTGGCACAACCACTGATGCCGCGGAATACTGGAAGGAGAGCACATGCTCAAGCACAGTGATGTGCAATGCTTGTTATGTTGATCAAGCATGGCTTTGCAGACAAAAAATAATTAAACAGAGTGTGGCATTTATATAAACCAACCTGGCAGAATTAGACCAGGGGACCCTGTTTCATGGGTAATGACAGGCAGTGGGGCTGCGTGTATACTCTACCCCACTTGACGTCTTTGGGTGTTATATTGAGAATCTGATGTTGCTAGAACAGATTTTTACGATCATCCCTTTTGGAAATGTTAACAACTCAAATAATATTAATGCTGCCCTCTAGGAACCCGCTCGCAGGGCAAGGATACTCGAGGTGGCTGCGAGTGTACTCTCCCCACTTGATGTATCTGAACGGCATTCTGAGAATGGAACGTCTCTAGAATGTCGTCTTTATCGAATTTTGGCCCTTTTCATATTTCCTGAAATCATGTGTATGGATTCCAATGATCACCTTATCTGCACATTTTAACCACATGTACAATTGTATCTTTTCTCTGTCTGTTCATAACCAGATTTGTATGTGATGTTTTTCTTTTTTACTTTATTTTATGAACTATTATGTATGCATTACATTTTTTTTTTTTTACTTTTATGGCATTGCGCCAAATAAAGTTTTATTGACTTGACTTGACTATGATAACCCAAAAACATATGATTTAAGAAACATTAATCGCATTTTCTATAAAATTCATATGGCAAAAGAGCTCAAAATCATGATTACCACAAGTTAATATAAAAATAACACAATTCGAGTAACGTTTCTTTGCCGCAATTGCAAAGCTCCCAGAAGTTTCTCAGAGGTGCAGCAAACAGAAAAGGAGTCAGAAGAACAACAGCACAGGAGCATTAACTGTATCCAAATCATAACAAAATGCACATATGTCTCTGGATTGCCTGGACAGTGAGATAAAACTACCTGGCCCTCATTACGAATTTGGCGGTAACAATGCCGCTATTGGCGGCATGGCTGCCGCCGAAATCGCGTCGGGGTCCGGGTCCTCGGAATGAGGACTTACCGGGCCCCCATAGGGCTGAATGGGAATGGGAGAGGGAGCAAACAACGGGCCATTACGAGATGGCACGTTGTTTGCTCCCTCTTCCCCTCGCGGGACCCGGTAAGCATGCCTGGTTTTCCCAGGCGTGCTTACCGTGTCCCGCGAGGGGAACTCGTAATGCGGCGGTACGGAGTGAACGGCGCCGGCACTTTTACGGCGCCATTAACTCCGTACCGCCAGGGTCGTAATGAGGCCCAGAGTCATAGGGTTCCAGTTATAATGGAAGCATGCCTAAACGGAATTTCAAATACAGAGCTCTAGCAAACTTGGGATTTACATAAACTAGAGAGTTGTCAAGGCCGAGCGTATTTTTCAGGCCCCAATAACGAACCAACAAAGGGGTATTGTTGACCTTGATTATGATTTCACGTTTGGTCTTTTCCCTGCGAGCTTCTTTAATAATAGTTTTATCATTGCCTGGTATAGCGTCTTGGTTTTTGCAAAGCTCATCCAGTCCTATTTCATGAAGCTTGAATTTAATGTGGGAAAACCAAGATAAGGGCTTTCCTGTGTGGTAAGACATCACAAATAATAGTGCTTCTCTATATTTATCAAGATGTTCTGGTTTCCAGATTCTTGCCCAGTAAAAGGGTTCTATGTTCCTTAATCGCCAGTCTTTTTTTTCGATGTTATTTCCCAACAATTCTTTTCTTAAAAAAACAAATCAAAAAAGTTTATTTTTCATTTTTGGGGGGTGCGACCCAACCCCACTTCTCCTATTTATTTTAGACTATTCCCACCTCCTCCACCCCACATATCCCTTATCCAACCCTCATATGTTTTTCAATGAGTTTTTTCAAAGAAAGAAAACATCAGACTAAAAACCATCAAAAAAAGGACTGGTGATGAATGAACATTTTGCCAGTAAAAGACATACCAGTCCCTAAAAGAATAGGGAGATTCGGGGTGTTATAAGGGAGGCCAAGAATAGTTTTCAAGTATTTATTTTCAATAATAGTAACTTTCGGGCACTCTTTATTCCCCCATAACTCTGTATGAAAAACTGCAGCTTGCCTGGCTTGTGCCATAAAGGCCTCTAGTGACACCCACACCGCGCTCTTCCCATGCACATTCATGAACCTTGCTATATTCCCACTATACCTTGCCAGTGTACCTGCCACTTTTGCCATCTCTCCATCACACCTACAGTTGGCTATGACTCTTAGCCATAAATAATCATACTCTTCAACGTGCTCAATGAGTCCTTTACTCAGGTTAAAATTCAGTGTTATCTTATTTTCTGGGCGGTTTCCTCTAAAAGTTAGAAGTTTTGTTATTTGTATTTATTTGTTTATTTATTTATAGATTTATAACGTGCCGGACCTCGCAAGCATTAGGGTGCAGAACAAGTAAACGTGGACTGGTAAGAGCACAGGATAACAAGAATAAGGGACATAAGTGTCTGATGAAGAGAAGAGAGGAGCACCTTCTCCAGATCTATTTGAAAAGAGCAATTTTAAGCTGCTTCCTAAATTTTAGGTAATTGCTTTCAGATCTGAGGTGGTGAGGTAGCTCATTCCATCTTGAAATAGCTTTGGTGGAGAAGGCTCTGCCTAGGCCCCTAGATTTCTTATGGGGGCTGACTACAAGCAAACCCTGGTTTCCAGATCTGAGATTCCGACTAGGTTCATACAATTTGAATTCCTGTTTTAGGTAAGCAGGGGCTGTACCGTATAAACAGCGGTGGGCCAGTGTCAGGGATTTAAACGTGATGCGTTCCTCCACTGCTAACCAATCAAGGTCCTTTCTGGTGATATGTTCTCTTCAGAGTTTGCCTGTAATAGATCCAATGGCATTGTTTTGTATTGTTTGGCATTGTTTAATGCATTTACTGTTGGCTCCCAGAAGTAGAGCATGTCCATAGTCAAGACGTGATAGAATGGTAGCCCGAGCTACCATGACACTATTACGTTTGCTCAGCAGTGGCCTGATACGGTGCAAGAGCCTGTGGTAGTTTTGGCAGTTGCGCTTGAGATAAGATATTTGAGCTTCGGCTCCTATGGAGGATTATAGGTAGATTCTAAGTGCCTTTACCTTATCAGATACTTTGATGGTGAAGTCTTTTATAAGAAAGGAGCAGTATGCAGGGCCTAGTTTGTACATGGCTTTAGTCGAGCCGAATGTCATGAGCTCTGTTTTTGAGCCATTTAGGCACATCCAGTTTGCCTTTATCCATATTTCAATGGAGTTATAGATGGCTGAAAGTCTGTCATTGTCAAGAGTGTGATTACCGCACAGTTCCATGATTAGTTGTGTGTCATCTGCGAAGTTTGTAAAGTAGACCCCAAGTTTTGTCAGTAGGGAGCAGAGACAGCGGAGATATAGATTATAGAGCAACAGCAAGAAGCTGGCGCCTTGTGGAACACCACAGTCCACAGCCCTAGAGGTGGATGCATGGCCTCCCCAAGTGATTTTTGAGCTTCTTTCTTCGAGAAAGGAAGCGACTCAATCGATAGCTTCTTTAGAACAGTTTCCCGCTGTATCCAGGGCCTCTCAGAGATTCTGATGATCTAATAAATCGAAAGCTGCAGAGAGTTCCAGATGAATCAGGAGGCCTGTCTTTCCTTTGTCCAAGATGGCAAATATCCTGGTCTGTAGATCCAGCAAAGTTGACTGCGTACTGTGAGTGGCGTTTATGGATAACTTATTCTCATTGCAAAATTGGGTAAAGGCTTCAAGCTATTCATTTAGTCCGACTGGTGTAAGAGATAATAGCATGGCATTGTCAGTGAATATTAGCAGCAGTATGTTATTATTAGCCAATGCTGGGGCATCTGTCTGCAAATTCAAGAGTTTCTCAATTATACCATTGATAAAAACACAGAACAATGTGGGCGCCAAGACAGATCTATGGCACACTCTTATCTCAATATCTATTGCCTTGATGGTACTGCCATCCAGGCCCCATCTCACAACTGCCTCATTATCCGAATAAAGATTCTGGATTGCTCTTAGCAATGCGGTTGTGGTATTAAGACCATGGAGCACATCCCACAGTGGAGTTCATGGAACCATATCGAATGCAGTTTGAAGGTCCATGAACACAACATAAATACACATTTTTTTCAGCACCACATATTTATCATAGTGTGAGCATAGTCTCATGCTTTGATTTATAGTACTGATTCCACTGCAGAACCCTGCCTGAACATGGTCCAACGCCCCTGTTTCCTCAACCCAGGCATCAAAGTGCCTGAGGATAGCCTTTGCAAAGACTTTTCTGCTCACATCTAATAGTGAGATGGGCCTATAGGGGCCATGCTGATCTCTAGCCCCTTTCTTGAAGACCAGGATTATTCTGTCTCTTGTCCAGGAAATGGGGATCATATCATGCTCAGGGGAAACATTAAACAGTTTTGTCAGGTAAGGAATCCAGACATTAGGTTCCTGTGCATACACATCAACCTTGTCCGGTACTGGCGCGTTACCCAATTTCTGGCTCTTTAGCACAATGTTAACTTCCTTACTAGATAACGTTAATGCAGTGTAATTTACAACTCAATTTTCCTGATTATGCTCTATGCTATCAGTCGAACATTCCTTGGTTTCACAATACAATTGGTTGGAATAGTTGACCCAGGTAGATTCTGAAATACATTCATGGAATGTGTGTTTATCAGAAGGACGGCCTGTTCCCATTATGGACCAGAACTCCCAGGAGTCCCTATTATCAATGGCAGCAAGTAGAGAATTCCAAGCTTGGTCCACCCATGCCGCTTTCTTGATGTGTAGGAGGGAACGATAATCAATCCTTGCCTCACAGAGTGCCAATACACCTTCCTCATAGACACACTTAGGGCCTCATTACACGGTAGGGAATTTAACGCCTGTTTTTTGCGGGCGTTAAAAACCAACCCGCCAAGGGACCAGGGAGCTAATTACGGTACCGCAATTTGCGGTGCCGTAATTAGCACCTTCCCCATTCCCATTATGCCCTATGGGGCAAAAATGGGAATGGGGAAGGGCAATGGGGGAAGGGGGAATTACGGCCCCACCAACCTTGGAATAGGGCGGTAATTCCCCTTTCCACCAAGGCAGTGCCGGTATTTTACCGGCATGGACCAAGGTGCTAATAGCACCTTGGTCCACCACCATCCGTGTAATGAGGCCCTTAGTCTGCTTTATCAATTTACTCTTAAACTAACTGCAGTCGCCATCGTACCAGTTATAGTTGAAGTGAAGTTGAAGGCAAGGCTGTATAATACGGTGTAATATGAAGGTCTGCTACAGTTTTGACAGAAGGCACATCATCTTTAGAAAACATAAATGTCATTCTTTACTGTACTCTGGTTTTATAATTGAGATATTTTTAATTATGGAATTGTGCATTGGTATAAGTAGTAGCAAATACAGTAATCGCTATGCAATCATAAGTACTTTCAAAAGCACTAGTGAATGAAATTGATAGGTGCTGCAGTGAAGCATGTTTTGCAGCACAGAAAACCAATTATAGTCGAAGTGATGTTAAAGGCAAGTTTGTGTTATAGAGTGTAATATAAAGGTCTGCTATAGTTTTGACAAACAGCAGGTGATTTACAAAAAGATGTCATTATGTATTGTACTGTAGCTTGATGATTGAGGTATTTTTAATTATGGAATTGTTCACTGCTATCGGTAGTAGCACGTGTAAGTCACTATGGCCCTCATTACGACCCTGGCGGAAAGTGACTGACCGGACCGCCACAGCGTAAATAGCGTTTCCGCCATTGCACGAAGGAGCAAAGTGCGGGCCATTCCGACCCATCGGGCACGAGCACCACGGCATGGCGGAAGTGCAAAGTCCGCGATGGCGGAAAAGACCCCAAAACGGCCCACACCGCCGCCGTACGGCGCCCTAGGTGCAATACCGCCACCCATCACAGCGGACACCGCAGTGTGCGCCTACCGGAAAGTACGGTGACCGGAAATATACGGAAACGGAAGTTAAAACATGGGCCCGGAACGGGAAACATCCCGCGTACACCTATAAAACCACTAAAACCACACAACCACTAAAAACACTACCCTGAGACACACCCCAACCCGTCATCCACCCTAGCGAAACCAAGAAAAATGGGAAAAGTAGCGAAGAAAGCGTGCGACCGCAAGCGGCAGGTCCACTTCTCCTGTGAGGAACTCACCGTGCTAACAGAGACCCTCCAGGAGAATGCTGCCGTCGTCTTCTGCACACAAATGACCAGGACGGCACTTGCAAACAAGAAGTCCATATGGGCTCTGGTGGCACAGCGGGTAAGTGCGGTGGGGACCGCACCCCGCACCCCACAGCAATGCCGAAAGCGATGGGACGACCTGCGGATACGCGTCCGCAGCATACTCTCTGCCAACCGCAACATTGCCACAGCCACCGGGGGAGGTCCTGAATCACCCATCAAGTTGACCCCCTGGGAAGAAATCTGTGCCTCCACCATCGGAATGGAGAGCATAGAGGGAGTCGGAGGGATGGAGAAAGGAGTGCAGACATCCGAAGATTCAGGTAGGTGGGCCAGATAAAACAATGCCAAATCCACAAAGTCCAACCATGTGAAGTACCATGTGTCCACATAGTGCAACAGAAACACATGTCCAGGAGAACGTCCACACACATCGGCCTGATAGCGCACGTTAAAACCCACAATAAATACATAAATAATTAAAAACCCCTAAAACACGCACTACACGTGCAGCAGGCACACCCTAACTGCAGGCTGCCAAACAACTGCACCCTCACTCCACACACAAATGAAAGCACCTCCAAGGCCCCGACCCAAATCACCCTCAGGTACCACCCCAATGCATGTGATACAATGCCATTCCAATTCCCACAGACCCATCAATAACCCTCGCCCTCCTTTACTCCACCACAGGGTCCGATCCAAACGACGAGCTTCAGGACACCCCTACCAGCACACCTGCAAAGAGGGCCAAGACCAACGGCCAAAGACCCTCCACCTCAGCTGCACGCATCAAGACACGGCAGCAGCACAAATCAGGTGGCAGCACAGAGGAGGGAACATCAACAGGCACCCCAGCAGCCAGCATGCCCACACCACCACCACCACAGGTCCCCCCAACGGATGCCACAGAAGGCACTGCCTCTGGTGGCAGCAGCACCATAGGTGACACCCCATTGATGGCAGCATGCTCCGACACAGAAGACGGGGATGTCGAAGACAGATCCATCCATGACCTGTCCCAATCCCCCTGTCTGTCCCATCCCGTACAACATGAGGATACCACGCAGGGGCACCCACAAGACGACGACTGGCCATCCCCCACAAGCCCTGTGGCAAGGCAACATGAGGTCAACAGCCCCTCTGTGACACCCCCGCAAATGGCCATGGCCCAGCAGAGGCAACAGTCTCTCGACCAGTTAATCGTGCAACAGCAGCAACTGGCCACGCTCCTCAAGGACCATGCCGATGAATGTGGGGGCACTAAGGCAGACATAGAAACATCAACTGAGACACTTAGGGCAGAAATGGAGAGAGGTACAGAGACACTAAGGGCACAAATGGAGAGTAGCACCGAGAGCCTGGGAGTCCAAATGGAGAGAAGCACCGAGAGCCTGAGGGGGGAACTGCATGCGACGTCCAAGGACGTATGTGCCGAACTTGCCGCAGTGTGCCGTGTGCTCACTGAGCTCTCGCAAACCTTAGGGACATGCATGGACGTGAGCAGGCAGAGACATCATCCGTTGCAAGTTCCGTCCAGGGCAGCCCCCAACGTAGATCTGGGAGGAACCTGCGCTCCACAGGCAGGGGTGCCCCTGATACCCGCAGAGGGGGCTTGCAATAGCGACTGCCCACTGACAATGAGCATCTTTGGACACTGGTGTTCGGGGGGGAGGTAGGAGGGTGGAGGGGGTGTGTTGGGCTCACTTGGGTGGCGGGTCGATAGGGTGTACAACATGATATCACATATGCCATAAACAGTGCACGATCAACCAATGAGATGTGTGGACATTGATCTTTGTGTACTAGGCCATCATAGGCGTACAGTCCATATTGTGCATGTCCCAGACACACACAGTGCCACGAGTCCCGTGTCCATGTATCAGCCACCAGGCGTGAGTGCTAGAAGCATACATCAATGAGATGCTGATGAATGTCACGGCCCTCCGGTGCCTCGCAGACTCCTTGAGGTGCTGCCACATCCCCACCCTCATCATGACCATCATCAGGTGCTAGCAGTTCTGCGTCAGGGGGCATGGGCACATTTCTACGTACGCACATGTTGTGGAGCATGACACATGCCATCACCATCTTTGCAACCTTCTCATGGCGGTACAGGAGTGCCCCGCCAGACCTGCTGAGGCAGCGGAAACGACCCTTCAGTAGGCCGAATGCCTGTTCAATGACTACACGGGTACGTGAGTGGGCATGGTTGTAGTCCTCCTCATGCTGGTCCCGTGGGTTCCGGACTGGTGTGAGGAGCCATCTCTTCAGTGGATATCCAGCATCACCTGTATGTGGACGAGAAACGTATGATGTGGAATGCCATTGCTACGTACGCACACCCCCCCCCCTTCCTGCCAGGTCATTGCCGAATCACATACCCCACATTATCATGCATGTAATGAGACTCACCGAGTAGCCAGGATCTGTTCCCTGCGTGTCGCTCCATGTAGCGTGGTATTGTAGAGTTCCTCAAGACCATAGAATCATGGGTTGATCCAGGGAATCGGGCACAACAATGTGTAATGATCCTGTTGGAGTCACACACCATTTGTACATTCAGGGAATTAAATTGTTTTCGGTTGCGGTACTGGGCCTCCATGGCATGTGGGACGACCAATTCCACATGGGTGCAGTCGATGGCACCAATGCAACCCGGTATGCCGGCAAGTGCATGGAATCCCACTTTTGTGTTGGTAATTTCCTGCTCCGAGCGTGGTAGAGAGATGTAGTCGTCTGCGTGCTGCAGGAGGGCATCGAGCACTTGCAATAGTGTCCGTGAGAACAGTGGCTGAGAAATGCCATGCAACTGTCCGACTGTGTGCTGGTAGGTGCCTGTGGCCAGGAAGTGGAGTACAGACACCACCTTCAGTAGGGGTGGGATGGCGGTTGGGCTATCTATCATGCTGACAAGGTCAGCCTGTGTCATGTCCACAATGGCGGCTATGGTGTCCCGGTCCAGACGGTAGAGGGTGTGGATCTGCTCATCAGTGAGGTTGAACGGATGTGCTCGGAGGCGTGGGATTGCGGGCTGCCTGCGTGGTGGTGGTGGCTGTGCTGGCGGCCCTTGCTGGCCCTGCCTTGGCCTCCTCCTGCGTCTCCTCCGTGCGGCCGGTTGTAGTTGGTGTTCGTCTTCTTCTTGGAGTTGGAGTACTTGCAGTGCTATCAGGTCCCCCAGGGCCAACATCGCGAGTCCTGCCGGTAGCATTTCGGTGTGGTTGTGGGAGGAGACTGGGTGTGCAATTTATGTGTTTTCAGGCTGTATGGCCTCCACCTGTGGTGATTCATTCCACCTGTGCAAACTGCTCTCCCCTTTGGCCGAGCACGTCCCGCACACAACGCTGCAATTCGAGGAATGGCATCTTGCTATTGCAATCATGTATTTGTACCCGATGGCCGTGTAACATTGGTTGATATGTTCATTCTGCTGTGGTCCCATTGTTTCACGTACTATCTGTGCAGTCGCGAACAGACTTGTGAAGGGTCAGTGGTACGTAGTACTCGAGTAACGGTGGGCCCTCATGCATCACTGTACCGAGTTGCAACGACGGGCGGGGCGTCCCATTTGTGGGTGAAGGCAGTTGCCATTTTCACACACAGCCGCACTAGATGGATTAATTAGTGATTTCAAACGGCCACAGATGCCTCTTCGACGTGATGTTGCAAATGAGGAATTCGAAGGGCGGCGCTTTTGGTTTTCAGCTAGCGGCGAGGAAATGCCCACAGGTCTGACTGCAAATATAACGTTCTATTGTTCAATGTCCTTGAGACAGGGGCCATGGCGAGGATGCAATGATTGATATGAATGGTTTGGGATGCGCAATAGCGACGTGGGCGATGAGGCCGGACCTTCCCAAATACATGTTACTTCACTACACTGGAATTACGGGCTGGGGCACTGTGGATTTTGCAGGCTGCATAACGCACAGACTCAATGGATATTTCTAATGTTATGTGAGTAAATATTCAGGCGTTTTAATCCCGGGATGAGGGAATGATGAATGGATGCATGGGCAGGTGATTTGATACAGAGTTTGCCATGTACAGGGCTTCTTGGAATCTATCCGCCTCCCCTGCGCTATGTGATGCAGGGCTGCCATAGTGGGACCATCGTCTATCTGGCCTTGTTGAGCCCTTCCTGTCTCGACGCGCCCTCAGACACTTGTGTCCATGCACGTTACCAATCCCATCTGATGGATTCTGTTTTGACAGACGCATGCACAGGTACACTCGTTTGTGATGGTGTTTACACCTCGATATAGATAGTTATGAGTCGCAAGTGGTTTTTGGGTGGTGATGAACCTTTGGAGTGGGCTAGCATGCATATGGCTGTGGATTTAGTGTGATCATTGAAGTGAGTTGTTCGAATGTAGTTCTGATGGCCATTCTGTTCTTTTTCTTTTCTTTTGGTTGACAGGTATCTCCTCCCCTTTTGCCACTGCCATCTGTATGCCACTCCTGCAGATGGGTTTTACTCCCGACACCTGCTGCTTCGTGTTAATCAGTGGAGCAGCATTACGATCTTATGGGACGATCGCCAATGGGCCACATGCCCTTACGCAGTACTAGTGGCTAGGAGCAACATTTCGGCCTTTCAGCTGGACTAGTGCCTCCCCATTGGGACGGCCCTGCGGTTCTGTGCGCTTCCATGTTGCCTTTTCGTACGTGAATGTGGCTCTGTGTACCATGATGGAACAGGGCGTCACACAAGTAGTGGCTGGTCATTTCTTGCGGATGCAGCCCACAATGGTGAAATGTGTTTTGGAGTTCATGGCCTGATGGCTGTATGGGCTTGGTGATTTTGTTGTGCATTAAATTTCTATTCTGATTTGGCCCGTGTAGCGTTCTTCTTTGCAAGTGATGTGGCATATTCCTATTTGGGGAGCGATGTATTGTGAGGAGATCTGCATTGGGTTCCAGCTTCGGAGTTTAGTTGCGTGGTACTGTACTGGACGCGTTTGCCTACGAAGCCCGTGAGGTCAGGGATGGGGGCTGCCAATATGACTGTTTGAATGTTGTCATGCTCAGGGGCGGGGGATTGGGTTTTGTGTAACAGATGCCGGTCAGCCAGGTGGACTGGTGGAATGATGTGATTTTCGGAATATTGCTGGTCACAGGTGCCTGTGTTTGCGTGCGTTTCTTGGTGGGGGACTGTGGTCATGTCCATTGGGATGGCTTCTGTATTCGTGCCATCTGTGCCCTGCAGCTCCCATTGGCCCCTCTTGTGTTTCATTTGTTCGTTGGCATGCATGGGTGACTTGTACATTTCAATGGTTGCATTGTGACTTCATTGCACCTACGGGGAGTTGTACTTTGTGGGCAGGGAGCGGTGTACAGGCACTCAGTGGGGCCGTTTACGGTTGATTCGCGATGCCGTACTTCTCACCATGGCGGAATGGTTCATTCCGCCATGCTTGATGGCGTTAGGTACATGTCCGCTAGGGTCGGAATTAGCGTACCCTTGCGCCATGGTGGTGTTTACGGTTTGGCATGGCGTGCGCGCGTGTGCTTGGTGCAGTTAGCGTTGGCGTTCACTACGGTGTCGCTAATGGCTTCGTACTTTGCGGTGACGGGTCATAGTCGCACCGAGCGCTATTCGATGGCGGTATTGCATTTCCGCCATCGTTTTCCGAATTCCGCCAGGGTCGTAATGAGGGCCTATGTAAGCAGAAATGCTTTTCAAATAACGAATAAGCTATTGGGAGAGGTGCT
Source organism: Ambystoma mexicanum (assembly GCF_040938575.1). Lineage (NCBI taxonomy): Eukaryota > Metazoa > Chordata > Amphibia > Caudata > Ambystomatidae > Ambystoma > Ambystoma mexicanum. Next base: position 1,409,573,926 of record NC_090935.1, read on the forward strand.
GCCTTGAAGCATGTTTGTTTTGCAGCACAGAAAAACAGTTATTCTTGAAGTTATCTTATAAGAAAGGTGGTATACAATATTACTTTTGAATATTAAAACCATACCTGTAGTATGTCTTCCCAGATGTAGATTTTGGAATGTAGATCCTGTTGATTCTGGAAATAGTCATCTTTAAATATGTGTACAGTAGGTTGTGATAAAGCAGGCTCTGCATCACAGAACAAATGCACTGTCATAGTTGAAAGATACATCTGAACTGTTGAACTAAGTTGAGAGGGTTAGATGTAGGGTTTTGGGATGTGATTGGTGGATGGGTGTGTGACTGCTTGAATATAGCCAATCAGGGAGTTTTGCAGAGTTAAGGGTAAAAAGGGAAGAAGGGCTGCCCTGTGCCCTGAAATCCACAGACAACGCAACTGTTCGTGGATGGACCGCCCATGCCCCCAAACTCTTTTACCATACCCTGCAGGGAAAGAAGACTGCCGAGACCTTGGACACTGTGGATGTCTGTGGACGTCGGGAGGATCAACCAATTAGGCCTTCCATTTGTGGAGGAGGAGTTGAACTGCAGCGAAGGACAGGGCATCAAATTCTTCATTTCTTATTTAAATTTCTGAATACATGGAACTCAACAAGAAGCTCACATACCCTTGGCTTTGAAAAATTGCAAGTGGTATTTTATGGAGTTTGTCGCATGAAAAGGAGTCTTTTATTACCTATTTATGAAGAAATTGTGCATTTGAAACATTCAGAAATGATTGTAGTGGATTGTGGAAGTAATACTTTAGGCTGTTTAAAATGAGTATCTTTGCAGTTTGCCATGAAAGATACTTTCAGAAGTCTGATGAAACCTTTTCAACAAGCAATGTTTATTTTTTCCCAAACTATACAGAGACAAGTGTGTAAAAGATCCAAGCTGTTTTGTCCACAAATAAAAAAAAACACGGTGAAATGTGAATAAAGCTGTATGTGCATTTCTGCGAGATTTTGGGATGTCATCTTTTGAAACGACACATTGAAGGGAACATTTTTAGAAAAGATGGATTACTTATAACAAGATTTGGAACTGACCATTTTCTTTTCAATATGTGAAATGCAGTGAAAATGATTTGGTAAAAGAAATACAATTGGAAGAAGAAGAGTATGTAATAAAAGATTGCATCAGTACACATTGCATGTGTACATATTAAGGTCACATCTTACAAGAAAAAAAGGCTCTTTTAAGAGCCAACATTAAAGATTACCAGAAGAAGGAGTCATGTTGATATAGCTTCCATTCTGCATTTTTTGATCATATAGTCTGCAGACATATTCTCCCGTCCCTGGACAGCAAGGGTGAAAATAAACAGAAAGGGAGCTCATGTTGTTTGGCGGTGTAATGTGAATGGAAGGAGTAAAAGCTTTGAGTATATTTTCACACTGCATTTCCAATTGTTTGGATGTCAGAGAAGAGGGGTGGAACAGAAATTCATTGCTCTCCCCTGCAGATGAGTGCATCACAGTATATATATAAGACAGTTGTCCTCTGAAGGTAGGGATCCACTGCCTCATATATAGCCTGCACTGCAGCCAGATAAATCCTCTGCCCCGCTAAGTTGGAACAAGTGTGAGCAGGAGTGGAAGCTGATGGCGCAGTAGAAGAGGTACTTTTACATCCTGGGAAAGGCAGTTCCTTTCTCAGTGCAGTCCAGTGGAAATTCCAGGTGTGGCAATACAAGGAAGTGGTGCCAAAGTAGTATTGTCTCTTCTGACCATGACTAATGTGACACAAAAATTAGTGCAGAGCACACAGGCAGCCTGTACCTTTGGCACTCCCCGAACGGTGGTAAAAAACCACCATACCCAGGTTTCTCTTCGACCAACCGATGTAAAAGGTAACACCTCCAATACATTGTCAGCCTCCTCTTGCTCCTGCAGCTCATTGGCTGCAGTGCCCCTGTTCCCTTCTTCAGGTCTTCCAGGTGGTGGTGTTGCTGGTGATAGCCCCTGAGGGGGAGGGATAACCATGACTGATGCCAATTGTTTTTGTTTGCAGCTCCCAAAATGTGTCCTCTCCTGTGGTTTGCCAGATTGAGAATGACTAAAAGAATTGGGTGGGTCCCTTTGGAGGAACCATCTGTGGTCTTTCCTCCTGTTCACGAACTTCAGAGGCCATAAAAGGGCATTCCAAATTGTAAAAAGTTCACAGAACAACAAAGAATGCTAGTAGCAGTTGTGGAAGGGTAAGGTTTCAACTTGAGAGCTGGTAGGGTCTTCTCAAATTGGATTTTAAAATGTCCACAAAGCACAGACATCGACCACGGACAATTCATCATGCCACACAGGCGCAGTCACATCATGACATTCATGGCTGTACACGACCATGTCATGGCTTTCGGGAATGACAGCGTACCTGAGTGACATCACGCGGATACACGGCAATGACTACAGCCACACCCTGACTTTTGCAAACTAATTAGAAAATGTGTCATGCCATTGTGGACAAGTTCATTGTGTGTAAACGTCCTCGCAGCCATGTGATGACATTTGGGCACACTATGGAGACCACACCCTGATGTTAGCAAACTAATTGAAAGTGCAACTTGTCACCGAGTTCACGGCAGTCAGTTTGTGAATGTCAGCATGTCGCTTGACATCACTGTATCTGAAGGTGTGGACATGAATGTGAATATAGTATGCAGATTTTAAATTGTGGTTTTAAAAAGAAAAATGGAAAACATATTTGGGTACAATCACTGGTGGAAACAATAGGAGAATTTCAGGGTCGTATATGTTCATGTCTGGGTGAATTAGGGATAGAAATCTCACCAAACCGTTGATCGGTAATGTCTTCATGGAATAATTGGGGTGATTGATGGGGAAAGGGTCACAGGTACAGGTAGAGCAATGAAAATCAATATTTCTAATAACATGATTTTTAACATACATACACAGTTCAGCAATTTGATGTTTAATTTCATTTGAATCAATACATAATTGGTCCATTTGATGTTCTATATTTGCCAATCTAGCTTCAACATGTTAATTTTTTTTCCTCATGATTTTGATTGGGTTGTTCTTCTTGTTGTTCTATATTGTGCAGTAGAAAAGATATATAATACATTGAGTGTAATCTCTCTCTATGTTTATGAAAGGGACATTTGTAGATGTGTGTGTGTCTGTTCTAAATGTTCAGCATACTTGCAAACATGCTACAAACCTGGAATTTGGCATGTGGGTAGGTTCTATGGTCTAGACAATGTAAAAAGTATACAATATACATTTTACTAATTCCTTTTTATTTTAAATGGTCTGCAATGCTTGGACATGTGTGTGTGTGTCTGTTCGAAATGTTATTTGGCATGTAGTTCTGCCGTAGTTCTACGTTCATTGTTCTTGAAGTTCGGCAGTTCATTAAAACTTCAGCAGTTCATTGTTCCTAAAATGTCCACACTATCAGCATTCTAGCTGACATCAGCGGCACTCACTTTTGAAGTCATGCGGGTGACACAGTACAGTCCTTTTGTAGTAATGTGGGTTACAGGAAACTGTGCATGTCTGCTCAATAGCGTCCACAATTACGTTGTCCTTCAGATAGTGAGAAATCTCTCATGATAATTACAGAAACTTAATTTCCCATGGAAGTTGATCAATGTATGCCATCTCAACAATACAAACCTTACATGCTTCAGCCATACACATACGGGCACTGCACTTTAAGCATACACTTTTCAGCCCTACAATTACGGAACTTATGTTGAAGTCCCTGCTGCCTCGGCTATAGATTGGGAAACAAATGTTGCTGCACAATCTCGATGCTACAACTCAAAGTAGCTGGAACCGAATTACGAGATTCATGCTTTTCTCATGGTCAGATTTATGTGACTTTCTCCAGGGTTGGCAACAAAGAGAATTTGTTCACACTAGCTCCTACTGGGAAGACTAGCAATATTCTCTACAAAGAAGCATTGTTTTGCTTCATGAATTAAACTTCAAAGTAGGACTGAAGTAGGAATTACCATGGGAAGTACGGGTACCCATGCTAGTAGTTTATATATAAGTAACAGAATTGTATTATTTTCTATAAACTACACCATAGTTTGCCATTAGTAGGTTCTTCTTGTTCATTTGTATCTTCTTCAGGGACATATAATTCTAACTATCTAACCATTCCAGAGTGCTTGCCATTTCTATTACAAAATACAATGTTTATATTTAATTATATAACATTTTCACAGACGTATTACTATTACCTACTCCTTGTTTATAAATTAAATGAAAAGGTACTATTTACTTAATCAGGTTTTGAAATTATCTTCCTCACTGCAACCAATTTTGTGCGTCAGGTGTTGAGGTGAATTGTTTATACAGGGTGTAGAGTTTTCTTCAACCTTTGGTACTATCCATAATATTGTGTTATCATTTTAAAAATAGTGTGCAAAGTGTGGGAATTGTTTTCAGTGGAACAGTTTCTTGCCGGCTTGCTTGTAGAACGGAATGCTTTCCTGGTGTATGCTGCCTGAGCTAATCCAGTCACGATCAATGTGCTGTATCTGCACGTTTAATAGCTGCAGACTCTTTAAAAAGACCCTCCCCTCGCAAAGCGAAGTGTGGGAACTGTTGTAGGTGTTTGCAGTGTTTTGGTGTTGACTGTTCAGGCAGCAGAAGCTATTCAGGTTCTGCTGGGAAGTGACAGCCCACTTGTCCTCGATTACCTAGCCCTGTAAGGATCCGGTGAACGGACTTCACTCCCCTTGCACTAAGTGTTAATATGTACATTTACTTCTTGTGGTGGTAGGCAGTCTGCCGACGTTGCTTGAAAACTGAAAATGAAGTTGAATAATCAGCGGAAATGCACACTGAGATCTGGTGCGCGCAAAGAGGAAATCGAGTGCGCAGCCCTACCTTGATTGCCAATGCGCGCTCTCCCAAATCAAAAAAGGATACATTGCGCGTGCAACAGGCTTCTCAACCAAACAGTTCTGCTTTCCTCTCCCTGGCTGCTGCCACCAAATTTCTGACTGTAGCCTCTATTGTTCTCCAGGTGGCGGGGGACCAATTATTAGAAGAGAATATGAGCCCAGGATTCGCAAACCACGACAATAACCAATCATTCCTTAATATATGTCGAAGGATTCACCAAGAATCATTAGGAGGGCCTCCCCCAAAGGTGAATGATACAGACTTTGAAAACATCATTGCAACAAACCTTTCGGCAAGCCAGGACTTAGAAAGGTTACTCTTTACAACTGACTCCTCAGAAATGTCTAATGAGGATGAGAGTATACTACTTTCAAAGGCAATAAGGTATGCCAAGGGGGAAAAGAGCGACACCCATGACATACAGCCAGTGAATGACTGCATGATCAAGAAAGACACCCTCTTTCTACTGTGTTGGAAGATAGCAGAGGAACAACAGGACATTAAATTTATGCTTGCAAGGCTGGCGGATCATTTTCTGGTGGTGCACTCTCAGGCCACAATAATTTGGCCCAACCTAACACAGGGCCATGTGATTGAATCAGGCCCTGAAACTCCTATACCCCACCTGGAGCCCTTCATTAGGATAAACAACATACAGGAGTGTCCCCTCTCTGTGATTCTTGTGATGAGCTCCTCGCAGGAGGGGTTGGCTCAGTTAGTTAGGCAGGAGATGGGAAACACTACTAAGAGTATATACACAGCCCCTGATATACCGAGAAGGAGAGCATGCGGTAAGAAGGAACCCACACATTTTGAAGAAGAATCCGGGATCAAAGGGGGTATGAAGGAACAACATCTCCAGAATACTAACAATGGGAGAAGCCGAGATAGGCTCTGCCGGATGGCAATCCCCAATAAGGGTACATGAGTCACTCAGGCACAGGGGGACAGAACTACAAGGGAGTACTATTTAACAGGCCCCCTGGATGAATGGGTTCAACATGGGGTCGCCCCTGCACAAGTAAAGATTGTTGCCCCAGACTCTGTAAATGCTGTGCAGTTATCTGGAAAGGAGACGACATATTTTGCGCCTGAGAACGGAAAAGGTATGTCCTATGGGGAACACAGCACTCTTGCTGTTTTTGCAGGAAGAGCTGTCCCTGCTGCCCAAACCATTGCAACAGTGAATCAAAAGCCAAACTTGCCTGTGGGGAGATGGGTGATACTGTCAGATTTGTATCTGGCACTTGATATCCCCTTCCTGAACCGTACCAATCTTATGATCCTGTGGTCACTGATCCCTAAACTGGTGGACCTGAGCTCAAATGATATGACATGTATTGAGCAACCGGGTGTAGGTGAATATTATAACTGGGCCCTTATTGAATTTGTGTCTCTGGCTGTAGTAGCTCTCCTGTGCTCATGCATTATGGAGCTGCATGCTTTGGTATTTGAACTCAGTTTGCAGAAAGACGGTGAACATGCATGAGACATTTGTAGGCCAACAGGAAGACATGTTGAATTTGCTGTGAGGAACAAGAGACAGCTGTAGACCAAAGGACTGTCGCTCCAACATGAGGGGCACTGTTTCAGAAACTAGGGTGCACTGGTTTACAGAGACACTAAGAATTGACAGTTATTGAACCACTACTAAATCAAACTTATTAAACTGTTTATGTTGGAATACTAGAGGACATAGTACCTTTTTAAAGTATAACACCGGCTCTGAACTAATTAATACCAGTGATATTTTTCTATTACAAGAGACCAGGCTATCCACCCCACTTCAATTGGTTGGCTTCCATATCATTAGCCACACAGTCACCCAGTCAGCTAGAGGGAGACCAAAGGGCAGACTGGTGATAGGAGCGGGGTGCCATATTGATTTGATACCTTTTCCTTAAAATGTGGATAGCCAACATGTATTATCAGCAATATTACACCTCCCTGGGTCCTTAAAACAACCAATCCTGAGTCTAAATGTGAATATTCCAGTTCTGGGCTCTTCATTAGATGATTTTATAAGGCCATTGACTATATGATAATGGATTGGGGGGAGAGGCGACCGACATGTATGCTGTTGATTGCGGGGTATTTTAACTCTTCTCAACTTCAGGAATATGTTAAAATTGGGAATATCAGTAAGGGTCCAATTAAGGAGGATGGGCCACAGGGAGAACATTTGTCCCGATGCATGAAGTGGGGGAAGTTTATTTAAACAAATGACCTGATTTGCCTAAATGTGAAAGATATAAGGGGTTTGAGATTATTGCCTACTTGGTCTAATCACATTTCTTCCTCTTGTTTTGACTACATATTGTTGGATTGACGGCTTGGGACCCACTTTGGGGCATTGACTATCATATTCAACTAGCAGAGTGATCATGCAACCCTTAAGTGGTTTATTACGCTACCTATTTCTTATACCCTTGCCCATTTTGGGATTAATCCCAAGGTCGATATATCCTTGAATCGCCTCACTTGGTTGGATAGTAATATCCGTAAACTTGTGTGCTTCTTTGCCAGCTATGAGGCTGCAGTTAGGAGGTGGCGTGGTATAAATCAGTGGTAGTTCAAAACATTAATGTCTGATTACCTTGCACTTTATCAGTGGACTGAGGGCTGTGCCCCACAGGGGGATTTATGATGCAGAAATCCAGGAAAAGAAAAGAGAGTACCAGAAATCCAGTGTTGCTATCAAGAATAACGGGGAACTGGAAGAAAAGGAAAAAAATGCCTTGATCTCTAATTTGTCTACGAAAAATCAAAATTGTGTTAAAATGCATAATGGAACACTGACGAGTGCAAATTGCTCTCAATTATTTTTGCTCCTTAGAACTAATGATAACAAGATGTTTTGGTCCGTCATAAGGGAATTTTTAGTGGACAATACAAAAGTGGAGGTCTCAGATTCTATGCAACAATGGGTTGAATGCATTAGGAATGTATATTTTAAACCTGTTATGGAGTCGACAAATGCAACTTTCCCGAGGAACCATATCGCAAGTGAACATGAGTTTGATGAATTAGATGTGGAAATCATTATAAAAGCCTGCAATAATTCTCGAGCACCGGGACCAGATGGATTGGCTAATGTGGTGATACGTGCTAACCCGGAGCTTTGAACCCAGATGCTCTATACCATGTTTGAAGATATTTGGAGGTCGGGTTGTATTCCTCCCTGTTGGAGAACTTCCATTCTGATAGCTATATTCAAAAACGGTGCGAGGAATGATCGGTTAATTATCGGTTGTTAGCAATGCTGGACAGGAGTTCAAAAATGTGTGCCTCTATATTGCTTAAAAATTGAATCAGTGGATGGAAGCCAACCAAATATTGCACAAATTCCAAAATGGCTTCCGAAAACAACACTCAACCTTTCATAATATCAGTGTTTTGTTAAGTTTGATATCAGCCGCAGTTACTGAGGGCAAGCTACTCTTTATATGCTAAATTGACTTCTCCAAGGCATTCAGAGCAGTCAATCATGGACTTCTTTGGGTTAAACGGAAGAAGTGGAAAATTGATCCACAATTACTGTACTTCATTCAGTCATTATATTCTGACACATCGGTGAGAGTTTGAGTCAACCATGAGGCGTTATTGATGGATTGCATATCGATTCAAAAGGATCCCGCAATACAGCTTCCTTCCCTTGCTGTTCAGAGTGAGTCACCCTAGATGCATATACGCTTGCTCATGCTCGCCTCTTCACCAAAAAAGGGGCGAAAAACCATTTACTTATCAAAAATATACACATATTTTAATGTTTATCAAAAAACACATCATATTCGCAATCAATTTTAAAAATTAACACATCAATGTGGTCCAAACTCATTGTGAACCACATCTATCTGTGCATACATTTTCCACTATTGACATAGAAGCTGACACTTCAAAAACCTTGTCTACGCCTAGATATGGGGTATTTAAACACCACTGTTCCTACTGCCCTCCCTGATTTCTATGGGCAAAAAGGCTGTGCCGACACTTCAAAAATGTGTTTCTAGAACCAACATCGATCTTAAACATAAAAATATACATAGAAATATCTCCACTGTGTATATCCTGTTGGTGCTATCTTCAGGGCACTCAGTCTTTATACATGTTCTGGCTTTCACGCGTGTCATCACGTGTCAGTTTGCCACAATTTCAACATCTCTAAAAAAAACAAACATTGAATCTTAAAAACATGGTTTCTTTTCTTTAGTGCATAACACGTCGTACATCACATCTATACTAACTTCACCTCCATTATCAATGCGAACAGCAGGGTACATTTCTTTCTGGTCTTATTACTTTACCATCTTTACTCAATATTTACACATTCTGTATATTCTCATTACTTTATTACAAACTTATTTCGAGGAGGCGTTATCTAATTTCTATCGCCTTTTACCACACTTTATGTTCATTTTATCATAGGGCGTTTAATATCCTTCCCACTAATGAGCATCTGGGTAGATGGAGAGGGACTGCACCGGAAGATAGGTTATGTAGGATTTACAAGGGGACAATCGAAACAAAGAGACATATATTCACTAGCTGTCCCAAGTTGATAAGGTGCTATTATAAAGGCTATGCATTGAAGGGTAACCAAGACATTTTTGTGTATTCTGATCAATGGTGGAGCAAAATGTATGGGTCCAGCTCCACGGTTTTTACGGCAGGCACCTTCTATATATGGAAGGAGATACTGAGACAGATTAGCTTAAATTCTATTGTATAGGTACAGAGATTGCCGGTTATCATAGCTAATTGGAAATTAATATTTAGTTTTAATTAAGAGGTTTTGGAAAAAGAATTGTATTTAAAAGTCTTCTGATTAATTGTAACCATATATTTATGTATGTTTGTATAAAATTGTTCTTTTTTTTAGTGTTGAAGAAGGTTGATTTTCCAAAATTGCATAATAATTTTTTTTTACAAAGTTATAAAGGTTGTAACACATGGTTGCATTGCTTGCATTGTTTCTCTATGCATAATTGTTCACCTAAAACATAAAAAGATTATTTTGTCCCCATGTGATTTGGAGTTATATTGATGTCCCAAGGTATGTCCGCAAACTAGTGATCTGTCTGCATACCTTATAGCTATAATGTGGTAGAGGAGAATGATTTTTAAATGCAAAGTTTGTGAAGCAAAATCATGAAGTTGCTGGTTAATTAGGTTGCACTGGTAGAAACCTATGAAATTCAGTGAAGAACTTTGTTAAAGGAATGTTATGGTTCAGTTGCACTAGTGAAAACCTATGCAATGAATTGAAAAAAACATTGTTAAAGGGACGATATGGTTGCAAGGTAAAAGCAAAAAGCCAAAGATATGTGTCAGTTATGTTAAGTTATGCAACTATAACTCACTCAACCGCCCTGCACTACTAAGACTAACACCCAGGACATTAAAAATGACATCACAGATGGCATCACATATGATACTACTCCTCTGTAACAATCATGATGGAAAGTCCCTACAAGAGGTTCTGTTTAGAGTGTTACTAGCAACATATGAAGGGTGATCCGGAGGTCTCTCATGAACTACTCTGTGTATCATAAAATGCACTTGTTGAAACAGAAATGTTCTACATCATTTTTGTTGATAATACAGCAATCTAATAATACAAACAGTTACGAAATGGCTGCTACATGGCTCATAGTAGAGTATTCTTAATCTTGTATGTTCGACCAGTAGAGAATCTTGACTATTGTTAAACTTGGAATCAACAGCTAACTATAAAAGAATTACTACACACGTGTTAGAGTAAAAAGTCTCTGCGGAGCATCAATGCATACAAATCTGAGGCACATACAGGGAACCCAAACCTTAGTAAGGAGGAAACACATACTATGACCAGACAATGACACTAAGATTAGAGTTCATCAACATGTATACAAATGTCATTATCTGTCTGAGGCCTGCTTATCATTCCATTTATGTGTATCATGTGCTCAGGCCAAACCCTAATGAACTAATTTAAGAACCTAGCACAAGGTTAATGTCTACATGTATAGCACCTTTAAAATCTGTGTATCATATTTTCAATGCAGGATGAACAAATCAAGTCATCTGCTTAAAATTCTTGCTGTCACTTAACAAAAACAACTTCCTTAGGTTATGTGATGTCATCAGTGATGTCATTGATTATGTCATTTGTGATGTCATCTTTGATATCCTCAGTGTTTGAATTAGCAGTGCAGGGCGGTGGTGCGAGGTATTGTTGCATAGCTTACTATAACTGGAAAATTTCTTTGGTTTTTCAGTTTTACCTTACAATCATAACCTCCCTTTAACAAAGGGACACTATGGTTGTAATACATGTTTCAATAAATGTCATTGCAATTTAACAATAACATCCCTTTAACAAATGTTTTTTGACTGATATATTTCTATTTAAAATCACACCCTACCTAGTCTTAAATTAATACAAATAAAAATAATGTATCATCTGCCACCAGGCTTCTGGGGCACACAATTATATTTGAACCAGAAGGTTACACAGTAAAGCTTCCACCTCTGTCTGTTGGAACTTTCGGTTTCAGCAACCGTATTTAGGAATACAAAAGTGACATTTCACCAGTTGCTGGCGAAAGTAAACAGTCACAGCAAAGGTATATGGGTGCACTATGCATTTTGGCCTAGAGCATTACAAAAGTCGGGTCTGATTGGCAGAGCCCACTTTCAGAAACAGAATTATCAGCATACCTTTACTGCTAAAAAGGCTCAGGATAACTGGCCCTCATCATATGGCATTCTGTCACAGTGTTTAAATACTTCTCCTCTAAATGGTTCATAATGGACTGCTTGCATGTTGGTTTCTGATCCTTTGGTCCCGGAAACAACAGCTGGATTGCATCAATGTTCCGGTTTATTTCATCCTTGGGCTTCTTTGCCAGAGGATGCTAAGACCAGATTGTGTTCTATTCCTCTTCATTTAGTTATCAGAGAAGCCTGAGTGGTGACGGAGAAGGGCATTCCTATTCTCTGATATTGAAGAAAATGGCCCTGATGTGTCTAGCACCACACATACAGAGCGCAACAGTTAAAAAAATGTAAGATCCCCACTCTACAACAACAAAGGTTGTACATTTATTCTATAAAACAGGTCAGCATATCTTTCATAATTTAATTAAACAATTCATCAATGTATTTTTACACTTCATGTAGCAATCTTAGATCAGTGACATCACTTCCTGGGGCCATCTTGGATCAACCTTATCTCCAGCTGAAGCCACAAAAGGCTCCCTTGGAAACACCATTCAGGAAGAAGTTGCCTCTTCCCAGCAACACGATGTACAATATCAGAGAGACCAACCACTGATGAACTAGGCAGTCAGGTGGCAAGAGCGTAAGTCATCCCTTTTGAACTCCCTAGGGGCATCCAGCCAGGGGCATCCCAGTTAAGTTCGGAACAGTGAAGGGTGAAGACCAACTGTTGTCCAGCCTCTTTGCCTCTGAGTTTATGAGCCTTTGCTTTTGACTTTCGCCCTGTTGTCCCTGTGAGTACCCCAAGCTTCGTAATTACTAAACTGTCTCTTACCCTGTGCTATTCACCTATAATGCATTCAGTCCTGCTCCTCCAGCTGCTCCTCCTATTCACCTGTCCCAATGCTTTCTCCAATCATGCTTTAACATCCTCCTTTCCTATCCCTGTTATAAAACTCCCAACTCGAAACTCCCACTACTCCATCTCTCTTCCACCTCCTTCCAACAAACAAAGTCGACAAGCTAACCATACCTCCCCTATCCTCCTCGCCTATCTTACTCTGAGACTCAACTTCCCTACTCTTCCTTACCTCATCAACTGAATATTGCACTTTGGAATGCCCAGTCTGTATGCAGGAAAACGTCCTTTATCACTGATTACTTTCACACCAGCTCTCCTCCCTTTGACCTTCTTGCTATCACAGAAACCTGGATTTCTCCATCTGACACTGCCACTCTGGGGGCCATATAGAACTCCAAACTAGCCTTCATTCTTGCTCCTCGATGGATTGGCAGAGGTGGGGGCATCAGACACCTACTCTGTTCCCACCTCAATGCCTCACAAATCTACAATGCCACGTCTTCTCCTACCTCTTTTGAATTCACCATCTCTACTATTGCTTTGCTTCTCTCGATTCACATCATCTCAATCTAACGCCCTCCTGGTCCCACTGGACCATTCTTTGATTGTCTTGGGCAAATCCTTGATTGTCTTTCCATTAAACATCACCTCATTCTCTTATGTGACTTTAACCTTCCCTCTCCAACCACGTCTCATGAATCTGAACTTCAGGCTTTTCTTAGTAACCACGCTCTCCACTCTATCCATAGCTTACCTACCCACACAGGGGGTAACTATTTGGATCTCTTATTCATCTCCACCTATCTGTCAGCCACTAAAACGACTGTCACACCATCCATATCTGTTCACTCAATTATTTCCACACACCTCTCCTTTCCACCCTCTGAACTTTCCTCACCATTTGATTCACCAATTACTAGAAGGAGATGTGAACCTTCTGCCATTTTCCCCCTTTCTCTCTGACCTGCAGTTCTGACTCTCCTCCTTCACACCCAATGTCTCTTCCACCAACACTGCTTCTCCAGAATCCAATCCCTACTGTATGACTCATTCTCGTCTCACTTCCCACTGCTTACTTTCACCCCCAAGTCTCAGCATCCTCAACCATGGGTCACCCCATTTGTACTCTCTCTCTGCACAGACAAGCATCAGCTGCTGGAAAAATTGAGGTATACCCACTCACATGAGGACCTGCAGCTCTACCTCTCTGAACTGAACTCTCTCAAGTCCACTCTTGATAGAGCAAAAAGGGAATTCTACCTGACCCTCATTGACTCTCACTCCAACACTCATTGCTGGCTACAGGGCACACAAAACTGATTCATCACTCCCCCTAAGTCTATCATTATCAACTACACCCTCACAGCTTATGAACTAGCTCAATACTTTTCTGCAAACATGCAAACATTTCCAAAATTAAAGACTCCCTCCACACCTTCCTCACACTCCCTCCTCCTACATTGTACACTCCACCTACTCTACCATCATCCTCTGCCTCCATCTCCCACTTTAGTCACTGATGAAGTCTTAGCTCTACTGACTAACCCCTCGTGTGCTCCATCAGAACGTATTGCTCCTCCGCTAGTCGAGCCTATTGATCCTTTAGAGGCCTCTCAACTCGCTGAATTCTTCAACCTGTCCGTCAACTTCGGTTGCTTTCCATCTGTTTTCACAACAGCAATGGTCATCCATCTTATAAAAAAGCAAGGGGCTGACCCGAACCTTCCGGCTCTGTGGCTCTCCTTCCTCTCTACTCTAAAGTGCTTGTAAGTGTTGTGTTCCAACTTCTGACCAATTTTCGTAGACATCCACAACCTTTGAGACCCCTGCAAGCAGGTTCCCACTCCTTTCACTCCACCGAAACTGCTCTCATGAATGTGCCCAACTTCATCGCCTCTACTATGCACTCCAACCTATCCTCTATCCTATTTCTGCTTGACCAGTCTGCTGCCTTTGACACTGTTGATCACTCTGATCTCCTTAATTCTCTCTTTCTTAATGGGATTCATGATTGAGCCCTTACATGGATTGAATCTTACCTTGCAACTCACCAATTCTCTGTCTCCTGGAACAACTCCACCTCTCAACTGACTACCATAACTGTTGGCATTTTGAGAGGCTGTCTTGGGTCCGCTGCAATTTACACTCTAAACCTCTGCTCTTGTGGCACTAACCTCCTCCTTTGGGTTCCCGTACCAACTCTTTGCAGACAAAATCCAAATCTTCTTTTTTCCTGAACTCTCCGCTGATCTCTCTATCAATATTTCCAACTGCCATTAAATATTCAATTGCTTTGCACTCTCTGATGTTAAACTGTACCAAAACAGATGTGCTCTTCTTACCAGTGAAAAGCTCTCTCTCATCTCTTCCTCTGCCTATCAAGTTCCCACCTGACACTCACTCCTACTCTTCTTCAGCTAAAAACCTCGGCATCATCTATGACCCTCCTCACACCTTCTCTACTTTCATCTCCAAAATTGCAGCAGCAACTCACCTCAACCTCCTAAATATGAGAAAATCAGGCACCTCCTTGCTTCCAACACTGCCAAGTAACTGGACTACTGTGCCAGCATCCTCTTTGGTCTCCCTAACTAGCCTTTCTGTCCTCTCGACAAAATCATTAACTTTGCTACCAGGACTCTCTTTGAACTCCCTCAATTCACACCTACTTCCTTATACCGTCAGCAGGCTGGATGGCTGTCGATGCAAAACAGGGCCGAATTTCAATTTCTTCTCCTGGTTCACAAATCTATGCACTTTACGGCACCTCTGTATTTATCTTCCTCTATCCAACTTTACAAGACATGCCGTAAATCTCTGCTCTGGCTCTTTGACTACCCTTGTGGCTCCTCGCCCTCTCTGTGTTTCTTCTCACTTCCTCTCTTTCTCTCTTGTTGCTCCACTTGCATAGAATTCTCTTTCCCCAGGCATCTGAGAAACAGTCCACACAGATTTGTTCAAAACCAAACTAAAAGCCTACCTCATCACCTCTGAGTTACCCTCTTAACCTACTTCTCATCTGCCTGCTACCTAACATTTGTCCCTCGCCTCTAACCTACCTCTGTCCCACACTTTGACTGCCTCCACTCTAGCACTTCATTCGTCATGGTCACAGGTCGCAGCCTGAGCACAGCTAGCTGTACCACCTACCTGCACTACAAAATGTCCAATGTTGGATGCCCTAAATTGATGCATGTCAATTTACGTACTGTCCCCTGGGACTGCTGTATGTACTCCCCTCGAAAACCTGGGCAGAATGTCACTCAAACTCACCCCATTGTAAGAAATGCACTTCAAATCTGATTTCTTATCTATTATACGTTTTTTTTCAGATAAAAAAACCTTGTTTCTCCTCTGTATAAATACATAAATAAATAATGTATCATTTAAAATGTTTTACTAACAGATTTTCTTGACCTTTCCCTATGCAATATAATTTCATTTGTTAATTAGTCTTTTTATAACATAAACAATATATAAGATACATTAGTTAAATCCAGTATTCAGTCAGTACAAATATGATAAAGCTGCCTGATGTGTCTGGCTCATGACAAGTGTCAGTTTGAGAGGAAGTGCTGAATGTAAGCCTTGGTCTGACCAGATGAGGGAGTCAACCCCTCTGCCACTATGGCATCAAAGAAGCAAAGAGGGTGTAAGCAGCTACTGCAGCATTTCTAAGGTCAAATGTCACTGATGCAAGCCTGGCATATGGATTGGTGTTTACCTGATAATGATTGTTTATTTATATAGCGCTTTCGCCAAATCACTTTACATAGAAAATAGCATAGATACTGTGGACACGTCCCTGTAAAGCAATATTACATTGAGGCCATCATAGTTGATTGACAGCATTAGGGAGCTGATTTTACACTGGCAATAAATGACCCGGAGCATAACGAACAGGTGCAGATAAATACTTGCCTCGTCAAGTAACTCCAGGTAATGTTTATAAAAAAAATTTCTAGAGGGAACTGAGGGTCACAGAATGAATCCCAATGCGTCTCTTACCATATTTCATGCTGACAATACTCAAGCCTCATCCTGCATCTGATATCATATGATATGACATTTATAACGCGCCTGTACACACGGGTTTCTTTGATAAAGACAGACAGTCTTGGATCCCTATGGATTCTGCCTTCATTTTACACCATTAAGAATCATTCAGAGTCCATAGGGTTTTCATGAAATGTTGATCGTTATACACAAACCCTGCGACCCACATTACTGTTTTTTTGGTGTTAGTTCAATGAAAAGGCATGGGAACCTGAGCCATATTTACACCCTTGAGAATCAAAACTACACGAGGTGGCCATGGACAAGTATATGTCGGTGGCCAGGATCATCTATGTGTAATTGGCCCCCTTCTTAAAATGACCCTGTAAATGTACAGTTCACAATTTAATGTGAACGCTGCCTGACATGCTTCACTGTGCACGGTTGAGTGCAAAAAGTGCAGTGAAAAAGGTGGTGTGCACCCACGTGTATGCTGCATTTTGCTCTGCACTCCACCAAGCACGACAGACATTTTTTGCGGCAGCTCCTGTAATGGCCCTCCAAATATACTCATTTTTCTAAAATGAGTCTACCACAGACGTAATCTCTTACTTACCTCAGAGACTTATTCCTGTATAGGTCAGAATCTCAAAATCATTCTTCAGGTTCAATGTTCAGAAATTAATCTGCTGATGTCTAGTTCGTAATGCTTTCCAGTAATCACTACATTGGGACCTCAGCTAAGATTATGAATGATGTGTAACACAGGCACCAGCTTGTGTGTTTTTTTTAAAAAGACAACTCATATTAATTCCTCCTGCATCTATAATTTACATTTGATAAATCTAAAACACCATACAAACTGTATAGCGAGTTCCAAAGTACATGACACTGCTGCTATGCTGATAAATCAGCTCATTAAGTTAAGCTCTTACTTACAGGCCTGCTCAAAAGTCACACATCATAATTTACATATTGTTTGTACCTTTCTAAGGTGACAGCATGATACATGTGCCAGAAGTAATATCTTCTTTTGAAATAGGGAACTCAGTATTCTAAATGGATTTTGAATCCAAGTTGTGTTTTTCGTAAAATATGTTACATTTTGAAATACAGGCATTTTTAAGTGTACATCCTGAATGTTTTTGTATCTCATACATTAGGTTGCAGCCTCCATAACTGTAGACTACTGCCATTGGTCTCTGAGTGGGTAAATAGGTACAGTCCTGTGTTCTGTTTTCAATAGACATCAGAGGTGGTCCTATGGCAACGCTTAGGTTTTACATAAATAGCTTTGTGTATTGAATTGCTTGGATGGCAATCCACACCCATTATATGTCATTGGCAGTCAAGTATCCTCCATTGTGTACTTGGCGGTTGCACCCAAGAAAGAATTACAGAAATCACTGAGCAGTATTTATTTATTTTGTTTGCATACATACAGGGCAACAAGCTCTTTTGGTCATAAAGGAGGGTACTAAAGGTAACATAGTAGAAAAAAGGGAGGCACTGAGCGACCTGTAATGGGGATAGTGTGAGTGGCATAATGACCGGGTTGAGAAAGGGTATATTGTACAAGTACTGGGAAAAATACACTGGACAAACTTAAGACAAGTGTCAGAGGTTGGGCAGTTTAGCTTGGGAGACGGTTTAATATTAAATCGGTATAATGTGCTGAGGCTTTTTCTTGGCATCGCCAAGCTGAGGTCGATTGAGATAAGGGACATTGATCTGGTAAATTCACTAATGACAAACGATTAGACAAGGTTTACTTTTACTTAGCTTCCAGTTTGGTAACAGCAATGTTGATGGATAAATCCGAGGGACTGCTCCCTCTTGGGTTTGGCCTGACAGAGATCGTCACAAAATGGGATGAAACCAGTAGCAGAAAGGGGGGTCGTAATGGAAGCGGTAAATCTTTGAATGAATCTGTGCCGTAGTTTGGGTTGTGGATGAACAGCTTGTAAAAGTAGGTAATGTAAATGGAACCACTCAAGCTACCAGGAACCATTCTCATTAGGGGAGAATTAGCCTTATGGCTCCATTCACCATCACAGTGGGAGGACAAGATGGTGCACAGAGGAAAGTGGTGTGTGGGCAGAAAGATTGTTCAGGACTGGAGGGCACTGACACCTGGGCTTGGCTTTCTGAAGCCTTAATGGTAAAGAAAACGGGATACTAACTAAATAAAGCAGTTTAGTTGGGGACGCTCACCTGACATCATGGAACACAAGAGGATTTAAACACCTCTTTGCAGTGTGTGTTACAAACTGGGTCCTCCACATTATTATGCCAGTAAGAAACGTGGTTACGAGAACCGCCAGTACTGGATGGCTACTCAATCATTTTCAACCTTGCTACTAATGGATTAATGGGTCGACCTTCTTCGGGTAGTTTTATGGCCTTGAAAAATGGTTCCAACATGGAGGTTGTTGTGGTTAAGCACCCCAATCCATGCATCCAAACAGTGGTTATCCAAAGTAAATATAAATTGGATAGTGATTTGTTTATAGTATGTAACGTTTATTGGAATCAAAAGGGCATTGAAGACAACACGTTCATATAAACTTTTAATTGCACTCTAAAAGAATGCTGTGAATCCAGGCTGGATCCAAAAATCATAGTTTGCTGGAATTTCAATATATTCCGATTTTTGAATTTGTAGACAAGGGTAAGGAAGGGAAGATTGCAAAATCGAACCAAAATGAGAGATGGAGGTGGTTGTGGGGACAAGAAGTGTCAAATAGAAAATTGCACATGCTAAACGGACAAGTGGAAGGCAACATACCAGGACGCCCAACATGGAAACTGGGTGGGAAGTGTGGGATAATTGATTATGAGTTTGTAAATTGGTATCTTTTAGCAGCTGTGAAAAGGTTCAAAATCACATATTCAACAAGAAGTGATCATAATATCTTACAAATGCTTTGGTCCACTCACACTATATGGACAAGACATTGTTTGCTCCCGAGCTAGTGGTGATGCAGGGCTGTAACAGCCCGCAAATGTCAACTAGAGAGGATGTTAAAAGATAGATTATGAGAATATGGAGGGAAGAGAATAATGACAACCTCTCCTCTATTGATTATCAAAGATTTTTGTTGGCCTTCATATGCTCGCATTGCTCCGAATTGAAGAAACACATTTGCCACTAGGCATATCTACAATTCAGCTATTGTGCATGAAAAAAGGCTGATCCGATTAGACCTAAAGCAAATAAGGGCAGCCCAGGGCCCGTCAACTGACCTATGGTGAAAAATGTCCTCAAAAGTACAGGAACTGGGTTAGAGCCCTTAGATGGAGAATGCTTCAAAATGTCTCAGAGAGCATGCTTCTAAACATGCGCAAGAAAAATATAGGAGAACTATAGCAGCTGATCAAGTCAGTGGGCTCTGCACCTAAAGCCTTGCAAGTGAAAGCAGTTTCAGAAGCTGTGCGGGTGAACCACTACACTGCCCTGTTTGACACACCAGAAGGGCAAAATGAAAATATAACCGTTATTTGCAGACCTGGAGCAGGCTTTCGACTCCATCAACATAAAGATTGTATCGGCCAAACTGGCTGACGTGGGGCTGTTGCAGGTGATTCAAGCTCTTTACTCTGATACGATCTTGAGAGTAAGGTTGGCTTGTATGGGTCTACTTTCCAGGTCAATAAAACTAAGCGAGGCCTGAAACAAGGCTGTCCATTGGCTCAGCACTTTTCAATCTATTTATATCAGATTTAGCAGACAGCTTGTGTGAATTTAGAATGTTTCCACCAAGACGAAATTATTGATGCATTGGGCATTTGCTCTACGCAGATGACTTGGTCCTTATTGGCCAAACACTGATAAAGCTTTACAGTCCTATGTTGATGGGAATAGGCTGAGAATCAATGTGCCTAAAACAAAAGTTCTGATACTCAAATCTGCTTCTGGGAGAAGGGGTCATATGCCCACCTGGTTTTTAAACAATGAACGACTATCAACAGTAAAACCTTTTGTCTACTTAGGTATGCTTGTAAATGTTAGTCTAAATGACAGACTGAGAATAAAGCAATTGAATGTAAAGGCTAAACATCTAGCAGCACAGGGTTGCGTATTACTAAAGAGGTCCTGTTTTTTTTTCAATAATACCAGTACTAACCTTTTATAAGATGAAGGTGTTTGCTGTGTTGACGTATGGTGCTGAAGTGTTTTTTTGACCGCCCACCCTTGGTGGGCTGTCCTTGAAGTCTTATTTTGGAGGAAGGTCTTGGGTCTCCCTGAAGGTACACTGTTGCCCGACATAAGGTACGAGTTGAGCCTTACATCGATGCGTGCAATGGTGGAATGGAAGTCCCTGTACCGGAAATGCATTTTGGAATCACCAGTGAGTGGTTTTAAGATGTTGCACGAGACATTAGCCTACCAGAGTGAACAGATTTTGAAGGTGTTAGATATGACAACAGTGATTTTACATACTAACCCTACTGCGGTCAAAATTCAACTTTGGAAGAAGGATTGGATGGAGACAATAGACTCGAGATCTGAATACAAGCTATGTCAGAATTTGAATGCGGACTCTTGGCACTACTATACATTGCTGAGATATTCAAGACAGTTCCCTAGTAGTTCTCTTTGCTCAACATTTCTAAATTTCAGGTTGAATTTGTACCCTACCAAAGAGGTTCAAATTGCTAGGAAACAATCGAAGGTGGTGGACTTGAATTGCAGATTTTGTACTACTGTCGGGTTGCAGACAACCCCGTAAAACATTATTACTGCAGCCTGAAGTCCCAGTGCTACCGGGATATCATAAGTAGCAGCAGTCCAGTACAACCCCACTCCCATGAGGACTCCATGGGAATGGGTACACTGAAGCTCCTGCACAATTGTTAATGGTGCCGGTGCTTCAGTGTAAAGCCTGCCTGGAGATCTGTTGCCCCCACCGGCAGACTTGTAGTTTGGCAGTCTGGAAAGGGTGCCGGTACATTGCTACTGGCTCCTTTATTTCCTGACCACCAAACTTATAATGAGAGCCACTGCATCATTTGGTTTTAGTCTGCCCGGGTCACATGGAAAAAAGAACTTTGTACCTGGCGGAAGATCTTTGGAAAATTAAAAAAGGCCTGCACAGATGAATGGTGGATGAGGATTATCTGTGGAGATAGTGTGACAACAACGATTGCACTGATTAATTACTTGGATGAAATCTCCCAAGGAATCCATGTGGGGGGAGAGGGGAAGAGGTATGGACAGTAAGTGAAGGTCTTAAAAGATTTGAATGTATGAGCTGTGTACTGCAATTTGACATATGACATTCTTTTTTTCTCTGTTTCCCTTTTTTTTATCTCTTTCTTCTTAAGGTTTTAACAAGATGAATTATGTTAAGCAGTTCAGCCAGCTAAGCATGAACTGTGACCTCAGACTATTAAGTGCTATGGGAAAAGAGAGGGAAGAATCCAGTTAGCAGTGTGGGAAGGTGTAATTAGTAAGGTTGGAGCAGTGAGTCAAGAAAATAACTCCGAAGCGAGGAGGTGGGCTTTCAGTTTCCTTTCAAATACATAGATGTGGACTGTGTTTTGAATTGCAGAGGGGAGGGAGTTCCAAGTAAGCAGAGCAAGAAGAGTAAAAGAGAGAAAGCAACATAGCGTGGGTAAGGTGCCACAAGTGTGGTGGAGAAGGTATAGCAAAGGCTGTGAGAGAGTTTTTAGGGGTTGACAAAAGAGCATAAATATGGCAGTTCTTTTCCGTGGATGGATTTGTGCACTAGTAGGAGAAAAGCGGCCCTGTTTTGCATAGAACTCGCTGACGATAGGAGGAAGTAGGGGTGATGCCAGGGAGTTCAAAGAAAGTCCTAGTAGGAAAGTTAGTAATCTTGTCAAGGGGACAGAATGCATTGTTTGGAAGACCAAAGAGGATACTGACAGAGTAGCCCAATTCAGAGAAGCCAAGTGTGGTTAGGAGATGTTTAGCGGTTTTGACAGTAAAGAGGTGCCTGATTTTCCTGACATTTAGGAGGTTTTGGTGGGTTGCCGGTGCAGCTTTAGAGATAAAGCTAGAGAATGTGTGTGAAGTGGAGTAGATGGCAACAAGGTTTCTATCTGACGAGGAGTAGGGAAGAGTGTCAGGTGGGAACTGGATTGGCAGTGGAGGAAAGGAGCACAATGATTTGTTCAACATAAGAGAGTGTGAGGACATCTAGCATTTAATAGCAGAGAGACACTCAGAGATTTTGGCATATAGGTCAGTGGAAGAATCGGGAAAGGAGAAAGAGGTTTGTGTATCATCTGCAAAGAGTTGTTACAAGAACGCAGTAGAGAAGATAAGTGCAGCAATAGCATTATTGTACAGTATCAACAGAAAGGGACCAAAGGTAGAACTTTGCAGAACATCAACGGCAGGTATGTCTCGATAAACGCAAGTGCTTGACCACGAATCCCAAGCAGAGAGAGAGTATTGAGAAGATCAGAGTTATTAGCAATATGAAAGGCAGCAGATACGTGAAGGAAGATTAGGATAGAGGATAGGTTGCAATGCTTAGCAGAGTCAAACATGTTTGAGACATTCATGAGAGCAGTCTCAGAGTAGTGGCTGGAGGGCAAACCAGCTTGGAGGGGACCACAAAGGTTGTGTGTATCAATACGGATAGTAAGGTGGTTGAACACAACTCTGTTCATCACTTCAGAGTCGTGAGGAAGAAGTGACGCAGGTTGAAAGGTAGTCAGCAGGTTTGGATCAGCACCTTGCTTTTTCAGGAGAGGAATGACCATGTCCATTTTGAAAGTGCAGGTAACGCAGGCTAAGTCAAAGGATAGATTGAAGAGATTAGCCAGGTGAGAGGCCACTAGAGGGGCAATAGGTTTGACAAGCTGAGGCTCAAGAGGATCTGATGGGGCACAGGAGGGGATAGCCTTCAGCAACGGTGCAAGGACTTCATCATTGTCGGTATGACTGAAGTGTGAAATAGAGGCAGTGAAAGATGGCAGAGTAGGTAGAGTGAAGAAAGTAGGGTGAGGGTGTAAGAGGAGGGTGAGGAGAGATTCACTGATTTTGGAAATTTTGGAGACAGAGATCACTAGTTGAAAGAGTAGAGTTGATAGTTGGGAAGTTTAGGAAGAGTAAGGAGGGAGATTAAGGTGCCTTGGAGTTGGCTGGGATAGATGGAGTGTGTGTCAATGAAATCTGGTGGAAACCCATTTTAGCACAATCAAGAGAAGACTTGAGAGAGTAAAGTGCAGAGAGGTATAGTTGAATATCCTCATGAGAGTGGGAGTGCCTCCATCTGCACAGTAGTCATTGCATATCATTGTGGTACCACATATGAATGGGGAGACCATTTCTATCTGATGAGGAGTAGGGAAGACTTGAGAGAGTAAAGTTCAGAGAGGTATAGTTGCATGTCCTCATGAGAGTGGGAGCGCCTCCATCTGCACAGTAGTCATTGCATATCAGTGCGGATACCACATATGAATGGGGAGACCACTTCTAACTGACGAGGAGTTGATAGTTGATAGTTGTGAGTTTAGGAGGAGTAAGGAGGGAGATTAAGATGCCTTGGAGTTGGCTGGGATATATGGAGTGTGTGTCAATGAGAGAAAGGTGGAAACCCCTTTTAGCACTATCAAGAGAAGACTTGAGAGAGTAAAGTGCAGAGAGGTATAGTTGCATGTCCTATTGAGATTGGGAGCGCCTCCATCTGCACAGTAGTCATTGCATATCAGTGCGTATACCACATATGAATGGGGAGACCATTTCTAACTGACAAGGAGTTGATAGTTGATAGTTGTGAGTTTAGGAGGAGCAAGGAGGGAGATTAAGGTGCCTTGGAGTTGGCTGGGATATATGGAGTGTGTGTCAATGAGAGAAAGGTGGAAACCCCTTTTAGCACTATCAAGAGAAGACTTGAGAGAGTAAAGTGCAGAGAGGTATAGTTGCATGTCCTCATGAGAGTGGGAGCGCCTCCATCTGCACAGTAGTCATTGCATATCAGTGTGGATACCACATATGAATGGGAAGACCCAGGTTGAGGTCTTTGGGATTTAGGGGTGAAAGCGTGTTGAACATAACTTTATTTGTCAAAAAGCCATAAAAGCATAAAAACAATCACATACATATCATCATATGCAAATTCATTGAATCAAAGTTATCAAAATGAGTACAATTGTAATGAATAAAGGCCATGATCCAGAAGAATATAAGGTTCATCAGTTACAGGGCCAAAGATTGTCACCATCCAGTCCCATTGTAATGTCAATATTAAGCATTTAGCCCTATGCAGCCAAGCTCTGTGTACAAATTTAGCAATATAGTAAACCAAATTCAGGTCTGTGGAGTTCTTACACAGGGTCATATACCTCAGTAGATGATCTGTCACCCTTTAAGCATAAGAGTAAATGGGTGGGCCCTAGCCGCGGACTAGACTGATAGTTACCACTTAGGATAGGTATGTGTTTTTAGAACAGACGTCTCCACTGGATGTGCATGCACATATATTAATTAATGTCCACGTCTCTTTTGTGATGAATTTTGTGTGATGAATTATGTATACATGTTTTAATAGTGAACATTTTTTTTGTATTAATACACTGTTTTTATCTGTTTGACCATTTGTGCTGATAAGTGGTAACTATCAGTCTAGTCCGCGGCAAGGGCCCACCAACTTAAGTGAGGAAGGGTGGGGTAGCTTGTCCCCATTGTATATTAGGACCATGTACAGTGAGGGTTTATGTTGGTAACAATCACTCTACCCCTATCCTCCAAACCTGTGGTGTTCCGCAAGGCTCTTGCCTGTCGCCACTACTTTTCAACCTGTACATTCGGCCACTGCTAGATCTACTGAACAGCCTGGGTGCCCAATATACTAATTACACTGACGACACTCAGGTTGTCATTCAGCTTAGTGGCCATTACAAGAATGATTCAGCAAACCTTAATAACATCTACACTGCCATTCAGAAATGTAATTCTTTAGCTCTCAAAAACAAAAAAAAAGGAGCTCATGATCGTCGCCACCAAGAACACTCATTGCAAGTTAACATCAGACTATTCCAACTTCTTGATCGCACATCATGTCATAACACCTTCAACTAAAGTGAAAACACTAGGAGTTACTCTTGATGACGAACTCTCAATGAAGTCTCATGTATCCAATATCTGGTCCAGCTGTGGACTTATTAACAAACGGATACAATACATCCGACCTTTTATAACAAATGACAACTGTGCTTTGCTGTCCACAGCATTGATAAATTCTAGGCTAGACTATTGCAATAGTCTGTTGACTGGCACTACTGCCGCCAACATACAGGCATTCCAAGTCACACAGAACAATGCTGTGCGGACCATTTTCAAACTATCGCGTCGCACACACATCTCTACCTTCAGAAAAACTCTACACTGGCTTCCTGTAAAGCAAAGAATAAAACACAAAGTGCTCACGCTTGCTCATAAATCTGTGTCTCTCACAAGCCCCACATATCTATCAGAGATCAAGCCTAACAACAGGAATCTTCAATCTACCACGGCCATGGTTTGGTCACCCCGGTTTGGTGGCACTAGGTTTGACACTCAGGCTCCCACTCTTTGGAACACGCTCCCAATGGCCATACGCCAAATACAGAACTATCCTCTCTTCAAGAAAGCCATGAAAACCTACCTCTTCAACCTTAGCCCAGAATAACCAGCTTTAGCACTTAACTCATCCAAATGTTTTCGCCTGCTTTTCTGTTTGTGCGTCCTGTCACAGTTCTGTGTGTGCCCTGAAGCCTGCCGGCATGTGGCGCATTATAAAAATTAAAATAAATAAATAAATACATTAGTTGTATTGTTTCTTCCTGTAAGAGACAGGCACCCCGATAACAGAAAAGTGGGAAGTACCAGACGAGTACTGTCAGCTGTTCGGCTGCAGCCTCTGTCCGTCGCGTCGCTGGATTAATCCTTATGTTGATGGACTTTCACCTCCTGTGCTGATTACCATTGGACTTTGCCCCCCCCTACATCACCAGGAAGTGTCTTAAATGTCATGGTCCGCGCACACCACGAGCGAGTACCAGACGATTACTGTCAGCTGTTCGGCTGCAGCCTCTGCCCGTCGCTGGATTAATCAGCAATTTATACTGACTCTATTTTACCTTGGAGCCTCTTACAAGTATATAATTGGTATTTTTATCTTTTTTGTAACCAGCGCGCGCGCACCACGAGCGAGTACCAGACGAGTACTGTCAGCTGTCCGCTGATCGTTGCCCCGTTGTCTCGTCGTTACTCTGCTCCGTTTAGTATTTTTGGGCCTTCCTTAGAAATATAAGTGTTCTTGTTTTGATCTTTGATCTTTGAGCGTCCCTGAATCACTGTAAACTGGCTCTAGAGGCCCACTACGGGTACGTGTTTGCCAGTGGTTTCTGCGGCCGATCGGGCTTGCTGGCTATATCCGTTTTTTTTTTTGTTTTTTTTTGTAAATAGCCAAATGTCAGAGTGGTTTCTGCCCCTATGCTCCTACATACATCTGTTTAGGACTTGGCTTTATGTTCATCTGGTCACGCATGTTAGAACACAGTATCCTGTATCAGAGCACATAGGTCGGTGCTGCCAGCCCGGATGCCAGTTTTCTATGCATGTTCTCTGTAAATAGCTTAATGTAAGAACGGTTGTATGTTCTTTACTCCTATACTCATCTGTTTAGAATTTGGCTTTATGTTTGTTGGTCCTTCGTGTGTTCGAACTCAGTGACCCGCAACGGAGCACTTTGGTTTGTGCTGTCAGCGCGGCTTAGCCATTGCACTTTTCCTCTAACATATCCAACTATGCGTCGTAGGTGTACGCAAAGCACTGCTTAGTATTTGATCACCCTGCTTTACACTAACCTTGCTACTTTTATTCACTAAGCCCTGTGCTGTTACTAGTTCGGTAAAAGTGCTGTAATCCTGTTAGGTGTATATTTCATTTGACAATTGACTGATAACCTACGCAGCGGTAGGTGAATAGCTGTTTACTGGTTGAGCCTTTGCCCTAAATTCTCTGTTTTTTAACTCTTGTTTTAACCCTGCCAGTATTGATTTTTCTTCTCTATACAATTATCTAATTTAAAAAAGAGAAAAAGAAAAAAAAAAAACATTTTCTCTCCTCTCTCTTTCTTTATTTTCCCTGCCTCATTTAAATCCTGGTTACTTAACCTCAGTGTTTAAAAATGATGAGACTTACTGCTGGTATGCCCTCTTGTCACCCATATCGAATGCCTGTATCTTTAAGACCGGGCCTACATATTGCGGGTGTCATGGACGGTACAGACCGGGGCTCGTCTCATCTTTTGCCATTTATAGGTATACACAGGCTACCTTTTGGATTACAAACAATAGCTTCTAACGAATGCTCGCAAGCCCAATTTCTGTCTGATCATACAATGCATGAACTAGCGTCCGATGGCAAGCTGTGTCAGGATGTGATTGGAGAAGTGAATCTTGAGGCTATTGTTACTCTTAGTTCGGAAATGGAGCCTGCCTCCTCCCAACTAATGATCCCCCCGACTCCTATCCCTCTGTATTCCCAGGTTCTCTCTAGTAAAGTTCCTATGAATAATTCGGGGATTTTTCAAAGCATGCCCTCATCTCAATTCCAGAATGCCCCCCAAAATCCAAATCTCCCCTTGGCTCAATCAACTCAAAAAATAGCTTTGGCCTCAGTTCCTATAGTAGAAGATACCTATTTGTCATCCAGGGATGATAGGCTCTCTATTTCACTAGACCTTTATCCGACTGATGCTCCAGATGATATTATATCTCCCCCTCCCTCAAATGCTTCCTCTGGCTCGTCTTTTGCCAAGCCATTGGCTCGCCCGTCATTGGGCTTTCCGGATGTAAACAACCAGGTATTGGAGTCGGCGCTAACAGCTATCAATACCTCCATATTTACTCTTACAAAACTGTTTGAAATACTTGAAGCAAAAGCTTCTTCTCAAGAAAACACGACTGCTTTGATGATGAACAAACTGGATTGGTTGGCTATGAATTTACCATACGTGTTGGATATTGCCTCACGGAGAGCATGTGAAGCTGGTGTAGGGAAATTGTCTCCAATGCCCCCCACAGAATCTGAACAAATCCTTTTGATTTCCCCATCCACAAAATCGGAAACAGGGAGGTCAGTTGTTGAGATTGCTCCTGACCTCTCTGAGGCTCCATTGAATAATCCTAACTCTGAGGAGGTGATCTCTGAATTACCTGGTCCGGCGATCAAATTATATGATGTTTTCTACTGCCCTTCTCAGAACAATCACAGAAAAAGAAAAAGAAATAGAAAAAGAACATCTGGTAGAGACTTGGATTTCACTTCCCCTGCTGAGCATACAAAACAGAAAAAAACAAAATCCTTCCAATTCCGAAAAAACATAAAAAAACAAGATCTAAATCTAAAGCCTTTGTGGCTAATCTCTCTATTTAACCTCCCCTCCTGATCCACCTGAGAAGACAGAACCTGATAAAAATGTACCTTATCCTTCTCAAGTTGAGATCCCAGAGTGCTCTAAATCCCCTCAGTCAAGAGCGAGGACATCAGAAGGAGAGAAGGGGTTGTCGGCATTGGCTATTGCTGCCTCTTGTCTGCCGGTAACAGTAGACGTATCGGACTCTAAAACCGATCTGATGAATCTGTCGGTGTACTCTCATAATAATTCAAGTCTGCAGGAGGCGATTCATCAAAGTCTACATGAGCACATTTGTATCCCAAAGTTCTGCGTTAATCTAAACTCTGATGGACTGGCTTTTAGAACTCTTGAACAAAAAAGAAATGATCTGATTTCAAGAGTACCGTTCATAAACTCGCCTCCTGTAAATCTTGCCAGAAATGAGCTGAGTAACCCCACCCTGCCTAGTACTGATCCGAATATTTCCAATCCTATCTTAACTGATCCACCCTCCTGCTCAGCAGTGAGTGTTTCTAACAATCAGGAAAATCTCGAGGATGAAATTATAAGAATCACTATGGTTGATCAGGTCTACTGCGACCCATTTCCTAGCAGATCGACAATCTTGGCAGTATTTCAGATTATCCCTGCTCTTCGTCACATTAGCTCTAAAGATATTGCTAGGGTTTCCAATCTGAAGTCTGCGTATCAAGATTTAGTGGACATAACAATCCCGTCAGTAATAATTAAGAACTACGTTTGGCAGCAGAGACATCTCCTTCTTGAGAAAGGTCTGGCGTTATATATTGTCAAGCCCTCTTCAACTAACGCTGCCATAATCCCTGCCCCCAGCTTGAAGGGTGGTGATGTCCCCACTGGTAGCGAGTTGGGTGAACCCCATAAATGCTGTAATTGCAAACCAGTGTCATCTATACCTCCACAAACGGTGCCATCTAAATGGGCCTGGTTAGCCCAGAACAAGTTGGGACATGAGTCCAATCACTAGCTTCCAGCCTTAGGAGTTTATCAAGAATGTTCCATGGTATCTTGCAATACCCGTGGATTTTCCCATCTATTAACCTCTAAAGCAAAATTACTCTTAAAATATGATTTAATACTTTGCAAGAAACTTGGATGTTGCAGACTCCTACTTGGCCGGACCATTCCGTTGCCGTAGTGCCGGCATCGAAGGCGTCCAAGGGTAGACTGGCCGCCGGCCTCTTTACTGTGGTTCGTTTGGACTCGCAACTATCCATACAAATATTGACGTCTCCCGACCATGGGATTCAACCAGTCATCATTCGGACTCAAAACAGTAACCACCCTTTATTTCCAATGGACAGTTCCAAATATATATTGGAATCCCTTGTCAGCAACAGAATCCTTGTTTATAAGTAAGGTGGAGTCCCTTTTGGATCAAGCACTACTAGATGCTAATAATGCATTTACCATCATTGCTGGTGATTTTAACATGAATCTCCTAAACTCCTCTAATAGGCCGGGATCCAGAGCGGATAAATGGGCTTGGGTAATGAAAATGAGACAATTGTGTTATTTAAATGGTTCCCATGCAAATTACTCCCCTCCTCGTCCAACTTGGTCTAGAGGTCACTCCAGTTCTATCCTCGACTATGTGTATTTATTAAAACATGCTAATAGGCTGGTCTCTGCTTTCAAAGTTATTCTTACACAAGCGAGTGATCACAATCTGCTGGAAGTTGTGTGGTCCCCCCATTAGGTCGACCCAGTCCTTGTACTTAATGGTAACTTTGAAATCAACAACGCTCAGAATCGGATTCGGTGGAACCCTAAAAAAATGGCTTCACTACATTGGAAAGTTGCGCATCTGGCTCAAGACAATGTAACGAATTTGCAGACTTTTTATAATGACTGTATTATGATAATCGCCCAATTATTTAATGATTGTAACAAACCAAATTTCACATATAAATATACATGGAATTCTGCCATCCATGACCTTAAAAAAGAATTACGTATAGCGCTTCGTAAACTTTCCAAACATGGAAGCATGTTGCAAAAAAAGTCAGTGAAGATGGCATATAGAAATAAAATCAGACAAATTACCCATACATTGAAACAAAAAGAAGCTGAATCAATGCTCAAAGCACTATTACAAAAATCTGCTTCTGAGATTTGGAGAATAATTAACTCTGTTTCTGGGAACGCCCTTAAATCGACTCAACTTAATGGCATTGATGAGATGGCTTTTAAAGCTCACTATCAAAAACTTCTTTTTAAACAAGATTTAACTACTCTACTCTAATTTAACTACTCTAAATATTGACTGCGAGCTCTCTGACTTATCTCAATTTAAGTTCGATCCCATAGATATTCTACTGATTATTAAAAAACTCAGCACCTCAAGGGCTCCGGGCCCTGACATGCTCACAAACTTTATTTTTAAATCCAATCCTGAGGCGTGGGCGAAGGTCTTATATCAAATATTTCAAATTGTAATTAAGACCAAGGTTATCCCGCCATCTTGGCTATTGTAATTCCAATTTTTAAACAGGGTGCTTTTATTAGTTGATTTTACTAAATGGTTTATAAACAATGACTTATTGGATCCACATCAATCTGGGTTTGTCCCAGGAATTGAGACTGCGCTAAATCTAACAATAATCTCAGCGATCAAAGCACAAAAAATAAAAGGTAGACACCCGATTTATGTTGCATTTGTTGATTTTAAACAAGCTTTTGATTCAGTCCAGAGAGATATTTTATGGAATAAACTTATCCTAGCGAACTGTCCGTCATATATCTTATTTATAATTCAACAGTTTTATTCTAATACATCGATCAGAATTAAACTTACAACGAAAGGTCTCCTCTCTGAATCGATTGAAACGAATATAGGTCTAAAGCAAGGCTGTCCCTTTGCCGCTATTTTATTAAACTGTTACATTAGCGATTTTTATCAGGCCTTGAAAAATATTTGCGCCTTCCCTCCAAAATTGGTAACCAATCACATCCAGTATTTGCTTTATGAAGATGATTTGGTTCTTTTTGATTTGACTCCGATTGGGCCTCAAAGGAAGCTAACGGCCCTGTCATCATTCGCAGAACAAAATAACCTGGAAATAAATACATAAAGATCGAATGTTTTAATATTTAATAATGTCAGGAAAAGTTCCAAAACAAGATTGAACTGGGTCCATGCCAAACAGTCTCTAATGCACACGTCCTCCTATAAATATCTTGGAGTCAACGTTAGTTTGCACCCTTTAGAGAAATCTTATAAAGAAGAACTGTTAATGAGAATGAGAATGCTCGCAATACAGGCGAAGGCTATTCAGAGGAAATTTGGAAAATTTTCCTTGCTGCCTGCTCATAAATACTATCTACAAAAAGCTGTACATATTATTACGTACAGTGTCCACACTAAAATAATAGATAAATCTGTGAACTGGGATATTTTAGAAGGAATTTTTTGGAAAATGGTTTTACCAGTCCCCGCTAGCACTCCGATTGCTCTTATTCGCTATGAAATGGGTTTAATATCTTTAGAAGTGATAGTCCATTGGGCAATGGAAGCCATCTATAGAAAAATGTACCTTCCTCCTACCTCATCCAAGAACCTGTTTCCGGTCTTGAAAAATCTGTTAAAAAATCCCAATAACACTCCTTTGTCTAAGTGGGAAGTTCAGTGCGAATCTCTTTTAGATGCCGCAGATATTAAATTAGATCTATTAATGCAATTTCCAAACAAAGCTAAATTAAAGCTTTATAGGAATGATTGGATCAGAACTGGAATTAGATGCTCAAAATATAATGCGTATAAAGCTGGCTCCTTTTTATGCAAAGCACTAAACGTGATTCCACTGTACATTCAACATTTTCCCGATAGAACCTATGCAGACACATTTGTACGCTTCCGCTTTAATCTCTTAGCAACTAAAAGTAGACTGACCATCTATGCGAAAGAGCAGCTGTTGTCAACCAACTGCAGATTCTGTAAAAGGGATAATGAGTCTGAGACAACTGCTCATTTAATCGCGGAATGTGACGGGTTGCTCGATCTAAGGATACAATATTTTATTAATTATTTTAAAGAAAGACCTTTGTTAACCAAGGAACAACTATGGCATGAGGTCTTTAATGCTTCATCAGTCTCTCTGGTAATTGCGACTGTAAATTTTATTTTAAAACTGAATCTATGAGCTGCTGTTATGTGATGGTGATCCGAGTGAATTTTGGGAGTATTTTAAGTCTAAAGTGTGAAGATCCTGAAGGAGTGTATTAATCCACTTAGAGTTGTTTAATTGTTACCTATAGAGGATCCTGGTCTGATTTTAAGGAATGATAAAAGTATTGTTCTTTTTATACTTTATCTCTTATTTTTTCCTTCCATTTAAATGGTTTATTTTCCCCTCTTGAAATTCAACTGAGCTGTGAATATGAATAATTGTAAAATGTATGACCCGGCTTTCATGAATGAGTGATTTTAGCTATTTATTTTAGGATGATGTTACATTTACTAATTAGCTGATGAATTCTTCTACCTGCTCTCTTTCTCATGTTCTTTATGCACCTTACTGTCCTTTTAATAGTTCTAATATATTATGAACTAATATGTGGTGTTTGCAATGACCTTTGATACTGTTGAATTTTTATACTGCTTCGGGTCTAGTATGCTCATTCTATTTTATCGAAATTCCTATGTATTCCGTGTTATGATGTAATGATTTTGTGATTGTAAAAGTTTTATTGAAAAAGTTGATGTATCAACTAAAACAATCTTTCAATGAAAACAAACTTCACACTGGATTATGTTCTTCCACTCTCCATCCTCTATACTCTCTGGCCACTGTGCCTTCACTACCCCAGTTTACTATATCACTGAATATCTGTGTCAATCCTCTATGATACAATGATACAATGAGCATTCTTTTCCAAGCAGGTTTGTGCTGTGGAAATCACGTCCATAAATGCATACAGCATTGAGTGCAACAAAGCAGGGCAAATGAAAATCAAACATTAGTGGAAATTAAGAATAGTTGTCTCCACAGAGGATAGAAATAAAGTATCAGTATTTCAATTTGAAGGTATTTCTGGCTACAGAAAGTGGAGCCAAAACAAACTTCAAAACAAAATGCGCTTGGAGTGCGAATGGCATTTTCTTATAAAGGGATCATCAAAGTGTGTGCATTAAAATAAGTGTCTGCCAAAGCTAGGTACTTAGTGTTGGGATGGAAATTAGCCTATCCCACCCCACTAAGCACTTCCAAGTTAGGCAGACCCCATACGAGGCAATATAACCTACAAGGGGGGAATAGCCCCCACTCACAGGGCACATATAAAAGCCCTGTAGCGCATAGAAGTGGGCGAATAGCACGAGCCATGCTCCCGCTCCATGACTGCATTTTGTATTTGGCCAAGACAAGACATGCTGATGGCCTGCGATGCGCATTTCCCGAGTCACTCAAAGATTCCAAGCCCAACATCGGCACACCAAGCCTGATCCACTTGAGCCCTGTTCCCACAGATGTCCATTTCCCTCCTGTCTTTTCAGTGTTACAAATATCTAGTATCACTTCCAAGAATGCGCCCTGTGAAGAGCGTGAGACAGTACCAGGCACCAGCACAGTGTCCATCCATCTCCACTAAACTGCCACTGGGAACTCACCCCCACCCAGCCAGGCCGGAGCCGGCCACACTTCATCGACCCGACCCCCTACCCCTACCTTTTAACATAGCGATAAGTATACAGCCACCAGGCCCTGACCTTCTTAAGGTGCCCACCACAGATCTAAAGCCTGCGCGACCGTATAGCTCTCCAATAGCAACAAATGTCTTTTTGTATCATGAGGCACCGGGGAAGGTAAATCATAGATCAAACCCCAGGGGGAGACCTTGGGTGCAGGAACTGCGGTATTAACTGCCGTTTTAACGAAATCCTGAATGTGGGGGTCAGCACAACTGTATTTTATCCTCCCCTCGTCCTGGCACCCCTTTCCTGTGTTGCCCAGGTGCCTGTCATAATGAATGTTTAGTTTAGACTAGATATATTGTATGCCCTGACCTTCACTGTGAAGATGTGCCCAGCTGACCCACGTGGAGCCAGATCGACGAGGAAGAACCAGCCAATTAGCGCCTGGCATCCCCTATGGAGCATGCCCATGTATATGGTTGCACCAACCAGCCATGTGGATTGCTACTGTATATAATGACTGATGACACTTTTTGCCTTCTTAACGTGCTCCTGTGTAATTTTTGGCAGAGCGCTCTCGGGCAGCAGAGTTCTTTGCTGACGCTTATATTTTATATGAGTAAAACCTTGTTATACTTGCAAGACTATCTATTGGCTTTATTCCCTAGCGGGTTGTATTTAATCTGAAGTGTGCTCAAAATGGTATATGCCTTCATTTGGTGACCCCTGTGACGTGATTCATTAGACCAGGTACTTGCAGCGATATCCAAGGGCCTCGCCAGAAATCCTGAGCCCACCTACAGCTGACCAGTCCCCCAAAAACGTGTACACAGCAGAAGTGGTGCTAGTGGCTGCCGGCAATGAGAAAACCCTGCCTGCTCATTGGAGCCGGGTACAGGCCCATGGAGAGGCCAGAGGTGATGTGGATGAACCGCTAACTGAGGCTTTTGGAAGGACACAGACACCTGAGAATAGAGTGCCAGGGATAACAACGTCTGTGTTGTTTACATAGCAGTATGGTTGAGGGGAACAAGCTGTGACTGGATGTGAATGAATAGACCGATTATTTGAGTGTGGAGATTTTTTATGCCAATTTTATATTTTTTTTTTCTTTAGATTTTAAGTTATACAGAGAATATAAAAGAGGAAGGAAAGGGAGCCTATCCCTGAGAGGGGTTAGAAGGTGGCAGTCACAGTGCACTGTCCCGACCAGTGCAGGAAAATACGAATACAGAGACAAAGTAGGAGCCCCGTATAATTAGAGGACTCAAGAACAAGTAGTGGTTGTTATTTTAACTTGTTATTTTAGCTTGGTATTTTCAGTGTCCTTTTTATATGTATGGATAGGCACAGGTTGTCAAGGTATGGTGTGAATGAGAAGTGAGTAAGTGAGAAGTGGGGATGCTCTAAGAAACGTACTCATTGGGTATATGTTTTAGTTTTAAATATTTTGTTTTTGTGGTCTAAAAAAGCGATTGTGTCCACCTTGTTTGACAGTGTGAAGACAGTTCTAACATGCATGTGACAAGTATACATTGACAGACAATGTGGGCCTTAGTGATATAGACGGGCAGGAAGAATACCACACAAACAGCTTTTGTAACACACACTTTAGATAGAGGTCAAACATGGGGACAGACACCCCCTGACTCATATATGTAAAAGCCTGCCCCTGTACAGTGACAAGATTAAGAAATACCATGGACATTTGGTGACAGAAACAAAAGGGGAAGGTATGCCCTACCCATGGCTAGAGGAAGGGTCCTTAGACAAGGTTGCCTTATACCACATGTCCACATATCTGACTGCCAAATACAAGGGAAAGCCACTACAAAATAGAAGAGAAATATTAGATTTGTGGCGGATGTTTGAAGAAACACCTGTTCCAGAAAAAAGAGAAATAGCATCAGAAAATTTGACAACGGGTGACAGTAACATGGGAGACAGTGAGAATGGAGAAGGGGAGCCAAAGAAAATGTACCCGTTACTAACACAACCAGCAGAGGGGTACTTAAATCCAACCTATGTGTCAGATGGAAGTGCTGTAGCAAATGCGAGTACAGTACCGCCCCCACCATATGATCCATCAACCACAACTCCCACCCACCCAGGAGTAAGCACTAGAGACATTGAAGTAGCATTGACCTCCAACTGTACGGAGTGGGTAAGATTATGTGCAGCATGCAAAGCAGCAAGAGGATCAGAAAGTGGAGCACCCTTCCTCCCCCACAAGAAGACGAGTGGAAGTCAGAAGATTTTCTGCTTAGGATTGACAGTGCCCCCCATACAAGCCGTGCATGTAGGAACGGAAGGGAACACAGACAGTTTGGGACATGAAAACATGGGGTCAGTAAGGAACGAGGACCACTGGAATGACTTTGATGATGGAGAAAAAAGAGCAGTGGGAAGGGTTCAGCAAGTACACTTGACAACACCATGGGTGGAAGGGACGTGGGAAGGTAGGTTGACAGAAAGGTTCAGGAGAATGGCCTTAGCAAAAAAGAAAGGGACTGGATCAAAAGGTGGAAAAGTAAAATTGAAATTTCAAATGCCCCTGCTCCACAAAGGAGTGGGTCGGTCTCATTATGTTCCATGGGTGCAGATGGATAAAAACAACCTCTTCAAATCCCTTCCCCCCACTCATGTCGGGTGCAGAAAAATTGATTTACGCCTTTGAAAAACACACTGCATGCCCCTAGCTATAGGAGACATTAAGGTGTCTGCAGTAGGAGACCAGGCAGAATCAGTGTGGGTGAAAGCAGGGTACCTAAGAGTAACCATAAGTAATGACTCCCATGACAGAGCTTCATTTAACAATACCTGAGCGCGTGTGTGGGATGCACTACAAAGATCCTTCCCAGATACTCCCGATTTGCACTCCATAATGCAATGCACCATGGGAGATGAGGAAGATGCTGCACAGTTCATTCTTCGGGTCCAAGAGAGCAGAGACGGGCACTGCATGGGACCAATCAACATCCTTGTTTTATTTTATTATAAAGCAGGGACTCCCAAAAGAAGTACAGAAGGCCCTTGATAGGATAGTGGGGATAGAAGCGAAAAGTTGGCCCGAAATTCAAAGCATCATAGTACATCATTGTTGGAGGATCAAAGATAGGGAAAAGGAAACTATTCAAAGAAGGTAGGGCGAGGAAGCGAAACTAGTGCAAACAAAACTAGTGAAAGTAGCTACAGTAACAACAGTACCACCCCCAGAACTGATGGAGGCTGAAGGAGGCACCTCCATCGCCATACAGGCAAGGATGGCTGCTGTGTGGGCAGACAACAGGCAAGAACAGTGGGGAGGAAATCAACAATACACGGGACCCCAATGGTAAGGAAGACCACCAAGAGGACGAGGTGGGTCCCGAGGGCAACAAGGAGGGGAATTAGGAGGACAGGGGCAAAGAGGAGGTGGGCAAGGCAGTGTTAGTCATGTGGGGGCACTTTGCCAGAGAGTGCTGCTGCAGGGCAGGAGGGAACTATCCATATAAGCAACCATATTACAACCAAGAACAGTATGGGAGCCTACACCCTGTTAGTCCACAGAGGCCAGCCCAAATTGAATATGACCATCTCCTTCACAAAGAGAGGGGTTGTTTGCTGCACCCCAGGTATGTGCTCCCTCAGAGCAATGTTAGTGATCCACGCAGTTACAAATGAAATAATGGTGAGGGGGATACCAGTAACCCCAGACATGTTCAATATATGGAATTCAAGTGTTAGCAAGAGCAGTACCTCAGTTTACCAGGAACAAATGAAGAGTGCCCGCAACATCCAAAGTGGTAGCTGGTACCATTCTGTCTCTAGATTTGGAGGGAATGCAAGTGCCTGCAAAGAGAATTGTTGTACTAGGAACTGATATTCATGGGTGTGAATGGCGCACAGTGTACTATGCATTGACCACAATATACAATTGCGAGAATTTACCGATGAAGACCTGTTTGAGGATGATAACAATGATGGGAGATTGTGTTAGAGATCTGTATTCATTGTGACATTATGGTTGCAGTATAGGAAAGTACAGAGCCCTCTCATGGCTATTGTCAATGGTCGCGCATCCTTTTGTGAAACAGATATGCAACAGGTCCCGCCCCACCTATGGACCACCAACCCACATGATGTGGGAATGCGAAAAGAAGTGACCCTGTAAAAATAACACTTAAGCCAAGAGCTATACTACCAAGAGTGAAACAATGTCCCCTACTAAGGAAGCAGAGAAGGGGATACAAGAAACATTACAGGCTCTTTTGCAACAGGGAATAATAGGCCCCTCAATGTGTCCATGCAATACTGCTATCTATCTGATCAAGAAGGCCACAGGGGGGAGTTGAAGGATGATCCAGGACATTTGCTCCCTTAATGATATTGTGCAGAAAGAATTTCCTCTTGTTCCAAATCCTGTGCAGTATCCCAAAACAAGCCAACTACTTCACTTTAGTGGATTGAAAAAATTACTTTTTCACAGTGCCTCTCGACCCAGAATAACAATATCTTACAGCATTCACCCTAGGGGGGGAAATGAAACGACCACCCTTGTTTGCCCCAGGGGTACTGCATAAGCCCCAGTATCTTCAATAGGATATTGCATGAAGACCTTGGCAACATGCAGGTCCCCAGCACGATCATTCATTGTGTAGATGATCTACTGGTCTGTAGCGACAGCGAGCAGAGCTGTCGTAGGGACTCCATTACTCTACTCCCACTGCTAACACAAAAGGGGTATAAGGTAGACAGGAAAAAATTCCAGTACTGTTTGGCAGAGGTCCTGTACTTGGGCCAGCTCATTTCCAAAGATGGTAAGAGGATAATTCCAGATGGAGCAGCAACTGTACGTGCCACAGCCAAACTGAACACAGTGAAAGAGATGCAGAAGTTCTTGGGGCTCTGCAATTACTGCAGGACCTGGATATTAGATTATGCAGCATACACCAGGCCACTCCTGCAAGGGCTCAAGGAAGCACACAAAGAAAAAAGAGAAATTAAATGGATAGCAGAAATTATAACAAGGTTTAATGACATAAAGAATCTGATCTCCGAAGCCCCAGTACTAGCGACCCCTGATTATGCCCAGGAATTCTATTTATTCTCACATTCAAATGGTACCCTCATGACCACAGTATTAACAAAGAAAAGTTTGATGGGACACAAACCACTGGCCTATCACAGTGGCCTACTCGATTCAGTAATTAAATGTCAGTTCGCTTATAAACAGGGTCTCACAGCTGCAACCTTTGCCATTGAAAAAAGCTCCACATCTGTTATGAGGTGCTCAGTCAATCTATATGTCAAGCACTCACTGTTTGCAATATTGGAATGATCAAAATCCACCCTGACAACACAGCGAGTGTCAGTTTATGAAATGATTCTGTCCAGCCCAAATAGCCATGTGGTGAGATGTAAGACAGTAAATCCATCCACATTCCTTACAGAACCATGCACTGTCGAAGATATGCAAGAGCATGACTGTGCAACATATGAGGGAAAAGGAGATGACATATCAAAGGCAAAAGAGTACGCCCTAGAGGAAGAGGACATGTTTTTCGACGATGGATCAGCATCCATCAACCAGGAGACAGGTAAGAAGCATGTAGGGGCTGCCGTAGTGAGGATGGAAGATGGGGAGTATGAAACATTGATCATGAACTGATTGCCATTGCATTATTCCGCAACAGGCGGCGGTACTTGTAGCCCTAATTGAAGCCCTTCACCAATCCAAAGGATGCCGTGTGACAATTTACTCTGATTCTGTGTATGTCACCACGACAGTACACACAGGACTATCCAGGTGGCAAAGGAGAGGGTTTAGGAGAGCAGAGTAGTGCAGCATGCAGAGCTATTTGATTTTGGCCCTTGCAGAACCTTCAGTGGTGGCCGTCGTCAAATGCCTAGCACACACAAACAGCACAGACAAAATATCTTTGGGGAACGCAGATGCGCAGCCAAACAAGCGGCGTATCTCTCGGTATGCATGGGTGCTGAATGTATTGTGTCAGGTAAAGATTTAACACAGAAGATAGATGCATACACAGCACTCCCCATAGCACAGATAATAGAACTACAGAGCAGAGCACCTGCTGTGGAGCAAGATCTGTGGCTTAAAAGCGTATGTGCCCAAACACACCAACTGATCTGCTATGGAGTCAATGAATTACCAGAAAGGTTGTCATGCCCATTGAGTTACTACACATAGCATTCAAACAACTACATTTCCCAGCACACAGTTCAAAGGGAAATATAGCTGCCAATATCCGGGAAGATTGATTCATTCCAAATTTACAGGAGTACCTAACACAAATGGTGGTTCAGTGTACTACCTGCCAAGCATTCAGCACAGGGATGACTCTGAGAATGTTGCGGGGCACCTTGCCCCGCCCTGTGGGCCCCTTCCGTGAGCTGTACATTGATTACGCAGACATGGGAGAAAGGTGCAATGGGGCCCGATACTTGATTGTGGTGGTGTGTCCATTTGCTCGATAGGTGGAAGCCGGGCCCTGTGCCCACCCAGATGCAAAGTGTGCGGCAAAGTTCTTAGTCAGAGAAGTATTCCCCTGATGGGGAGTATGTGAGGTCATATGGTCAGACAATGGAAGGCACTTCTTTAATGAATTGTTCAAAGAGGTAACATCCTTCCTTGGGATAAAACACAAGATGTGCTCAATTTACCACCCCCAAGCGAATGCGATGGTGGAGAAAATAAACAGCCTCCTCAAGAGTAGATTTTCCAAATTATGCAACACTCTAAAGAAAAATTGTGTGTACTGCCTGCCTGTGGCACTGTTCCTATTATGCACACAGCCTAGCAAAAGACCACCACCTGTCCACCTGTGAAATAGTAACTGGTCAACACATGCAAACGCCACTGTCACCAGTAAGGAGAGCATCTGATGCTCACAGAACAGCCACTGTCCTAGGAGAGGAATTCAAAGAGTACCTCACACAACACACTCGTGGAATAAAATGTATATCAAAACAAAAGCACCCCCATTTACAGCAGAGAGTGAGTCAAACACGGGGACTCCCGCAGAAAGTACCCCCATCCAACCCTTACTGCCATGAGAGTGGATCTATGTGCGATGCTTCGTTTGGAAGTGGAACTCCCCAAGGCACAAAGCAACACACCCCTAAACACCCAAACTGGGGACCAGACAACTACCACTACCTCATACTGAGTAGCTCTATGTCATTTATATGAATGCATGTGAAAATGTAAGAAATAACATGCATTGCTGCTAGAGCATGAGCTGCAAGTAACAATATCTCTCTCTCTCTCTCTCTCTCGTTCTCATTCATTTACCCATCCGTTTCTCTACCTCTTTGCAGGTACAGCGATAATGGAACTGACACCATTGAATGAAAAATCAAATCTAGACAGCAGTAGGAATAAAATTAGTTTTACAAGAAGATATAGCTTTAATTGTGGAATGAAATTTTCAGTTATGTTGTTTGTTTTCTTAATGTTTATAGTGAATATTCATTGGGGAAAATCTTTTATCTGGGGGACCCATCTAAAAGAAGTGGGGAATGGGAATGGGATGGCCAAAGGTAGACCTGGAATGGCACTTTATCCCCAAACCTGACTAGCTTGCATTAAAATTCAAGAAGAAGAGTTCCAGGTCTTCTTGGATCCAGTGAGAATGTAACTAATATGTCACCTCAAGCCCCAAATGCAACTTCTATACTCTCTATAGTTTTCAAAGTACAACCATCTACCTCAATATTTAACATGTTTAACAATATTTAATATGTTGCTTACACCAGCCCCTAACATGGTCATTGAT
Source organism: Ambystoma mexicanum (assembly GCF_040938575.1). Classification (NCBI taxonomy): domain Eukaryota; kingdom Metazoa; phylum Chordata; class Amphibia; order Caudata; family Ambystomatidae; genus Ambystoma; species Ambystoma mexicanum. The sequence goes on from NC_090935.1 coordinate 1,409,616,196, forward strand.
TCCTCTGACTCCCCAACTCTGAATGAAAGCATGAATGTAAATAATAATATTTCAATAACAAGTATTGAACAATCTGTACTGAGGGAAAGCCACACAATGCCTAATACCACAAACACTACCTGTAGCATCTCCAAATCCACATTGTGTACTAGTGTAATGTTTCAACTATTAACACCACTTGTACAAAGGTCGCTATGTAACAGAAATAGATCATATAGAACAATGTTAAAAGGGAGAACATTCCCCTTGCGCAGTGAACAAGAAAAACAGCAAACATGCCAAAATAAATGTGATGCCTATCATGGCCTAGGATTCGATATGGTGGAAAACCTTCGCCATTATGGTCATTCAAACAGTTGGTACTCTGACATGAGTGCAATGGGAAGACGAACGACCAATGGGAGCTGCTACATTTGTACCTTAATACTGCATGCATCTGGGGCGCCCAAGGTTTTAGTGGTGCTAGAGGCGCCTTTAAAAGAAAGGCAATGTCTCATCCACCTTGCACTATGTAGGATAAAGGGCACCTTTCAGGCACGCAGTGTTCAGCTAAAACTTTGTGACACAGACATTTGTAATTGCAAGGGGGAAGTGAACAATCCCAAAAGCTTAAAGGAACCTTTCCTGGCCATACAAAGAACAAGTTTTGCAGAAAATAAGTGGCAAGATGCAACCTTTATGTGTAAAGCAGTAGGGCTCCATGGTTACTCTGAAGGAACACTATCCTTTGCAAACAAAACATGTGCAAAAGTATGGACAGAACATATCACAAAACTGACATGGGTTACTGCAATTGAGAAACCAGTGAAAATACAGCGAGAAGAAGACTATGAACTTTGCTTCTATAGTGAAGGAACTGTTTCTGTAGGGTTCAACAAGAGATGTAACAGAACATTGCTCATTCCATATCTCCGAAAAGGAACTGCAGCGCTGAGGAACTACTACTGGGTCCATGGCAAAAAGGCATACTTGCACCTGCCGTCATCATTGAGGGGCTATTGTTCGCTTGCAACACTACATTCAGCCCTGTTGGTAGTACTCGAAAAGTACCTAAAGAGGGGACCATTGCCTGACAACGGACAAGCAACATCGGAGACGACAGAAGTAATGCCTACTGTGTAACCCCCAGGCTTCCGTGTCCTTCCCGAAGAAGAGCACCATGATCGCCTGATCAGGAAATAATGACCCTCCAGTTACCTGTCCCAAGATTCATCTGATCTGCTCGCACAAACACCCGACGAATATAAGCTTTTCAGCACAGCAGACACATTTTTCGTATCCCTTGTGCCCAGCATTCAAATCAGAGCCAACGCCAAGTGGCTTCAAATCATCTGCTGTGAGCGGATCCAGTTGGCAAATAACACTGAAGAATAGTTCAACGTTATCAAGGCGGAAATGAGAGCACTCTGGTTAATGACAATGCAGAACCGGTAAGTCCTCAACTTCCTCACGACTATGGAGGGTGGGGTCTGCAAAAAGATCAGGAGTTCATGTTGCATGTTCGTACCTTCTACAGATGCTGAAAATGGGACACTCCCATGTGATAGCAGCGGTGCATGAACTCGGTGTGAAAATGAAAAAGGAAGCAGGAATACAAGAAGATGACTGGGTGGATATGGCATTCAGCTGGGTACCATCATGGCTTAGAACAACTGTAAAGATGCTGATCCCTATCATCATGTTCATCTTGGTGATTTTTTTTTTTTACGTGTGCCAGTTACCTCTCTGTTGTTGTGCCAAAACAGCACCTAATAGTGCAATGCTGATGGTGACAGTTGGGAATAATAATAACAAATTACCTCAAGATGCAAAGGAAGTAGAAATACAGACAGAGCAAAATGATGACCGTAAATATCGTATGATTGCAATATATCATGGTCATGGGGATGAAGTGGACACACTATATCATATGACTATTGAACCACCGCCAGACCCCGAGAATTACAAAGAAGTGTGGGTAGATTTAGCAGATTAGATTGGAGGGGCAAATTCGTTACTGTAGAAATAATAAAAGGGGGGAATGTTGGGATGGAAATGAGCCTCTCCCACCCCCCTAGCCGCTTCCAAGTTAAGCGGATCCCATACAAGGTGATATAACCTATAACCTACAAGGGGGAAAAGACCCCACTCACAGGACACATATAAAAGCCCCATAGCGCATAGAAGTAGGCGAATTGCGCTAGCCATGATCCGCAACTCCATTTTGTATTAGAACGAGACAAGACATGCTGATGGCCTGCTATGCGCGTGTCACGAGTCACTCAGTGATTCCCAATCTGACATTGGCACACCAAGCCTGCTCTGCATGAGCGCTGTTCCCACAGAAGTCCATTTCTCTCCTATCCTTTCAGTGTTGCAAATATCTAGTATCACTTCCAAGGATGCACCCTGCGAAGAGCGTGAGACAGTTCCAGGCACCAGCACGGTTTCCATCCATCTCCACTAAACTGCCACTGGGCCATTGACCTTCACCCAGCCAGGCCGGACCCGGCCGCACTTCATTAACCCTACCCACTACCTTTTAACATAGCGTTAAGTACCCGACCCCCAGCCCCTGACCTTCCTAAAGTGCCCACCTCAGATCTAAAGCCTGCACAAGCCTATATCTCTCCAATAGCAACAATGTCTTTTTGTATCACGAGGCACCGGGGAAGATAAATCATAGATTAAACCCCAGGGGGAGACCTTGGGTGCAGGAACTGTGGTATTAATGAAGTCCTGAATGTGGGGGTCAGCACGACTGTATTTTATCCTCCCCTCGTCCTGGCACCCCTTTCCTGTGTTGCCCAGGTGCCCGTCATAATGAATGAATAGCTGGTTTCAGTTGTTTAGTTTAGACTAGATATATTGTATCTTATGCATGCCCTGACCTTCACCGCGAATATGAGCCCAGCTGACCCATGTGGAGCCAGATCGACGAGGAAGCACCAGCCTATTAGCGCCTGGCATCCCCTATGGAGCAGGCCCATGTATATGTTGGCACCAACCAGCCATGTGGATTTCTACTGTATATAATGATGTCACTGATGATGCTTTTTGTTTCTTAACATGCTTCCCATGTACTTTTTGGCAGAGCACTCTCGACAAGCAGAGTTCTTTGCTGACACTTATATTTTATATGAGTAAAACTTTGTTATCCTTGGGCCTCATTACACGGTAGGCGGTAAGGGTTAACGGTCACCGGTAATGGTATCGGTGACCGTTAACCCTTACCGCCTTACTACGAGGTCCCTTAGCGGGTTGGTACTTTAACGCCTGCGGCGTTAAAAACCAACCCGCTAAGGGACCTTGGTGCTAATTACGGCACCGCAAATTTGCAGTGCCATAATTAGCACCTTCCCCATTCCCATTATGCCCTATGGGGCAAAAATGGGAATGGGGAAGGGCAATGGTGGAAGGGGGAATTACCGCCCCGCCAACCTTGGAATAGGGTGGTAATTCCCCTTTCCACCAAGGCAGTGCCGGTGTTTTACCAGCATGGACCAAGGTTCTAATAGCAGCTTGGTCCACCGCCTACCGTGTAAAGAGGCCCTATCTGTTGGCTTTATTCCCTAGCGGATTGTATTTACTCTGGAGTGTGTGCACAAGGGTATATGTCTTCATTAGTGGTCACCCTGGCATCACTTAAAGCAGAGTATATCCTTTTGCAGTTATCTTGTCTTTTCACTGGTCAGTTTTGATGCCAGTGTGGTCTCCAGCCAGGTCAAGCCACAGATGTACACCAGTCAGTTCCACGTACCATATACCTCCTCCCAAAGGTAATGCTAAATTGGTGGGTTTACAGCTGGATATGGGCTGTCTGCCCACCTCAATGTCACATAGGCCTTTTACTACCTGTACCTGCCTTCCCCATGCATTTCCTCCTCATAGTCACAATAGAGTCTCATACCTATGGGCATTTTGTACCTTCTCAGGAATTTGTCTCTCCACTGGTTTGTCAAGTAACTCTATGATGCCCCGCCTCATGCTTACATCCCCTCACATGCCTCTCACACATTCAATTAGCAGGGGCCACATTTGACCCTCTCTCCATACTACCTCCTCCATTCCTCTGTTTTGCTCCACATTTGTGCCTCCTCTCCACCTCCTCTTCTGATCCTCCTACTTTCTCTGCCTCCCATGCATCTTCTTTCACCAAATTCCTCACTTCAAGTCTTCCCTTGTCTGCTTCCACTGATCCGCCTTTTAAAAACCTCTTTTCCTCAGATCCTATTTTCTTCCACACCTCCACTGCTCCTCCTTTCTCCAGACTCCTTACTCTCTTCTCCACCTCATCTGAACATTCTATCACAAGCTTCCTCTTCAACCTTTGTGCTCTTCATCCTTCTCCATGCAAACCATTTCCTACTCACAACTTCCACACCACATGTCTCCAGGTGTTCCCTTATGTAGGGCCTTCTCCTGTCCGTGTGGACCTGGCTCATGTGTGTGTGTGTGTTTCTGCATTCTCAGTGCAGGAATGGTCAGAATCAAGCAAGTGTTTTGACTCAACTGATATGGCAGTTTGGGTTTCCTATGATCTACTGATCAATCTTATATCTGGTTGGTTTGCCATTTTGTTTCCCTATTGCCTTTCATGCATGCGTGGAGATTCCAAAGCCATCTGACACTGTAGCAAGGCACTTCCCTCTCAAAGAGGTGGTAGGCAGGTGTCCCGCTGCTAAACACACATTGTTCTAATTGAGGAAGATTAATGTAACCAGCTAGCCACCCCTATTTCACAAAGATGACATGAACAATTCTTAGTAACATGTTTCCATCTCCAGAATGCAGACATAAACCAAGCATAAACCTCCCTTCTCGAGAAATAGGGTGACGAGCAAGAATAATTTGTATCGTATGGCAGTGTAACGCTCACCTGACTCCCACGGAGGCGCTTGCCTGGTTTGGATTGCTGTGGCCTCTTCTAGGGTGATGCGCAGGACTCGGAAGATGGAATGGACCGGACCCCCAAATCTGGTTTGTCTGGCTCGTAGAAATATCCTTCGGTGTGTGAAAAGGGAGTATTAACAATCTGCGGGATAATGCGTAGGCCTCCCACTCCCCTTCTCACCCTCCACGAAACCCTTCTGCGATTCCCCGTGAAGTCTCACCTTAGGGTCTGAAAGGACGAGCTCTCCATCCTGCTTCTGATGCAGGGGCGCGTTGTTATCCAGTTACTTCACTGGATCTCGGATTGGTGAGAGTTCAGGTTCGCTTGACTTTTCCGATCAGGTATCTCCTCTCTTCTCCCTTTACAGGTGTTCCAGGATGCTGTCAGGCGTGGCTGGAGCCCGGATGCAGGAGAAGACACGGTGAGCGTCCAGCTGCTAGGTGCAGAACAACGCAAAGCGTGAGTTGCTGCTTGGGCGTGGCTTAAATAGCCTTCAAAGTAGTTCCAGGTATGTATTCTTCCTCTAAGGTATGTATTCTTCCTCCGGCCACACCCGTGTGGTAAAGTAGTCCCATAGGTAAAATAGTCCCATTCAGGCCTCTAGGTGGCCTGGATGTTGCAGCACGGTCTGCATCAGGTAAGTTCACACCAAGCACTTCTTAACAGAAAGTCATTCTTTATGAGCCTGGCGCCTATGGCGCCTGGACTGTTGTCCAACACGAGCCTGGCGCCAAAGGCACCAGGACTGAGTCCAAAGGGCCCCTACCTGGGGCCGCTGGGACTTCCCTCAGGAACATGATGTCTGCCTCTGGGGTTGCTGGGCCCGGTCTGGCTCCTTGGGGGTAGGCATCATGACAGGCAGTCAAAGGAGTAGATGAAACAGAAATACATCCATTGGTTTAGTAGGAAACACATGACGAGGAGAAGAAATCCTAGGATTTCGTAATTTACATCTTCCTTCTTTCTCACCTGAAGTCTGGGATTTACCTCATTAAAGGGTCATTTTAGTTCTGCATAACTTGCACCAATGTATCTCTTAGTACCTTCCAACATTTGGGTCATTACGAGTTTGCCGGTATCCTGGTGGTAAATCCGCCAGGATACCAGCAAACTGTGTTTCCGTTACTGCCACTTGGTCTGGCAGAATTACTGCTGGATTACAAGTGGCAGTGGCGGAGTAAATCCCCATTTTTTCAGAGTCCATTGGGCTATATGCGGCTTGTTCAATTGAAATACCGTAGCAGAATTTCCGACTCAGTGGTTCTGCCAAAAATGGGTAGAATGTCAGCAGATTTACCTCCAGCTCATGGGTGTAGGTGAATCCTCTGACTTTCCGTCAAATTTGTATTTGGGCAGTGCAGGAATGTGTCAGTGTATGGTAATTCCACTGCATTGTTCCCGCACCACTGAGCTCATAATGAGGCCCATCTGTTGATGCAGGAAAGGAACTACACATTAAATAATTTTGACAATGGTTATGATAGCCAAAAATATTTAAAGCATATGTTTAAATTGTAATGCATATTGACAGTAAAAAATATCATAGCGCTTCTACAGAAAATCAAACTAAAATTTGTAACCTATATGCCAGGTAACAGTAGACATTTAGTTGTGTATATTCAATAGAGCCACACATTTTTTCTCAAATTTCACCATATTATTGAAACAAATCTTATTTGACTAACCAGTCAAAACAATGTAAAGGCCCTCTCTGACTTGTCAAACTGTTTAATTCTTTAAGAAGGGGGCTTATCAAATCATGCATGGCTTCCCTTCACAGGAGGGCAAGAGTACATATAGTTACAAATCTAGCTGGACTCTACACAGCGACCACGTGACTGTGCCAGATGAATTCAAATGGACTGACTTCTAGGATCCCCAAAGCTGGTAGCAACACTACCTGGATAACCTCAGTTAACTCACAAGAAAAGAAACTGAAGAGATGCCCGGTGGGTACAGTGACTGATCAATATGCAAATCTGAATCAGGCAGTCTTCTATAATCCCAGAGTTAAGATCAGCCCAGGTCAAAGCATATCATCAATATAGGGATGCAGTTCAGAATGCCCAAAACATCTTTTCATATGCCTCCCTGAAGACAGTAATATTTACCTCAATCATTGACTGCAGGCTACATAGTTCTCCACCAATTATTGTCATCAGGGTTATCTTGTCCTTTTTAGCCATAATGACTGTCAGAAGGCTGCCAACCCCTTCATTCAGGTGAAACATATGATTCCCTCTCATGGCAGATTTCATGCTTCCGAGTGTGTATCTCACATGGGTGTTTCAATACATTTGTCAGTCAAACATTAAGCTTAGGTATTTGAATGAATTAAAAGGTTCAAGGCTATGATGCCTAGTTGAGAAGGACATCTTTTGGTTTTCAGTTTAATTAATAAATCATGAATCCCCCAATAAACAATTAGAGCAGCATTATGAGCTTGGTGGTATGGAGATAAATTGCAGCAAATGATGCCTTGACTGTAGTCTTGTGGTAGGTGCCATCATTGCGGGTTGCAGAGATTGGAAATTCAAGGATATATCAAGGCTTGGTACCACCAAAAATTGGATCCGCCAGTCACGAAGTTTCAAAGATTTATTCTGCACAGATTCAAATATCAAAGCAGATAGCTATCTGGTTCACAGCACCTCGCAGTCTGTACCAGAAACACTGTGAGCAGAGTGAGTCCGGATCATCACAAAACAGGCTGTTTTTATACAGAATCCTGGCTATAGCTCAGCCCATCTCCACACTAATAAGTTACAAATTTGGGTCTGTGCCCAGTTCACATGGCAAATACAACAATATTGTCTCCACATACTTCAAGTGTTTTCCAGTCCTCAAAAAACAATGTTAAAACTTTGTTCTGTCTGGTCATGTTGGTTAACCAGTTTAAACTGATCCTAGTTTCAAGAAACAATTTAAATAGCTTATTGTTAGAGGTACACAGTTATAGTTTGTCTAACATTCAATTAATTGCTGAGACTATTGATACAGAAAACACTTTAAACTGGAGTTCACTTTAGCTCCAAGGTTCCTTAAACATACTGACAATCTTTGTTGCCGTCAGTTGTGTGGATCTTTAGCTTTCCAATGTACACAGGATTCCTTCAGAAACTCGCAGCATCAGTTTGCATTCATTGTATAACACTGTTTGTGGGAAGATGAAGTTTGTAGACATAGATAACACTTTGAATGGGTGTTCGTTCTGACTGCAAGGTCTTGTTTGCACAGGAAAAATAGTCTGCTTTGCCAGCCCTAGTGTTGACATAGGCTCAAAGGTCGATTCTGCTCTAGCAGCAGAAAACATAGCTTAATCATTACTGGAGAGTGAGCAGAAGTCAGAACCAAAATGGAGGACTTTTTCCAAGATGGCGTTTGAAGAATTCTAATTCAAAACTTTGCAACGCGGTTTTCCCCATACAGCAACTAGGCTTAGGCCGATATGAATCAAAAGGAGGCACTAATATGATGTCCGTTTAACAAGATGGTAGCTGAGGTGCAAGTGACATTGACTCTGATTTACTAAGCCAGCTTCCTCTCCCTCGGTGGCCTGTGAACTTGTTTGATGATGAATGGTTTGCAGTCATTCATCATGCTGACTGATATATGGTATAGCAAGACACTAATGCATTTTAGGAGGATGCTGATCCTTTGAACCGCCTCTTAGCCTTTGCTAATGGGGTAGGGTTGTTTCAGGTGCAGGGAGATGACTATTTGACCATTGATACGGTAGCCTATGATGTGCAGTGTCACCGATGGCCTGAAGAACACACCATCTCTTGAAGACAGTTCAAGTGTTTCTATTGAAATAATTGAGAAGGAGCTTGCTATGGGCTGTCCCTCTCTATCTCATCTCCCCTGAGTGGTTCACTACCTAGCCCATGTATCCCTAAAACCTAAGGTGGCAACTAGAGATCAGTTACCCCTATTGTTTAATAAAAGACTTGCTGGTCCTTATGGCTCAAAGGCAAATGTGTTATCTCTCTCTCTCCCTATGGGACATTCTAGGTGGATTTTAACCTGGTTCCCCACATTTAAAAAATGTATTAAAATGTGGTGCTTTCCAGTCACTCAGGCCTCACTCTGTCTTCCTTCCCTGGTGTTCTATCCTTCCTCTCCCGTCCTTCTACTCTACTTCCATACCCTCTTCCCACCCCACCTTTTTTCCCTTTCTCCCTCTATCTATCCCTCTAAAGGCACTACTCTTCTGCTCTCTGATACTCTCTCATCTCTGCTCTACTAGTCTTGCCTCTCTACTTGCTACCACTCCCTCCTCTCCACTCTCTACTACTTTCTCCTCTCTACTTTACTACTCTACACTGCACGCCCACCTTCTCCCACAGTCACCCTACCTTCGCTATCTCAGACAACCTTCTCAGTCAATCAATCACACTCCCTTACTCTCTCCCTTCAACACACTCACTCACCCTGCACACTCTCACACCCAATTACCACTTCCTCTTAGCAATCAACACCTCACTTTGCAGATGCTCTTGAAAGTTCTTTTCTGTGCCCTGCTTCACCATCCATCGTCCACCTGGTCTCTTGGTCCTCGTTTTGCTCCTCAACCTCACCTGAACAGACCACACACTGTTCTAATCCCACTACCCTCTTGTATCCTTCCGATGCCCCTGCCATTGACTTCCCCCTTCAGCTGGTTCCCTGGGCCAACCACTGGATTCATGTTCCCCACGGGCATGGTTACATGAATGCAGTGAGACTTAAAAGGCTCTAAATCCCGTCCATTTATCATTTGCAGGTCTGTCAGTGTTAGAAAATGGAGACCTGCTCAATGTACAGTAAATTTCAGAATGTGTATGTACGCTGATATTCAACAACCATGGTTCACTAATCTGTAGTCACTCAGAGTTTGTATTAGAACTACATGGAGAATCTGTATTGCCAGTTTGACATACGGACCATTCTGCAATCCTGGTAAACAGACATTCAGTGTCAGTATCACTTACAGCACCTGGATTGCCAGTTCGATGTGTGGATCACTCTGCCGTCTGACAGGTTCTTGCAGGCTTTCTTCCTGTTGGGTTGCTCACTTTTTCCTCTATTGCCCTGCCTTTTGGGTAATGCAGTCCTATGGAACAAGAAGAAAGAAACTGTCTAGTATTGTGCATAAGACATATGGGGAAATAAAATGTGATACTTAGTTCATTCAGAGAGGCACAGGTAGAAGTACAGAGACTTCATCCCTCCGAAATCCCCCACCCCGCCTCTTTGGCAGGACTGGCTCTGGGAAATCCTCTGGTTGACCTCCTGCCTCAGGTTGATATGGGTCGCCATCCCCTCTTGATAGAGTCAGGTCTCTGACTCTGTGACAGCACGTACCTTGCTGGATGGCAGAGCTCTCATTTGAGTGTCATGTTTTTTGTTGACATGTGCACCTTGTGGTTTGTTCTGAGGGGTCAGCATGGTACTGTACTGTAGTGGAAAGGGTATTTTATCAGGGCCTGAACTCAGCATTGGTGAGGGTGGACTAGGTGAAGGACACATTATAACTTTGCCTGTCATTTATGCCGGCGCTCGTTTTATTATAAAAACATTTTTAACATTTGTATGGTGTCTGTACAGCAGAAAGTGTTTCCAGGCACACAAGACAAAAAGCGGGGGTCGGAGGGCAAGTGAGAAAACAACAATAATGGTCCTTCTAGGCCTTGTGACATTCAGATTGTGCAAGTCCAGTAACAATAAGTGCAGGGGGAGGGGGCAGACAGGGTGAAGGGATGGGATAGGGAGAAGAGGAGGAAGTGCATGAGGAGGGAGGCTCAAAGGCTGGGCAAGTGGTAAGGGGGAGCCCAGGGGGGCAAGTGCCAAGGGAAGCAGGGGTAGGGGTCAACTAGTGCGAGTACAGGAGTGGACAAGACTTAGAGGCTAGTCAGGGAAGGGTGCCTGAGGGCAAGTGCTTGTAGGGTTGCAGGGGGAAACTGGTAGAAGGAGGGCCTGGCCGGAGTAAGACTCATATGGCACACAGGAAACCAGTCACAAAGGCAGGTTGAGAATTATTAAGAGAGGGGAAGAGGGAAGGAGGAGGAGAAAAGAAGGTCTTCAGAAGCTTCCGGAACTTAAGCTACAGTGCTTACAGCTACCACTGTATCATATTTCTCTGTCCGATGCCGTTCCTCCTCTGGGAAGATGTTTAGTGTTGTTTTGCCACCAATAGCTCGTTGGCATGCTGACCACCTCTTCTACAAGGATCTGGAGCTATGCCTCACTAAATTTAGTTTTTCTAACCTGCATTTCAGGCAGCTTGACTTTTCCTCCTTGTATGCCTGCCACAACTTGTAGGATTGGATGGCAGCAGGCAATGGGTGATCCGGAATTCCTTGAGTTTTTAAAGATGGCCACAATTTAGCTGAGTAATTCCATCCCGTGAATTAGTGTTGTATTTACTCCCAAACCTGTAATGATGCCAAATGTTTTAGGCATGTTTTAATGGAATGGCACCATTCCTTCTATTCATGTTCATGGGCTGATAAATGGGATGGAGGTGGCTAACTTTGCAGAGATAAGCTTTCTGCATGCACATCTTCCTCCAGAGCATGAAATATGCTCCATGCATCTTTCACTTTGTGCAGGGAAACAACAAAATCTCCACCTGCATCAGATTAAAATCAGGCCATGACTAAGTCTGTGCATGGTTCTGGGGACAACTAGTGGTGCAACCATGGCAGCAGGTTCCTCCCAAAGTTAGTAGATTACAATACCTTCAGAGGTATGTAGAGGATCCACCGGTCACCATCACTTAGTTCCAATTACACAGCCATCCTCTTTAGTGTACAAAAGGGGCTACTTGGGTGCGGATGCAGACCTTACTTGTCCCTAGACTAGTCACTCTACTTTTCCCAACCGGCCAAATTGCCTCAGAAAATGTTCTCCCTGGGAACACTCGCATGGCAGGTATTAATGATGCCCTTGTAAAGAAACAACCATAACATCAGTGCAGTGGATACGTCAGCTACTTGAGAAACTCATTCCCTACCTAGTTCAAAATATGAAGTGGTTTTTTGTTCCCACTACAGAGGGATCTTTAACCACTACCCCATTAGGAAATCTTACCACAACATGTGAAGCAATCTTTGCAGTGAAGAATACAGTAAGTACAAAAACTTTCAGACATAATGGGCTTATTAAATTTCCCTCTGCCGCTGGCTCAGCAAGCCTGCTTCGCCATCAGAAAGTCATTTTTTTTCAGTGCTGTCCACTAGCATCAGAGACCCCTTTCATTTGCCTCTGGTATACACTGCCACAATTACAGAGTTCACAGTCATTTTCCTCTAGCCCTTGCTTGGCAAGCCGACTCCAGTACCACAATTCAGCTTTACAAGACACCGAACCTGGGATTCCGCAGTACACTTTGACATGACACCCGTTACTTGCTAGCCACACAATTCTAGGTCGAGAAAAGAAACAGTGCCAGTCAACTTACCTACACAGCAGAGCCACATAGTAAGTCCTTCAATGACTGTCCCTCCCAAGTTATCCAGGGCGCTTTCTCCTCTCGCACCTCTATCTCCACCTGTGGCATCCCCCAGTGCTCCAACCTTTCTCCCTGGCTCTTTAACATCTATCATACCCCGCTTGCACACCTAATGTCCATCTACTCCCCTTACTTCCAGTGTTATGCAGGTGACACAAAAATCTTCTTCAAACTTCCTTCTGATCCTCTCCTTACCCCTCCATCATTCCTGACTTCCTATCTGCCATACAGTCCTGGTGTGCCTCCAATGATCTCTGCCTCAATGCCAGCAATACTGAGATACTTCCCATTTCCTCCCCTCACTCAGGCCACCCTCTATGGGTTCTCCCCCTTCTAATTCATCTGAAGCCAAAGACCTTGGAGTCATCATCAACTCCTCTCTTTCCTTCCTCCCTCACATGCAGGACCTTGCCAAGAAACCCACTTTCAACTCCATCTCCTCAAAAGAATCCTCACTTTCCTCACTTTTCCCTAGAAGCTCAATGTTTATAGAGCTCTGGTACTATATAGGCTTGACTACTGCAATAGCCCCTTCCTTAATCTACCCTCTTCCTCTCTACGTCGCCTCTATCTAATCCAGAATAGGGCTGCAAGGCTTACCCTTGGCCTCAAGCCTAGGGACTGTATCTCTCCAGCACTAAAAACTCTCCACTGGCTCTCAGTTGCTGCAAGGATCAAATTCAAATCCCTCTACATCATCCATAAGGCTTCCTGGGGTCAGGGAGCATGCTATCTACAACTGGCTCTCACAACTCCCGCCAGATCTTTACGTTCTTCCGACACCAACACTCTGCGTGTCAAGTGATTCGCTAAACAGTGAGCTGGTCAATGATCTCTTTCCTAGGCTGGCTCCCTTCTATGAAACAGCCTCCCCCTTCCTCTTTGTCTTGAGCCGGATCTCTTCACAAGGCCTAGTAGACAGCCTCTCTCTTTCATTGTTATATTTGCCTTTCATTCCCATGTTCCCTCCCTGTTGCCCTGTGGGCACTTTGAAACACAATTTACTTGATGTATAAGCACCTTACAAATGCACAATAAGGATTCTAGAACTGTCAGCTCCAGGGATGTCAGCTTAACTGCTGTGCTCCTGTGCCTGAACTTTTTCCCTGAAAATATACTATAATTCCTGGAAGATGTCAACACCTGCTACTCCGGATGCGAAAAGGCAGAAAGGTGGAGAGAAAGATACTATTGGAGAGAGCAGAGAAGATAAACTCTTTGATATGCTGAGCAAAATGACTTTGGACATTGGAGAAATAAAGGCAGCTCTTTTGAAGTCTGAAGAAAAGTTTTCCACAGTTGTCAGAAGAGTGGATTCTGTTGAGGACCATTTGAATGTGGTGGATGAAAAAACCTTAAAGCTGATGGACCAGATAAGAGAATTGAAAGTGGTTAATGAGAAGATTACCTTGAAGCTCTCAGGAGGAATAATCGGAGGAATAATCTTCGTTTTGCAGGCTTTCCAGAAAATGCAGAGAGAGGTAACGCCATTGACTTTCTAAATAAGAACTCCCCTAAACTGCTGAATATAGATGCGCTGTTTCATTGGAAATAGAGAGGGCTCATCAGTCTCTTGGACCTAAACCAGCCCTGGGAGAAAGGCCAAGGCATATTATTGTTAAATTCCTCAGGTCCACTGTGAAGGAACTAGTGTTGAGAAAAACTCTGGAGCTGAAGGACCTTGCCTGGGGAGGCAATAAAATAATGGTGTTCGCTGACTTGAGTAAGGATGTGTAGGGGAGGACTGGCCGCGAGGCCCTCCTCACCTACAGCCTTCTCCCCAGGTGAGGACCATGACTCGGTGGGCGTCCCCTCATGCCACCCGGGCCCAGGTGGAGGAGGGTTCACCCGCCGACGACATTGCCCACACGTATCCGTTCCCTGCATATACCAAAATTCAGTTAGGCCTAGAAGCCATCTTGTCTAGCAAAGATGGCGTGAGTTCAGCGCACTGTAGCGCGGCCCCCACCTTTGGAGGGCCTTTCATGCATCTCTGCCGCCGCAGCACCATGGCAGCTCCGCCGCGAGCGCGTTCCCATGAGAAAGTTGGGTACGAGCTAACACCAGATATTAACACTGTAACAGTCTGTTATCCACAATGTAATACTGCACCCCGTGTGACCTGGTCCGCGAGGCCAGGGCGACGCAGAAATGAATTCAAGTAGTGGTATTAGTGAACTACTCTTCTTAAACAGAATCTGCAAACTATGAATTAGCCATAAAAGTGAAATGTTTATATGACTTCACATTGTGACTGTACTAATGCTGCTAGATCACAGAGAAAGTGTCTTTAAGTCATATGTAGACACATGAACCCCTATATGTCTTCTTAAGTCACCCATAGTGGCAACCGTCAATCTCTGTGGTCCATAATATAGTTCTACCTCATGTACCGTCGAATGTATATAAATACTTAAACACTGTAGTAGATATAATACCATGTAATGAAAAGGTACTCGGACCGAATGTATTAAAGAAATGTGTAACGAAATTGAAATATAGATGTGTGTTTAGATAAGATCAAAATAAGGCAAAACATTATAAAAGTTCTGCATTCAAAAGTCAGCAACGCACGAGGAAAAAACCTTTGTGAATATATGCAAGGCCATTCTCCCTCCCACCCTACGAAGCCTGCCAGATGAAGAAGCTAAGGCATGTGCCGCGCTCCCTCACCTCCCCCAACCAAGCTGGAGCCGCTTCAGAGAGTCAGAGGCCCCGGTACCGCACCCAAGGCCACAGCCCGCCACCTGTGTTATTTACAGCACGGTAATAAACCCACGTTTGAATCCACAGATCTACCAGCACCCTCTCGTAAATCCCACAATCCCCCTAGACCACCCCAAGAATCATGACCCCGTGCAAGGACGACCCCCAACGCTGGGACAAGACACAGAGACCCATTTATATAATAACTTCTAACGCAGCAGACAGACATGTATCATTCGGCTCAGGCCCCAGAGCCCAGCCCCTCGACCTAAAATACCGGTCAATAGGACACAGGTAAATCTCACCCCAACCGACAACCACCAGACCTCTCACGAGGTGCATTCCTCATGTGTTGCATTTATTTTATAAGATAAACTGCTGAGCGATTTATTGATGAACTTAAATGTCGTTTCTTGAATAACTGCAGTGTGCATGGCCTAGGGCAAACGAGTCAGGAAAGGTATTCATCTTTGTCACAGGCTGCCCCAGCATACCAACACCGCTCGGATGACCTCAAGCTGGCCTGCCAGGCCCAACCCAACCCACGAGGCTGACCAGTGACGTCCTCACGCCAAGACCAACCACGCTGCAGCAACACCTATAGTTAGTCGACGCCACCCAATCCCAATTAACTTGTGCCCCCTATAGTGTGTAGGTTCTGATGACGTTTTTTGTATTAGAAATACGCCTGTCTTTGCTATTGTCAGACGGAGCGCTCTCGGAGGTTGCAGAGTTCTTTGCATGCCCTATTCTTTGGATAAACTCCCACTTACGCTCACCCGCACTCTGTCTTGGCCTTATTCCCATTACGGGAGAGTCCCTTGTTGTCTCTCATTGCGGGGAGGATCGTGCTGAAATTGGGGGCGCTTCCTTTCAGTGGTGACCCCGATAGCGTGATATCTCCAAATTATTTTTCCTAACTCCTTTTAACGACCCCCTTTTGGCACGAGAATCTCCGGTCAAAAAGGGAAACGCACGGTGAGCCGGCTCCGGGAAGCTACCCGCCAACGGCGACCGGTACGCTTAGAAGTGCGCACTCAAACTAGAGGGGGTACGGGATCCCGGTTGAAAAATCCCCTTTGAGTACCGCTCGCCGGAGCCGGGGCTGACTGTTGAGCAGAAAGGCCACACCGCCTGGACAGACCCAGTTTCGGAGACTATCGGTTCAAGACGGGCACGTGAGTACCGAGTGCGAGCGATCGTAAAGGGGAAGGGAGGGGAAATTGTGAACAGAAGAACGGGGACAGGTAGAGGAGAAGAATAACAGGGGTCTACTAAAGACGGGTCTTGAAAATTTCTTTATCTTTTTCTTTGCATATGGCCATTAGGAGTAAGAAGTAAATGAAGAAGTAGAAGTGACGGAAACCTAGCTCCGAGAGGGGGTGGAAGGCGGCGCCGCATAGTGCTATCTAAACTATTACTGGGAATATATAAAGAAGTGAAAAATAAGTTATTAGTGTCTGGCAAGGGGAGACACAGAGTATATTTTAGTATTTGCTATTTCTTTCTATTCTTTTGCTCAGAGGGTAAGGGTCTGGACTAAAAGTGAGCCTGGGGTGAACTGATTAACATAAAATACCAAGACAGGGGGGAAAACAGCAGAAATAGGGATCAAAAATACTGGCACATGCAGACGGGTATCTAGTTACACGAGTAGAACAACAGGGACAGCTGGACAGGAAGGAAAGGGAGGAAAAAAAGCGAGGTGTGAGTGGGAAAGCATTGTGAGGGGTGCGCACACCGTGTGAATAGTGAAGAAGAACGACTGACCGCGAGGGGGGGGGGGGCCAGAGAGTGTGGACCATAACTAGCAGGTGGTTGATTGTGAATGAAAATTGCGCGGGATTGAACAGGGATGCGAAGACAATGAGGAATGGCGAGTAAGAAAGAATGTTAGTAGTGAATTTAACTTGCGTGATATCATTGAGAAGTCCGCTCTTGTCTGGGCCATAAAAATATACTTAGACATATCTATACGTAATCAAAAGTAAAGGAGGTGAACACGGTCAGTGCTATTGATTTAGAATATGGGGGCAGAAACTCCCTTGTCACATATTTGTACGAGCTTACCGGGATACGCTGAACGAATCAAGAAATACCACGATCAATGGGTAACAGAATTAAAAGGGGAAGGATTGCCCCAGATTTGGCCTGAGGGGGGGTCTTTTGAAAAAAGCGTTCTAGATATGGTACGAACGTGCATTCACCTCAAGTATAAGGGCAAACAGTGGCAAAACAGGAAGGAGATACTAGATCTCTGGAGACTATTTGAGGAAATACCCCCACCCAAAGCTCCGGCACCAAATATTGATCTACCTTCCACCACAGATAACCCACTGATGATTCCAAGAGAGGAAAAGGAACAGCTAAATACAGAACAACCTGCGGAGGTGATTAGTTTGTACCCGATATTACATAAACCAGCCCCCGCAGCAGGGTATAGTGATCCTACTTATGTGCCTCCCCCTACAACTACTACACCCCTAAAACCAACAGCCCCCCCACCATACGAAAGCACTAGAGAGCGTGCCCAGACAAGCACTTAGAGAGGGGACATAGACAAGCTAACTAGCGATTTAGAATCGAGGCTCTCGATAGCAAAGGATGAACTCTCAAGAATAAAAGACATATGTGAGCGTACAGCATGCACTCCCACTCGATCAGGACGTGTATCCAGAATATCAAGTGAAAGTAGACAAATTGAGGAAGGATGGAAAAAGGGTGAAATATTGTTCAGAATTGAGGAAGAACCGACAAGAATAATACAGGTGGAAACACCAGAGGGGAGCATCGGTGATGTATCACGGCAGACAGGGATCAGAGAGGACCTGCTATGTGATGTCCGAGGCGAAATAGATGAGAGTGATAGGTTGAGTATGGCAGTAGGAGGGGAAAGCGAGGAGCTGGACGGTGCATGCTCGCTAGGAACAATAGATGACGAGTGGATGGGACGACTAAGGAATAGAGTGGGGAGGATGGCGTCATTGGGGTCAGCGACGACCAAAGTGGGTGAGAGCGCAACGTTAAAAGGAAAATTACAACTTCCACTAATACACAGAGGGGGAGGAAGACCAAACTATATACCCTGGGCCCAGATGGATAAAGCTAATTTGATGAAGTTATTGCCCCCGTTGTCCGGAGGGGCGAGCAAGTGGATATATGCATTCGAGAAACATACTGCCGGCATACCGCTGGCAGTAGGCGATGTGAAAAGCCTACTAGTATCAGCAGTAGGAGATCAAGCAGACAGAGTATGGGTTAAGGCTGGTTTCCCGGCCGTGACATTAGATTGTGACCGTCATGATGGAGCGTCCTTTAATACAGTGCGGGCACGGGTTTGGGATGCGCTGCGGGAGACGTTCCCAGATACTCCAGATTTACAGTCAGTAATGCAGTGTACAATGAATGACGGGGAGGATGCTATGGATTACATTCTCCGGGTGCAGGAGATGTGGAGAGCGGAAACGGGCACACCCTGGCACCAATCCACATCTCTATTTTATTTTATCATTAAGAGAGGG
Organism: Ambystoma mexicanum; assembly: GCF_040938575.1. NCBI lineage: Eukaryota > Metazoa > Chordata > Amphibia > Caudata > Ambystomatidae > Ambystoma > Ambystoma mexicanum. The sequence continues at coordinate 1,409,634,791 of NC_090935.1, forward strand.
CTCCCAAAAGAGGTGCAGAAGGCACTCGATAAAATAGCGGGCGTTGAGGCAAAGGGGTGGCCAGAGATCCAAAGTATAATAGTGCACCATTGCAAAAGGATAAAAGAGAGAGAGAGGGAAGTAGCACAGAAAAGGTTGGCAGACGAGGCAAGGTTGGTACAATCAAAACTGGTGAAGGTTGCAGCAGCGGTAGCAGGGCTCCCACTCATGAGGGAGGGAGACGAAGGAGAGGAGGGGCAAATAGCAATACAAGGAAGAATAGCAGCAAATTGGGCAGGACAAGGACAACGACAGTGGACTGAGCAGGAGCAGAACGGAGGTCCAATGTGGCAAGAGTGGGCCCCACGAGGGGGTAGAGGTGGGTACAGGGGCCGAAGAGGGGGACAAGGGTATGGTGGAGTGGGAGGAAATGGATGGCAGGGTCCCAGAGGTCCACAGGGGAGCTGCTGGAACTGTGGGAGGTGGGGACATTACTCGAGGGAGTGCAGAAGCAGACAAAACAACGGGTTCCAGGAGGCAGAACAGTACGGTCACCCACACCCAGGGAGCCCATACGGCCTCCCCATGGGACAGCACCAACAACAAGGAAATGCAGGGCAAAGAGGTAACGCACAACTACACGGACATCAGTACAGAACACAAAATCACCCTCAGAATAATGACACTATACAATACATGCCAGGTAACACTTTCGCTACAGTAGCGAATGGAGCCCCCGCACCCGCGCCCTACAGCGGAGTATCAGTAGTTTCGGGGAACATTTTTGATCAGGGAGGGGCAATGAGACACCCCGCATAGGACAGCCCACAGAGAACACTTGCGTGTCCAGTTCTATCTACGACCCACAATGCATCAGAGGAACCATTGATAGGGGCGCAGATAGGAGACAAGCAATTCATATTCATGGTGGATTCCGGAGCGGAGAAATCATGCATTAAAGAGGGCCGGTTCCCGCTATCTAATAGGACGTTAGAGACGCAGGGGTTCTCTGGGGCTGTAATTGAAGTTCCTTACACAGAAGAATTGGATGTAACGGTGGGGGGGAAAACAGTGAAGGCACCCTTACTGTACTACGAACGCTCTCCAATTAATTTGCTGGGGAGGGATCTCTTGAGCAAACTAAACATGACCATATCATTTACAGAAAGTGGTATAGTATGTTCAACACCGGGCATATGTCCTCTACGCATAATGGCAGTAATGCAGGGCCACGCAATCATCACAGAAATTAGAGGATTACCAAAAAACGAGGAGGTGTTTATTGAGGGCGTGCGAACATTGGCCCTCATAGTACCAGAACTAAAAAGAATGGATTGGAGGATCCCAGCTGAGTTCCTCTTTCGCCCCATAGTGTGCCCCGACACAGCCACTGGGGCAGTGCTATCATTGGATTTGCACGCAGTACACGTGTCAGCAAACAGGATATGTGTAATAGGGATTGACATGGAAGGATGCGAATGGCGTACAGTACTGTGTACAAATGCAAATATCCCACTGCGAGAGCTGTCAGATGAAGAGCTCTTTTCAGACGCCGAGACAGACGGCGAAATAGTAATGGAACTAGCAATACCATGTGACATCGTGATTACGGCCAGAGAAACTCCAATTGAATTAATGGCAGTAGTTGGAGCACCACATACATTTTTTGATGATGACATGAGGTTAATACCAACTAACATATGGACGAACGGCCCCCATGATGTAGGGTTATTACATGGAGTTCAACCTGTGGTGATAAAACTGAAAGAAGGGGCAATTTTACCCCGGGTGAGACAATATCCATTGTCTCGCGAGGCAGAAGAGGGAATAAAGGAGACAATAGAGGCACTGTTAGCACAAGGAATAATAGTGCCCTCAAATTCCCCATGCAACACATGCATTTACCCGATCAAAAAGGTGAAGGGAGGTTCCTGGAGGATGATACAAGATTTACGCCCACTCAATGATGTGATTCAGAAAGAGTTCCCTCTAGTGCCGAACCCGGCCACAATACTATGCAACATCCCAAAAACAGCATCTCATTTCACAGTTATTGACTTAAAAAATGCGTTCTTTTCGATCCCCTTAGCAGAAGAGAGCAGGTACTTAACAGCATTTACACTAGGGGGGAGGAGATTTGAACACTGCAGATTACCACAAGGATATTGCGAAAGCCCAAGCATATTCAACAGGATATTACATGAGGATTTAGGGAACCTATCTGTAGAAAGTACGGTGATTCAGTACGTTGACGATTTATTGGTTTGTGCACAGAGCGAGGAAGAGTGTAGAAAGGATTCAATAACACTCCTGACATTACTGGCCAACAAGGGGTACAAGGTGGATAAGGGTAAGTTACAATACTGCCTAACAGAGGTCCTATACTTGGGACAGCTAATATCAAAGGATGGAAAACGGATCATACCAGACAGAGCAGAGGCAATTAGAGCCGTTGGAGAGCCCAAAACAGTAAAAGAGATGCAAAAATTCCTGGGCATGTGCAACTACTGCCGAGCTTGGATATTAGACTACGCAGCATATACAAGGCCCTTGTTACAGGCACTTAAAGAAGCACAACAGGAAAACAGACACATAGAATGGACAGGAGAAATGAACACATCATTTAACTCACTGAAGGAGCTAATATCAAGCGCTCCAGTTCTGGCAAACCCAGATTATGGACGCGAATTCTTCTTATTTTCACACTGCAAGGGAACACTGATGACCGCAGTGCTGACACAAAAGACATCGTTGGGTCACAAGCCACTGGCTTACTATAGCGGCACTCTGGACGCAGTAATGCAAGGACATTTCGCGTGCGAGCAATCTCTCGCTGCTGCCGCGTTCGCCATTGAAAAAAGTGCCACAATAGTAATGGGCTGTCCAGTAACACTGTTTGTGGAACACTCACTATTTGCAATATTAGAGCGATCAAAAAGCACATTAACAACACAACGCGCCACAGCATATGAGATAATATTGTCCAGTGCAAACATCCATATAGTAAGATGTAAAACTGTAAACCCAGCCACATTCATCACGGAGGCGTGCACAATAGAAGACATGCAGAACCACAACTGTGCAACATACACCGGTGACGAGGGTCAGGATCAGGTGGTTTTTGAGAATGCCCTGAACGAGGGAGAGGTGTACTTCGTGGACGGGTCGGCCTCAATTGACATGGAGACAGGAGAGAAACATGTGGGTATGGCAGTGGTACGATTAGAGGAAGGTGAATATGAGACACTAGTGCAATACCGCCTCCCATCACACTATTCAGCCCAAGCAGCAGAACTAATAGCACTAATAGAAGCATTGCATGCAGCTAAGGGGTGCGCAGTAACAATATACACAGACTCAGCATACATGACGACCACAGTACACGGAGGGCTGGCACGGTGGGGGCGGAGAGGGTTTCAACGAGCAGATGGAACACCTGTCCAACACGCAGAATTGTTAAAAGAATTGATTGAGGCACTGCAAGACCCCACGGCAGTGGCAATTGTGAAATGCCAAGCCCATACTACAAACACAGATCTTGTATCTTTGGGAAACGCGGCAGCAGACGCCGCCGCCAAAGAAGCTTCATACTTTCAGAAAGGTGAGGTAGGGGAGTACATGTTGCACCACACAGTAAGCCAAGAGGTCCACACAGGATATAACATGATGCTCACACAAGAAATACTAGAGCTGCAAGAGGGAGCTAGTGCAGAAGAAAAATTGCTATGGACTAAGAGAGGATGCAGCAAATCACCAACAGACTTATTGTGGCGACAAGAGAGTTCAGGAAAAGCAGTGATGCCAGTTACGTTGTTAGAAATAGCCTTTCAACAACTACACTTCCCTGCACATAATGCTAAGCAACACATAGTGGCAGAGATACAAGAGGATTGGTTTGCACCTTGCCTCCAGGAACACATCACTAGGCTGGCATTGGAATGCACGACTTGTCAAATTTACAACTCAGGAATGACATTACGCACACTGAGAGGTACAATACCAAAACCCAATGGCCCATTTAGAGAGCTCCACATCGATTATGTAGATATGGGAGAAAGGTGCAATGGGGCTCGTTACATGATTGTGGTCGTATGTCCCTTCTCAAGGTGGGTGGAAGCGGGCCCCTGTGCACGTCCTGACGCGAAGAGCGCCGCAAAGTTCTTAGTGAGGGAAGTATTCCCGCGCTGGGGAATTTGCGACGTGATTCGCTCAGACAACGGCACTCATTTCGTTAATGAACTGTTCAAGGAAGTGACTACATTATTGGGAATAAAACACAAATTATGTTCAATTTATCATCCTCAAAGTAATGGCGTAGTGGAAAAGATGAACGGCCTGCTGAAAAGCAGGTTGTCAAAACTATGTTTTTCCCTAAAAAAGACCTGGATGTACTGCCTACCTCTGGCCCTGTTCGAATTGCGCAATCAGCCAAGCAAAGACCATCATTTATCCCCACACGAGATCGTCACGGGAAGGAGAATGCACACAACACATTCGCCTCTCCGTGAACGTTCTGATGCACACAGAAGCGCTGCGGTATTAGGTGAGGAGTTTACCGACTACTTGAAAAAATTAGCACAAGCAGCGCGCGTAATTGCAAAACAACTTGCCCCGCCCTTCACAAGAGAGGAAGGAAATGCAACAGAAGCAGTAACACAGCCGGACAAACAGTCACAGCTGATGCCAGGCGACTACATATATGTCAGAAGTTTTGTGAGAAGGTGGAATGCACCACGTTTCCATGGCCCTTATGAGGTAGTGTTTTGCACGCCCACAGCGGTAAAGGTGAAGGGCCTGAGATATTGGGTGCATTTGACAGATGTACGCAGGGCGTATAGCGCCGTGGAAGGTGAGGTACAGGACGAGGCACAGGCAACAGCGGACAATGGAGTTGTGCAGAATGAATGATGGGAATTTTGTGTGCATTAAGTGATGAACATTGAACGCGACTGGCGCATGGCAAGTGTACTAAAATAAATATGTATATATATATATACTTTTTACAACTTTTGAAGGTTTTTGTGGGTTTTTTGGTTTTGAAGAAGTTTTTTTCACTTTCCTTTTTTATATATGAAATAATGTACGGATAGTAATGATTAAAAAATTACCTTGTCTGTGGACACACCCCCTCCCCCACCCACTCCCATACTTTGTCGAAACAACGTCACAACGTTAGAAATGTTTACATGCTTGTACTTAATGCACTTTTGTGTTTCAAACAGGATTTACCATGGCATCCAATGGGCAGCCTGCAACTAATAGATTTGTTAGATTTAGAGAAATGTTAGTAGATAGATTTACATATTCATACGAATGTGGTTTATCAATGTGTGTTATTGTGTTCTTCATATCAATATTTTGCCTGGTGACATATTGGTTCATAGCGTTCATCTCTATCGAGATGAACGAGGGGGGAGGGGGGAGTAACATCACCCTGGCCCCTGGGACGAATTCAACTACAAGTATGAATATTAAAGAAGGTGATTTTTTGGTCTGGGATGGATCACACTTTGTATGGGGTTACTACACTGCAACACCCACTGCTGCCCTGTCACAATCAAGAAATTTCCAAAAAGAAATGGAAAATGACACAATGTCCATACCTGAAATATATAACAGCCCCACTACCCTTCCCGCCCCGATACAAAACAGTGATTTGTTGTTTATTGAGGAAAATGGAAAAGTAATTACGATGACAGAACACAAGTTCCTATATGAGGAATTGGAAAAGGGGGGTGGGAAGGAGGAAGGAGGGCCTATTTTCTCACCTATCGAAACTAAAAGGTATAGGAGGAGGGAGAAAAGTAGGCGAAGAAGAGAGACAAGTAGGAGGGGGTATGATGAGTATTATGGGTTAGGCTTAGACAAGATGGAAGACCCACGACACCCCCACCAAGCAAATAAATGGTATGCAGATATGAGTGCAACAGCTAAACAGACAACCAATGAAAGCTGTTATGTCTGTTCGCTCATCCCCCATGCATCAGGCACACCCAAAGTGTTGTTGCCAAGAGAATTGCCCATTGTGGATGCCCAATGTCTCCTTCATCTCACACTGTGTAGAATAAAGAACACCTTCCAAGCACACGATGTCTCTTTCAAAATGATACAGAACGACAAAACGTGCTATCCAAAAGCGTCTGGAGTGGTCTGTCTTAAAGAACCCTTTTTTGCAATACAAGGGACACTGTTTTCCGAAAACAGATGGAAAGATGAAGAAGTACTGTGCAAAGCGGAAGTACTGAGAGGTGTCCAACCAGACAAGCTGCGGTGGATGGAAAAAACGTGCACACCAATATGGAAAGAACACATCTCTAAACTAACATGGGTAACAGCGATGGAGAAACCCTTCAAGCTACAAAGTGAAATAAAAAACGAACTATGTTTCAAGGGAGAAGGAAAAGTGGCAATGGGAACGAATAAAAACTGTAACAAAACTCTCACCATCCCAGACATGAAAAAAGGAACAGCAGCGCTAATGGACACATACTGGGTATGCGGGAATCAGGCTTACTTGCACCTTCCCCAGGCATGGAGTGGCAGCTGCTCAATGGCCACTTTGCACTCGGCCCTAATGGTGATTCCAGAAAGTCACGTCGACGAAAATAAAAGGACGCAAGGAAATGTGAACCAAGGTGCAACTTCTCCCACTGCAAAAGCGCACCTCTATGTCCTGTCCTCCGGAGGGAAGGAAGAGGAGCTATCACGGAACAAGCGAGCATCGAACTACATATCACAAGCATCATCCGATTTATTGGCACAGATCCCAGACAGGTATCGCCTGTTCAGCTCCGTGGAAACATTTTTTGCCTCACTAGTTTCAAGTGTCCAAGCAAGAGCAAATGCAAAATGGCTCCAGATCACACGGTGGGAACTGATTCAGCTGGCCAATGACACTGAAGAAGGGTTCAACATAATAAAGGTGGAACTACGAGCTCTGCGACTGATGACCATGCAGAACAGGTATGTTCTGGACCTGTTAACAGCGATGGACGGAGGTGTTTGCCGAAAAATAGGAAGTGCCTGCTGCACGTTCGTACCTTCTGAAGACGCAGAAAATGGATCCCTGTCCCACGTCATTGAAGCAGTACATAACCTGGGAGAGAAGATGAAGATGGAGGGTGGGGCTAAAGATAGCTCATGGTTCGACAATATCTTCTCCTGGGTTCCCTCATGGCTTGGAATGGCAATGAAGTTCTTGATACCAGTTGTGGTGTTCCTCCTCGTGGTGTTCTGCCTGTGCCAGGTGGGCCTCCGATGTTGTGCTAACGCAGTCCCTAACGGTGCAATGATGATGGTGACAATGGGCAACTCTGGTGGTACAATTAGGGCGACACAAGAAGTACATGTACAGACAGGAACAGATAACACTCCCAGGTACCAGTTAGTGCCTATGTACCGTGATAAGTACATAGTAGACAAACTATGGCACACCACTATCAAAGAACCCCGAGATGTGGAACTGGAATGGTATGAGGAGGTCTGGGTAGACTTGGAAGAAACTGGTGACTGTATATATTTAACATGTACACCAGACGAGTATGCTAGAAGAGGTGAGAGCTTGAGGGGGGTATGTAGGGCATGGATGCCTAGAAAAGGAACACCTGCATGGGATGACGCAGTGATAGAGGAACAAGAATGTAGAAGATTGGAAGAGCTAAAGAATTCGTTACTTTAGTAACGAAAGGGGGGAAATGTAGGGGAGGACTGGCCGCGAGGCCCTCCTCACCTACAGCCTTCTCCCCAGGTGAGGACCATGACTCGGTGGGCGTCCCCTCATGCCACCCGGGCCCAGGTGGAGGAGGGTTCACCCGCCGACGACATTGCCCACACGTATCCGTTCCCTGCATATACCAAAATTCAGTTAGGCCTAGAAGCCATCTTGTCTAGCAAAGATGGCGTGAGTTCAGCGCACTGTAGCGCGGCCCCCACCTTTGGAGGGCCTTTCATGCATCTCTGCCGCCGCAGCACCATGGCAGCTCCGCCGCGAGCGCGTTCCCATGAGAAAGTTGGGTACGAGCTAACACCAGATATTAACACTGTAACAGTCTGTTATCCACAATGTAATACTGCACCCCGTGTGACCTGGTCCGCGAGGCCAGGGCGACGCAGAAATGAATTCAAGTAGTGGTATTAGTGAACTACTCTTCTTAAACAGAATCTGCAAACTATGAATTAGCCATAAAAGTGAAATGTTTATATGACTTCACATTGTGACTGTACTAATGCTGCTAGATCACAGAGAAAGTGTCTTTAAGTCATATGTAGACACATGAACCCCTATATGTCTTCTTAAGTCACCCATAGTGGCAACCGTCAATCTCTGTGGTCCATAATATAGTTCTACCTCATGTACCGTCGAATGTATATAAATACTTAAACACTGTAGTAGATATAATACCATGTAATGAAAAGGTACTCGGACCGAATGTATTAAAGAAATGTGTAACGAAATTGAAATATAGATGTGTGTTTAGATAAGATCAAAATAAGGCAAAACATTATAAAAGTTCTGCATTCAAAAGTCAGCAACGCACGAGGAAAAAACCTTTGTGAATATATGCAAGGCCATTCTCCCTCCCACCCTACGAAGCCTGCCAGATGAAGAAGCTAAGGCATGTGCCGCGCTCCCTCACCTCCCCCAACCAAGCTGGAGCCGCTTCAGAGAGTCAGAGGCCCCGGTACCGCACCCAAGGCCACAGCCCGCCACCTGTGTTATTTACAGCACGGTAATAAACCCACGTTTGAATCCACAGATCTACCAGCACCCTCTCGTAAATCCCACAATCCCCCTAGACCACCCCAAGAATCATGACCCCGTGCAAAGACGACCCCCAACGCTGGGACAAGACACAGAGACCCATTTATATAATAACTTCTAACGCAGCAGACAGACATGTATCATTCGGCTCAGGCCCCAGAGCCCAGCCCCTCGACCTAAAATACTGGTCAATAGGACACAGGTAAATCTCACCCCAACCGACAACCACCAGACCTCTCACGAGGTGCATTCCTCATGTGTTGCATTTATTTTATAAGATAAACTGCTGAGCGATTTATTGATGAACTTAAATGTCGTTTCTTGAATAACTGCAGTGTGCATGGCCTAGGGCAAACGAGTCAGGAAAGGTATTCATCTTTGTCACAGGCTGCCCCAGCATACCAACACCGCTCGGATGACCTCAAGCTGGCCTGCCAGGCCCAACCCAACCCACGAGGCTGACCAGTGACGTCCTCACGCCAAGACCAACCACGCTGCAGCAACACCTATAGTTAGTCGACGCCACCCAATCCCAATTAACTTGTGCCCCCTATAGTGTGTAGGTTCTGATGACGTTTTTTGTATTAGAAATACGCCTGTCTTTGCTATTGTCAGACGGAGCGCTCTCGGAGGTTGCAGAGTTCTTTGCATGCCCTATTCTTTGGATAAACTCCCACTTACGCTTACCCGCACTCTGTCTTGGCCTTATTCCCATTACGGGAGAGTCCCTTGTTGTCTCTCATTGCGGGGAGGATCGTGCTGAAATTGGGGGCGCTTCCTTTCAGATGTAATGGATAAAAGGAAAGCTTTTAATGGAGCAAAAATAAAAGCACGAGAAAAGAATCTGAAATACTACATGATCTTTCCTGCAATTTTGAGGATAGTAGTGTTGGGTCGTTTACATTCTTTTACTGAGAGCAAGTTGTCTGAGGCATTTCTAACTGACTTGGATTTGGACCCAATGGAAGGTTCATCATCGGATTTGGAGCCTAATGCTAGACTGACGAAGAAAAAGGGAAGGCCAGATTCAGATTGAACTGTGGTCATCTACAGTTGCTCTGTTGGACGTGTTTTTATTGGTTATTTTGTTGTTTATTACATTGTAATTGCCTTTTTGCATTGATGAAAATGGCTGCCGCCTGAACGCCGTTATTCGCAACAGATTTGGAATGTTAACATGTCTGTGTTGCTGATGTTGAGGAAAGCACCTTGTTTTTATCTCACGTTACGTGAGACGTAACGGAGGAGATTCTTCCTTCCTCGCTTTTGCTTCCGGATTGCCACGCACCCTTGTGTATCGGGAGGGAGGCAGTGAAAGTTGAAGCGGGGCACAAACAGTGGATCCTTTGGCGGGCCTACGCAGTGATGAGCGGCAGCTGCGTGCAGCGATGTATTCAATCACCGGCTGTAGGCAGAAGATGCATTGCTCGGGACTTCCCGGTGCCTGTGGCTTCGTTCGGGAATACGAGTATACAGCTCCTGTCTGCTCATCTGATCTTCTAAATATAAACATGGTAAGCCCGCTGGCTCGGATCCTTTTGTGCCCGGGATTGTGATCCTCATGCCTCCTTCTTGGCTTCTTTTTCGAACGCTGCATGGACTTTGTGACTGTCTCTGGGGCTGGAACATCTCAGTATTGCCTTAAATGCGTGTTCTGCCTCCCCCGACTTTACTAAAACTACTGTTCACTGGTACTCTTTTTCGGGCGGAACCTCTAACCTCTGCCCCTGCTGGGAACCCAAAGCCCCCACTCTATTACACACCTGGGAAATCTGAAGTATGCACAGCGTTGTACAATGCTCTGCAACTGAGCCATGCATGAGTCGGTGGCTTGAATATTGTTGTGCTGATTATGATATGACTTGCTGCATGAAATATGCCGTAAGGCTGACTGGAACTCAGTACGTTGGGGCATTGTTATGGGTTAGTGGCTGGGTGTGGACCTGAAGCTGTGTGTTTTTTTTTTTTTGGGGGATGCCGATCTTTAGTATTCATGCATTCCATAACTGCTTGTGTGCCTATGTGTGGTTGCAGCGGTTTGCACTCATGTCCCTATTCTGTAGAAATTACTGATTCTACAGCTGTCGTGACTGAGGTTATATGAATGGGGGCGGTTTTAAGTTTTAATTTTGTGTTGAGGGTGTTGAAGTTTGGCTCTAGCAGCCTGCGGAGTCATCCTTTCTGGTCTTTAGCAACCACCATTGCATGTGTTCATTCATTTTATGGCTTTGCACGTACTGGGGTCGGGAGAATGAGAAAGATGTTTGATTTTGCTTTTGATTGAATGTGGAGTTGTCGGAGGACATTGCGCTGCTGGGTGACTTTGGGACAAACGTCATCTAGTTGGTCCATGAGGTCACGTTTGTTTTTGGTGGCGCTTCATTTTGCTTTTATCTACTGCGACTGGAACTTGGCCACACTACCGTCTGCGGTTGCTACATGTTATTATATGTCTGACTCAATAGGCCTATTAGTCCTTGTATGCATGATGTACGTGCTTCTGTACTTGTGACATTATGACTTAGTCAGTGGGGTTCTCGGAAGCATCTTTCTGGGGTAGTCTGGGGGGATGACAGATGGTTGCAGACTCCTGTTCTGTATTGTACGGGGGTACTATTGTGACGGTTGTGGAATTTGTATGTTAGGATATGCCTTTAATTGTACTTGGAATGTGTAGTAATGCATTGGGTGATATCTGTCTGGTAGGGAATGGGGGTAATTATAATTATTATTATTATATATTTTTTTTCAACGCTTTAAGGTGGATTAGAATAGGGTAGGCCTTGGGATTGTGGTTATGGGGGTGGTGTACATAGATGGTGCATGTTCGGGACGGTGGGGAATCAGGTTAAATTTTAGAGTTATCTTTATTTCATAGTTCCTTTTGGATAATTGTGAGGCGAGCTGTATGGTCGTCTTTGATGAGCACCTTTTAATTTTCTGTATGTTCCATTAGAATAGTTTTTTTTTGCCATTGGCGTGAATGGTTAATGGGGTTATAGAAGTTCACATGATTCATATTATTATTGTAGTAGGGATGATTTCTTTGTCATATTTCTGATACTTGGCATGGAGTTTCGTTTCTGGTGGGTATAGTTCCGAATGTTGTACTTACTGTATATATTCATACTTATTTTGAGACTGATATTTATCGGTCTGGTTTTTTTTGTGCAATGCTTTTGCTGTATGTTTGTTCATCTGTATTTGTGTCTTTTGTTCTTGTGTCTATCCTTTCCTTTCTTGATCCTTTCCTTTCTTGGAACCTTGCCTTTGACCTGGATGTATACTATATGCATTGAACTTACCTGAATTGGGGTTATCGTTGCATTGACTTTTGTTTCATGGAATGTTAAGGGAATTGGTACTGCTGTGAAAAGACGCAAGGTTTTGGCACGATTGTGGAGAAGTAGAGCTGATGTGTTTTTTCTTCAAGAAACACATTTGGATGAACAATTTGAAAAATACTTGACCAATTCCAGATACTCTAGGGTTGTCTCGAATTGCTATGACTCTAGGTCTAGAGGGGTGAGTATTTTGTTTAGAAAGGGCCTACTGGTTAAAGTTGAGAAGACAGTTGCGGATGATGAAGGTAGAATCCTATTGCTTGACATACTTCATGATGGGAAGGAAATGACGATTGGTACGGTATATGCACCATGCTCACCGGCGGTGTCTTGTCTTGCTCAATTGGGCCTTTTGTTGGATGGTATGGAGGGTGAGTCAGTTGTGTTAGGTGGTGACTTTAATTTAGTAATGAATAGTAGGTTGGATCGGAAATCGGAATGTATATATTACAATGGGAAGTTTAGTGAGGAATTGAAGGCGTTTGTGTATAAATATAACCTTATTGATATATGGAGGGTGCTTCATCACGATGAGAAAGATTTCTCGTTTTATTCACCTGTTCACGACTCTTTCTCCAGAATTGATTATTTCTTTATTAGTGATATCTTGAGTAGTCAAACAGTGTCCGCTAATATACTTGAGAGGTGTATCTCTGATCATGCTTTATTGGATCTGCAGTTAATTCTGGACAATGTAGGAGCTAAATCAAGGAGATGGAGAATGCAGGCTAAAGCGCTGAAGGATGTCTTGGTTACTGAGGGTTTAGATCTATTTATTGGACATTACTTTGAGGAAAATGTGGGTTCTGCTGGTATTAAGTCTTTCTGGGATGGTTTTAAGGCGGTTTTACGGGGAGAATTGATAAGTAGGTCTGCCCATGCAAAGAAAAATAATCAGAAAATAATTAGTAATCTGGAGACTGAGATCAAGACTTTGCAGAGGGTTAGTGCTAATGATGTTTCGGGTCAGAATAAGCTGAAATTGCATAAATTGGAGGCGGAATTAAAGACTCATATTCAAAATATGGCAAGTCAAAGTATGTTTTATTCGAAACAGAGGTTTTGGGAATGTGGTGATCGGAATGGCAAATTGTTGGCTCATAAGCTTAGGGGGATGGTGGCTGATACTTGTGTTTCTACTATTCAAACTGATGGTGGCATTACTTTACATAGGAATAAGGACATCTGTGAACATTTCTGAGAATTTTATGAATCCTTGTATAGGGAGGACAGTGCCCCGACGGATGATAAATTAGAAGCGTTTTTTGAGAAAATGTCACTCTCTAAACTGGCTTTGGAGAAGCAGACTTTTGAGGTTGCTGAAGTTAGTGTAGCTATATCACAATTGAAAGATGGTAAATTGCCAGGTCCTGATGGTATAGTCTCGGAATTTTATAAACAATTTGAAGTACAGTTGGCACCAGTTTTGTGTGAACTTTATAACGAATTTATAGCATCGGGAATGTTGTGTGAATCATTGAAAGAGGCGTTGCTTGTTGTGGTCCCAATACCTAATAAGGATCATACTAGGTGTGGAAATTACAGACCTATTTCAATGTTGAATGTTGATCTTAAAATGTTCACTAAACTTTGGGCCAACCGATTGAAGTTATGTGTGGGAGATTTGGTTGATGGGTTTCAGGTGGGTTTCATTGCAAGGCGGTACGGCTATGACAATATTAGAATTGTGTTAAATGTGGTTGGTGAGCGTTTTGGAAGGTTCTCGAAGGAAGTCATTGTTTTTTTGATGCTGAGAAAGCCTTCGATAGGGTTAATTGGAAGTTTCTAGAATACACCTTAATAAAAATGGGTTTTGGCCCGATCTTTATGTCAATGGTAGAGTGTATTCATAGGGATGTTAGGGCCCGGGTATTGGTGAATGGAGTTATTTTGGATTCATTTCAGTTATTGAGAGGCACGCGACAGGGCTGTCCGTTGTCCCCTTTTTTGTTTGATTTGGCATTAGAACCACTTATTACTTATATTAGACAATGTGAGATTATTGAAGGTATTGTGGTAGGGAAAGTTGAAGTTAAAGTTTTATTGTAGCTGATGACATGCTCCTTATGCTGTCTAATCCTGAAGTGTGTGGTGAGGTAATTAAAAATATGTTTCAGGAAGTGGGTGATTTGTCAGGACATAAAGTGAATTGGGATAGGACTGAGGTATTTCCTTTGTCTAGTCACTGTGATTGTAATGTTTTGCGTTCATGGAATTGTAAGTGGTCGCCAGGGGGGGTTAAATATTTGGGGATTCAGAATATTGGGGATTTGAAGAAATTGCTACAATTTAATTTGGACTTGGTAACTGCGAATATGTCATTGTTGATTAAGAGATGGGAAAGATTGACATTGAATTTGTGGGTAAAGATAAATGCGGTTAAAAAAGTTCTTTTATCAAAGGTCTTGTATGTTCCCCAGTCCATCCTGTTGTTGTTATATAAAAAACAGTTGATAAATATCGAAAGACTTTTTTCTTCTTTCTTGTGGGGTTCTGGGAAAAGGCCTTGTGTTCCGAAATACATGCTGGTAAAAAAAGGTTGAGGATGGGGGGTTTGGTTTCCCTGATTTAATTAAATATTACAGAGCCTTTTTGCTTAAAAAAAGCTTGTATTACTTTAGAGAATGGAATGCTAATGAGCCAATTTGGTTGCGCATGGAGAGGGAAATTTGTGCTCCGTTTGATCTAGGGAATGTTTATAGCATGGATAAATTACCAGTTTGGAGATTGAAGTTAACTCCAATAGTGGCGACTAGACTTGTGATGGGTGCATGGTTTAGAGACAATGGTCAGAGTTATGGTTTCAGTCCTGATGCTTCTCTATGGTTTAATGAAGCATTGCAGATCGATAATAAATGTTTGAACTGGATTAGTTGGATAAATAAAGGTATTCTGAAATTGGCGGATGTGATGGATGGAGATCGGTTGTTGAGTTTTGAGGAATTACAGGATAGATTCAGATTGAGGCGAAGTGAAAGGAATAGGTACTTGTCTTTCGTGGCTATGATAGGTAGTAGGATGGAAATGGCTGATGGTTCTATTGGAAAGAAACCGAAGATTAGTAAGTTGTTGGAGGGTCAAGAATACGGTGTGCGTACTTATATGCAATTCATGCCTATTGATGAGAAACTCCGAGGTGCGTGGTCTAGATTGCGAGAAATTTGGTCGGATGAAGTTCAGGGTGAAATTTCCGAAGTGGATTGGAGAAATATTCTGAAGGTTACTTTGAATTTGCCCCCTGATATGGGTTTACGTTTAATCCGACAGAAAGTGGTTGGGTGGTTGTATTGGACACCAGTTAAGATGTTTAAATTGGGGCTACAGCCTAATGATTTGTGTTGGTGTTGTAATGTTGATAGGGGTACTTTATTGCATTTACTGTGGGATTGCTCGAGAGTGCAGGTGTTTTGGACGGCAGTTATTGATAGGATTGATTTGATTTTTGGTATTGTTTTGCGGAGATTGGCAGTGAATGTCATTTTGCTTTCCCATAAAGATAGAGGTGGAGGTGCTGGGAGACATTCTTGCTGGATTGATCGGGCCATAATGATAGCGATTAAGTTAATCCTCAGGATTTGAAAAATGAGGAACAAACCGAATGTCGAGGATTGGCTGACGGAATTGCATGTTTTGGCACAATTTGATATGGTTTCATTTCGTAATAAGGATAAGGAAGAGGATTACGTGAAGATGTGGGGTCCTTTTCTGGCTCTTTATGATTGACGTGAAGTTTGGTTAGCTTTGATAGCTAAGATATTCGTGGTGAGGTTGGTAGGGTTACTCTCCTCTCCCCCTCCCTTTTCTTTTTATTTTTTTTCTCTCCTCTTCTTGTCTTCTATCCATTTATAGTGTTCTTTGTGCTGTCATTTGTGTTTATGTTGTCTTTTATGTATTCCTGTCACTTTATTGATTGTGTTTCAATTGTGGAGCTGGAATATTTATGATGTTTTTATTATTCTGTAAATGTTTTTTTTCTGTTCACTGTGAGACATTGTTACTTTTACTACTGTTACTTGTGTTTTTTGTGGAAATTAATAAAGTATTGTGGAAAAAAACAAAAAACAAATACACAATAAATAAATAAATGAATAAAAACATACTGAACTTTTAAGACACTAATTGGACACCATGGAGAGTGAGGGGCAGCATCATTTAAATGACTTCAGTTAAAAATGGTGGTAAAGCTCTTTGGAGAGTTGGTCCCACTCCAACCTCACACAGGTGCGACAGCCAATCATAGTCCTAGACATAGGAGCAGACCACAACATGGATCCAGGCCACAGAACTATCTAAGCCCAAAGACTGAGACAAGCAAGGTGGGTGTTCGAAGTAAGAACTGGAAGCACACGTTTGGAAAAGGAGCTGAAGAAAACAGACACTTGGAGATGGTTGGAGAAATCAGGAGCTTGGTGGAGAATGGAGAAAGTCATTTGGAAGTAATTGAGAAAGTATGATTCATCATAGAGTAGTTTGGAGGTAAGAGGGTGGGTTAATTCAGGAGGTAGTTGGGAAACATTTGGTGGAGGTTGGTGTAAGGCATTAGGATGAGGTTAGACAGAAATATTTAGGAGGAGGTTGATAAATATCTGGAGGAGTTTGGGGAACTGATTAAGAGGATTAGGAGGAGGGCCCAAGACCTATATGCCCAAAATGAGCCCTGGGCACAAGGGTGGCAGGGTGTGCCAGAACCCAATTAAGCCCGGACCATTCATTTCTTGTTTGGTTATTTGTCCTAATATCTGGGAAGACTCTTTGTGCTCACTGAGTTATCATCCAAAATAAAAAACTTTTTGTTTAAAGTGATATTTAGGGGCCGATTCATGGAACAAACGTGCGCCGAAAATCCATGCGCAAGCAGGCGCAAGGGAGCGCAAGCGTGAGAAACGCAGCGCACGCGCACGCGTGCGATTCAAGGAAGACGCTGCTCGTGTTTCCCGCTGTCCGTGCGTCCAATCCAGCCATGGCGCACTCAGGCATGCACGGCGTGCGCTACGCGCACAGCAAAAGCGCACATAGCGCAGCGCACACAACCAAAGTGGGCGGAACAGTGGACGTAACACGCGGAATGGGGAACAACGTGTGAAAAAGAAGGCGTAACTGGGGAAGTACTGCAGGGAACTACACGGAACGCCCACACGCACGCGAACAACCCGTATTCATGGATCCGAATACGGGAAACCCGCGCACGGCAAAAGACGCACACAGGCGTCAACGCGTCCGCCACACGAAGGCAGGCGGAAGCATCCCCGCGTACAGTACAAAAGTGCACGCAAACAACAAACACGCATATCCAGCTACGATGAATGCCCCATTTGTCGCAGCACTGATCCTGGGACACCGCAGGAGAATAGCCAGGGCACGCATTTTCGCACCACAGACAAGCCTTTTTGGGATGCCTGACGACCAGGTCTATGGCAGGTATAGGTTTCCACCCCACATCATCCTAGACCTGGTCAGGGAGTGGGAAGATGACCTTACATCCCCCACCCTTTGCTCCCAAGCATTGAGCCCCTTGGAAAAGGTGCTCAATGTCCTGCATTTTTTGGCCACTGGGTCATTTCAGTGGACTACTGCCATAGTGGGGGGGGTCTCACAGGCCACGCAGTCACTCTGCCTACACCAGGTACTGGCAATCATGACAGCGCGCCCCTCAGTCCGCAGGCACATATACATGCCCAGAACACCCGCAGAAAGGCAGGCCGTTTTCCTGGATTTTTTCAGGGTGGCACACTTCTCCAAAGTGCTCGGTGCCATAGATTGCACCCATGTGGCCCTACGTCCACATAGGGCCACTGAGCACATCTACCGAAACCGCAAGCACTGGCATTCCATCAATGTACAGGTGGTATGCGATGCAAAGGGAATCATCACCTCTGTCTATGCAAGCTACCCTGGCTCCACCCATGACAGTTTCATATACAGAATGTCCGCCCTGAGCCGGGCCCTGGAAGCTGGGCAGCATGGCGACACAGGGCTCCTAGGTGAGTACAAATGCCCTTGCACATGCATGCAAGTCACACACAGACAAATACCCAAACCCTAATAATCTCAACTATTATCACCTCCCCAGGGGACAGTGCCTACCCTCTGAGCAACCACATGATGACGCCAATCCGGAACCTCACCACACCACCACAGGTAAGATACAACGCCGCCCATATTGCAACCAGGGCCATAGCGGAGCACCCATTCGCAGTGCTCAAGTCACGTTTCCACTCCCTTGACCGCTCTGGCGGGCAACTACTCTATGCACCACCAGTAGTGTGCAGGATCATTGTGGCAGCTTGTGTCCTGCACAATGTTGCAACACGGCAGGGCGTACCGGTGGACATGGTGGTGCCCCCACATCCCCAACCACAGGCACAGGTGCTGTCCATGGGAGGGGACAGGGCACGTGGCGAGGAAGCCCGGACCCAGCTTGTGGCCATATTTTTCACCTAAACTCCCACCCCTGCGGAGTGCACACAGGCCTTGCACATACCAGGTGACAATCGATGATGACAAAGAGACAGTCAACTGTCACAACCCTACCACCCTGAGAATGTTGCCATGGAAGTGCCAAATCGTCTACATCCCTAGCTACTTAAACACAAGCTATCCTGTGTGACCAAAAGGCACACATATGACATATGACATGATATGGCCTATACACAAGTATTTCAAGGTGCGATGAGGCAGGGAGGGGGGAACAAGGGAAGACAGACAACGGTACAACTAGGCCAGGTGTCATTCAGATTGTGCAAGTGCAGGGGTAGGGGGCAGGGAAAAGTGCAAGGGGAAGGGGAGGGAGGGGGAGTGCAGTACAGGGGAAGTAGACCAAAAAACAAATACACAGGTCAGCTGGTGGCAACTGCAAAGGTAAGTGCAGACAAGTGCTGGGAAGGGGGGGCTATAGGGATAGAGAGACAGTACCGCAGTGCAGGGGTTGCCAGGGAGCCAGTGCAAGTGGAGAGTGGCTGGGCCAGGGACCGAGGTCGGTGAGAGTGGCCCAGTTGCAGATCCAGTGCAGTTCCAGTGAAGAATTCCGCAAGGGAGAGGCAGAGAGAAAGCAGAAGCAAAGAGGAAGGTCTTGAGGTGCTTCCAGAACCAGAGATGGTTCCCCTCAAGTTCAAGTGAGGCAGGAAGGCTGTTCCAGAGGGAGGGCCCTGCCGCGGAGAGAGATCTACCCCCAGCTAGTTGCTCTGAGAAGCGGATGACCCTGACATGCAAGGTGTGCATCACACACACCTGCACAACAGGCCATGGCCATCACTGTTATGTCACTCAAACCCTCCCAAACCACAACATGACATGGCAAGCAATACCCATACACCAACACAGCAACAATAAGGTACACATTGCCATGTCCAAAATGTAGAGTGGCATCAGACAATGATGCCTGACCAGGAATCAGATGAAATGACAGACCAACAACTTCCCACCCAAAATAAGTCATTTCCAAATGCATTTCAAGAGTTGTACACGTAACATAACAATGAATGCCTGTCTACATGCACATTGTGCATTGCAAAATCAACACTGCAGCTTCTGTGTGCAGTGTCCTACTCCTGCAACACACTGCTCAGCGCACAGCACAGTGAACAGCCATTGTGTGTGATGCACACCCTGAGCATCACATCTAAGCGACAGACCACATCAAAAAGCAAATTAGGCATGTACAGGATCCATAATTGGTCACAGAACATGTGCTGCAGGGACACAGTGGCCACCAGAAGGCAAACAGTGTACACGTGGATATGCAAGGGTCGGAGTACATGTAGTGCATCAGAGTGCAAGTGTGTGGGTCTGCAAGGACATGCACTCAACATATGCATGTGCACTGAAGTGACCATCAGTGTTCTCTACACATCACATCTGAACATTCACCATGTGTACACCCCAGCATGTCAAACCACAACTATCCCCTCGCACCTGAAAGCTAAACACAACACATGAACAGGCATTGATCAGCAGAACACAACATGTACATAGGATACCACCATTACAATGTCAGAGTTCCCATCACACTGCAGGGCAAGGCAACTATCAACAACAACCCCCCCTCCCTCACAAATGACCATGACCCCCTGAACAACTGCACCTGGGTTCATGGAGCCTTCAACCCTCAATTCCACCTGGCCACAGGATCACCTTTACCCTTCGTCACCATCTCCCACCTTGTGTGTAAAAAGATGCCTGCACCCTCAGAATCCACACTCATTTCCAAAATCACAAAATCCAAGCCATAAAAACGAACCCGAACACCCTCCAGTAGATGACTTGACGTAGCAGTACCTCACAAAGGCCAAGTACTACCACAATGAAGCAACAACCAAGGTAGCACAGTAAAACAATGTCACAACAGGATGTGAACCATGTGTGGTACATAACATAGGATGATGCATCATGAACGGATGTGTATTGTCACAGGTCCCGTGTACAGGCGCGGGAGTGTCACGAAACAACCACCCCCACCGTGTCCCGGGTGCCTGCAAGGTCAAACTCACACAGGCCCCTGAGACCCTGGTGGGGAAGGAGGTTCAGGAATATGCAGTCGGGACAGATGTTGGCACACTGGATAACTGGAATGAGTGGCAGGAGAGGGGAGGAGGAATGACACATGAAAGTAGGGAATGCACGAAAATGCACTACCTGCATGAACACATACACAATCCAAACAAACTTGGACATCATTGTCATGGCCTTCTGTAGTCCAGGCTTAGGAGTGGTACGAACCAACCACCCCCTCTAGGGTTTTGGCGCCTGCAAGTTCGGGGCTTACACAGGCATCCGCAACCCCAGCGGGGAAAGAGGGTTAGGGAACGTTGCTTGGATAGGTACGGGAAGCAGGAACACCGGGTAGAGGGCACAGGGTTCAAAATTGCATAGGATTCTGGGTGAGTAGGGGGAAAAAAACATACCAAATTGAATTACACATACATCCATGCATTAGTGCACCCCCCAGCAAGCCTATGCAGAGCAGTTTGAAAGAAAAACAACAAGACACTTAGCTCTGGTTTTGAGTGCTGGCCTCCTGCCTGCGCACTCTCAGGTCCGGTTACAGGAGCACTGCAATGCTGCAAAGAGAGCCACAGTCAACAACCTGTACGTGCCAATTACACAAAAACACACCACCAAACATTCCCCATAGCAACAAACTACTCTACAAACAGACAATCTGGTGTAGATGCTTCGTACCCATATATAACATTACCCCTGTGACGGGTCATACACAGTCAATGCAGTAAGTGAGCCGCCGGTGGGTGCGTGGCAAATGGAACACCAATGTGTCACAATTCACACAACATGCAATGTTCCCTGGGTAAGCAGACAGACCCATATAGCAAGCCATGTCTTCAGAGCAAGTTGCATACCACCATGACCGAAACAAAGTTGGCAGTGCATTTATCATAAAGTACATGGAAATGAAATGCACTGCACCCGAGTATGTCCCTTGCTGTATGTCCCTGTGAGCTGCCCCTTTCCATGTCTCAGAAGGCTACATGGTTGATACAAGTGCCTCAATGGAGCTTGGTGTACCGGAGGGCATGTGCCACTGCCCCTGCAGGTGTCCCAGACAACCCTACAATCAACAGCCATCAGTCCACCAACATATCTGAGCTGCATTGTGTGCTTCAACACCAATATTCATCCAAGCTCACCCTCAGTGCTGTGACTAAGCCTGCATGTGCAACTCGCCTGGTGCAAGCTTTGCTGTGTAGTGGCCCCCCTGTGCTGCTCACCTTGCCTGGAGTTCCTTGGAACACGTCAGCAGTTCTAGGATGTAGGTCTGCAATCCCTGTGCCCCTGCTTGTGCACACATGTGCATGTGGGCACCAACAAACGTGTCCAGAATTCCGTCGTCCAATGGGCGATGTCTGCTGGCTAAGGTGCTCTGGAGGCTCATCCCCCTGCAGAAAGGGCATGAAACACATGATTAATGCTTCAAAGTCATCTGTGTGTGTCTCTTCAGGCATCTCATTACTTGACCATGTCAGAGAGTCACAGCATAAATCACACCATCAGTCCGTCTTTCACATCCAAAGTGTGTAACACTATCTACAGCATGAATTGCAACAAGCACGTGTACAGTAAAGATAAGAAACAAACTACACAATGCATAGCAATGAATGTACACATTAATCATGAAACACCCCATCTAGCAAAAGCTGAACAGTGGACAATAACACCAAAATCATCCCCACTAGGGGTGTAAACACAAGTCACACACCACCAGACATGCCACAGATATGACAGTCCAAGGCCCTTGTGTAAAATTTTGTAACACCAAACCATCCTTGCGAGCCCATGGATAAGGGAGGCAGGAGTGGCATATGTGAGTCAAGGACCCCAAGCAGCAAACACATACACAAGACAAGCCTGAAGGGCCCAGCTGGAACAGACAGTGGATGCCTTCAAAAGCCACAAAGCACCGCACCGTCACATGAAAGCACAATAGACGGGCAATTTTAAACTATAGTAACTATTAACTAATTACACTAACTATGGAAAACCTACATTACCTAATTAAACTAACTATCAAACAGAAACTTAACTAACTAAACTAAAAGAAAAAATCAAAAATGGCCACATATGACCCGGGATGGAGGGGAGGCAACCAGGAGGGGGGAGGTACAGGGTGCTGCTCAACATCCACATGCGATGATGCTGAGCCAAAAAAAAAACCTCCATGGGCTCAACGCCTGCACAGCCCGACCTATGTGGGAGATAGATGGTCGTCCGAGTCGGCTCATCCTGGAAAGGAGGACGTGGCACAGTAGCCTGGCCACGCCTAGCCGCAGCTTGCCCCTCGTCGGCAGCAAGTCTGCCGGACGGGTGAGCCTGGTTCTGTGTGGCGATGTGACGTAGGTCTGCATGCAGAACCTCACGTGATCCACGTGCTTCCTCTTGCAAGGTAGCACGTGTAACATCGAGTTCCTCCTGCAAGGCCTGGCTGGACAACCGCTGCACCTCCCGGCAAGCCTGTAGCTCAGCTGAGATGGTACGCTCAAGCTGTGCAAACCTCTCCTCTGCCTGCTGCCTCTGGGACATCACAAGGACACCCAGAGTGGATCTGAGGGAAGCATACTCCTCCCTCAGGGCATCCATGTTCGCCTCTGCGTGAGCAGCAATTGCTTGACGCAGAGACGACATTTCAGCCTGGCGTGCCCTGTCTGAGGCCGCCATGCCCAGCCTGAGCGAGCGGGCCGTGGACCGTGCCGCCTGCTGCTGGAGAAGCACCTGCCTAACAGGGGGGAGCACAGATCGGGCCACACGCTCCATGCTCTCAGAATGTTCTCCATTGCTGCCCCCTGCCGTTCTGAATTGGCAGTCATGTCTTGCTCCCACTCAGTATACTGCGGTTGCGCGTGGCGA
Organism: Ambystoma mexicanum; assembly: GCF_040938575.1. Lineage (NCBI taxonomy): Eukaryota > Metazoa > Chordata > Amphibia > Caudata > Ambystomatidae > Ambystoma > Ambystoma mexicanum. The sequence goes on from NC_090935.1 coordinate 1,409,658,230, forward strand.
CCGCGTTGCCGGGCTTGACCCCTGCGGGACCCAAGGACCTGGGGTCCTCGCTGTGTTGGCACCGCCCGCGGCTGCACGACTACATGCCCCCGTCGACGTGATGTCCCATCATCAGTGACTGGTGTGGAGGATGACCCTGCGTCCTGATCCGCCACGGGTGGAGGAACCAAGACTGTTTGATCCCTCAGTGCAGGTGTCGCAGACAGAGGAGTGTCCACATCAGAATCACTCACGCCTGACACAAGGACTTGATGCTCATCCAACTCAACATAGACGTCAGAGTCGTCATCAAGGCTGGACTCATAGGCAGCCAGAGACAAGATGGACTGTAGCACTTGGGGGGTTTCGTGGCCTACCACCCCACGACCCCCACTAGTGCCGGGTTGATGTAGCGGTACCAACCCTGTGTCTGGCATGACAACACCATCCTCCGCCTCCATTGCGTCATCACCTGAAAAATAGAGAGAAAAAAGGTCACTACACATGTCAGAAGCACACAACACACACACACACCTACAGCAAACGCATCAGGCAGACATGTGACACACAACATATAACCTGCCATGCATGCTGGGTCAACTATGAATTGCTTCTGTGATCAGACCTGTTGAAAGGTGGCAGTTTCCATGGAAGTGGGTCTATGCAGTGCAGAAAATGTGTACGCCACTCACTACCTACATGTACAAGGACTCCATGGTGTGTGCCAGGAAATGTGAAGGCAGTGCAATGTCAAATTCAGACATTGTGCATTCAATGTGTACCATATCTAGAAGCCAAGCACCCCTCAACCCCAGTACCAAAGCAGGGATGCCTATAATGGTATCAAAAGGCTGACCAAACACCTGTGTATTGACAGGCAGTGTTGACTGGCATCAACAGCTGAATGTGATTCAAGTGACAACACTGCAAATGATGCAGGGACAGTAAGCAGGACACATGATGAAAACTCTGGATTCCGCCCATGTGTGAAGAAGAAGACACAACAACAGTTGGACAGAGTCATTGGCCATTGAACAGGCTGAGGCCTGTGAGCCACACAGATTGTCAGACCCTAAACATGTGTGCAACGCAGGACTGAGCCATAGTTGACATGGGAAGGCTGATGATATGGCAGGCAATGTATGTAACCAAGGACTTGTATTACAGTGATCATCCAGTCAAGGACACATAGGGGCTTGCGTGCAATGCACATGGAGCATGAATGGGCACTCATGTCCCTGCGGGAGATCTGACCTATGCACAGTACAAGTGAGATACCCTGCATCAAGTACTAAGGCTGTACCACACGGCATATGTTTGGCAGATTCTACGCTGGAAGTTAGCATCTACACAGGACGCATGAACAAGAAAGTACACATTGGCAAGATTGAAGAACACCAGTGCAAAGGTGGAACTGGGGTGCAGAGTGGCGGAGGAGGGGCAGGGGAGCATGCCTACATGGAGTCCCCGCATGCAGGCAGAGGAGACATGCATGACGGAAGCATTGCATTACTTACACATCAGAACCATGTACACGTCACATGTAGCGGCAATCATGCACAACACATCCCACAAGTGAAACACACACGTCCTCAACAAACACGCATCAACACTCACTGGACTGGGCATCAAAGTCCTGCATCTCTCCCACTCCTTCAACCAATTCAGGTGGTATGAACTCCGCAACGAGTGCCTCATGCGGCGTGAGCTCTTCCTCCTCTGGTGCAGGCCCATCGCCAGTCACCAGAGTCAAGTTGTAATTAGAGGCACGCTTAGCCTTAGTGCTGCGTTTGATGTCATTCCAACGCTTTTTGCACTCTTGCGCCGTGCGCACCTCATGGCCGAATGAACTGACATGTTCCGCAACATGCTTCCAGTGGGTGTCACGTTGGGCAGCCGTAGTCTGACTATTGGCACCCACTAGCATGTCACGGCTGTGGCCCCGCACGTAGTCCACGAGGAAGTCCAGTTCCTGCTTACAGAAAGGCTTCTTCCTCGACGTGCAGTAGGTCGTGGCTGTGTGTGGGGTCCCAGCCTGTGCTGCAAGTGCAACCTTCCTCCTCTTGGACTGTGGCGCAGACCCTGGCTGGCTAATGCCGCCCTGACCAGTATGGCCAGTGGGTTCGGTGGATTGAGCCAAGGGAGTGGCAGGTGGAGGGATGACCAAAGGCCTGACTCGTGTCAGTGGCAGCTGGGTGCCCACTATTGGACCCTGCGCAGCAACATCAGCTGTGGCAGGGTCATTGACCGCAACTGTCCTGGTTGGCAGACTCACAACCGGGGTGCTGTTGGGTGCATCTGCCCCTGCACTTGCCAACACCCGGCTGTTCGGGGCAGCAGATGACATGACTGCCCCAGGGACATGTGTCTTGGTCTGAGCAGCCTGGCCTGCCCCTATGGTTTCCCCCCTGGCCTGTTGGAGATCTACCAAGGGCTCTTCAAGTGCCAACGCAGCCTGCGCTGGCAGACTCCGAGCCTGGGTGGCGGTGTCCACAGCTGCACCTGCAGCTACCACTACCCTTGGGCCCGTGGCAGTCGATGGAACGGACTGCCGGGTCACACGGGCGCCAGTGCCAGATGCAGAAGCTGCATCCCACGGAACCACAGGGGGTGGTGGCATGACTGCACCGACACATGGCACAACATTGTGCTCAAGTGGTGCACCCCTGCCTCTTCCACCTCTGTGGCCGCCCTGGACACCCTGGAGTCCCCCTACTCCCTGGTCACCACGGCCACGTCCCCGACCACGCCTGCCACGAGGAGGACGCCCAGCTGAGGCGCCCCTCACCTTTGGTGCCCTCCCAACCATGGCACTGATGTAGTATTGCTGGCACAGATGGAGTGGTGCCAATGGGAGGTGTACACCACAATTGACCTGGGCAATTGGGGTGAAGGGGGTGGGAAGCAAGATGTTAACAGCCCCCCTGCACCTGCAAGGCTGTATGTGACCCTGGTGATGTGGTGACGGGTCACGCAACGCTCAGGCACCCCAAAACTGCAGTAAAACCGTGCACGCAACCCTGCAGCCTACGTGCGTGGATTCAACCTCCCGCAGTACGCAGTGGCACCCAGTAACACGAATAACGCGTACGCGTGGGACACGCAGGCTACTATGACATCGAAAATGGGTGCGATACACAGAGGCACCCGCAGTGGGAAAAAGAGCGTGTGCGACTCACCGTCTGACTAGCGCGATGCAGAAAAACACACGTAGCCAATACCCCCGCCAAAAGAAGAGATACGTCCTTGATAGCTGTGAAGTTGTGATGGCACGCGAAACAACAGGAAGCAGCAACACATGTTGGTCTTCACGAAAGGCACGTACAGCGAACTGCTGGGCCCGCTCACCTTTAACCCGTGCTGAGGGAAACGAACGCGCGCGTCACGTCACTTACGCGCATGGGCCCTTTCCTCGTATTACACGCGGATGTGCAGTTTTTCACGCACGCTGAAATGCCCATGCACGCCTGTGCGCGTCACGTCACAGGGGCGCTTGCGCTTCAGGGGCCTTCTGTCCAATGAAATTGCGTATGCGTGCAGACGCGCTTATGGTCTAAGGGCCTTTCCTCAAATTACACGCTGACGTGCCGAATTTTCACGTGCCAAATCACTCCGTATCAAGCTGGCCACGCGTAAGCACACGGAAGACCACGCTCCTGCCCAGAAGGCTGAACTACTGCCCCCCAGAGCCCCGAGCACGCTCCCACCTGCCATCTGCTGCTGCCTGACTGCCTGCTGCCCACGTGCCCTGCCATTTGCTGCCTGCACATCAGCCAGGGGTGCTGTTGCTGTGACCACCCCTGCTGGAACCGAAGACTCCCGACTGGGATTCCATCGCTCCACAGACCAGCCCCAGGACCCAGTTGCCCACCCACTCCTGCCTCTGGGGTTGTCATGTCGGGGCAAACACCATCTGAGACCACTGACAACCCCCGGCCAGAGAGGCAGAGGGGCACCAGCTTCAGTGCCACTGAAGTTGGTGTCCTGGTGGAGCAAGTCCTGGGGCAGTATGATGCCCTCTTCGGAAGTTCCCGCGCCGACAAGGAAGGACGGACTCGGATCTGGACTGACATTGTGACTGCCATCAACGCGGAGGGGGTGGCAGTCCGCGACTTCCAACATGTCAAGAAGCGCTGGGAGGACTTCAGGTCCAGGACCCTGAACAAGGCCCGGCGCCTCTTGAAGGCAGGAGATGCCAAGGGGTGCCGGGACCACTTGTCGGAAGATCAGATGAGGGTCCTGGAACGCATATCCCCAGTGCTCCACGTCCAGCACCTTGAGAGGCAGACCCATCTGGAGTTGAGCGGTAAGTGTACATGCATCCTGATTGTGAGCTGTGCGTGTGGTGATGTTTCAGTAGTGTGCAGGTTGCACATCTGTTTGTATGGGGTCGAGTATGGGTGGGGGTGTACAGGGCCGTGGGGCTAACACATGCGAGGGCTGGAATGTGTGAGACATGGATGGTGCTTGTGTGTGTAGGCTTGCATGCCAAATGCAGTTGTGTGGGCACACGTGTTTGGATGAATGTGTATGTAAGTAGACATGTCCGTGATGTCATGCATGTATGTTGTTTTCAGCTGCATGTATCAGCACTGTGTACATGTGCATTTGTGTGTATTTGACAAGGGTGCTACAGTGATGCAACATGGATGCATATGACAGTGGAATGTGGAAGCCTGATTGGCAGATGTGACATGGATGCCCATCTGAACACTGCGACACTTGGCAGAGGTGTACACATGCATGCAAGTGGTGTGTGTACATGTGTGGTGCACTTCCTGTGTTGCATGTGATGTCTGGCTCAGCTTTGCCTGCTCATGCTGTTGTATGGGTATGGATGGTGCTGACAGTTGCAATATGGCTGTGGTATGGCTCATGTGTGCGAGTTGAAATGACATGTGTGTTGGGGATTGTGATGGCATGTCTGAGGTTTGCCAATGCCACTCATGTACAACTGTCATGTGTGAATGTGTCCATTGTACAGTGCCCTGATGCCTGTGCTTTATTTCTCCCTGTCTGCAGCGTCAACTGATGAAGAGGGCGGAGAAGGTGCTGTGGAGCACAGCGGCGGGGATCCCACCGCCAGCCGGAGATGCAAGGCCCGGCTCCCCTCCCATGTTGTCATCTCGTCGGGGATGGAGGAGTCCGGTGCCGCGTCCCAGGCCGCAGCTGCCGGGGGGAGGTCGAAGAGGCGGAGGTTGGAGTTGGACTCCTCGGCAGCAGAAGGGGCAGCTGGGACCCCACAGGGCCCAACGGGGGAAGATGGCACAGAGTCATCCAGGTTGGTGGGGGGTTTGGTGGAGGAGGAGGCCGTGCAAGCAACAGAGACGGGGTCTGGAGGTGGGGATCCCACTGGTGCTAGTGGTGCAGTGCAGGACCAGGGACAGGAGGCAGCACAGGCCGCCGCGGAGGTGCCCTTGTGCAATCCTGTCCCTGATCCTGTCCCTGCATCATCTTGCACCAGAAGGGATGCCTACGTCCAGACCCGTTTTCAGGCAGGGGATGAGCAAATGACAACTGGCCTTCCTCTGCCTGCGGACGTGGCTATCCGGATCCGGGTTGAGCCTATCCTGACTGGTGTGGCGTTGCGTCAACGGGCCATGCGAGGTGACCTGCAGTCTTTTCATGAGGAGACTGCACGTCATCTCGAATGGCTCGTTGACCACGTCAGCCTGCTGGGACAGGTCACCCAGGCCGGATTCCTCCGTTTGATGGGGCTTGCTACGACCCCCTCCTCAACTGAACCCCCTACGCGCCTGTCATCCTCCGTGCCATCTTCCCACCCATCAGTCACCTGGGTGCCCTGTGGAGCTGCCTCTGACGGTGCGGCCAGGCTGGTGGAGGTGGCATCCCTGCCACAGTCGGGAGTCGGACGTTCAGCAGGGGTGGCCACATCAACGACTGCACCCCAGCCGGCGGAGGATGTGCAGGCAGCAGGAGGCAGTGCACGGGCAGAGGCACAGCAGCAGCCGCAACGTGGTGGGAGCCATGAAGGCTCGGGGCCTTCAACATCGGAGGGGCAGGCATCGGCCAGAGGGCAGGAGGACCCAGGACAGAGAGTGTTTTCCGTGTGGCAGCGGTTGGGCCACGCCATAGATGCGGAGCGGCAGCGGGCGGAAGAGGCACGGCTCACAATGGTCAGGGCGGAGAACTCCATGCGGAGGGCCCTGAGGCAGGCCGAGTGCCTCGAGGCAATCCGCAGGTTTTCGGAGGTGGACACGTCGACGGCCCTGCGGATCCTCGGGGCCATGGAGGAGGACTGCCTCCGGGACATTGAGCAGGAGTTCGATGATGCCCTGGCCCGGGACATCCAAAAGTGAGCCGTCAAACTAGCCCGCTGCCCTTGTACATAGTTATGTAGGTAGTGTTAGGTTTCCTTTTTTTTAAAATTTATTTTGGACCTTTTGGACATTGGCCACATTTTTGTATATAGTTTATTTTATTAGTTAGTGTAGTTAGATAGGTTTCATTTCTTTTGTTGGGATAATGGACCCTGGCTTGTTCGTATGTACATAGTTCAATGTTGGATTGTATTTTTCTTTCACAATTTGACCATGGAGCAATGGCTTTCAATTATTATTTCCCATTGGATTTTCTTTTGTGGACAGTGACTTTGGACACCATTACTTTGGATTATGATTTTTGGTTTTGGTTTTTTTCACGGACATGCTTCTTTTCATTTTTGTACATTCCCATTTCTGTTTCTTTATTTTTGATTCTATTTATGTTTCCTTTAATACATATTTTTTTATTGAACTTCAATGTGTAGTATCTCATTGGTTTCATGCATGTCATGATATGGGTTTTGAGATTCACTGACACCCATTGGGTGTATGTGAGGGAAATGTGTTTGTTTCGGAACTTGCAATTGGTGTTCTATCATGTAATTGCCAATTATGAGTGGGTGGATGCAATACTCGGGTGGGTGTTTTGCATTTGGAGGCTGACCATAGGGACCAGGGATCTAGATTGTGATGACATGTTGGCTGGGGAACATGAGTTGGACATGGGTGGGGGCCTGCTGGCAGGTGCCCCACAGTGCTGGGGGATGGGGGTGGTGGGAGACATGGGTGGGGGCCTGGTGGAGGGTGCCCCTGCACTGCTGGGGGGTGGGGGTGGTGGGAGACATGGGTGGGGGCCTGGTGGCAGGTGCCCCACAGTGTTGGGGGGTGGGGGTGGTGGGAGACATGGGTGGGGGCCTGGTGGCAGGTGCCCCACAGTGCTGGGGGGTGGGGGTGGTGGGAGACATAGGTGGGGGCCTGGTGGAGGGTTCCACTGCACTGCTGGGGGGTGGGGGTGGTGGGAGACATGGGTGGGGCCTGGTGGCAGGTGCCCCACAATGCAGGGGGGTGGGGGTGGTGGGAGACATGGGTGGGGGCCTGGTGGAGGGTGCCCCTGCACTGCTGGGGGGTGGGGGTGGTGGGAGACATGGGTGGGGGCCTCGTGGAGGGTGCCCCTGCACTGCTGGGGGGTGGGGGTGGTGGGAGACATGGGTGGGGGCCTGGTGGCAGGTGCCCCACAGTGCTGGGGGGTGGGGGTGGTGGGAGACATGGGTGGGGGCCTGGTGGAGGGTGTCCCTGCACTGCTGGGGGGTGGGGGTGGTGGGAGACATGGGTGGGGGCCTGGTGGAGGCTGCCCCTGCATTGCTGGGGGGTGGGGTGGTGGGGAACATGAGTTGGACATGGGTGGGGGCCTGCTGGCAGGTGCCCCACAGTGCTGGGGGGTGGGGGTGGTGGGGAACATGAGTTGGACATGGGTGGGGGCCTGGTGGCAGGTGCCCCACAGTGCTGGGGGGTGGGGTGGTGGGAGACATGGGTGGGGGCCTGGTGGCAGGTGCCCCACAGTGCTGGGGGGTGGGGGTGGTGGGAGACATGGGTGGGGGCCTGGTGGAGGGTGCCCCTGCACTGCTGGGGGGTGGGGGTGGTGGGAGACATGGGTGGGGGCCTGGTGGCAGGTGCCCCACAGTGCTGGGGGGTGGGGGTGGTGGGAGACATGGGTGGGGGCCTGTGGAGGGTGCCCATGCACTGCTGGGGGGTGTGGGGGTCACAGACATGGGTGGGGGCCTGGTGGAGGCTGCCCCTGCACTGCTGGGGGGTGGGGGTGGTGGGGAACATGAGTTGGACATGGGTGGGGGCCTGCTGGCAGGTGCCCCACAGTGCTGGGGGGTGGGGGTGGTGGGGAACATGAGTTGGACATGGGTGGGGGCCTGGTGGCAGGTGCCCCACAGTGCTGCGGGGTGGGGGTGGTGGGAGACATGGGTGGGGGCCTGGTGGAAGGTGCCCCACAGTTCTGGGGGGTGGGGGTGGTGGGAGACATGGGTGGGGGCCTGGTGGAGGGTGCCCCTGCACTGCTGGGGGGTGGGGGTGGTGGGATACATGGGTGGGGGCCTGGTGGCAGGATAGTGCTGGGGGGTGGTGGTGGTGGGAGACATGGGTGGGGGCCTGGTGGAGGGTGCCCCTGCACTGCTGGGGGGTGGGGGTGGTGGGAGACATGGGTGGGGGCCTGGTGGCAGGTGCCCCACAGTGCTGTGGGGTGGGGGTGGTGGGAGACATGGGTGGGGGCCTGGTGGAGGGTGCCCCTGCACTGCTGGGAGGTGGGGTGGTGGGAGACATGGGTGGGGGCCTGGTGGAGGGTGCCCCTGCACTGCTGGGGGGTGGGGGTGGTGGGAGACAGGGGTGGGGGCCTGGTGGAGGCTGCCCCTGCACTGCTGGGGGGTGGGGGTGGTGGGGAACATGAGTTGGACATGGGTGGGGGCCTGCTGGCAGGTGCCCCACAGTGCTAGGGGGTGGGGGTGGTGGGGAAAATGAGTTGGACATGGGTGGGGGCCTGGTGGCAGGTGCCCCACAGTGCTGGGGGGTGGGGGTGGTGGCAGACATGGGTGGGGGCCTGGTGGAGGCTTCCCCTGCACTGCTGGTGGGTGGGGGTGGTGGGGAACATGAGTTGGACATGGGTGGGGGCCTGCTGGCAGGTGCCCCACAGTGCTGGGGGGTGGGGGCGGTGGGGAACATGAGTTGGACATGGGTTGGGGCCTGGTGGCAGGTGCCCCACAGTGCTGGGGGGTGGGGGTGGTGGGAGACATGGGTGAGGGCCTGGTGGCAGGTGCCCCACAGTGCTGGGGGGTGGGGGTGGTGGGAGACATGGGTGGGGGCCTGGTGGAGGGTGCCCCTGCACTGCTGGGGGGTGGGGGTGGTGGGAGACATGGGAGGGGGCCTGGTGGCAGGTGCCCCACAGTGCTGGGGGGTGGGGGTGGTGGGAGACATGGGTGGGGGCCTGGTGGAGGGTGCCCCTGCACTGCTGGGGGGTGGGGGTGGTGGGAGACATGGGTGGGGGCCTGGTGGAGGGTGCCCCTACACTGCTGGGGGGTGGGGGTGGTGGGAGACATGGCTGGGGCCTGGTGGAGGCTGCCCCTGCACTGCTGGAGGGTGGGGGTGGTGGGGACATGGGTGGGGGCCTGCTGGCAGGTGCCCCACAGTGCTGGGGGGTGGGGGTGGTGGGAGACATGGGTGGGGGCCTGGTGTAGGGTGCCCCTGGTGGCTGGGGGTGCAGGGGGACATGCGTTGGTGGGCAGTAGTGCAAGTTGACATGTGGGTTGGCTGGGGGGCATGGCCATGGTGGATGGGGTGCCTGCAGGACATGTGCAGGGTAGGCCCCTGTGGTGTGAGCCACCTGCAGGGGCCGTGGAGGGTGTAGAGGGAACACCTGGGAGGACCCACACGTGCAATTCACGTGTGGTGCTCCCCGCGCACCCCTGTAATACACGTACCCTGATTGAATCGCGTGTGGAACTTCAAGCGCACCCCTGTGATACACGTATCCTGCTGAAATCGCGTGTGGAACTTCCCGCGCACCCCTGGAATACATGTACCCTGCTGACTTCGCGTGTGTGACTTCCCACACACCCCTGGAATACACGTACCCTGCTGATATCGCGTGTGAAACTTCCCCCGCACCCCGAAATACACGTGGCATGGACATTCGCGTGTGGAACTTCCCGCGCACCCCTGGAAAACACGTACCCTGCTAATATCGCGTGTGAAACTTCCCACGCACCCCTGGAATACACGTACCCTGCTGATATTGCGTGTGAAACTTCCCCCGCACCCCGAAATACACGTAGCCAGGACATTCGCGTGTGGAACTTCCCGCGCACCCCTGGAATATACATACCCTGCTAATATTGCGTGTGAAACTTCCCGTGCACCCCTGGAATACATGTACCCTGCTGATATCGGGTGTGAAACTTCCCCTGCGCCCTGAAATGCACGTAGCCAGGATATTCGCGTGTGGAACTTCCCGCGCACCCCTGGAATACACGTACCCTGCTGATATCGCGTGTGAAACTTCCCGCGCACCCCGAAATGCACATAGCCAGAACATTCGCGTGTGGAACTTCCCGCACACCCCTGAAATGCACGTACCCAGCTGAAATGACGTGAGGTACTTCCCGCGCTCCCCAGTGATACACTTAGCCCGCTTGCCGTGCTGGTACAGGGTTAGCGCAGCCCTTTGCGCTGGATTGGGGATTTTGATGGCTTTTCCCTGCGCGAGAGGCGTTCTTGGGGGCGTAACTGGCGCTGCTGCAGGGTCGCTGCGCCACTGTGCGCCACGGCTGGTTTTAGTGGCTGGTATCCATGAATACGCTGTGCGCTGAAATGGGTTTTGGCGCACGCGGCTGGCGCAGGGATTCGCACGCGCACACTGTGCGCCAGCCGCGTGCGCCACTTGTGCGCTGAATTCTATGAATTACCCCCTTAATTCTTGAACTTTTCTTCTTGATCCCAGTCATACTTGTGGCAGAAAGAATGTATGAATTCCTTGTATCGATGGTCAACATTGCTGATCACGAGGAATGATCAAAAGGCATTTTCACCGGAACAAGATGCCTATTCCATGAGTACCACCTTCCGTTGGGCAGACGATGATGTATGTAAATATGTTCCATAATAACAAATCATTATCAATATCATTATCATTACCATTTCCCACACCAGATGGAATATGTTTACAACCAGGCAGAGAGGACATAGATGTGCTTGAGGATGTGATGATGAAGCGCTCTGCCAGATTCTTTGGCAGTTCTTGAATTAGTCTAATTGTAGGTTTGATACCCCCTACAATTAGCAATTGTTTCACATTGGTGAATGTTGGAAATCAGAATGTATAATAAAAAAAACAATGATATCAGTAACATTAATTACTGTGTGGCAACATGCACATATATTTAGCTCTCACTTACAGGTGCAATGCAGGAATCCACAGAAAAGATAGCTTATGTCATGATCCGGCAGATGCCAAGTGATCTTGTCACACATAACCATAAGGAGACAGGCATTCAAGCTTCTGTCACCCTTGCCACATATTCCAGTCCTAAAGTGCTCACGATAACCCCACCACGAGCTTAGAAAACTCACATTTTTACTGTGAGCTCTCCTGTACTCCAGTAATTGAGGCCCGGGACATAATGTTGGAGGCAATCGTCGAACACAACATGGAGATATCACCTGTAAAAAGAAGTTCCCCCTACCCCCGGCCAGATTGTCAGTTTGCCAGTGCTCTGGTGCACCAATTACTAGTTGCACATGAGGTGCTGCCAGCCTCATTCACTATTCCACCTCCTCATCCCTTTCTAGCCAAGCAAAACATACTTGAAAGTTTGTTATTCATGATAGTAGTTCAGCAATAGCTTGAGCAAATCTGGTGTAATCTGTCAGCTACATGGATCTCCAATTGGGCAGCTTCCGGTGGTAGAGGCTCCAGTTCAGCAAGACCGATGAGCGAGTAACATCCTGATGGATGCGATTTTGAGAAACCATGTGGTATGGAAGGAGGCTGCAGAAACATGTATGCAGCTAATGCTCCAGCTAGACAAGCCCATGTCAAGGCTGATGCCAAAGGCAATAGGTGTGTGACTCTGAAGGAGACTCAGGCAGCCGGACAAAAACAATTCTGCCCACATCCATGCCTCATGCAGCACTGCAGGAGTCTTATGCAGTATTTACCACTTTCACCTCTCCATCTGCCACCATATGGTTGCCATCCTCTGTCATACCCAGTCACATGCAACCTCCACTGGACTGTTGGTTCACCAGCAGCTGAGCCTCTCCTATGTAGAAAAGTATGAAAACTGCAACAGCTGAATCCCCACTGTACCATCGCTGCCCTCTTCTCCTTGCAATGGCAGTTCCCAGGCCTACCTCCAAGGCAAATAAACTTGAGTGGGAGTGGACAGTGCACCATTAGTACTAAGGTTAAATGTCTTTAACACAAGATTTTGTTTCTGTTTTACTAACACTACCTCACTTGGGTTGAACTTTAGATCCCTCTCTCCTCACTGGATATATTACCTTTTTTTGCAGACTACCTTTTTTTGGCAAATGTGGCAATGGACACATCACATGGTTTGGTTTTCTTTTAGGTGGATTCATCCTATGGACACACATTTCTACTTATTAGGCATTTAGGTCCCCACAGATGACAATATGAAGATTTTCTAGTTGTTCTCTGAGTTTGTCAATGTACAGTGCGATTGTTTCACGGAAGGTACTTATAGACTTTATTGCTGGATTCCAATATACATTTAGAATAATTAAAGTTATTGGTTGTTCAGTAGTATTGATAGACATGTGGACCACTATACATTGTATATGTGGATTCAAATGGTTGATTTGTAGTAAATCAAACTGTAATGTATTTTTGATAGCAATGAGAAGGCCCAATGTTGGTCTATGTAGGGGCGGGGTTCAGGAAAACAGAGTACCTATCAACAGTTGGAGAAGATTGTAACCAAGTCTCTTGCAAACAAATAATATCTTGGGTTAGTTGTGCTGAACTATTACTTGTTGTCAGATGGGTATAGCCTCCCGTATTCTAAATAGCAACCGTCAAGGAGGAGCTATTGTGTTGTTTTAAATTGTATGCGTTGTTCATTTTGGTAGCAAACAGGCTGGCAAGCCATCTGCAATTCTCAGCTGTTCCTTTATCTGCAGTCTGTGAGTTTGCGGCCGTGTTCAGACATGTGAACAATTGATCTTGGTCGTCGCATGGTTTTTGTATTTGATCTTTTAAACAGTGCCTGTCATTTTTGTCATTATGGTTCCAAGGTTCTTTTCGCAACTGTTTCGGAGCATAGTTATGTTTTGGTAACAGGTTAACAGATTGCCTAGATCTGGGAGTTCAATTAAATCAAAACCCATTGGCTTAAGTTCCGTGCCTCTTCCAGTAAAAGATGTTTGATCAATACACTGGTTAAATGAATGGTCACTTTGTCCATTCTTTCATATTTAACAAATTCAATCGTTGTCAGGTCGCAAGTCGACAGCAACCTTAATGCTGGAAGATGGTGAAATAGTCTGATGACATTTGCTCGGTTCAAGGTTAAATCATCGTCGCCTGTAATGATGCGTTCCAGTAATACGCAGAATGTTGGTTCAGGGCCTCATTACGACCCAGGCGGTAAGTTACCGCCTGGGCCGTGACTTTACCACCATGGCGTAAACTACGTTTACGCCATGATGGTTGGCGGACTTACCGCCCCATTCCGACCTAGGCGGGGCGGTAAGTCCCCAATCCCCATTTACCCTTCCCCATTCCCATTTTTGCCCCATAGGGCATAATGGGAGTGGGGAAGGCGTTAATTACGCCACCGTAAATTACGGTGGCGTAATTAACTCCATGGTCCCTTAGCGCCATGGATTTTAACACCTGCTAAAAGCAGGTGTTAAAAGCACCATGGCGCTAGGGGACCTCGTAATTGGTGGTAAGGGGTCGGCGCAGCTAACGCTGGCGTTAACCCCTTACCGCCAGGGTCGTAATGAGGCCCACAGACCGTTTTGCAGGATTTACCTGTCGAGATCCCCCAATATGAGATTCATGAACTGGTTCTCTAGGTTTTTTTTTCTTTTCAATTCAGTGGTCGAAGTGAGCGGGAGCGGTCGGGAACGGTGCTCCTCTACTTTTTTAAATGATCTTTTGCAGTTGCTATACTTTTATTTTAAAAAGGAACCGTTCTGGAATGGTTTCGTTTTAAAATAAAAGTGTAGGAAGAAGTTGAAACGTGCCCTTCCAGTGCACTGCACTGAACGTTCCCTTAAACATAAGGTGCAAGTGTTTGGGGGGGGGGGGTGTATTGTGTGTGGGAGGGGACGTGGTGATGGGGTTTATGGAGAGTAGGTGCAGGAGAGCAGGGAACATAGTTCCACTACTTCTTTTCGTACACCTCGACCACTGCTTTTCATGATTCGCAACGGAGAAATAACATAGCTATCCTTAATTGGCGACGTTTGATGTGCTTATTGTAAGCACTTGGATTCATTGTTACCTCCGCTGGTCGAGGTTGGGTACACTTTTCTGGGTTTTTCGATTATTTGAGTTGGTTCAGTTTCTTCTTGCATAGTTGTCAATAACTTCAAAGGCATTTCCTCATCAGGTTCTTTTATTCCTGCACGGGATCTCGTACTTGTTCGGGTCATTGATGAGTTCATATCTATCACTGTATCAATGACGTTGTTCACAGACTTTACCTGGGATTGTCGTTGTGCTAACCGCGGGCCTACTGGCCTCTTAATCCACCTTGGTTTGCAATGCACATCGAGGTCATCTTCAGATTCTGATGAAGCAGGATCACAGGTTGAATCTTCATTGATTGTGGATTCTGCTACAGACTGCTCTGATGTCATTATTGAGTATGTTGAGGGATCCATGAGACCATTATTTAAGCAATATGTCCCGAGTGGCGGGGGCATTACCGACTCAGGTAATGCCCTGGGGCCCATAGTTATAGGCCCAGAGCGAAGCAAGGGCCTTAACGAAGGCCCGGGGCATTACCAGAGTTGGTAATGCCCCCGCCATGAGGGGCATATAGCTATTAGTACCCCGGCCCGCAAAAACTGTGTGACCGGGGCACTTAAAGCTTTTTTTTTTTTTTTTTTAAAGACGGCAAAGAAAATGGACTCCGTTTTCCCTTTCCATGGCGGCCATCGGGAGCGGATGCGCTGGAAACAGAAGAGTTTCCAGCGCGTCCGCTTCCCGAAAAAAAAGAAGGTAAGTGGGGTTGGGAGGGCGGAAGGGAGGGGAAAGAGGAAAAACAAAGAAAAGAAAAAAAAACACATCTGGGTCCCAGGCGGGGGACGATGGAAGTCTCCAGCCGCGTGGAGGCTCGGAGCGGGGATGGCCCCGCTCCGAGTCTTCACACAGCTGGAGGCTTTCATCGTCCCCTGCCGGGGACCAAGTGATAGAAGGTAAGTGGGGTGGGGAGGTCAGGGAGGTGGGAGGAGGGAGGGAAGAAAAAAAATAAATAAGCCTTACCTCTGTCCCCTGCGGGGGGCGAAGGTAGCCTCTCAGCCTTGGGGAGGCTCTGAGCGCCTCCTCATTGGCTGAGGGGCTGCCACGCCCCCCGCCGGGGACAAAGGCCGTGGAATCCTGATGGAGGGATTCCCGGCCTGGTAAAGACTCGGCGAGGGCCAATCAGAATGGCTCTTTCATTCTGATTGCGCCCTCGCCGGGTACTAATTGGGCTGTCAGCGACTTGTATTATCTCCATCATTCCGTTGGAATTGGCTTGTGAGCTATCGATTTTATCATGGATGTTTGGACATATCACTGAATGCTTGGAATTAGGCAATGTAATGTTTCTGATAAACATTTTGCTTCCATTTGATTTTTGTTTCGTGGCAACTAATAAGTTCTTACTTTTCTTTTGAGTAGGCAGCTCTGCAGTTTTGGCCTGTTTGGGTCTTTGATTTTTACCTTTTGACTCTTTTAGTTATGGTGGATGACCTGTACGTTAATTGGTCATTTTCAGAAGGGTTCTGTACTTGTACACTGACAGCGGGGTCAATACTGATGTCTTGGACTTTCGCCATTTTGATGGCCAATATATCTGTCTGTTGGTTATTTGTTAGGGTAGGCATATGATGTGCGTTTACCATACTTCAGCCAGTCCGATAGCACAGCGAGTAGAGCGCTTGCTTTGACAGCTGTGCAGAGACTGCTGGTGCAGGTTTGAAACCCGGCAGGGCCAAACTCAGCCTTTCATACTTCCGAGGTCGAAGAACATGAGCATCACACACTATAGGTAATAAGCAGTGCTTAGATGCCTGGGGGTTCGTAGCACTGTATAAATGCTAAATTATTATTATAGTTGTCGCACTTAGTTGATTGTCACAATGCAGTATTTTATTGTCTTGGAACAAAGTACTGGTCTTGTTTTCTGCCTCTTTGTCAAACTGACGTAGGGGATCTGTTTGTACAGCAATTGATGTTACATGTTTCTGCAGTGTGGAAGGGGGACTATCAGTTCATGCGACCACGATAATCTGCATGCTTGTTTTTCTTTTATAACAGGACCTAGGATGGTATGGAGTAGAGCTGATACTTTGGCTTCACTCGTATGTAGATTCTGTTGTATTCCATTTACAAATCCTTTGACATATATCACCTTCGAATGAAGCATGGCGAGAACTGTAGTCTGATCCTTTATTTGCTTACCAGTTTGTTCGTACAGCTTTAAGAATGGTGATAATATTGCTGTTAGAGTAGAAATCAGCATGATCTTGCAGTTATAAGGGATATGGGGCCTCATTGCACGGAAGGCGGTAATGGTTAACGGTCACCGTTAAACGGTAACGGTGACCGTTAACCATTACCGCTTTACTACGAGGTCCCTTAGCGGGTTGGTGCTTTAACGCCTGCTTTTTGCAGGCGTTAAAAACCAACCCACTAAGGGACCTTGGTGCTAATTACGGCACCACACTGCCGTAATTAGCACCTTCCCCATTCCCATTATGCCCTATGGGGCAAAAATGGGAATGGGGAAGGACAGTGGTGGAAGGGGGAATTACCGTCCCGCCAACCTTGGAATGGAGCGGTAATTCCCCTTTCCACCAAGGCGGTGCCGGTATTTTACCGGCATGGACCAAGGTGCTAATAGCACCTTGGTCCTCCGCCTTCCGTGTAATGAGGCCCGCTGTCTTGATTTTTCTATTCATCAAGACTCTGGAAATCCGTTGGAGTTATTGTAAAGGTAGTAGCAACATCATGCTGATTGTTTAACAGTGACTGATTGGAAGATGGAGCCACTTGTAAGCCCAAAAACATAGGTTTATCAGATAGATTAGAGTTGAGTTGTGGTGTAGATTGTGATGATGGTCAGCTCCAACTTGATTGGACTGGCTTCAGTTTTGTGGTCCTCTGGTGGTTCTCCACACTTTTGAGGCAGCTATCCTGATATTCGCCAGTTTCCATTGTCCTCGAAGTTTCAAAGAGGAGTTGGTTTGGAATTTCTGAATCATTGATATGAATAGTGTATGCTGACTCAGAGGCTTTTGGATGTTGGTCCTGGTCAGTCCTGTTTTCATCTGTTTGAAGTTGTTTCCATTTGGAGTTGGCATAATGAGAAGCATGATCTGTAAATATATTACATTGTGGTTTGAAAGGCATGGGTTTCCATGTATTTGCTGTATTTGCACGTTTTGCGAAAAAGTTAGAAGCACGTTGTTCATGAAAAGATATATTGGGCCTCATTACGACCCAGGCGCTAATGGGTTAACGGCGCCGTAAAAGGCTGCGGCGCCGTTAACCTATTAGCGCCGAATTACGAGGTCCCTTTGCGGGACCCGACCTTAACGGCTGGTTTTACCAGCCGTTAAAGTAGGGAGCCGCAAAGGGACCTTGGTGCTAAGTACGGTGCCGCAATTTGCGGCACCGTACTTAGCGCCTTCCCCATTTCCATTGAGCCCTATGGGGCAAAAATGGGAATGGGGAAGGGCCCATGGTGAATGGGGAAATACCGCCCCGCCAACCTTGGAATGGGGCGGTAATTCCGCCATTCACCATGGCGGTCCCCGGCATGGACCATGGTGCTAATAGCACCATGGTTTAGCGCCGGGGTCGTAATGAGGCCCATTGTGTTTTCTTTTAAGACCAAGTGCAGCAAATTGTTATGCCTTTCTGGCTTGCACATCGTTGGAGGCAGGAATAGTGACTGAGGGCACAGAACACAGACAAATAGAACGTTGATCTTTTGTTTGTGTTGGGGTTGAGAACGTGTGTAGGTGAAGCAGTGTGACGTGGTAGGTGCTGCTTAAATCGAGTCAAATGCCGTAACGTCTAGTCCCATGGCATGCTCAGAGATGCTGTTACCAAAAGAATCACAAGCTTTACACGGGCAGGGAGGGTCCAATGCCACATCACCACTCATAGCCAGCTCAGCGGTGCCTGCGGCTGGGGCCACCGCTGCCAACATGGCCCCACTCTCAACCGCACTTCGGGACCGGCTCCTCATCTTCATGGGTGAGTTTAGAGCTGTGTATGCTTTTTCATGCACAGGCGATGGACTTACCAAGTTGATCGTGTCGGTGGCATCGTCGCCGTTGCTGGCATCAATAAACTTAGACTTGTTCAGTATATTATTTTCAAGGGGTGCATGCAATGTTAGATCTTCTATCAGGGTAGTTTGTAAAGTGTTGATGTGAGAAGTTGATCTCGCAATAATGACAACATCAACAGTAAAGGGCAGCAAACAGTCGGGCTGCCCTTGAAGGTTAGAGCAAATGAGAAGAGATGCACGATGTTTGGTGCATATAAAGCTACGTAGGCAGGTTCGACAGAATCAGCAGAGTCAGCGCTCGCCTCATGCTGTATGTCGCAAAGTAATGGCGAGCGATGTGAGGCGACATCAAGAGAAACACATGTTCGTTTTTCTTCATTGGGCTGTTGTTCAACAGTTAATAAAACAGGGTTGACAGAGCTGAGGTCTGTGGACATCTTAAGGGCTGATAACAGAGTCTAAGAAAGGTGTAATGGAATTTAGTTAGAGTCACGGGTGTTCACTGCTCTTAGGTCTGCCGGACTGCAGGACTGTCCACCTCTGTCCAGCTCCGTCTGTGAACACTCTGCATTGTGGTAGCTGGACATAAGCACCTCGTCTTCACCAATAGATAGGAACTGTAGAAAGACTTGAAAAACAGCCAGCCAAACAGGTCTCACAGCTGCAGGACTGTCTACCTCTGTCCAGCTCCGTCCACGAACGCGCCGCGTTGTGGTAGCTGGATATAAACCCCTCCTCTTCACCAATAGATAGGGACTGCAGAAAGACTTCAATTACAGCCAACCACACTGGTCTCTCAGCTGCAGGACTGTCCACCTCTGTCCAGCTCCGTCCACGAACGCGCCGCGTTGTGGTAGCTGGATATAAACACCCCCTCTTCACCAATAGATAGGAACTGTAGAAAGACTTGAATTACAGCCAACCACACAGGTCTCTGTGATGCTTGAGCTAAAACATGGCGCTGATGCGCAGTGCATTCTGGAGGCACACAGAGCCATAATGGACATTTATTCCATGCCTCAGTGAAAAGCTGCACTTGCTTTGCTAAAAAAACATGTCTTCAACGTTATTCGTTGCTGAGCCTGGTATGCAGGCCTCAGCCAAGGACACAGCGCTGGGAAAGCGAGAATCCACAGGTGCCGGCTGGTACCAGATATAAAAAAAGGTTCTGTTATGTCTTGCTATACTTGCGCCGAGGTCTCAGGATGAGTTATGGAATTGTTTTCTGTGGTGCTTTAGAAGAGGGAAGCTTTGCTCCTTGGGGTTACTGTCGTTTGGCCCGGTCGGCAACCAACGGTCACTCATCAATGCGCAAGCGATAATGCCAGAAGGTTTGAGAAATTGACACCCCTTTTTGAGGAGGGCATATATGCGGAGCTCTGGAAAGGTCAGGTGGAAAAAACACAAAGACCTCAGTCAAAGGGGGGGCATCTTGTTCCGACCTTCCTGTGGGCTGTTCTGCTCTCAGCCTGGCTTTTACCGGGGTCTTCCAGTCGCTTCTGGCGAGATGAGGGATTCAGTTACGCCCATGGTGATGTATTCTCTTTAATTCACTACCTTTTCTGTGATTTATTTCTGTGTTATCACTTGTTGCTTATGTATGCATAACTATGAATACATATCCGTATAAGTGCTCATTATTTTGCTAACTGCGTGCCTGGTTGTGAGTTATTGTTCCGTCTACCTGCGTTCAAAGTATTTACTCTGCTCTGCAAATGCACCAGTGATAAATAACTGTCGGTGCACTCTTGGCGAGCAATACAGTCTCTCAGCTGCAGGACTGTCTAACTCTGTCCAGCTCTGTCCGCGAGTCAAATATAAAATACTGTCCATCAAGTGCAATGAGCACCAACGAGCAATACAGGGCACTTCATCGATAGCAGAACTAGGGTATAGTAGATTCATTTGGCTGTTGCCTATCCAACATAAGAGCATTCCATTCTACATCTATTAGCAGCTTGCCCTCCGCAAAGGTTAAAAAGAAGAGAACCAGGTCAAAAAAGGAAGAGTCTTGATGCTTGTTGGGGGCATAATCAAAAAAAGGATTAACGACTTTACCACTGCAGCCTCTTGGCACCAACCATTCAGCCCACACCATCTCTGCATATGCAAATGAGAGTAAAATGTGACTTGCGATTGATTGCAAACTCCTCACATCTAAATTTGGAAGTGAATGTTGAGTGCTATAGAATAGTTTTTATTTCGGCCATCTGATGTAATCCCTTAGGGAAAATTCTAAAGTAGCACTACGTTCATGTCTAAGCTATACAACCGGTTATTTACAGACCTACATTTGGTAGGTACATTTAGAGCTTGACTGATAAAGGCAAATATTTTGAGGTAAGACTGATGTGGGTTTCAGCAAGCTTCTGATTAAACATTTAGTGTTATGCATTTGTTCTTCAGTCGTGTGTTGTTGAAATCAATAAACCTAGGTATGGACCAACAGTGTTACTTTGAAATTGCCTCGAAATGTTCTGGAATTCCCAGGAATACTTTTATTATCCATGTAACTGAAATAGAGTGTTCAGTCAGTAGATCTTCAGAGGCAGGAACCAAAATGTGTTCTAATCTGAAAGGTTTTGCAGGTCGAACATGGATCTCCAAAGCAAGCAGAGAATGGGGAATATACAGATGGAGGGCATCACTGAAGGGCTCAGCCTCTTCATCAATGGAATGTTCCAGCATAGTAGATGGCAAGTCAGTGAGGATTTGGAAAACTTTCCTTCAAAGGCTGTTTGTCCAGGAACATAAATTCATTAGCCAAAACTGTGCAAGCCCTGCTGCTGTGAACCAACAAGGTCAAATAACCTGTTCTATCGGTTGGTACCTACTCAAGTGGGACTACAATTACTTTTTATCACAGAGTGTCTTACAAGAGGTGAAATATACACACTTCAGTAGCTCAGTGTCCGACAACTTAACACTTATTGCAATGCTTATCATTCGGGCCTAAAACAAAGGTTCCACACTGTAGTCAGCCATCACAATGAAAGGGGAGGTTTTTCTACATGAAAGGAAATGTTTTCAGTCTCTTGTGTCTTGGATTCATGCTCAGGAATGTGATTTCCTTCTGGACCAGAATGGGTCTCTATGGTAGGACGGGAAGCAGCATTTAGGTTGTGTCAGTGGGGCGGAGGAGCATTAAAAACAGAGGGCCTGATTCACAAAGCCCTGAAGTCATGAAGTCCAAGATGCAGTGGCATCTCGCAAAGCTGCCGATTCGCAGAGCGGACTTGTGAGACTCAGGAGGGGCTTGCTGCAAGTCTACAGCTAACCCCTTGCGATGCTTTCTTTAACACTCTACAAATAGGCTGAAGATGCACCATTGATGCAGGGCCGGGATTACCCCTCCATCTACATCAGTGTCCCAGCCCTGCTATGGAACCCTCTAGGTTTTCCGTTATAGTGGATACTGGTTTTACATTTGCATGGAATACATGAGTGTATCTTTTTTAGGAAGATCACTTTTGCCAATTTCTATAGTGACATCTGGGACTATTGTGCTGTGGGATGATTTTACCCATGCATCCGAGCCCTACCTCAAAACTGTGCAGTACTGACATGGAAAACATCATGATGGCCAGAGCTTCCCAGAAAATGCCCAGGGAAAGGCATGAAGAATAGGCTGCCACCCATTTTTGCTGATGTTATGGGCACGGAAGGACACTGCCTAAAACCACCATTGGACTACCCACACAGTAGTCTGAAACCATTGGGAATGGCAATGCTGATTGCCAAAAGCAACCTAGAATTGTGGGGAATTCATTTTCTTAAATCCCAAAAATGGGTGCATTACCAGTACTCACCACTGTCAGAAAGCCGGCGTTTTAAAACAACACCAGACTTTTTTTTTATGTAAAACTGAATAAATGAACCCAAAAGCAGGCCAAAGAAAGACTTACTGAGAGGTGGATACAATGTAAAGTTATATTCTGAAGTGACTTGAAGGTTTATAACAAGACTGGCTGAGCTGTGGATTTCAGCAGTCTAAGTAAATTTGGACTGAAAGACACTAAAAATCTAAATGTTTAAAAGAAATGAGTGACCTACTTTTGAGTGTCACATAGGTTGCAATTGTTTAAATGTCATAGTTTTGAACTTAGAATCAGCATTCTAGCTGCATATGTAAACATTGTCTTGACTTAAACTGGGTAACAAAAAGTGACATTAGCTGGGGCCTGGCTTAAGGAACTGGATTCTGCCACCAGCTACCCCCGACAGGAGTTGAGACTTGCACAACAGCTGTGTTTCCAGGCCTAGCTGCCCTTTTGCTGCTCCCACCAAAAGGGATATGACACTTCTCTGATTGAATTACCTGGGCTCTGCAGGAAATTGAACAAATCCCTGTCCTGACTCAGGCAAATGTTTTATTACGGGGGCCGTAAAAGTGGCTTCCTCCTGGAAGTAAAGGGGAGGAGCACTGCCTGTGAGAGCAAGCTGGCTTGGCAGAACTGGAAAAACCAGAAATTCAACCTTGTGCTGGGGGGAAACCACACCCCTTTGGGGCCAGAACATAACTCTAAAAAGATGGATCATTCATAGAGCGGACTTGTGAAAATTATTTAAATGATACCATAATTCTTGTGATTTTTCTGCCCACATTTTAAGAGGTTTTTAGAACCGGTGGCATGATCTGGGGGCAAGCTAGCAGTTAAGAGGGTATTACTTAAAATGTCTGCATGTGAAAAGTCTGATACTTCATCAATCAATGCCTGCACGCCTTGCACACATTTGGGTAAATTTGAGTAAGAATCTGATATTGGTAACTTGACCAAAAAGTGAAATATGTTGCCATTTCTGAATGCAAGCCCCCAGGAAGAGCAGATTTGGACAGGGTATACCTCCTGTAATGCATGATGGGTGCATGTAATTTAAAACAAAGGTGTACCTGTGCAAATATGTCTTTTGGGTCAAAATATAGATTGTGTGTAATTTGACAGGGGTGGGTTCTCTGTACCATAAACAGACCTCATCATGATGACACTTCATTTCATTCCCCCAATCAAGGGGAAGAGGATGAAGTGGCCAATGACAAGTGGAGAGGGGTAGAGCCTAGTGATGCTGCACACACACACATTTTCAAAACACATAAAAGCAGACAGTCAGGACAGATAGAGACCTTCAAATCCATTTGCTGCGGGACGCTCTGCCGGGAAAATCCATACTTTACCTCCCTCAACCTTCAGAGAGCCAACATAGAGACTTCAATTTATCCACATCCAGAGATCCAGACCTCAAATCTATCAATATCCAGAACCAGAGGCAGAGCAGAGCTGACCCAGACCGCTGTTAGCAGAACCAGAGAGCTGACCCAGATCACTGTGAAGTGCCGAGACCAGAGTCCAGTCTAAAACCTGACCAGATCCGTGGCGAGGCCCATTTATTTCAAAAATATATTGTGAGTACCTAGCCGAACTGTGTAGAACCAGTCTTTTAGTTAAAATAATATAATTCAATCTATTTTAATCTAACCAGAACTGTCTCCTAGAAGTTGTACCTTGTTATTTTGCAAAACTGTCACTTGTCACTTTGAATTTTAACATTCCAAATCCGAAAAACTACCTTTATTTAATCGCTCATATCTCTGTGACCGTTTGTCCTAGAGACTTGCAGTAACTTTCATCTGGAAGCTGAGATCCTAGGCTGTCCCTGGACCCCATAGTGCTAGTCCTTGTATTTCCTCTGTAATCGCGAAAAACGCACTCGTGAATTTGCAGCGATTTGCAAATTTCTCCACGTGTGAAAACAGCAGTCTTTTTTTGCTTTCCTTGCTAAAAATTCGTTTGCCTCTTAAGAACCATCCCTGAATCATTGCTGGAGTGAGCCTGGACTAATATTAACTAGATACCACTCACCCTGAACCTCTAGAGGGAATTAAAAGCATTTTAGCATATTTTTCACTTCATTGCCAGCACATATAAAAGCATTTTGGGCCCGTGTTTCAAACTTCTGTAGTCTAAGCTTGCTGGGGTGAACGGAATTACGTTTGATTGCATTTCTGAGAACTGTGTGCTTTCCTTCCATTTCCTTGCATTGCGTCAAGGGGGGGGAGTGCATTGCCAGAGAAAAGTGATTACATTGTTTTGTTGAAATCATATTGAGTATTTTCTGTATTGCATTTTCATTCAACATTACATCCATCTGAACTTATTTAAAGCATTCTCTACCACCTTATTCTTCTGTTCCTATTCACAAGTGTGCTAATGCCAGGCTATCCATTATTGATTACTGATCAGATTAAGTGTGATATCCAATTATTAATTTATTATAAAGTGTGATATATATCTATATTGTTTAAATTCTCAAATAAACCTTTTAAACTTGCAAAACAGAACTACTTCTTGGCTCAGTGGGGTCAGGGGGATTCCAAGAGAGGGGTGTTATATGGGGTAGTCATCCAGAATGCATGAACTGGACATAAAGATATATCAATAAGGGTTTCCATTCAGTATCCCAGACTAGGCATTGACTTAGCTGTAGTGTTGAATTGAATCCTCTTACAAATTGGGGGCTCGGGCCGGACGTTTGGGTTAGATCTATCACTTGTGCAGATTAATACAGTGTGCCAGCTGACCAGATACACTATCCGGTCGGATCACCACGCTGTGTTACGCTGTAAAGCACTCCTCAAAGGAACGCTCTAAGAAAAAGGTCTGTTTTGCAAAAATAAAATACTAATTTCTGTAAGTCAGGACAGAGACCAATCTCTAGAATGACGACCTTAGTAGACATGAAAATAGCCAGAGAGCACTTCTTACATAAGTTATTTGTGAGAGGTGAGTGGACTCACCAGGACCGCATGGTCTGGTTGCAGGCCTTCACGCAACAGGTCACGGAAACAGGGTCAGATATATGGAGAGATCAGGGTCCCCTACATGTGGCCCAGAGTGAACTATACATGGCTCCTAAAGCTAAGGATGAACAAGACAAGATGGTTAAGATAGCGGCATACCTGTACCTATATATGGGAGACATGCAGGATAAATGTACTGAAAGCCAAGATCTGGTGAATAAGCGACAGATGGCGTTAGAGAAGGTCCAATCTGACCTGGTCTCTTCTGAGCAGAGGCTGCAGGGGAGCCAGGAGTCAGAAAATGAGAGTAGACAGCACATCATTAAAATAAAGAAGGATATGGACATCCTGCAACAGGAAAAGGCCGACCAGGATACCAGATTTCTGGCCTTGCAGAAGGAGTACCAAGAAGGTTTGGACTCCCTACTGCAGAGCCAGAAAAAGCTGGAGCAACAGTTAGACTTCAATAGGGTATGTGCTGAGCAGGTAGTCACCCTGCAAAGCCACCTAGATAGGGAGAAGGCAGAGAGCAATAAACTGATTCTGAAAGACCTGGATACACAGGCAGAGTTTGATCAGGAGCGCCAGAAAGCTGGTGCCTTCCAAAGGCAAAGGGACAACCTGACGGTACAGATGCAGACTCTTAGTCAGGAAATGGACACCTTAGGCCAGGAAGTCTGCCACTTAAAAAGAAAAATGGAAGAAAATCACCTGGCCCACCAGGGACTGGGTGACCTCCAAAAAGAACACCAGAACTTGTTAGAGCACACCAGGAGGGTGGAGGATGCTCTAGCAAGAAAGGAGCAGGCCAATAGGGACACAGCTCAAGAGGTAACCCTCCTGCAGCAAAGATTGGCCCAGTGCTCCAGGACCAATCAGGAAACGCACAGAGAGAATGAGGCTCTCTGCCAGCACAATGATAGGCTCCAACAACAGGTAGCGATGCAGGAGAGACTGATAGAGTCTAGTAAGGCCTTAACTGAGGAACTGAAGGCGCAGGCTCTTGCATTGCAACAGGGAGCAGGGGCGGATAGAGATGAGGTTCGCTGGGAGAGGGAGACTCATGAGCATAACCTCAGGAGCCCTAGTACCAGAGGCCTGTATCTCTCTCAGTCCCTGGACTCTGCCACCCCATGTCCCCTGGCGCACATGAGCACCGGGCCACAGGGATGGCAGATTACTATCCAGCCAGAAGCATGGGGCTCATAGGCCAGTACCACCCAGGAATGGAGGGGCGGGCATCCGGGTATGGGCACCCAAGCACAGTGCAATTTAATGGGGAAGAGTAGGCCCATTAAGGGCATCCTGAAAACCTCTGCCCAGTTAGGTCAGTGGGGGGGGTACCCATCAAATCCTGGCAGCAAGGAGGGATCTGAAGACTCCTCTGAGCGGTACAGGACACAGGAGACCAGGTCCCCACATTCTGCCAGCCATTCCCAGGCTCGCAGAATCCGGGAAAACCTGGAAGAACAGACGGGAACCTCTGGGAGCACTGCCTCTGAGTCAGAAGATGAATGGACCAGGGTTACCCGGACCAAAAGGGCCAATAAGACAAAAAGGGCCTTGCTTAAGGACCCCTTAAAGCAGATTAAGGCAATCAGGAGCGTCATCACGCCTTATCATAAGAACGCCAAGTATTCTGTTTGGGAGCACAGCATTTGCTGTTTGAGCAAATGATGGAGACTTTCCATTTGAAGGACAGCCAAAGCTGTATTCAATATGTAAAGTGGACCTTCTCCCCGGAATACTCCAGTTTCTTTGCGGGGCTGGAGGACCAACATCATTTAAGATGGTCCACCTATAAGGCGGCCATCTTGAAACATTTTTCTACTCATAGAAATCCTCAAGAGGCTCGCAAGGCAGCCTACAATTTACAATGTGGGGAGGATCAGGCCCCACAAGAATTTGTGCAGGAGTTAAAGCGTGCTTTTGCACAGACGACAAGAAGGGTGCGCACGGATAGCAGAGAATTTATTAATACGTTTTTCCATGCCTTGCCCAAATACATAATGACCCAGCTCGTGAGGGATTTTCACGAGAAAAGATCTTTAGACTGGGCCATTGAACAGGCGACCCGGATCTATGACGTGCAGAAGCCAATAGAAAATAAAAATAATGCGCAAAAAAACCCAAAGCCAACAACACCCCTGCTGCTGCCAAGGTGGCAGAGGTAAAGGTCACCCCCGTTTTAGGGTTGGAGATGGGGGGCCTAAAAACCTACCTGCACCTAATAATGCTAGGCCCAGAAGGTCCTCGGGCCAGTCACAGACAGGGAGCCAGGGAGGCAGCCCCACAAATGGGGTCCCTCGCTCTCCTGATTATGTAAGTCCCCGTTACAAGGGAAATCGACCCATCCTGGGTTATGTGTGGACTCCTCCAGCCCAAGGGGGGGGGATCCAGCCAAGCACCTAACCCAGGGAACTTCCCTCCTAACTTCCCACCGGAGGGTAGATATTCTCCAAATCCTGGGCAGAACTTTTTCCCCAGGTATCCACCCAACTTCCAACCCCAAAATCCTCCACCCTTCTTTCCCCAATTCCCTGAGCCCAGACAACCGAATCCGGGAGAGGGGAGGCCAAGGGTGGAGGGGTATCCAAATCTTCCCAACCAGGGGTACTACCAAAGAAGGGATAGCTACCCTTCCCGGGATCAGCCAAGGGGAGAAAACAGGGCCCTGTATCAGCCTGAGCGGGTTTCCCAGTTAGAGCGCCAGGTTCAAAACATGGCACGGGATCTGGGTCACATACTGAGGGCTCAGCAGAACCCTCAGATCGGCATGCCGGCGTAGAACGCACCCAACTCTAGACCTGGTGCCCCAGAACAATGACGGGGGCAGCACCCCGATAACTCACCGGTTCCCAGGGAGGAGGCACAAAGGGAAGGGGGGTGTAAAGCCTTGGAGGAAGCTTCCTTCCTCACTTGTAAACAGCCCCTGGAAACCCAGGAACCGGAAACAAAATCTTGCCCCTGAAAGTCAGCCTCCTAAGGAGCAGAGGGGGGGTAGGAGAAACAAAAGACCCAAACAGACTCAGTTTGAGGAGGAGGTACAGATCTTCCAATTTGAGGGAGAGGGATCCTCAGAGGATCCTGGGAAAAGGATCTTCTCCTTCAGAGGGGGGGGAACTCCTCCCAAAGAAAAATGGGTCCCTAGGGATGCAAATCCAGACTGGGGAGATGTGGAGACTGAGCTACCGCCGCCCACCATCTCATCCCAGAACCAACAGCAAGAAAATCCCCTGGTTCAAACCCATCCTGATGACTGCCTCCAAAAAGGGGGGGGGGCGGCCCAGAGCCAGAGCCAGGGGAACCCACAATGGCTCTGATCTCCAGTTGCCAACTTTTTCTTTCAGATTCCCAAGGCTCTCCACAGAATTCTGCCCAAATCTCTTCGCTAGCGATGTCCAAAACCAGAAAGTTAGCCCACCAGTTGTCCAAAAATGTGCATTATCTGTGCCCCCTTGAGGAGACGGAGGGAAGATATTATGCCCCCGTACAAGTATAGGGGCAGGGTACAATTTTGGCACTGGTGGACATTGGATCTCAAGCTACCCTTCTGTCCAGAAGGGCCTTTGACGAACTGAATGCAGGAAGGGGAGAGAATTACCAAATTCCTCTCACCTCTCTTCCTGGACAACTGCAGAACTTTGACGGGAAGGAAATTCCTGTTGAGGGGACTGCAGACTTGGACATTAAGATCGGGCGACACAAGGTGAAACACCCGGTCATAGTGGTGACTCCAGAGGGCACCCCTTGTTTACTGGGGAATGACCTCCTGAGGAGGTTGTCACCCTTAATAGATTGTGTAAACAAGGTCCTCCGGACCCAGACTAGCCGACCCATAAAATTAAAACAGAGTGTCAACCATGTTAGTTTAAACGGCACCTGCCACATGGTTGAACAAAAATCTGACCAAGTAGAATTTCACTTCCAGAATAGCCAAATTCCAGACGTGACAGTAATAGCAGTAGGACAACAGACTGGTGATGGGGGGTCCTCTCTATTTCTGAAAATCAACCTTCCTTCCAGTTTAAAGTGGTACTCCACGCTGGAAGGAAACACTCTGAGATTCTATACTAATCCACAATCAGAAACACCCACTCCTATAGTCCAGAAAGATGTGAAATCAGCTCAGAGCCTGGCTGATATTCAGCACATTGGAGAGCAGTTGTTCATCCCTGTCCAATTAAATGATGGGAAGGACTCTGTTCTCGCTCGAGTGTGTGTGAACAACGGTAAGAGCTTCATCAGCGAAGCCATGTTCCGCCAACTCCCAAAAGATCCAGCCATTCCCACATTCAAACTGATAGACAAATGGGAAATGGACCTGGAAGCACCTAATTCCAAACAGGTCCTGCCAAGCAGGTGTATGCTCAAAATCTCTATTGGCAACAAGAGCATAGTCCATAATTGTTGGGTCGTGCGAGACGTCACTGCTGCCTTTTACTTAGGCAGTGACATTCTCAATCGCTTTGCCATTAGTTTGGACCTAATAAACTTCAAAGCTTGGTCCCGATTAGCGGATAATCCCATGGGCTTTGATGATCCAGAAAAAGCATTTAGGTCAGCTCAATTGCTACCTTATGCAGTTGAAATTCAGATCAAAGAGGAAGTCACCATCCCAGAAAGGACCCGACAATTCTCCCTGGAAGTGAAAGTTAAAAGAGGACAATATCTGCAAAACCCTGATGCTTACATACATCTAAACGCTTCTCTCCAACAGCAAGGGTTGGGGGTAAACCCAACTCCATTAGTCAACATAGAACATGACACCATTCCAATAGAGGTGGATAACAGCGACTTGAAGAGTATTACTCTAGCCGCAGGCACCATTATTGGAATGGCGGTTGATGACCGACATTTTTCTATCGATTTAGGTAATGAACTGTTAGGGCCAATCCCGAAGGACTGCTTTGACAGTGACAGTGATGACAATACAACACCAGACAGGATTTTTACCCGGCATGGGGGGAACTTCCTGGTGTACATTTCTTGCCCTTATGATAAGGAAGATGTGACTTGTGACTTCAGGAGGGATGAGGTGATTTTCCAGGTCCATGAGGGCTGCCTTTCCCACCTGAAGCCTCCAGTCCAAATCAGCACTCTGACCAGGGACTTCTCCACCCAGCTGGAGGAGGCCGCTGAAATAGCCAAACCAGAAGTCTTTCCAGGCTTCAGGCAGATGGTGGAAGAGAGAGTCAACCTAGCTGATGCCTGTGTGACTCTGGAACAAAAGCAAAAGTTGAAACAAGTTTTCTTGGATTTCCAAGATCTCTTTGCGGTAGACTCATATGACTGTGGTCGCACTGACATCCACACAACAACCATCCCCACGGACCCTGGCATGACTCCTGTGTTTGTGAAGCAATATCGCTTGCCTCTCGCATCAATGAAGTCCCTTACTGAAATAATTAAGAACCTTGAGTCCCGGGGAATAATCCGTCCAGTCCACAGCACCTTCAATAATCCGGTGCTGGGAATATTGAAGCCAAACAGCCAGTGGAGACTCTGCGCCGACCTTAGGGAGCTCAACAAACGGGTCCATACTTCCCGATGGCCTCTTCCCTACATTGACCAAGGGCTGGCCCAGATTCAGGGGTCACAGGTATTCACTGCAATAGACCTGACCAATGGATACTGGACCGTGCCGGTCAGTAGGGAGGACCAATACAAGCTGGCTTTTACCTTTGGGGGCCAGCAGTATACATGGACCCGGACTCCCTTCGGATACCTCAACTCCGGCAATGAGTTCAACATTTTCCTACACAAGGCCATGCCCGACCTGGGTGCAAGGGGTAACCTGGTTTATGTAGATGATGTCCTCATCAAAAGTTCATCTGTGGAGGAACACATAGCGGAGATCCGTTATGTTCTGACCCAGTTGAGGGCCGCCGGAGCAAAACTTTCCTTTCAGAAAGCACAGTGGTGTCGAACCCGTGTTAATTTCTTGGGGCATGAGATTACTCCTCAGGGTCTCTGTCCCCAGGAAAAGAAAGTGGAAGCCCTCCAAAAATTGAAAGACCCCACAACTCTGCGGGAACTAAGGAGCCTCCTTGGACTGACTAATTACAGCCGAAAGTTCATTGAGGGCTACGCAGAGATCACCAGACCCCTGATTCATCTCTTGAAGGGGGGGTCAAGTGGGAATGGGGTCCAGAACAAGCCGAGGCAGTAAAACAACTCAAAAGAAGCCTCTCACAAGCGCCCTGCCTAGCTTACCCTGTCAGAAACAAGGAGTTCTTCCTGGAGACGGGGTTCCCTAATACGTGCTCGACGGCAGTATTATACAAAAAGCATGACAAGGTCAATAAAGTAATCTCCTATGCGAGCAAAACTTTATCCTCTGTGGAGGAAAAATGTAACGATTGTGAGAAGGCACTCCTGGCAACGGTGTGGGCATTGAAGAATTAACGCCCGTTCATCCAGGGGGAACACATCATAGTGGAGACTCCACACCAGCCTCTGCAATATCTCCAAAGTGAC
Source organism: Ambystoma mexicanum (assembly GCF_040938575.1). Taxonomy (NCBI): domain Eukaryota; kingdom Metazoa; phylum Chordata; class Amphibia; order Caudata; family Ambystomatidae; genus Ambystoma; species Ambystoma mexicanum. The sequence continues at coordinate 1,409,689,810 of NC_090935.1, forward strand.
AGAATCCGGGCCGGAAATGTGAGTAATTCCCAAATTACTTCCTGGATTCTGTCAATGCAAGGCTTTCCTGTGGAGGTCCGATATGGCCAAAACAAGAAGAGTCCCCTCGCGCAAGGTCTGGCTGACTTGCATGATTGTGCCAGAGAAAACTGTCTCGAGGACGAAAGTCTAAAAATCAAGGAGAACATGGAGGCATACCTTAATTCCCCACACAAAGTCTTTGATGAGGACAAGTGTGAGGGAATGCCCACTGTCTACGTAGATGGATGCTCGTACCATGTTGACAACGACGGGGAGAAAGAACTGGTGGCCGGCGTAGGGAATGCATGGGTGAATGAGTCCCCAGAACCCTCCGCTGGATACAAAATTGGTCTCCGAAGTAGTCAGGTGGCAGAATTGATGGCTGTGCATCAGGCCATCCTCACTGCTGTCCAGCATCAACTCCAGGAACTGTCATAATCACAGATTCGGACTATGTACGGAACGGGTTCGTGGAGCACCTGTTTAATTGGAAAACCAGAGGCATGTTATGTGCTAACAACAAACCCTTGAAACATGGGAAGTTGATCCAAAACATTGATGATCTGGTCACCTCGAATGAGATGACCATCTATTGGAAAAAGATCAAGGGTCATTCCAAAGTAGAGGGACCAGATAAAACTGGAAATGACTTAGCTGATCAGCTGGCCAAAACCGGGGCCATCCAAGGGGATCTAATTGAGATTGAGTCCCTGTTGGGGACTACCAGCACCTTGAGGACCCTGAGAACTTTCCCCTGACGGATACCGATTACACTGGGAAAGAGGACCTAAGAGTGTTGATGAAATGTCCAAAAATGTTCCGGATCCAAGACGGTTTGTTGGTAAGGAAATCCAAAGCTGGCCACGATCAGTGGGTGGTTCCTACCTCATTCCGAAGCCTGATGTTAAGTCACGCCCATGATGCGGCCACCGCCGGTCATAGGGGGTTTCACACAACATTGGAAATCTTAAGAGAGGTTGCATACTGGCCACACATGGGGCAGGACCTCGACCAATACTTGAAGGGGTGTCTTGTGTGTGCACAGTTTCAGCCATCATCCCTCACGCACCGTGCGCCTCTCCAAAAGAGGGGGATGACACTGCCATGGTCAGATTTACAAATCAACTTTGTAGGCCCCGTGATTCGCTCTGCTAGGGGGAATAAGTACATGTTGACTGTGACATGCTTGTTTACCAAGTGGGTGGAATGTCTCCCAGCCCCAAATTGCAAGGCAGAAACTGCAGCTGCCCTGATGATTAACCACATCTTTTCCCGTTTCGGTCTACCTCAAAGGATTGAGTCAGACAGGGGTAGCCACTTCACCAGTGAAGTAATGACAAAGATGTGGGAGATACTGGGGGTCAAAAGGAAGTTGCATATTGCTTACAGGCCAGCTTCTTCTGGGGCAGTAGAGAGATATAACCAAACCATTGTGAGCATATTAAAGAAGTTTGTGGCAGATTCTGGGCCAAGTTGGGATATCCGATTACCTCTGGTCCTAATGGCCATCAGATCTACCCCTTCATCTGCAACCAAAATGTCACCATTCGAGTTGATGACTGGACGCAAGATGGTGCTTCCTCAGCATTTGCTCTACAGGACCCAAGAGCAGACACTGATAAATGCCTCCACAACTCATGAGTATGTGGAGAATTTAAGGAAACACCTCCAACATGCTTTTGCTTATGCTCAGCGGAATCTAGAAAGATCAGCTGATAGCATGAAGACCCACTATGACCTGAAGACTTCCAGGAAGGAATATCAGGTGGTGGACCGGGTCTATCTATACAATTTCCAAAGGAACCAGGCAAAACAGCGGAAATTCTTGCCTACATGGAAGGGACCCTTTGAGATTATAGACAAAATCTCCCCTGTGGCCTACAAGATCCGCATCCCCAAAGGCGGTTCGGCAGAGGGGGAAGACAAGTGGGTCCACATTAACCAGTTGAAGTGTTGCCATCCCAGGCACACTCTGCAACAACTGGAGGAATCCTCTGGAATCCTAGAGGGTACTGTCTCAGATTAATTCAGTTCTAACTTAAAATATCCTACATATCGTCTATCAAATTCTGAGTTTCTCAATGTGGGTATTTTGGTTTTTGAATGCAAAAAGAAATGTGCATGTTCATATGTTTTGACTATAAATTTATATGCCACCCCACTATATCAATGGTGGGGGAGAAATGTCCATGAATAGGTATTGCCGCTCTTCCTTTGTCGTCCTAGGAGAAAGAAAACCTGGAGACGGGCCAAGGAGGATGATCCGGAGACCGGGAGCAGAGACGATCCGAAGGGCCCAGGGTACCGCCCAATATTCCCATCAGGACCGGCGAGGAGAACTGATCGAATAGTACCGGATGGAGGAAAAGATGCTGAACTGTGCCATCTATTGGAAGAAGATGAGGAAACATCCCAGATCTTGCGAGTTCCATCAGTGAAACCGAATGGCCATCGCAAGAGGGGGGCTTGTGGGATGTTTTTACCCATGCATCCGAGCCCTACCTCAAAACTGTGCAGTACTGACATGGAAAACATCATGATGGCCAGAGCTTCCCAGAAAATGCCTAAAACCACCATTGGACTACCCACACAGTAGTCTGAAACCATTGGGAATGGCAATGCTGATTGCCAAAAGCAACCTAGAATTGTGGTTAATTCATTTTCTTAAATCCCAAAAATGGGTGCATTACCAGTACTCACCACTGTCAGAAAGCCGGCGTTTTAAAACAACACCAGACTTTTTTTTTTATGTAAAACTGAATAAATGAACCCAAAAGCAGGCCAAAGAAAGACTTACTGAGAGGTGGATACAATGTAAAGTTATATTCTGAAGTGACTTGAAGGTTTATAACAAGACTGGCTGAGCTGTGGATTTCAGCAGTCTAAGTAAATTTGGACTGAAAGACACTAAAAATCTAAATGTTTAAAAGAAATGAGTGACCTACTTTTGAGTGTCACATAGGTTGCAATTGTTTAAATGTCATAGTTTTCAACTTAGAATCAGCATTCTAGCTGCATACGTAAACATTGTCTTGACTTAAACTGGGTAACAAAAAGTGACATTAGCTGGGGCCTGGCTTAAGGAACTGAATTCTGCCACCAGCTACCCCCGACAGGAGTTGAGACTTGCACAACAGCTGTGTTCCCAGGCCTAGCTGCCCTTTTGCTGCTCCCACCAAAAGGGATATGACACTTCTCTGATTGAATTACCTGGGCTCTGCAGGAAATTGAACAAATCCCTGTCCTGACACAGGCAAATGTTTTATTACGGGGGCCGTAAAAGTGGCTTCCTCCTGGAAGTAAAGGGGAGGAGCACTGCCTGTGAGAGCAAGCTGGCTTGGCAGAACTGGAAAAAACAGAAATTCAACCTTGTGCTGGGGGGAAACCACACCCCTTTGGGGCCAGAACATACCTCTAAAAAGATGGATCATTCATAGAGCAGACTTGTGAAAATTATTTAAATGATACCATCATTCTTGTGATTTTTCTGCCCACATTTTAAGAGGTTTTTAGAACCGGTGGCATGATCTGGGGGCAAGCTAGCAGTTAAGAGGGTATTACTTAAAATGTCTGCATGTGAAAAGTCTGATACTTCATCAATCAATGCCTGCACGCCTTGCACACATTTGGGTAAATTTGAGTAAGAATCTGATATTGGTAACTTGACCAAAAAGTGAAATATGTTGCCATTTCTGAATGCAAGCCCCCAGGAAGAGCAGATTTGGACAGGGTATACCTCCTGTAATGCATGATGGGTGCATGTAATTTAAAACAAAGGTGTACCTGTGCAAATATGTCTTTTGGGTCAAAATATAGATTGTGTGTAATTTGACAGGGGTGGGTTCTCTGTACCATAAACAGACCTCATCATGATGACACTTCATTTCATTCCCCCAATCAAGGGGAAGAGGATGAAGTGGCCAATGACAAGTGGAGAGGGGTAGAGCCTAGTGATGCTGCACACACACCCATTTTCAAAACACATAAAAGCAGACAGTCAGGACAGATAGAGACCTTCAAATCCATTTGCTGCGGGACGCTCTGCCGGGAAAATCCATACTTTACCTCCCTCAACCTTCAGAGAGCCAACATAGAGACTTCAATTTATCCACATCCAGAGATCCAGACTTCAAATCTATCAATATCCAGAACCAGAGGCAGAGCAGAGCTGACCCAGACCGCTGTTAGCAGAACCAGAGAGCTGACCCAGATCACTGTGAAGTGCCGAGACCAGACCAGAGTCCAGTCTAAAACCTGACCAGATACGTGGTGAGGCCCATTTATTTCAAAAATATATTGTGAGTACCTAGCCGAACTGTGTAGAACCAATCTCTTAGTTAAAATAATATAATTCAATCTATTTTAATCTAACCAGAACTGTCTCCTAGAAGTTGTACCTTGTCATTTTGCAAAACTGTCACTTGTCACTTTGAATTTTAACATTCCAAATCCGAAAAACTACCTTTATTTAATCGCTCATATCTCCGTGACCGTTTGTCCTAGAGACTTGCAGTAACTTTCATCTGGAAGCTGAGATCCTAGGCTGTCCTAGGACCCCAAAACCATAGTGCTAGTCCTCTGTAATCGCAATAAAAGCACTCGCGAATTTGCCGCGATTTGCAATTTCTCCACGTGTGAAAACAGCAGTTTTTTTTTGCTTTCCTTGCTAAAAATTCGTTTGCCTCTTAAGACCCATCCCTGAATCATTGCTAGAGTGAGCCTGGACTAATATTAACTAGATACCACTCACCCTGAACCTCTAGAGGGAATTAAAAGCATTTTAGCATATTTTTCACTTCATTGCCAGCACATATAAAAGCATTTTGGGCCTGTGTTTCAAAATTCTGTAGTCTAAGCTTGCTGGGGTGAACAGAATTACATTTGATTGCATTTCTGAGAACTGTGTGCTTTCCTTCCATTTCCTTGCATTTCGTCAAGGGGGGGGGAGTGCATTGCCAGAGAAAAGTGATTACATTGTTTTGCTGAAATCATATTGAGTATTTTCTGTATTGCATTTTCATTCAACATTACATCCATCTGAATTTATATAAAGCATTCTCTACCACCTTATTCTTCTGTTCCTATTCACAAGTGTGCTAGTGCCAGGCTATCCATTATTGATTACTGATCAGATTAAGTGTGATATCCAATTATTAATTTATTATAAAGTGTGATATATATCTATATTGTTTAAATTCTCAAATAAACCTTTTAAACTTGCAAAACAGAACTACTTCTTGGTTCAGTGGGGTCAGGGGGATTCCAAGAGAGGGGTGTTATATAGGGGTAGTCATCCAGAATGCATGAACTGGACATAAAGATATATCAATAAGGGTTTCCATTCAGTATCCCAGACTAGGCATTGATTTAGCTGTAGTGTTGAATTGAATCCTCTTACAGTGCTTTGATCAGTGCCTGAGTTCTGACGAGGGATACAGGCGTATATCAAGGCAGGGCAAACAGGGGCAAATCAAGGTGTATCCCTTCATGAATCACACATGTGCTTTGAGATAAAGATGTCACATTACCTGCAGGTATCTACACATGAGTAAATAATGCTGAGTCAAAGAAGTGTCTGCGACATTTAGATGCACTTGCATGTCACAGATACACTTTTGTAAATAAGCGTGATTTACACTGCAGGTTGCCTGTGCACCTGCCTGGACAAGGCGCACACGCAAGGTCACAGAAAACCTTTGCGATTCAGGTTCAGAGTCTCTAACATGGACTGGACAGTGGATAGATTAGTAATTTCAGTTTGGAATGGAGCTGTGGATGAGCTGGCAGATTAATCCGTGGCATAATCAGTGTTCAAAGCAGACTGAATGCTATAATTCAGGGCTGGGATAAGAACAGGACAAGGCTCAGTGAAGGAGGCGTCTGCACAAGTATTTAAGGTAAAACTTGTTTATTATAACAGGCCTGCGGGAACCGGCTGAAGCCTCCGCACATCGTTCCAACAGTCCTCAAATCACTCTCCCGAGCCTTCCAGGCTCTAAGTATGGAAGGCTCGGGAGACATTACAACACATCTCCCCTTTTACAACAATGAACACTTTATATAATACAACAGAGAAAACAACGTTAATATTTAAATGTTTCATGAATTCAAACACTCCAACGTAATACTTTAAATGTTTCATGAAATCAAACAATCCTAAATTTATCTTAACGAATGTAGCATCAAACAAACATTTTTAATTGTTGAGGGCAATTTTACCCCCGTCACTCACGTAATTGTCTCCATTTTTTTATGATAGATCTGCATCACCACTCTCCGTATCAAGAGATACACCACCATAACCATTCGCACATTTGGCCAATCTGCCCATTGACCACTCCTCTCTTCCTTCCACAATCACCACGCCATTCCTCACTGCTGAAATCCTCTTGGGATCATTACATTTACTCTCTGTACATTTATGTGTGAATCTCGGATTTTGTATAAGGACCCACTCCTAGACTCCAATTAGGATCCTTCACACTCTTTTTCCTGTCAAAAGTTTCTTTGGACACAAAACAGACTCTTTTTCTATATTCCATTATCGTTTCCCTGCCCACTACCACTGAACTTGCCAGCCTTAACCATCCTGGTTACAATTTGGTACCAGGTTCTCTCCCTTTAAGAGACACAAACAGTGATATCCTAGTCACTGAATGAGGTGTGGTGAGGTAGTTCCACATCATGTGATCTAGAAATTCCTTCCATGGTAAACCTGCAAGAAATCCAACTGGATAACCCCTTTGATGAATCTGTTTGTCCTCTCTGCAATCCCATTGGCCCTCGGGTGATATAAAGCTGTTCATGTGTGTTTATTGGCATAACTATTTAGAAACTACTTCATAAACTCAGAGCAAAATTGAACACCATTATCTGAGACAATTTCTGAGGGAAAACCCTCTCTCAAGAAAATGCTCTCCAAGAATGCCACTAACTCCCTTGCTGTCACCTCTTTGACAGCACTCCACTCCACCCATTTAGTGGTAACAAAAATTAAAATATTAACCGTTCACGCCAACCCCATAATTGCACCCATTATGTCAATTGCCACTTTCTTTCAAGGTTGATCTGGGACAAAGTTAGGAATGAGGGGAGTCTCACGTAGAATTGTGTTCTTGTCACTAAAACAACATAGTGCACACTTTCTGACAGTGCTTTCTGCCACTTTGTCCATACCCGGCCACCAAAAACTATGTTTTAACTTCCCCTTGGTGGAACTCTCTCCTAGATGCCCCTGATGGGCTATCTCTACTAATCGATCTATAATCCTCTCTGGAGGTACCATGCATAAACCTCTACTAACTCTTCCATCTATGACATTCAACTCATTCTTGATTTCCCACCAAACCTCAAACCTCTTCTCTAACACCTCCTTGTTGGGCCAACCTGACACTGTCCATTCTCTGATAATCTTCATATCCTTATCCAAATTCTCACACCTCTCCCACTCCATACGTTCGACACATCCTAAATTCACTTCTGCAACAATGTTTCCTTTACTGTAAACTTCCTCCTCTCCTACCACTACTGGCATCCTAGAAAGATAATCGGCCACAACATTGCACTTTCCTGGTAAGTAACATACTTTGAAATCATATGCTTGTAGACCTAGACACCATCAGCTAATCCTTGGTGATCCATCTGCCCAGTTACCACATTCAAACATTTGAGCCAATGGCTTGTGGTCCGACCTGACCAAAAATGTCCTGCCCCACAAGAAAAACTTGAAATTACATATAGCCCACTAAACCGCAAAAGCCTCTCTTTCAATGACTGAGTAATTTTTCTCAGCCCCTTTCAGTGTTCTCAGTGCAAATGCAATCACTCTTTCTTCCCTATTTTTGTTATACTGTGTAAGCGTGGCTCCCAAACCCAAAAGGCTTGCAACTACAGTTAACACACATTTGTCCCCTGATGAGCTTTTTCCAAATGAAGGTGCTTTCGCAATGTCCTCCTTTATTTTGCGCAATGCTTCCTCGCAGTCCTTTGACCATTCAAATGTAATTCCTTTTTGTGCAAGGACCTTAAGGGTGTGGAAATGTATGATAGTATTCAGCTAACCCCAAGAATGACCTCAGTTGATCCTTATAAAAAGGATTTGGTGCTTTATTGATGGCCTCCACTAGACTCAGTTTTGGGCTGATGCCATTTCCTGACACACTATGACCCAAATACTCCACACTATACACCACATTCTTGCATTTTCTCCTGTGCTCTGCTAACCCTGCATCCTTAAGTTTAACCCGATCTAATTTTAACAGTTCCTCATGTCTTTCAGGTTACTCAGCATAAATCTAAATGTCATCTTAAACTACAATTATGTTTGGCACCCCTTCCTGTACTTTCTCCATCACCCTCTGAAACACTGCTTCTTCCACGCATTCTTCATACGTCTCTTGTGACATTACTGTCCAAGGAGAGCAGCTGTCCACCTTCATAGTCACCACCTTGCCATTTATTACAAATACATCAGTTGGTCCCCTTTCTGTCCCTGATAAGTCACTGACTTCCAGAACATGCTATGTTTGAATAATTGACTGATTAACTGGGCTTTCTTCTTGCTCAGGTCGTCTTTCTCCTGTTTCTATTTGTTCAATAGAAGATGACTCACGACATACTCTTGCAAAGTGTCCCCTTCTTTTGCATTTCATGCAGTTCATGTTTCTAGCCGTACAAAATATGTTGGAAGACAGATGTCGATTGATGCCACATCTGTAGCATTTAATCTCCTTTCCTTCCTTGGTCCTTTTGCTCTGCTTTAATGCCGCAATTTAATTTCCCTGTTTTTCATTTTTCATGTTACTCATGTACTTGGACGTTTGCTCGATTCCTCTAGAAATTTCTACCGCTTGTTCTAATGGCACATCCTTTGACAACAGCTTCTCCTGCACTCTAGTGCTGTTAGTACATCGCACTAATTAATCCATTATCAATGAGTTCGTCAGGATTCCAATACATCGCACTAATTAATCCATTATCAATGAGTTGGTCAGGATTGGTGTCCTCAGGGCTGCCACAAAGCATTCAACCGGTTCTTGTGGTTCCTGTGTTCTTTCAAAAAACGTATGCCTTTCAAAGGTGATGTTCTTTTTTGGTTCAAAGTGACTTTGTAATTTCCTTTCCACTATGTTGTACTTGTCAATATCCCCTCGACCCGATTTTTCTGGTTCCGGGAGGCCGCCATACACGCTTCGTCCTTCTGCACCTAAGTTATGCAGAAGAATAGCCTGTTTCCTTCTAGCTTCACATTTTTCTCCTCCTATTGCCAACAAATAGGTGTCAAAATGTTTTTTCCACCTGTCCCACCTGATTGCAGTCGTGCCTGGTTCAGCCGAGAAAGGTGGGGGTGTGCCATGCTTGCAGCTGCCATGGTTGAATCAGTTCCAATAATCCTTTGTTTATTCTGTCACTGTAGGATGTTTGAACTAAAGTTCTATCCAGTTTATAACGTAAAGTCTTTGCTCTATTTTAGTTCCAAAGCCATCAAAATGTCTGATTATGCGAAGAAATCCTCCATGAACTGCTGTTTCTAAGCTTTGTGTCTGTCTATTCCGTATTCGCCTTTGTCGAAGTTCGTTTGCTGTGCCTGTTGCTTTGTTGATGTATTGTTATGATGTTGCTATGGCAACCTCCTGCTCTGCGTTGCGCCAATCAATGCTCTCAGTGCTTTCTCTAACCCACAAGTGTGATGCTGTTCCTCTCGTATTTTAGTAAGGCATGGAGTCTGCCTCTGCCCCTTCTTCCCTGCACCTCTCACCTGTTAGCTGGTGCCGGCGGTGCGTTCCTGGTGAGCCACCCTGCCTGAGATCGGAATTCGGTCTGTTGACCGCTTTGCTGGAGCGGCGGTCCCCATCCGGACTGTGCAGGGATGTTCCCCACAGCCCGGCGCCCTTCTCATTGCCAGTGAAGGAGGAGTCTGCACAAGTATTTGAGGTAAAACTTGTTTATTATAACGGGCCTGCAGGAACTGGCTGAAGCCTCCAGACATTGCTCCAACTGTCCTCGAATCACTCTCCTGAGCCTTCCAGGTTCTAAGAATGGAAGGCTCGGGAGACATTACAACACTCAGCTTAGAAATTCAGAATAGATTTGGCTAACTAAGTAGAATTTAAGAGACTTAGCTGTCCACTTATTTCTTCCTGTATTGTTGATTTCACAGCACGCCTAAATCATGGCTTTAAGTGGGCGGGTTTAGCCAGGACGTGGAATGAGTAGTCTCCAGAAATTGTCCTTGATCTGGGACGCTGCCGAGGCTCCCTCAGTCCCCCAGTATGTAAGCGCCCGGTGCAATTTGGCGAATCGCAGAAGGGAAGGATGCATTAAAATGAACATGCAGTGAACGCAATACGTGCAAGGCCTACCTGCTAAAGCAGGGCAGCCAGCAAGCAGCTGTTGCTATTTGGCAACCTCCCCTCTGTTGTGGCTGCTCTCCTGAGTGATTCTAGTGCAGGCTAAGTATGTCACTGATGATAAGTTAACATCATCCAGTGGTAATATGCCGGACCAAGTGGCAGTAACCGTTAATCCGTTTGGTGGTATTTTAGATTTGTATAGCGCACTAACAGCCCAGGGGCATCGAGGCATTGTTGCAAGAAAGTGTCTCAGTTACAAGGACGAATGCTTTGCTCAGGGTTACAGAGAGCGTACATCATACATTAGCAGTGCAGGTTACAAAGCATGGGTCTAAGTGGACTTACCACCGAGATACCACCAAACTCATAATGAGGCCTATCTGGTCTCAAAGGATCAAATGGGATTCTTTTTTGGCTCAGAGGAGGCAGTGGCATCCTGAAATCCCCAAAAGCTGTGGCCAACATTCAGAACCCCAGCAGGAAAGCCAGAAGGACTGCTTGACAATGCACATCTCTATATGGTAGAAGCAGGCCCAACGGCCAGACAGGTCCCTAGACCTTGGCAGACATAGGAGCCCTAAATCTTAAGGAGGACGACTCTCCTTCTCCCAGCCCAGCAGCCAAGAGATGTGATATATCCTGCAAAAGTGCTCTTTCCAGTACGCCCTTTGACTTGAGATCCTATTGTGCTATAATGAGTGAAGCAAGAACACTATTGCTTTCTCTTAATAGTCAGGTATTCGCTGTGTCTTGTAAACTATATCTTTGGGAATGGACTCCTACAGCTCCTCTTAGACAGGGTGGGCTAATTTATTTGGTTTGGGATGAGCTGCTAAGCGCGTTCTTGTGACATGAGTTAAAAAATACAGCTCAAAAGTTATGTTTTTAAAACTTAAGTCATCAATAAAAAAAGAACCAATCAATGCAAGTAAGACCCGTCTAAGCCGCTTACACCCTCAGGAGCAAAGAGCAACAGCAGACGGACACGCCAGGGCACTTGTCTCGATGTGCTCCTTATGTCTGTTTTTTTTCATTAACTTTGATACCGAAGCGATGACAATCGTTGCTAGAACAAGTGGAAGGCGAACAAGGAAAGTAACTTTACTCTTACAGAATTAAATGAACCTGGCGGTTCAATTCTTCTGCGCGAAACAATATTTCTCTTGATAAAAGCCGCGCTCAGATCTTTCAGCGAGCGGTGAGCTCCTGCCTGCTTTACAAGACGCTGGGCATCACTGCAAGGCTGCCAGAAATGCTTTCAGAAACATTAGCAGCCGCCCAGAACCATGCCGGCCTGTGCCCTAATTCATGATGGTGCGAGAGTTCTAAGGAAAGGTCCTGTGTTCAAAAATAATTAATAATTTAGCAGATTAGTTTTCTTAAACGGAGTTTTAATCAATCTGACAAACCGTGTGTAGGTCTCCATCTAGCATTCTTCTCCAAAGCATTGAGCAATGTCAATTCCTGCGGTGGCTGGGTCTTCCGGAGAGGGGGAGTGCCACCAGTCTAGCTTTAAGTCTTAGGCCCTCAAGATAAGTTTGCTGGTATGCAGCTGGAATAACTGGCGCGATAACGGAAAACTGTACTACTATTTTCACTACTTGGTCTGCCAGAATTACCAACAGATTCCAAGTGGCGGAAATGCTGGCAAAGCCTAATTCCATCCATGGGGGGATTTACCTGTATTACTGGCACCAATATTACCGGGCCAGTAATACCAGCAGTTTTTTGCCGGTCGGGTGGCGGATATACCTCCAGCTTTTGGGTAAATCTTCCACCCTACCCTCAAACTTATAGTTGACTGGTCCAGAAAAATGCTGGTACACGTTCTTACCGGCACTTTTTTTCCGCACGGGCCAAATCATAATGATGCCCATACAATGCCTAACTACAATCCATAATCAATGACAGAAGAGCCCCCAATGGTCCTTTTTTCTGGGGAGTTGCTAATATCTTCACTTTTTTTCATGTCCTCAAAATACAACACTACTGGCCCCATGAGAAATGTGTCTATACATATTTCAGTGAAGGGAAAACATATGTCAGTAACATATTCTGGCTGACCACAGAACCTGAGCAAATTCATGCGACTTCTATAGGTAGGTCAATGCAAGAGAGATACCGTAAGTACAGTAAAAGCCACACCACATGCTTATTGGGAGGCTATACAGTAGGAAGCTGAACACTTACTCAATGGTTTAATTGCTATTTTCATATATGGGGGTCAATTACCAGTGTGTGGGGTGCTGGCATATTGCAAGGCTCAGAGGAGTTCAGTGACCAAATAGACCAACGAGGCCAATAACAGAGTCCGTTTATAATGGCACAACAATTTGAGGTGACTTGCAGTAGCCATATAATGTAGAGCAGATTTTTTTTAAAGTATTATTCATCAAAATATGTTGTCAAATAGTCATCCTATTAATACATGATTTTTTGCTTGCTCTGAGGCAAAAGAGCTTCCAGTTATTGTCTACCCCCTTTAATTGTCCCGTAAATGTATGTTTTTTTTTCTTAGGAAAGGTTCCTGGCAAGCAGAGGATTAAATCCCTCTCCGTTCTCGTTTTTATCTGTGATATAGGTCAGCTTGTCGCACTGTTGTGGCCCATTTCAACAGCAGGTGGCACAGTTGCCCTTTGCAGTGATGTAATAAAGGTCTGACCAATAGGTGAGGGACTGCATAGTGAGCTGATAGGGAACTAAGATTAGGTTTGGAATGTTGAGAGTGAAGACATTTTCTTTCAGGAGTTGTTTACAAGAACCTGACGCCTTAATAACAGAAAATGCCTAGGGTTTTACCTTTGAAAAACTCCATTTGGTACCCTCAACTTTTAGATTTCGGAGAAGAGAATCCTCACATATTGTATATATTTCTGTGGCTTACTTACAGAACAGTCCCTCAAGGGGGCGAATTCACCTGGGTTTAACCTGCGTATCGAGCCTTCATACCTTTGGCATCCATTAGCAAATTAACTGACTCATACTGGACAAATAAGCAACTAGATAATGTCCTTAATAAGGCGATTTATCTCCTCCCCTGGGAGGGTTCTTTTCTACACAATCGAGTTAATTTTTCTCCAAAATGTAATTTGATGATGGGGACCTGGTATTTTTGCAGAGTCTCTGGAGGGTAGCTCAGGGGAAACGTGCTTGCCTTGGAAGCAAGATGACACAGAGCACCACAGGTTCGATCCCGGGTCCGCGCTGTGTATTAAGCGCATTATAAATATCATATTACTCAGGTGTAGTGAGGTCCCTGTCACCAAATTCTTGTCATTTGTCAACGAAGTACAAATGGGCAGGGCAAAAGGCGGCGCACATGTCTGTATGCCACCTTTTTTCCTTGCACATTTGCACTCTGCCATGCAAATGTGTAAACACTGCCTGGGATGCTAGCATGCCAGGAAGCATTTACTTTTAATTGTGAATGCTGCTTACCATGCTCGCAGTGGTCAAAGTACATTTAAAGTCTGCCAGGCATGTTCACATGTTGGGCAGCGTATAATTGTAATTGTACATGGCGCCTGCTATGAGAGCATGGCAGGCAGTGCGTTCAATGGATCCCTATGGTGCTGTCTGCTTTATGCTGGCGCATTAAGCCGGTGGACCCAATTGGGATCTCAAGCATTTGAGCTCGCATGTAAAATCCCTGCCGTAGCAGTAGCAAATGCTGGTGCATTTGTATGGGAGAGAGGAAGGAAAATGACAGAAATGTAAATTGAGCTCTGCCCCTCCTCTTCGCCATCCAAATTAAGGAAAAATGGGTGTGGCATTAATGCAATGTGTTAAATCCTTACTCATGGCTTTTAGGACTTCCGTTAACATTATGCCACCAATGAACATGAGCACCAATCTGTCTAGGCGTTTCCTTTTCTAACAGGATAGTGCTTTTCAATGTATTGCACTTTAGCTGGAAACATATGGAATCTAGTGGTTTCAATGCTTAAGCCATTTAGGGTGAAAGCCTTGTGGTTTTACATATATAGTTCGGGTGGACCGGCCTCATCACGAGTCTGGCGGTAACCCTTAAATGCGGCGGTAGCACTATTACCTCCGCATTTAAGGGTCCGCCAGATCATGGCTTTCGCGGATTTCCCCCCAGCTCTGAGCTGCAAAATTGCTGATTTTTGACGCGATTACACCGGCGGGAAATCCACCGGCGGTAATAGCGCAAATTTTTCCCATTGGGCCCAATGGGGAATGAGGAATTCCCGAATGGGCCCAATGGGGAATGGGCAATAACCCTTCTGCCAAACCCGTGATCCGGCGCTAATAGCACCGGGGGTTTGGCGGTAGGGCTATTAGCGCCGGCGCTAATAGCGCCGGCGTTACCGCACAACTCGTGATGAGGCCCAAATTGTGTTTCTCTAAGCACTAAAATAATGCCTGACTATGAGTGTAACACAACTGTTCACCAGAAATGTTTCTTGTTGCTTTAAGATTTAGTATAGCACCCAGAGTTGAACACAGGAAGTGTTATTAGCAGCTTAAAGTGGGATCATAGCACCTAATTGTGAGTGCCCCAAAGGTTCTTAATGGAAATTCTAATTATTGCTCTAAGCCATGGTTACTCATTATGTGGTAGTAGCGTACTGAGCATGGGAAGGGGGCAGCTTGCACCCCCGCAGTGTCTCTTTGTCTATCCAGACCAGGACATTTGGGAGAGGGACACCTCTCCTGTTCGGCACCTTCTTTGTCAAGGAGGATTGGTGTACCGCCAATGATCTATGCCTGCAAGACAGAGATCCTCCTCATCGGAAAACCCTCACCCTCAGTTCCTGTATCTCTCTGGCCGGCCTCCCTTGGCCCTCCTTCTACCCCCACCTGCGAAGCTAAGAACCTCAGGCTCGTCTTTGACTCTACGCTTTCCTTC
This sequence comes from Ambystoma mexicanum, assembly GCF_040938575.1. Taxonomy (NCBI): domain Eukaryota; kingdom Metazoa; phylum Chordata; class Amphibia; order Caudata; family Ambystomatidae; genus Ambystoma; species Ambystoma mexicanum. The sequence continues at coordinate 1,409,705,056 of NC_090935.1, forward strand.
TCTGCCCACATCTCTGATGTCTCTAAAAAGTCAAACTTCCTACTCACCTCCTCAGAGGTATTCTGCCTTTCCTCTCCTTCCCCCAGAAGCTCACGGTCAATCGAGCCCTGGTTCTCTCTAGGTTAAACTATTGCAACAGCCTCTTTCTAAATCTACCTGCATAATTATTAAATAAAGTTGGAGAAAAAAAGAATCTGCCTGCTACTACTCTCCGCCCTTTGTAACTTATACAGAACAGGACTGCAAGACTTGTCCTTGGCCTCAAGCCCTGGCATTGCATCTCTCCAGCCATGAAATCTCTCCATTGGCTCCATGTGGCTGCAAGGATCAATTTCAAGACCCTGTGGATTGTTCAAAAGGCTTTCTGGGGCCTGGGCCCAAAATACCTTCAGATCTCCTTCCGTAAATACCTTCCCTCCCGAGCTCTCCGCTCCTCCATCGTTAACTCTCTTAGGGTCCATTGTTTTTCAAAGAAACGAGATGGGTGTAGATCTCTGTCTTTGGCTGGGGCCTCCCTTTGGACATCCTCCCTGCCACTCTGAAACTTGAGAACAATCTCTGGTTCCAGAAGCACCTCAAGACCTTCCTCTTTGCATCCGCCTTCTCTCCTCTGCGTCTCCCCTGCTGATCTGTTCTGTCTCGACATTGTGCCCCTGGTCACCCTCTGACCTTCGGGCCCAGGTAAATGCTCACCCTGCCACCCATCTGCACTGCCTTCTGGCACTGGGGTCTGTATCTGCAATCCTACACCCCCCCTGTTTCGCTGCACTTATCTGGCACACCTTGTCTATTGCCTTATAGCTAGCACTTGCCACTTGCCGGCTGCACTACCACGGTTTGTTGCTCTTATTATTTATTTATGTATGTTTTATTTATTTATGTGTATTCCTTTACTCAGCACTATTCCACCTCTCCCTCCCCCTCTCATGCACTTTCCCCCTTTTCCTCTCCCATGCACTTGCGCATTCTCCATGCCACTGGGCCTAGTAAAATCATTGATTTTGTTCTCCCTTGTTCCCCTCCCTTGCTGCACTCTGAAACACTTGTGTACGAGCGCGATACAAATAAAATATCAATATCAATATCAACGAGGGCACTGAATGGGAGAGGTGTCCCTCTGCTAGGACAATGTCCCATAGAGCTCCGTGCAGCAGAGCTGCTCTCCGAATTATGTGACATGCTGCTCTGTGTCAACAGAGTATTTCAATGGGAGCCATAAGGCACTGATGGGAGGGATAGGGGACTATGAGCAGGGACTTTTGTCCCTTAAGAAATGTGAATGGGAATGATCAGAAGTGATAAGGGTACATACATTATAGCGTTAATGTGAGCCTAACAAATCCCCATTCGGTTTTAAAGCCATAGTAATTATTTCATAAAGCATACAGCATGTTGTCATCACTCCTGCTTCCCCAGGCACTTTCCCACCTGGCCTCCCCTTAGCACATGTCTAGCCCCACTTGCCATCTTTTTCCACTCTTCCTCCCCCCTGCACTTGTATACCTCCTCTTGCCGTGTACCTCCCTCCCACACTAGCATTTTCCTTTCTGCCCCGACCTGCACATCCCCCTCATTACCCCGACACCCAAGCACCTCTTGTTACTGCTCTTGCATGATCTAAATGGCACAAGGCCTACTAGGACCATTATTGTTTATTCCCCCCCCTGTGTTTTTCTTGAGGAGCCATGAAACAACATTTTTTGTATAGGTGCTTTACAAATAACCAATAAATAAATAAAATGAATTCATTCTAACCTCGCTGGAAAGTAGGAATCAGGATAAGTGGCTGCAGATAGCAATAGACTAAAGGTTTATGTTCCACATTGTTAGCCAACATTTTAATAACGAGTGAAGGAATATGTCTTGCCAATGTGCACTATGAACATGCATCTGTGGCCTTTGCACAGTTACATCTTACTGTGGCAGCCCACATGTGGAGGACAACCAGGCGCACAAGAATTAATGCAGAAATCAATATGATTCCTGAACCAGAAGCCAGTAAACCTTTCAATACTGCACTCATTTGAGGCATGCAGGAATTTTAGTGATGTCCATTTTGTTTTCTTTTTATTGTTGCTCATTGCACGTGTTGCCCTTACTGCAACAGTCCACCCAACCTAATGTAAAATTACCCCCCTTTTCCTGGTCCATCCATGTCGCCTCTCTATATTAACCTGCTGCTTTTGTATTCAAATTCTGTTTATTTCAGAAAAGAAGTGGCCCACTTTTGCCCAAAAAACTGCCCTACAATGTTAATTAGGCTTTTTGGGCATTGTCCTATTGAAATATATGGCAATCTGAGCCTTTCTGCACCTCACCTAGGGTCATCTTTGAAAGAATACATAAATGTTGTGGGACCAGCCGTTTTGATACCGTTCAAATGGAAGTAAATATTTTCATATGTGGGATACTTGAAATATGTTGTTGACTTTCACTGCATGGCTTGCACATTAATATTGTTCATTTTTGTGGCATGTGTTTCCAAAACTAAACTCTCTTGAGGTGCTATGAATTCTGGAGGAAGGGTTGCATTGTTATTTGTTCTTGAATCCACTGCACTTACGATTTGAAGGGCAACATAGGATCCACTCTATTGAAAACTTACATATGAAAGTTAAGTTTCTATTACTGAGATCTGTCTTTTGAAGCGATTGGTCATCCATCACATAGGGAGAATGGAAAGACAAGCCACAATGTAAGCAAATTTTGTTTTAAATAATATTTATGCAAGTAAGGCTGGCAAGTGTGCTGTATGCTACATGATTAACGTTGTGACAGACAAATGTTCAATTTGACGCAAATAATAGACACTGTACGTGTAAATTGTAACTTAAATTGATAGTTAAATATGTACTGTGTACATACAATTATAAATTGGGTACTGAAATATATTTTTGCATTCTCATTTTTACATTGTTATATATATCGATGTGCGCCTGTCAAGGGTACAGTTTACCAGTTGACGGCTTCTTCAAACGTGATTGGACAGTTATTATCAACAGCACATCTGTGATAACCATTATCTGGAACGATCGCCAGAAAAAAGTCTGTACTTTTGCTGGTGCGGTAATAAGGAGCAGCATGGTAGCCTATAGGTTCTGAAAACATGCAGATGTGAAAGGGTTGCATTTGAAATGTAAACCACTAATTTCTTCTCTGTTATGCAACACCATGTACGTCCATCAGAAATTGGCGATGGAAGATAATACCATTCTGGGAAGAATGCAAACACGGATTAATCGATTGATGAACAGAATGAGCATTATAAGGTCATTTTCACAGATAAACAAAAAATGAGAACCATGCAATGTTCCCTAGCTATGACCTCTATTGGATATAGTTACCCATGTTTTTGTGGACATAATCACCTCTTTTCAGCGTTATATCGAAATTAAAAATACGTGTTACGCTCACGACTATTGCTGTTTTCTTCAAAATAAACTGTTATTTATCATTTTTGGGAAAAGAAACAAAAATGTTGCATCTGTTGTGGAGGTGTGGGTTTATGTTTCTGGTTCTGCATTAGATAACGTTATGATGTTGGTGATGACAGGGTGCGTTTGGCTACGCTGCACACTAACATCATTAAAATAGGTGGAGCTCATTGTGAGCGTCTAGTGATGGGGCGGGTGATCTGAATTAGTGCTTCGAAGGCACTGGAATTTAGGGCATTGGATCAACGGATAAGATCAACACAAGATGGTGGTTTTTGACCTGTTGTTTTTGCATGTGTTAAAGTGAGATAAACTCGGGTAAGTTTGATTGGAATGTTTTTTAAGAACGATCGATGTATGCTCTAGAATGCATGCCCGATACATAGGCCAATACGATTTCTTACCGATCTACCCCTCTCAAATATCAAGCCATGCATACTCTGTATCATTATGTTGAGTTAAAATCTTTTTAAAACAATCCCACACTACTACATGAAAGGATAGTAATACAAAACAAATAGTACGATGAGTATAAAAAAATACACAGATACATAACTTAGAACAGTGTTCATTTTTTGACATTACAATAGTTCTTCTATCATTAGTGTGGATCCTTAGTTGCCCACCTGCACACATAAGAAGATAATGACAATATTAAACATTCTAGATTTCCAAATAGGAAGCATTTTATTATTCACTCTTTTTTTACTTATATTGCTGTTATTATTCATTTGAACACTGTTTGTCACCGTTTTTTTCATATGAAAACAGTCATCTCAAACAAAATTCCCTAGCCCTCAAAACAATGTACAAGGAGCTCACTTACACAATCTAGTACTTACAGGAAACACCATTGCATGCAAAACTATAAATAATGTTTAATGGGACAGAAGTAGTAGATTGCAGAATGCTCTTTGTTGTCATTTCTACCACATATATAGTGATATTATTCCCACCTTTATAAACAAAAAGTTGTATGTGTACTACGTGTTCTACTTTAATTACATGCCAGAAATGTTCAGTAGTGTGCACCCTCATTTTGGCCACATCCACACTATTCCTGACCTTAGTTGAAATGGCTTCCTCAAAAGTAAGTGCAAGACTATAAAAGTAAAATAAAAGAAGAAATCTATAAAAGTTTGTTCATTAACACAAGAGTAATATATACAGTAATATAGTTGTACTTGTGATATTATATTTAAAATACTATATCTCCTGCATACACCATTTTTATAACTTATATTTCATATATGGAAATGCACAACAATTTCAAAACATTGGTTCTATAAATATGAATTATGCATTCCTTAAATTCCTAGACAATATAGGTTTGTGGGATAGAATTGAATCATTACACATAAGTCAATCTACTTACCTTATGCAGTGTATTCGGCACTATGAATAGATATACGAATATATATGTGAAGATATCCGAAGTGTGGTCGCTAAGTGTTGTGCAGTCTGCAGTGGAGCCTTGCTGGTTCATTGCTGCTGGGTCTTTCTTCACTGTTACCAGATTTTTGCAGCTCCTCCCATCATCCAGCATCAGTTCATAATGGCTTCCACGCCGCAAAGAGGGCCGACAAGTGTTGTTGCTAAGTGTTGCGCAGTCTGCAGTGTAGTGTAGACCAGCCGTTACGGTCGGGTCCCGCAAAGGGACCTCGTAGTAAGGCGCTAAGTGTGTAACAGCGCAGCAGCCTTTTACGGCGCCGTTAAACACTTAGCGCCAGGGTCGTAATGAGGCCCTGTGTCTAAAACTCTCAGGGAAAGACAAAGAACATAAATCTCTAAATCAGGCAGTGATTCTCGCTCTCTTCAAGAAGATTCGAGACTTGTATCAGTTTACATCACATGACATTGAGCTTGTCTCTTTCCCGCTGAAAGGAAATGTTTCAATAGCAGAGATTGGTTTAAAATCCAGGCTGGGGGTGAAGGCCATTTTGGCAGTCTCCAGTGATCTTAGAAAGTATGGCCTGAGGTTCATACAGCCCTGCAAGAGAGGGAAATGAAGGTAACTAATGGGAGGGCCAGCATGAGGCCGAAGGTCGGCCTGGGTAGGATGGATAATTGTCCACATACAAATGAAGAGGTGTCCATAGGGGGGGATCCTAACCAACAGAAAGACATTCACTTGAAGGCATGGGCCTTGCATCCTGAAATCCTTACCAATGTTCTTCAGAAGTTAGGGGCAGGGCAGAACCCCTTTAGCCAAAAGGAGTGGTCTTTTGTGAGCTGGAACTCACAGGTCTCAAACTCTTTCAGGTTCAGTTACATGAAGGAGACTATTTTTGATGGGAATGACTTGGTCCTCCTCCGGGAAACATAGCTATGGTATGGTATGGTCATTTTTATTTGTAAAGCACCTATACACAAGGCAAGTGTTACAAAGCACTCAGGGATGGAGGGAACGAGGGGGAGAAAAACAACAGTCATACAGAGCCCTTGAATTTATGAACGATACAAGTCTGAAAAGGCAGCTAAAGTGCATATATGTGGTGTTGGGCTTGCATTGATGTACCCAATGCAAGCCATAGAATGTTAGCTGGGCTGGAACCCTATCTTCCCTCAGGGTTCCAGGAGTAACAGTTGGGGTACACAGGATGGGAGATGATCACAGAAGGATGTATTTGCCATGGCTTTCCCCATTACTTCTTACTTAAGCCCTGTAACTTAATAAAGCTCATACCTGTTTGTACTTGCCGGCTTAATACAATTAACAGTGTAAATAACAGCAAATAGGTCTCACTATGATTCTGCAGTTTTTCAAAGCCAAGTGTATTGAAGCGCACCATGCAAGGGGGGGGGGCAGGAAAGATTGATAGACGATCTTAAAGAGACATGGTACATTCATATTGTGCAAGTGCACAGATGGTACAGGAGAGGGGGTAGAACAAGTGCAGGCCGGGGGAGGGGGGAGTCCAAGTACACCCAGGCAGTCAGAAACTAGGGTAGGTGCTGAGAGATGTCACTCTCATGAGTCATTGACCAAGTGCAGTAGCGATGAGACAAGTGCTGGCTCGGAGGCAAGTGTAATAGGACTGTCGAGGGTGCCAGGGACCTGTGAGACTCTGAGGTGCTCCTGGCGGCCAGTCAGCAGGCTGTGTGGAAAAGGAGGGAAATAGGAAACGAGCAGAGAGAGGTTAGCAGGTAGAGGGAGAGAGAAGGAAGAGAAAAAAAGGAATGTCTTAAGCAGATTCCGGAACTTAAGGAGATCAGGCTCAAGACGGAGGGTGGCATAGAGGCCATTCCAATGGGAGGCCCCTGCTGAGGATGAAGATCTCCCTCCAAATCTTGGAGATCCAGCTCTGACAGTATTTAGGTAGGCATCGTTGAAAATAGGTAGGTCTCACGCCCCCAGAAAACCTTATGGACAATGCAGAGGGTCTTGAACTTGATCCTTGCAGCCACAGGGAAGCAGTGGAGGGATTTCAGCACCGGAGAGATGTGGTCCCTGGGCTTGAGGCCAAGGATAAGTGTTGTGGTTCTGTTCTGGATGAGTTGTAGAGGGTGCAAAGCAGAGGCAGGTAGGTTGAGAAAGAGGCTGTTGCATCAGTCCAGCCTTGAGAGAACCAGGGCTCTGGGGCAAGGTGAGAAAAGGGAGAGTACCCATGAGGAGGTGCAGCTGATAGTTTGACTTTTTAGAAATGTCCGAAATGTGAATGGAGAAGGAAAGAGTGGAGTCGAAGATGACCCCACAGTTTTTTGCCTCGCAGGTGGGCCCGGGTGCAGGACCAAGGGAGGCTGGCCAGAGTGAGAGTGGGAAAGGGGGAGCAGGAGTCCCAATGCAAACAATGTCAGTCTTGCTGGCGTTGAGGCAGAGGTCGTTTGCAGCACACCATGACTGAATTGCGGAAAGACAGTCAGATATGAGCAGGTTGAGGAAGTGGCTGAGGGTAGCCTGAAGGAGAGTTGCGTGTCTTCCGCATTACACTGGAAGTTAGAGGTGAAAGTGTCAATCACGGGTGCCCGGGCAGCCATGTAGACATTGAATAACCAGGGGGTAGGCTAGAACCCTGGGAAACACCACAGGTTGAATGAGTGATAGTAGATAGAAAGGACCCCAGTTCCATTTGGGATGAGTGGTCAGAAAGGAAACCATGCCAGAGCCTCACCTATGATTCCCAGGGTGTCACAGAGATGTTCGATCAGGATGTTATGGTTTACTGTGTCAAATACAGAGGAGAGGTCAAGAAGACTGAGGACAGAGGGGTGTGTTAGTGTCAAGATTTGTGAGCAGGTCTTCACAGGTGTTCAGAAGAGCAGTTGTCTTGCCTTTGGGTGCTCTAAAGCCAGACTGATGGTTGTGGAGCCAACCAGCATATTCAGTGTGGCTGGTGAGCTGAGAGATAACCAGCTTCTCCAGGAGTCTACCCAGGAAAGGGGTGATAGGAATGGGGTGGTAGATTGCCATAATAGAGGGGTCAGCAGAGGGTTCTGTATGCAGGGGGTGCACAAGGGAGTGCTTAAGAGAAGTTGGGGAAACTCCAGTGGCAAAAGAGAGATTGCAGATATCAGCCAAGGCTGGAGCAAGAGAATCAATGTTGTCCTTAATTGTTTTAGAGGGGCAAGGGTCCACCTGTTTGGATGAGGCCTTCATAGACCAGACTTGTCTGGCAACCTCATCAGGTGTAATGGAAGTGAGAGAAGAGAGGAGAAGTGGTGGAGGGCCAAGGGAGGCTACAGAGGTGTTGGGCTGAGCAAAGGTCCTGGGTGGGTGTGACAGAAGAGGAGGCTGCTGCAGGATTGCCCAGTTCCTTACAGACTTTGACTAGTTTGGCCGTGTTGTTTGATGCTGCAATGATGCATGCTTGAATAAAGACTCTTTTCTTTGTGTGGATGCAGAGACGATATTGCCTTTGGAGGAGGCGGCAGGCCAGTTTGTCAGAGGGTCCGCCTGATGAATTCCATTTCCGCTCAGCTGCCCTACACTTGTGTTTAAGGGCAGCCAGATCAGAGTCGTACCAAGAGTTGAACTTTTTTGGAAGGCTTCAGTCGGACCCTCATGACAGGGACAAGAGTATCAAGGGTGTTAACGATAGAGATTAAAGTTAGCAAGGGCTCTGTCAGGGTGGGAGTCAACCACAGGAATAGGAGGCAGAGCGTAGGTGGAGGCAAAGGCAGCTGCAGTCACTTTTTTCATGGGTCTGGTGACTTTGAAAGCGAGTGGCCGCACCGGGTGAAGATTCTCACGTGAAGATTCTATTATGGCAGACACAGTCAGGAGGGCCGATGCATGAAAATACAACATTATGGGGCATCCTACTGAGGATTCCAGCAAGTGGGGCCAGAGCATGGCCAGGCACTGACAGGAACGGATAGGGCCTAGTTGTGGGCCTTGAGTGGGGGCCCGCGTTCACCTGCCGGCTTCTGTGATTGGTGGAGAAGAGGACCAGGTGGCCCAATCACTGCGAGGCTGGTGCGGACGGGCAGGGACTCCGGTGCCAGCACTTAACTGCAGCCATGTTGGAAGGTCCGGGCAGAGCCCGTAAAAATAAGGCTCAACTGGGTATCAATGTGAAAAACATGTGCATTATGTGCGCAAAGCAGCTCGGGCAACGTGAACTCAAAAACTCAAAAACATACAATCTTGATCTTGATTAGGAGAGTGGAGAGCACTTGATCGTCAGTCCTGCAATTGCAGGCGCATTCAATCTCAATGCCAGGCAGTGCTTACCTTGCTGGCTGATGTAGGCTCCACGGCCTCTGCCTCTGGAACAATGGCAGCAGAAGATGTTTCCCCCAGGGCTGGTGGCGGCAGAAAAAAGCCAGAGAGGAATGCCAGAGGGGCCTAGTTGTGGGCCTTGAGTGGGGGCTGGTGTCAACCTGCCGGCTCACATGATTGCTGGAGAAGAGGACCAGATGGCCCAATCACTGCTAGGCTGGTGCAGAAGGTTCCAGCACTTGACCGCGGCCATGTTGGAAGATCTGAGCAAAGCCCGTAAAAGTAAGGCCCAACTGAGTATCAATGTGAAAAACATGTGCATTATGTGCTCAAAGCAGCTCGGGTAACATGGACTCAAAAACCTACAATCTTGATCTTGAATAGGAGAGCAGAGAGCGCTCTATCGCCAGGCCTGCAATTGCAGGTGCATTCAATCACAATGCCAGGCAGGGCTTACCTTGTTGGCTGATGTTGGCTCTGCTGCCTCTGCCTTGTGTAACAATGACAGCAGCAGATGTTTCCCCCAAGGCTGGCAGCGGCAGAAAGAAAATGCTTGAATTGGATGGGTTTTCCACACTACACCAAGTGGCTACACGGGAGAGTGGGGGAGACCCTATAGAGGTTTGATCATTGGATCCTGGAAATTGGTATTTGCAGAAATTGGGTTAATCCATGTGAAGAACAAGGGAATATTGGCAGTAAAATTGGCTATACGGGCCAGGCCACAGAGCCCTTATTCGATAGCTATCAAAATATACTGAACACCTGCCAGTTCCGACTTCACAATATCTTTAGAGTCCTTAGCAGATTTAATGACCATGGTCAATTTAAAATACTGTGATTTAAACATTCTCCTGTCAGGGGATCTTGCAATGTATAGATATACCATTCTGATGAGACAGACTGGGCAAAAAGAGATCATCTGCCGCTGGAAGACGTTGGGTCTCATTTCTTAACAAATGGAATTTTAGCATGGCAAATGGAGCAATAGAGGCGGATGTACCGACCTCTTTACCCTAGAGTAGGGGGTGGGGGGTGCAGCTTGGCTGTTTACTATATCTTTCTTACCCCAACCTATTTTAAGAGCTGCATTAACCTTTAGTTCTAGTGATCATAACCGCCTAGAGTAAACCTTGAGGGGTGACCATCATGGGGAGGGGATGTGTAACACTCAAATAATTGTTGTGAATAATGGTAGGAATAGATCGGTCAAATATGTCAGTGATGTCATCAATGACATTTGTGATGTTATCTTTGATGTCATGGGTGTTAGTCCTTGCAGTGCACGGTGGTGGTGCGAGTTATGGTTGCTTAGCTTACCATAACTGGAGAATTTCTGGGGGTTTTCGGGTTTACTTGAAACCATAATATGGAGAGGTTGTTATTAGTCCAAAGTAACTATAACGTCCCTTTAACAACATTTTTGCACTGAATTTGATAGGTTTTTATTAGGGCAACTGAACCATAACGTCCTTTTAACAAAGTATTTTCACTGAATTTGATAGGTTTTTAGTAGCGCAACTTAACCATAATGTCGCTTTAATAATATTTTTTCACTGAATTTCATAGGTTTTTAGTAGCGCAACATAACCATAACATCCCTTTAACAAAGTTCTTTCACTGAATTTCATAGGTTTTTACCAGGATTTCCTTAATTTGTATAAATGTACCATACAACATACTCAACCCCCTGGCTCCATGCTGATAACCTGATAACTCGGGTAGCGTCCACATTGCTCAAAAGCTCAGGGGTTCTCTTACATTGTCCTAGCATGCAACAAAGATGCTCAAAATGTTGAGAAAGCAGCACATAAGCGAATTACAAAGAAAAATTAAGTAGGTCTACAAACTCTATATTTAAGAAAGCATAAGTGCAATTTCATAGGGTATGCGACATAATGGAATGCACCAATAACAAAAATAAACTGTGCTTCGAGCAGAATTACCTCAGTGCTGCTTTACACAGAAACTAAAAAGCAACTGTCTGCAGGCACAAGGACAAAGTATTGAAAGCACAACTCAACTGCAAACTGGTAAGTGTACTACATGGTGTCCTATAACTGCGCAGTTTGTTCAGTGTGCAGTACTGAAAAATAATTTCTCTTTTTTTGCACAGAAATGGCAAGCACCCTGGAATGGCTTGAAGGCAGTTGTCCTCGGGATGAAATGAGTGAACACAGTGACATTATTGGTACACAGTACAGTTTAAAAAGTAAGACAATTAATTGCACATTGCTTCACATGTACCTCACACATATGTTTTTCTTTAACAGCACATACAGAACCTAAAGGGAATGCCCCATAAGCAGTAAATCATCCTAATGTCCATGACCACATAGTGCAGCCTAGTAACAGTGTACAAAATCACCTACTAAGCATGGAAAAAAAAATTGAACAATTCATGAACACTTTTGCTGATTTAAAAGATTTTGTACAAAGACATATCGTGGACAATGTGAAATATCACTTCCCCACGTGCCCTGTACCCCTTCTCCCTGTCTCAGCCAACCATCCCCACAAATTCCCTGTCAGCAAAGATGTTGCGATGAGACCCCAATCCCTTCCTCCCCTGATACCCAACCTGTCAAAAACCCCAATTCCCCTGAATATGTCTACATTTCTGCTACATCTTCCCTTTCCTAATTGTTATATTTATGTGTATAAATAAAGCTCTATATGTATACTGTTGCTGTGTGTGTGTCTTTTCTTTTTTTAAAGCCGTTAAAAGTCTGCAGTCCGCACAACTGTCTGGGATGTCCGCAATTAAGCAAAATGGAGGTGTCCTACAGACACCAACTCTGTCCGGGCTGTCCGCAATCAAAATGGAGGTGTCTATAGGACACTGCGCCTGTCTGCAAGTCTGCAAAGTTGTGACGCACCTTTAATTAGTTCAGGGACCCCACGCCTGTCTGCTGGACACCTGGGTGCATGCATATCTCATCCCATGGGTCCTACGAACACTGCTCCTGTCCGGCGTGTCCTGGAAAAGTGATGACGTACTTTCATTGGTTCGGGGACAACTGCCCTGTCCGGCGGACACTTGGGGGCATGCGCATCACTTCCCCCAGGTCCTACAAACAATAGGCCTGTGCGGCATGTCCGCAAAGAGGTGATGCACTTTAATTAGTTTTGGAACCACATCCATGTCCGGAGGACACCTGGGCAAATGCGCATCTCATCCCCCGGGTCCTACAAACACCGTGTCTGTACGGAAATTTCTGCTGCATGTGTGTCGCACTTCTAATTAGTTCACAGAGCCCAACCCTGTCCGCAGGACACCTATGCACATGCGCACAAGGTATCCCGTGCAATAGGTGTCCTACGCACAGCCGTTCCATCCGTGAACCACCATGTGACCGCACCTACGCTAAGCGTCAGCCCTCATTCACGGACAGGGTCCGGGCCCCCAGACAGCAAAAAAAGTGATTTTTTGGTCAATCCACAGTGTATTACTGTGAAACTTCACCCTTGCCAAGGTCCCAGACCATGCCCGTAGCGATCTGGACACTTTTTGGAGATTTTTGAACCCGCTTTGGGGTCCGAAATGTCTATGGAGCGGGCGACTGTCCTTGAAGCGCTCCCCAGCAACCATATAAAAGGCCACACCCCATAGCTGCTTATCATTCTGCTTTTGGATTTCCAAGACAGAGCACTGCTTGTGATTGGGCACTTGCTGTCACTGGCTGCCATTGCTCTCATTGCTGCATTATTTGCATTGCCATTGCTAATAGCTCCCCAGGACTACTGACACAGGTTGCTGTTTAGCTACTTCACATTCCTGTGTTCATGCTGTTCCTGGTTCCTAACACCTTTCCTGATGGCATCCAAGGCTGCTCCTGCTGCTACTGCCTCTGCCTCAGCAGCACCCCCACCCTCACCACCACCACCACCTTCCCAAGGGCCTGGGGACGGGAACAGGTGTAGTGATGTAGCGAGGGATCAAGAAGAGGATGAGGATGAGTTAGTGGAAGTCCCCATTGCCTGCGTCCAGCGTGAGTCTTGGGTTTGGAGGCTGTTTACTACCATTGGAGATGTGCCCAAAGATTGTGCAAACAAGGTGTGCTGCACTGAGTGCGACGTGGTGCTCAGTCGTGGCAAACCTGGCTTGTACAGCTACGGCACCACCTCCATGCAGCGACACCTGAGGTCGAACCACAAGGCAGCAGTTCAGAGGGTCGTCCCCTTCGAACAAGGCAGTAGGTTGAGTTCCTCTGCAGCATGCTCTGTATCTGCTCCTGCCACCACAAGGGACACTCCTATGGGGCAGCGGATCCCTGAACCAGCCTCTCAGGCCATACGCACCACATGCCAACCATGCTGACAAGCCCTGGATGCAGCATGTGTGTCCCCAGATCTCGTAAGACAGGGGCAACCCTTCTTCTCTTTCCACTCACACTTTATAGCACTATCTCATTGGCTACGGGTAAGCACTCACACACCCATCCACCAATCAAATCCAAGACCTCTACATCTAACTCTATCATCATAGTTCAACACTGCAGATGTACTGTTGAACACTCAGAGTACAGGTCTCCTGTGATTGCAAAACACCTCCAGCAAAAACTACTGTAAAACTATCCAAGATTTTTGCTTCCAGATTCATCCATATCTCCATCCATCAACGCAAACTACAGGTATGAATATTTTTGTACACTACATTTGCAACTCTTTTAAAAAGGCCTGTGAACAGGCTACCTGCCCCTAACCCTGCATAACCTACTCAAAAAGCATACTGTAATGTGTCCCATCACCTATCATCAAGTGGCACTTACAATGCTATGTGCTTTGAAAGATTTCATTTACCCATATCACCCATTGTAATGTACAAACTATTATTCTCTTCTTTACTTCTGCCACTAACACACCTGCTATAAAATTTCTAGAATCCACACAGAAAGGGAAAACTGCATGCATCTTACCATAGATTACATGCATGTGAACAGGGTGCCTACCACTTACCTTGCACAGTTCACAGAATGCATCATTACTTAAAAAGAAAATAAATGTATGTGTGGATTTAGAACACTGCCATTTGTAAATGTGGATAAATAAATCGAACAACTCTAATGTTCTCCACTCATGTAGCAAGCATATATCTGCAGAAAAGTTAATGGAATTCCACACACAGAAACATTCTCCTTTCCAATCTGTACTTCTTTCTGAGCCTTTCCCCACCCTCCTATAACTTGCACTAATCCATTTCCAAAGTAAATAGTGCTACAGCAACACACACACTTGCAAAAGTGCACCTCATAGGGCACTCTTATAAATAAACCACTGACCCCCTCAGCAACAATGCTGATGCTCCCAAGTCCCCATTCATATACAAAACTGTCAAATTTCACACACACACTAACTCTTCCTGCCAAAACATCCTCCTACAATTTTAAATAATGTGTTCTCCAAGTGCAGTTACTATGACATTAACACACATATGTACTTACTTCCTTCTTTCACAATTCCAGTAAACACCACTCTCCTGAAAGCCAGTGGTGTCTCAAGTGGAAAATAGAACCCAGAATAAACCTACTCTCAACATGCAACAAAGTAAGTGCAATACTGTCGTATTATTCTGCCTATTACTCAGACAGTGCAGTGTTCTTGTATTGTAGGCTACACAATTCTATCAACCCAACAGCATTTGCTTCACTCTTACTCATTGCACCTCAACAGGTGCACACTTCCTATTGTCATCTGTACGCCAGTATAGTAACACACAGATACCAATACAGCTTTCCCAACCTAAAGTAACAGCCCATTACAAAATAACACACCTCTATATGTATGCCTACCCTCATATTCAGATACTCATTCACAGTGCACAGATATACATTGCACAACATCCAGACGCACACTTTCCTTTTTTCTCCAACAGACACTACAGAATGCCTACCAAAAAGCAATTCCATAGAAAACAATGCAGAAATACAGCAGATCAAACTAAAAGCATACAAAATAGCCATCTGACTCTAGCAGAATCTGTACAGAAAGTTCAAACAAAACAGCTAATATAGTCACTAAGGAAAACTGAAACACCTAACAGGAAAGAAACTGTAATGCCTCTTTTAAAATGTCAAAATAAAAAGAAATGTACTAAAAAGATTGCAACTACCACTAGTGCTAACAGTGCACCTACAAATGGTAATGTAGCCACAAGTAAGCATTCCAAAAATGTATTTTACAAAAACAATTCCATCAGAGAGTCAAGGGAGAAATCACGCTCAACCTTTAAAACTTACTGCAGAAAACGGATCCCGGAAGCTCTCATAGACAGTGCAATGCTCCTCAATAGGAAATTCTTTATATTAATTTTAAACAGAATGAAACCACTAACAAAATTAATTAGTAATCTACAACCAGTACTTCGCAACAAACGCAATATCAGCATAGCTACCTTTGGAAACATCTCTACAGGTGAGTGGAGTCACACCACCAGCACAGAGCCATATTTCAATGAAGAAGCAACAAACAAGAGCAGATAAACCAAATTGCCAAACATTGCAGTGGGCGAGGGTACGAAAAGGTAGACAATACCATTATGGAAGAAGAAACACTGCTTTCAAGAATATCCCCAACAAACTTAGCATCAACTCTGCATTCCACCAAACCAATACGCCCTATCTACAAATGGCCGTGCACATCAATGTGTAACGTGCATCAAAAATCTATCAAACCTTTGCAGCAGTTCCTCAATCAGTATGTGAAAGCCAAAGACAAAGCAAACATTAAAATGCTACAAACTATGGACGCCTGTCCAGTGCGCAAATACACAGGACTATGAGGACATTCATTAGCCTGCATTTCTGGACCTGCTTGCAAATGCACCTTCCACCATATCAAATGTTAGCAACTCACCATTCTGCTGTAAGAAATCACATTCACAAACTGTACTATGCAACAAGTCTTGCTTTAGCACTGGAGCATTTAAATGACATTCTCCTACATGGTACAGCCAAAGAACTGCTTCAAGAAAAACACCACATGCAAAGCAAATATTTTGCAACTGAAGAGCACTTACAAAATCCAATAACTTTAGAAAACCGTAGCGACAACCCTGCAGAAGTCAACCTTCTATTACAAACATACAAAAAAGAAATAGAAAAGTTTAAAAGCACATCTGCTGAAGTACCAAACAAAATATGTGTGTGTCGTCGCAGAACCTTTTATACAAAGAGCATGAAAACTATAGATATAATGTACAAAATAGAAGAAAATGAGGAATCCAATTAGCTCTCTACCTTATAGCAGAAAACAAATTAGAAATTACTAACCCCTCAATACTGGGCACATACTGCACTGCAAAACTTGACAATAACCAAATGCCTTCAAAAGCTATAAATAATAACTTGGAAATATTCCCACTACCAAAACCACTCCAACAGCTTAATTTGTTTGATACCAGTATAATCCAAACACTGCACCCACTTCAAGCAATAATATGAGTTCTACCAAAAACAGCGAAGTTGCCTCCCTCTGAATTACTGAAAGGCATTTGTGGCAAAGTAGTTTATTTGCCATTAGATCTCAAAGAAAATGTAGACACTCTAGGAGTGCAACAGCCAATAGAACAATCTTTGATTAGCCTGGTGAATGGTGTACCTACAAAAGACAAAATAATTGGCAACAACTAGTGGACTTAAACAAAGTTAGAGAAGCCCTGCAATATCTTAAAGACAACAATGATACTACAAGGAAATAAACATTGAAGAAAACCTGAGGGAAACCACAGAAATAATTCAGGAGCCCTCAGCAACTGGCCAATTTGAACTTCTCGATCCTACTACTGCCTCCATTATTTTAAACCACTATATAATTCACCCACTGCTCTCCAAAGACACAATAGACCATGCACTGGAAACATATAAAATGTGGCAAGCCAAATGATCTCCAATCAGTATATGGGAAAAAAGTGTAGAAGCACAAGCCTTTCATCTACTTTTTCCTACTAGAAGGTGGAACGTACGATGAAAGATGTACACAAAATCACAGCATCAGAATACCGCTCTTTATGAATGTATTCTGAAGACCCCAGATTCAGGCAAAATGTTGAATACATATTCCACCTCCTCTTTGAAAGTGAACTAGTAACTCTATGTTATGGGGTTGCACACACATTGAAAACAGGCTCCAATTTTTGAAACATGTCTGCTACGGAGCTACTTCAAAAGGTGCAAGAGAAAGACGAAGTTTTACAGTCAAGTATTACAAATCACTTGGCAAACATGCGTGGTATGAAAGAATACTGGTTCAGACGGCATGCAGATGTACTGTGTATGCTACGCAACCTTGGCGCACCCACTTTGTCACTTTAAGTTGTGCAGAGTATGCATGGGAAGATTTGCACGCTTTCCTACGCATAGCATGAAAACAAAGCAGGTATAGACATGAAAACACCAGGAGAACTCTGCTCTCTTGATCCTGTAAATGTATCAAGGTACTTCCATCATCGCTTTATTGCCATGCTGCACTTCATTTGTAATAAAACACTTCCTCCCCTCGGAGAAGTGGAATACTTGTTTTGGAGAAAAGAATATCAAGCCAGAGCAGCACCACCCATCCACATGCTTTTGTGGATTAAACATGCTCCTAAATTTGGTCTGGACAGTGATGCAACCATTTTCAGTTGATTCACAAATATGTAACTTCCGAAACCCTTTCAGAAAGAACACATACCGACCTACATGCACACATTTTGCAGTTTCAAAGACACAAGTGTGGCAAGTATTGTTGACACAATTATAAAAACAAAGGCAAATACTAGACCAAATGCTGCTTTGGTTTTCCTAGACCTGTTTCAGTAACTGTTATAACTGTTAAAACTGTTAACACTGCTAATGCAAATTCACTAACCTGGATCAGATGAAGCAGCCTGAAGTGATTGACAAATTCCCCTATGGTCCCTGCATCCTCCTCGCTGGTTAACAGCGGCAGAAAACCCAGGCCCCTCAGGGAAACCCTCTGGGGAATAAAACCCTGGAAAGCTTTTGTCTTCGGATTTGCTCAATAGGCAGTCAGGTTACAGCTGCGGGAAAGATCTCTACGACAGGTGACTACCTAAAGTGTGGAAAAGGCAGGGTTTCACTTACATGTATATGATATGATATGATAGGTTATTTATAACATACTTAATAACCAGAGGTTTCTAAGCATGGACCAGGGGATTGAACCTGTAGTGCTCCATGTCGTCTTGCTTCCAAGGCGAGCACGTTGCCCCTGAGCTATCCTCCCGCGTATAAGAGGTGGAGGTAAAGATCAGTGAAGTAGGATATACTAAAGTACCCTCTGATTCTTAATGAACTTCTATACCGCTGAATTCAACTGGTCAGTAGGAGCAGTGGAGGTCTGTAGAGATTAATGCAACATTAAAGTGAGAAATGGAAATCACCAGAATCAGACTGTGTTTGTCTAAGATTCCTACCTTCAGAGATACGTGAAGGATTAACATACAGATTACTTTTGTCCACCAGAGGGACATGGGGTTGTGTCGTGCAATGCCTAAGGACCGGTAATGAACACTGTTAGAAATCTGATCACGGGTTGGGTTCAATGCGGAAGAAACAAAGAGGAAAGCTGTTCCGTAGCAACCAGGCAGGATTGAGACAGAGAGGACTTGTGACGTTTGCTAGGCAGAGAAACTGACTTTGTGGATGTGAGGGCTAAAATCTAAAATATAAATATCAATATTAAACTCTGAGGTATAAGATCGCTTCCATTGGATAAATGTTAAGGGCAGTTCCTACCATTGTCAGGCAATGAAGCCATGGACCCAGAAGAAGGAGCGGTGGAAACGATCCCGCAAGGAGGGCTACAGGCGCCAGTGTCCGATTCCAGAAAATAGAATCCCAAAGGTAAGCAGATATTATAGAGTAGATCAATAGGAAGGATAGTGAATGTAAGCTTAGAGGCAAACACACGAAGCAATGTAGAATTGGAGTAGTGATGCGAAGAGAACAGGAATCCAGGAACTGAAAATAGCTCCTCTACAGTGAAGTGGGCGGAGCCCATTGCAGGAGGGAGACTGATGTTGGAATGCTGCCGGCCCTGTCACAGACGCCAGCTTGGGAGGAGTGCAGAAAAACATCCCAATATGCCTTCAACTTCTCCAGAGAGACCAACGACCCCTCGCAGTCCTAACAGCAACAAGACAAGTAAACAGCTTCATGTCTTCAGTTAGACACAGTGTGAAAGGCAAATCACCTAAGAACACATACTGCATAAAAAGAACCGAAGCATCAAAGTACATCAATGATTACAATGCAATCATTGCACTCCTATGGAATGCAAATATAGATGTGCGGTACATTGCAGACAATTCCACTGCAGTTGCACGATAGGTCACAGCAATACTTAATCAAAGCAGAGAAAACAAACCTGTAAGACCTCTGGGATGACATATCATTTGACAAAACACTGTCACAGAAAGTGTACAGCTTTGGCATAAAAATGCTCTCCCATAGAGGCAGCTTCGAAGCTGCAGACCGTTTAACCGGCACCGCCTTATATGGAAAATCTGAATACATATAGACTGGCTAAGCCTTGGTCCTGCTGCATCCAGAAAAAGATTTCTCAAATCATACCAAGACGTAGAAACAATAGCCAAAAACAATTCCAACAGCCAGCACATTTTGGAAAAACAACTTTTTGTACACATAGTACACAAACAGGAGTACTGCTTTGGAAACCATGTGCCTATACCACATGGCCCAACACTTCTAATAATAATAATAATAATAATTTGGCATTTATATAGCGCTACAAACCCTCAGGTATCGGAGTGCTGCTTATTATTACCCATGGTGTGTGGTGCTCATTTATCGACCTCGGAAGGATGAAAGGCTGAGTTTGGCCTTGCCGGGATTAGAACCTGCGTTAGCAAGTTCTGCACCGATGTCAAAGCAAGTGCTCTTCTCATTCAAAAATATCATTAAACCAGATGAGAAAAAAGGTAAATACATAGTTGAAAGTTGAGAGGGCAGCCTGGTTAAACTTACCAAACGCAGCCTGATTAATCATATGAAGCTGTCATTAAAAACTCCTCAACACAAAGAACTGCACTACATGGCCCTACTGCAACTTTTTAAACCATGGATAAAAGAAGAAGATTTATTAGACACCCATGCCTCTCATGAAGATGCTTTTAATGCAAGTGAAAGAACTATAACATATTCAAACTTTACACAGTACAAAAACATGTAGGACAATAAAAGCCAACAAAGAAGAAATACTTTCAAGCACAACTAAATATAGATACTCCTGAGAGCAGTCAACCTTCTCTGACATGAAGCCAAGAACCACTTGGACGGCTACTCATAGCAAATGAGTCAAAATTAGCCATGACTGAAGTAGAACACACCATTAGTCAGTATGAGCAATCAGCAGAAGGCTTTGCTCTACTGAAATCACAACTAAACAATGAGCAGCGTAGCATTTTCCTAGAAGTAACTAAAGAAATTCAGCATGATGTGCAGCACAAAACTAAAACTTGTACCTGTCAACACTATAAACCTGTACTGCTGTATGTAAGTGGTCAAGCTGGTTCAGGCAAAATATTCTTAATAATAATCATCAGTAAGTTCCTCCGAAATGTAACAAACAACAAGCTTTCAGCTGTTGTAACTGCCCCCACAGGTTTAGCTGCCTACAACATAGTTGGTGTCACTTTACACTGATTACTACTCCTTCCAGTAGAACACCAAAACCAATTAGACTATTACAAACTTTCAACAGAAGCTGCTATGGGGCTAAGCAGAGTTTTGAAACAAATGAAAATGCTCCTAATAGATGAGGTGAGCATGGTCTCCAACCTAATGTTGGCTTTGATTCACCTCAGATTGCAAGATGTCGTTAAAACAGACTACGAAGAACTCTTTGTAGGAAAACATGTTATTGTTTTCGGAGATCTCTTTAAAACCTTAGGACACAAACTGTGCCGTAAAACTCTTGGCAGCATAGGGAATGTAAATCTCTGGAAACATTTCCAATACAGAGAACTAACTGAAAACATGCGTCAGTCTGCAGACCTCACCTATGCCAACATTTTGAAAAGCATTCAGATTAGTGTACTATCTAAGGAAGAACAGTCTATGCTAAATACCAGATGCATTCATGAGCTGTACGGGCATAAGACATATGCTATTGATGTCATGGAACAATTAGCACACACAAATGTCAACTGTATGTCCTTAATGCCAACTCTAGCAAGTTGTGCACAATTTAATGGAAAAATTCAGAAAAAAGAAATGCAACCACTTGTGCACATTTACTCCACAGTCAAACTGGACATAGACAGTATGACAGTACCTATAAGCGAACAAGCCACAGCATGATTTAATACCTTAGAAAACTCCATCTCTAACACAGCTGGTTTGGATAAAATGTTATTATTGTGTTTAAACTGTAGAGTAATGATAAAGCGTAACCTTGATGGGTGGCAAGGTTTAGTTAATGGAGCACTTGGTACAGTTGTTGGCTTCCAGACATACCCACGTGACAACAGCATTCAGTTTGTCAATATTCACTTTGACAAACTTTCAGAAGTTAAAAGGATACGATGCTCAACAGCACAATTCCTTCTTTTCAAAGACATGTATGTACGCAGAGAACAATGTTCTCTGTCTCTTGCATACACGGTCACTATTCATAAATCACATGGTCTAACCTTATATCAAGCTTTGATTGATATTGGCAGCACAGTCTTTAAAGAAGGCTTGAGTTACATAGCACTGTCAGACCTACGTACACTTGAAGGACTATTTCTAGTAAATTTTGATGCAAGTAAAGTCAACACTTACATTCCTTGCATCGTAGACTAGAATAGACTATGGCCACTCTACATGCCCCATCTCAAAATGTACCCTGTTCCTCAAAAAGACAAACTAGTGCAATCAAAGGTTATACATGATCTTCCAACAGTGCCACCAAAGAAACTGAAATCAGCTCATACTCCATCAATTACCAAAACCACAGAAGAATGCACTGAAAAGGCAAATGCATACCCAACTGCATAAACAAAGAGAACCACCTCTTCAAAGAAACCATGTGGACTTCCATCAAATGACTCAGACACAGAACTATCTGGTCCATTCAAATTTTCAAACACAAGTGGTGTAAATTGCTATGCAAATGAGGAAATCAACGTTCTATTCCAATTGCCACCAATTGTTGAAAACATGTACTTAAACGGCTCGGACCAGTTGTTTTTACAAATGCTACTCCTTCACAGAAATGCAACAAACAATCCTGAGAACACTTACAGTTTCTCAGGAATAAAGCAGGAATTGGACTACTGTGCTGGAATGGTGAGATTCACCATAAACACACAAGACGTTCCACAAGAATTTCTAATGTACTTACTGCAAGTACTGGAAAACAAAACAAAAACATACCTATAAATGAAATCTTCCGGATTTCATACATGTGGAAACATACATGCACTCTCTGCAAACATGAGATGCAGGAACAAGTCCCTAACGAGCGCTTTGTCTATGTATCTATACCTAACTGGGAATCCATTCCATTTCAGCAGCTCCTACAAAATGCAAACCATAGCATAATATGTACTACTTGCAATTCCGATAATCGATCCACCTTTCGATACAATCACATACCCAATGCGTAATAGTAATGCTTTTAAGATACAATGCAGATGGTAATTAAAAACAACTGCAAGTTTACTAGCTTCACACATGGACAAGTATCACTTGGCAAGAAAACCTTCACAACAGTAGGCATAATCTACCACAAAGGCACCACAAACAGTTCATGTCATTATACTGCATACATGAAAAAGAAATGTGGATGGTTTGAATGCAATGATACTTCCATTACTCTAAAGCAGAGATTACCAGCAAACCTTGCAAATGCTTCTTAATAGTCTTGAAACCAAAATGTACTCACTGATGTACAAAATTAGAATAACCTACTGCCCAACACCCACCAGTACATATATAATTGCAAACCTTCTACTCTGTGGAACTGGAACTGGAACAACTTAGCATACAGCAACTATCCAACAAAGACATTAGTTGCCCTACTATGCAATTTCTCCCCAATGATTATAGTCATAGAAACAACAAGTGTAAAAAAGACACACTAATATTGTTTCCTACATAGTACTTAAAAAATAAAGTACTGAGTATAAGTGTTTCAAACTGTCCTCAGTAACCTCTGAAACCACCAACTAGTAGAATAAGGCAACAACTGTCTAACAATGCCCATACCAATGCAAAAAATACACAAATATCAGTAACTACACTCATAGTGCTGCAAAGGTAATTCACAATAGTGCTTATATACCCTCAACAACTTCCAAACTATCAACAGTTAGAATATGCAAACAGGTATGTAACTCCCCCCACAATTCTGCAATATTACTGTGCAATACCACAGTACTTACAAAACATCAACAGCAACCAAACGCATAAAGAAATACTGCTAAAAAGAGGAAACAGATAAACAGGTAGAATACGCCAACTGCGACCATACTACCACCACTTCCAAAAGAAATATCAAACACCATTTCAATTTGTCCTACTGCAACATTGCACCTTAAACATTGCTATAACTAGTGCACACGTCACTAAAATGGACTGTGCAACATAACAACAAATAAATGTAGACTTGTGCAGACAAACACAGGAACTGAGCACATTGCATAGCACACTTGTTTAAAGCATAGTACTTATGAAGTCCTAATTGTGAGAGTCCACAAAGTATACACATGTCTGCAATGCAATGCAATACAACATTACACAGTACCTTCCTTAACATGTTATGTTTTCTTTTATCACAGAGCATGAAACAACGATTACTCCTACATTTTCACACACCATGCACAAAAACTGCAAAGGCCCTCAACAATACAAATAGTAAGAATACAATTATTGGTGTCATACTTCTTTATAATCTGCAAATTGCAATCTGTACACATAGTTCTGCAATCCATATACCAGTATCACAATGTTGAAGGCATAGCTATATATGATTTTTGATATGATATTTTATTTGTATTGCGCTCGTACACAAGTGTTTCATATATTACACTGCAGCGCTTGTACCCAGGGCCTAGTCTCTTGAGTGCATAGCATACGGTCTACAGCATCCAGCCATGCACCAAATACTCTAGACTCTGGCCACAACCACTGCAACATAATACAGACATGCATAAAAACATCTGGCCACTTACCACAACCCACAAACATAACACAGCCACCTGAAGCCCAGTCCACTTCAGTTCACATACTATTATAGTACTTCCAGCCAATAGACAAACTCTTTGATGCATGGCCTCTGCACCCAAGACTCTACTAACTGCCCACAACCAATATACCATAATGCAGTAAACTACCCAAGAACCTGTGCAGTGCCAAAACCCAAACACATAAGGCATCCACTTGAGGACCTGTCCACTTCTGTACACATAGTATTCCAGTACTTCAACCAGTGGGCAAACTCCTAGATTGTTGAGTGCATCACCTCCAACCATGCACGCAAGACTCTAATAGCTGGTCATAGTCATCGCAGCATAACACAGCCATGCACCCAACAATCTGTACACTGGCCACATCCCACACACATATGCCACCCACCTGAGGCCCTATCCACTTCTATACATACAGTGTTCCAGTATGTACAACCAGTCACCACACTCTTCAATCCAATAAGTCAGCTGCGTGAGGCCCTGTCCACTTTTTTACACATACCAGTACAGTACCCTGTCCACTTTTTTTACACATACCATTACAGTACTTCAAGCAGGGGGCATACTCCTGGACTTTTGAGTGCATCGACTCCATCCATGTACCCAAGACTCTAGTACCTCGCCAAAATCACCACTACATAACACAGCCATGCACCCAACAATCTGTACACTAGCCACCACCCACACACATAACCCAGCTACCTGAGGCCCTGTCCACTTCTATACATACTGTATTCCAGTACATACAACCAGTCAGGACACTCTTCAATCCAATAAGCCAGCGGACTGAGGCCCTGTCCACTTTTCTACACATACAATTACAGTACTTCAACCAGTGAGCACACTCCTGAACTCCTGAATGCATCACCCCCAGCCATGCACCCAAGACTCTAGTAGCTGCTCACAATCACCACTGCATAACACAGCCATGCACCCAACAATCTGCACACACGTCACAACCCACACACATAAACCAGCTGCCTGAGGCCCTGTCCACTTTTGTACACATACTATTGCAGTACTTGCAACCAGTTGGCAGATTCTTGGGTGCAATAAGCCAGCCGCCTGAGGCCCTGTCCACTTCTGTACACATACTATTGCAGTACTTCCAACCAGTGGGCAGACTCTTGGGTGCATGTCCTCCAGCCATGCAACCAAGAGTGTAGGGGCTTGCCACACACACCACAGCATAATACAACCTATACAAACATCCTCATATCACGTACAATCCACTCCCCTACCCTAATGAAGCCTGCCTGCAGTCACCAAATAAGCTGGTTGCTTGAAGACCTACCCGCAAATTGCTGCAGTGTCGGCGGACACCGCGTACACAACACTGTCTTCTTCCACCTAAACAAATACATCATTTGAACCAGTTTTCATTCCCTCGCCCTTTCCAGCTCCTCTTCCCACCACCAGATATGCCAAAACATGTTTTGGGCCCCTTTCCCCACTGCAGTATCTGCGAATATCCGCGGATTCAACAAGGCAGGCGTTTGCGAAAATGATGACCCACATCACGCTTCCCTCCAGCCAATCAGTGGGCACATTGTTTGTCCGCGGACATCACGTCCCTCCCTGGGCTAAGAAAAGGGAAATGAGTCTGTGGAGCAGTGCCAGATATCACTAATTTTTTGGTCCTTCCTTTTACCTGTTTTTTAAAAATACTACTGGGCAGATTTTCACCAAATTTACAAAAGCACGCTTTCAGGACCAAGCGCCGCTCCTGACACAAATTTGGTAAAAATCTGTCCAGCGGTTTGGGCTGTACACCTGAGCAAAATATTTCTCCATTTAGTCCATGGAAAAAAAATAAAATTTGGGAGAGTGGGCCATATACATTTTTTGCAATGTTTGTTGAGGATTCGTCCAGGGGGAGCGAAGTTATAAGCTGCCCAAAAAGTGGAAGCGGTCTTCCTATGGGTTTAGCAACTTAATCATAACTACACGGCCCCTACCGCAGGCCGTTTAACATTACACGGTCTGCAGTAGCAGCCGTGTAGTTATGGTTGTGTAGTTATGGTTAAGTTGCTTATCTCATAGGAAGACCACTTTTTGCCCGGCTTATAACTTCACTCCCCCTGGACGAATTTGCATAAAACTTTGCAAAAAACGTATATGGCCCACTCTGAATTTGTTTGGGAGGTTTCGTGGAGGGGGGCAATGTTATAAGGGAGTCCAAAAATTAGTTTTTTTACACAGACTGAATGCACAAAAACTTTGCGCATGCCTACAGGCCAAAACGCTGAGCGGATTTTCACCAATTTGGGCCAGGAGCGGCTGATTGGTTCCGAAAGCGTGATTTTTTAAATTTGATGAACATCCATCCAGTACTTTCTCTAGAAACAGTTGAAATGTACAACTCAAATACAATTGTGATATCTTGCTCTGCTGTCCCATTTCCCTGTTTGCTCTGCGGTCAAAAGTCTCATTGGCCTTTGAGTGTGGTGTGATGTCGGCGAACATTAGACACGCTCGATGGTTGGCTGGAAGGAAGCGTGATGTGTGTCACCATTTTGGGAAATGTCCCCATGTTGTATCAGAGGATAGTAAAGCACTGAAAGGGGCTGGAAAACATGGTTTGCGGCATCTGGTGGTGGGAAGAGGGGATGAAAAGGGTGGGGGGGTGAAAAGTGGTTCAAATGATATATCTATTTAGGTGGAAGGAGACAGTGGTGTGAGAACGGTGTTGGCGAGTACTGCGGAAATGTGCGGGTAGCTCGTCAGGTGACTAGCTTCTGTGGTGACTGCAGGGAGGCTGAATTGGGGATGGGGAGTGCGTTGGAGGCGATATCAGGTTATTTCCATTGGGTATAGTGTTCTGTGTTGACTGTGGTAAGCACGTAGCGGCTTTGGTGCATGGGCGGAGCCCTTGCACAGAAGAGTATGCCCACTTGTTGCAAGTATGTGGACACTGTGGGCTTGTGTGTGTTATTTGTGCGCAGTGTACACATTGTTGGTTGCATGGCTGTGGTGATTGTTAGCAAGTCCTATAGTTGTCAGTCCATGCCTGGAGGTGATGGAGTCAATATTCCTGTAGTGTGTCCACTGGGTGAAGTGTTGCACTACTGTATGTTTAGAAATGGATAGGGTTCCAGTGGATGGATTATGAGTTTGGGTTCTGCCCATTGGCCAGATGACTGAGTACTTCACTGTATTATGATGTATTGGTTATCAGTACTTAGTACAGTCAGGGATGCAGGGGCAATGTTCCCAAGATTTTGTGATTTGGTTGGAAGTAAAATAATAGTATGTCATCGTAAGTGGGTAGGGGTGCCGGAGGTTGTGCTGTGTTTGTGGGTTCTGGTTAGTGGCTACATATTTGCATGCATGGCTGTATTATTTTGCAGGGTTGGGTAGGGGAGCCAGTGCCTGTGCTACATTTGTGGTTTCCCATGCATGGCTGCATTGCATTGCAGTGGTTGTGGCCAAGGCTTAGCTTCTTGGCTGCATGGCCGTAGGCCGTAGGCCTCCGCATGCACCCAAGAGGCTAGGCATTGGCCACACCTACCCCATCCTCATGCAGCCATGCATGCAAACATTGTCATACTGGTATATGATTCCACAAATAGGTTTAAGGAGTGCATTTTCTTTTTCCTTTGCTTGTTTGGGTAAGTTGTTATTATCATATGTTGTTCCATTGTACACCCTTCCAAATCTGCATCTGTCCTATGGGTGGTCACCATTACAGAATGGTTGTGGAGGATATTTTAGACTTGGTAGAGCACCAGAGGTGACCTGAAATGCGTGCAGTTGAATATGGTGTACTTCATTACACGTGTTGCCCTTTACAGAGTGACATGGCACTATTTGCCTTTGGCATGGTTTTCCCCTGATCACACCCTTTGCTTAGGGAGTGAAGTAAGATATTGCGACATCAAACGAGTTCCTTACCATCACACATTTAAAATATGGCTAATGTACACTGGTAACCACATATAATTGAAGGTGTACTTCACATAAATGTGTATACAATGATTGCCTTACAGACATGCTTTGGAAAGATATCCTTTACAAGAAAAGGAGCACTTCAGAATGACATAACTTTACGCTATATAATTGGTCATAGAAATATGTTCAGCTAAATCAGTATGCTGTTATTCTTTTCTCCCCCATCAAGCATGGAAGGTACAGTAATACTAGACATGCTACTGTGGGAGAACAAATGTAGACTCCACTCTGAAATTACACTCTTACTTTCCAGACACCATGCTCCACTGCTACTTCTGTTTACTCTGAGTGCACATTTCTTAAGGGACAACAGTCCTTGCTAATATCCCCCTCTGGCCCCTATTGATGTTTATCTGCTGCCATTGCAGTGCTCAGTTTACACAGAGCAACATCTTCAAATGCTGCACAACCTCAGAGAGCTCTCCTAGCGCCTTTCTGCTTTGGCGTTCAATTATCACACAGAAGTGTGAGCTCAGGGCACAAAAGATTTTTCGCAGGCAGGGGTTAAATGCAAAATCGGCATGTTTAGAGGTCCACAGACATTGCCAGCAAATCACTGGACAAAACCATCTATGCGCCTCATGGCCACTTTCTACTGAAAGAGTGGAAAGACCCAGATGCCGTCCCTACATTTGACACATGAATTGCCAAAAACTTTTTTTAAAGTATGGCAGTGTGAAAAGGCAATGAGGTGATAACATTTCTGTATACGCAAAGGGAAGTGAGAGCTGCAAAGGCTCCAGCAAATGCAGCTTGTAAGACGAGCGCTGCAAAGCGCACATTTAAAGCCCCACAACGAAAGTAATATAGAGAGAAATATATTAATGTCTTATGAGACTGCTGGCTGAGAAAATGGGACAGTGGCTGCCCCCCACCCCCTTCAGGTTCAGGGCTCGTTTGAACTGAAAGAGTTGAAAGGCCCTGATGCTGTAGTGAGACAGAGCACTAGCCCCTGAACTCTGAACTAACAGTGTGCATGGAAGAGCTCAGACAGGCAGCTCTGAGATGCACAGCATGTTTGTGGCCAGAGCTGCTACAGGAGTCTTCAACCTTTGGATCTCCAGATGTTTTGGACTACAAATCCCAATATCCCTCTGCATAACTGCGATAGCTACGGCCTATGGGAACTGTAGTCCAAAACATCTGGAGCGCCAAAGGTTGCAGACTTTTACGCTATTGTATTCTTTATGAAGCCATTTTTAGAAATTGATTTGAAAGACAGAATCTTTGTTACTGTGCCCAGGAGCTGGCAGCCATTGCATTAAAAAAGTGTTTAAAAACACTTGCCGTCTGGTTTGCCGTTGTCATTTTACATTTCTGGTCTATGGTTTTTTTAAAGGGAACAAAAACATGTGCACTGTCATGTCCACCTCGTAGAAATCCTTACCTGCTGAGCTACTGAACAGGAGAGAGCCTTGGAAAAGTGTCAGAGAAAGCTTCATAATAGTGGGAGTGACATTGAACAAACACTACAACATACCAAGGGCCCGATTCATGGATTATTTGCATAGTTCAAAATCAGTGCACGTGGTTATTTTTGCAGTACTAAATGACTTTGCACTGTCTTTACACTGCAAAAATACACTTTTACAGTTCCATGATTCAGGGTTTGTGTCAGCGGTGCAAAGTCATTTTTACGCAGTGCAAAGTCACTTTGAACCGTGCAAAATGTCAATGAATTGGGCTCCAAGTTCTGATTAAATTGTAAGAGGAGTTAAAAGAAAAATGGTGTCTGACATTACTTAAACAGGTATCTGGAATATTTGTAGACTTGTTAAAAAATGTGTTTATGTGGTACTAGCATTGTATAGCTTTCCACGTCTCAAGTCAAATCTACTTTTCAAAAGCATTTTAGACTTCTCTGTCATGTAAACAAATCTTTCCCAAAACATAAGCATTACTACTTCACTTTTCCATTTTTGGGGGGGGGCCTGGAAAAATCGACTGTGAATGTAAACTTTGTCAAAAATCCAACATTATAGCTGTGTATATATTCTTGCTAGCAGCTAATTACAATAGCTATTACCGAGCGTGGGCAGGGATTTGGACAAGCATTGGGAATGAAAGCCCATGAGTTTAACTCCCCCCCCAATACCCTCTCTGTTGCATCCTTTTTGCCTGTCAATAAAGCGACCGAAAACAGGTTGCTATTAACAGTATAATACTAAATGGAATGTATATATCCAACGTGCACTAAGAACGTGTGCAGTGGCGCTGCCATATCTCTGAATCTGTCAACACAGGCAACGGGTTCTCACAGATATTGAACTGCAGCATCATTTATGACATCTTTCACTCCAAAAAACTGGTAATTGTAAGTCTTCAAATATAGCAATTTGTGGATCGAAGGCAAAGTATGGTCACTTTAGGGCACAGCATTAGCTGTAGCCCCAGCATTCACAGAAATGAGAAAATTCTGAAATACAAGAATGCTTTCAACAAGGAGAAACACAGCTTCATTACGTGGAGCAAGAAGATAAACCGCAGGCGAGAACTTAACACTTTAGCTCACGGTGCTCAGTGCAGAGACGGTGTGTCTGTTTCACGGGTCACGCAAAGGCAAGCAGCACGTCAATCAAATGAATGGGCCATTTCACACACCCACCGTACACTGGAGGATGCTGTTCCTCTCTCCCACTGGGCCTCAGGCAGCCAGGCCTGTTGCAGCCATAAATTGGTAGGTTTGGACAGCAAAATCCATAGGTGGTAGGACTGCTTAAAATGCAGTAGCCTGCCGCATGAATCGGTAAGGTTGACAAGAATGTTACTATTAGCTTTCTTTTGTGTGCTTTTTGAGATGCACATACAATGCTGTTGTTGACAGTAGTTGCTAAAACCGTGTACTGCAGGTATTTTCATAAGCTGTGTGCCCAGCGTAGCCCAACCTGTCATGTGAGGAGCTAGGTCCGGAAACCAGCAACATAAACAAAAGCTAAAGCAGGCATGCACACACAGAGCTTATGGTCGCGGTCTTCTTGTATACAGTTGTTGCTCATAGAAGATGTGAATAATTTACGAACAACACTATGTACTGTTTCAAGTGGTTTTATTTTTCATACAATGTTCACAAGAAAGTGTAAAATGCCTGCAACCACTGCTTTTTTCATTTGGTGGATAAATTCCAGCGTAGAATGCTGTCTGTGCTTTTCTACACTTCTTTTGTCATCTGGCAAAGTAGAAAAGCATTACTTGGTGGCTCTTGGTGGTTCGTGTGGGAGAACACACTTTCTTTGTAATTTAGGAATGATACCAGCTGTTGCCTCTGTGATGCCTTACATCTTAAAGGTTTGCAGGTGGCTACTTTTTGCCAAAAACGCAAATGGACATACAGGCCCATAGCGGTCGTCGCAGATAACAATGAGCGAAAACACACCGCTTATGGTAATCTTGCAATGATTGCTCCTCCACCCGTCTCTTGGCATGTGAAAGGTTTGGCACGGGCAGTAAGGTGCAAGATATCTGCGAATAAACAGGAAAAGGAATACATTTAAGTAGCCGTTATCAGTGGCAGCATGAAAGGCAAGGGTCTGTGTGAAGGATGTCGTAAACGACTACTAGGTTGTTTACTGTGTGTTATTGAGTAGCGTCATATGTTCATCCATCTGTTTTGTAGGTGCCACTCTCCTTCTACAGCTACACACATGCAAATCGTCTTTAAACCGTTGCCAACGCACCCTCCTTTTATGTGTTTGCTTTTCGCAAAATATGTCAGTGGCAGCAATGTCATCAGACCCACGGCACATTCTGTGTGTGTGTGTGTGTGTGTGTGTGTGTGTGTGTCCAAAGAAACATTAAAAAAACAAATCTTCATGGTGGTCTCCTCCAATTGCAGGTCTATGCAGGAGCTGTTTTGGAAAAACATACTACAACACTTCAATATTATCTGTTAACATTTGTGTACTGGGCGAGTGCTATATGGACCTCTGGGTGTTATTTATTTTAATACAATGAAGGCGCGTACAACTCTTAAGTGTTTGAAAGGTCATTGTAAGGACAATACAGGCAATCTAGCAGAACACGATTGAGCTGGTGTGCTGTTTCAGTACACGAGGTGCGTTCACTTTCAGTGTTGTGCTTTATGTACACATCTGCATGGGCTGGAGAAGCATGTCAACAAAAGAAAGAACACTCATATCTGCCATTTACGCAGAATGGTGGAGACAATGCACTGTAACAGAGCATGACCAATGCTGTTACCAACCCCTGTACAGTGCACAGGGACAAAGTCTACGGTCTGGTAACTTCATAATTACGCATACAGAACTGTATACTACTACATATTAATCCCACTACACATGTATCGTAAACTTGTTCTAACAAAACTTCTGCAAATTCCATGTTTATACTGTGTGGATGGGAAATTGCTCTGTGTGACGTATTGAACAGTTGCAGACTAACTTTGCAGAACATGGGCGCAGCCACTATACTGTACGTTATCTTGATTTTTTTTTTTACATTTCATACAAAGTCTGACCTTGAAGCAAACTATGCGTCTTACTCAAGGCTGTTTTACAATGAGTATTTCTCCTGTTGACAGAGAGGTTTCACTTTCCAGTGACCATGCGGCTACAAAAATAAACTCTGGCTGCAACGTGTTTTAATTTCACTGTGCATTTCCTAATGTCAGTAGTGTGGTTACGTTGAAGTTAGTATAATGTACATGGAGAAATGATGGTACCTTACACACTGAAAGCACAGATGACAAAATATTTAAATGTAAATTCCCAGGCTCTATGTACTATTTATATGTGCAGTGTCTTACGAAGCAACGTGGCTGGCAGGGCCATCTTACGCAGTTTGGTGTCTTGTAGCACGACGATATTTGAGGCTCTCGTTCATCAAACAAAAGGAATTCTTCAACACCTTATTCAAACATTGTAAGGGGGGTATGGTATTCAAATTGTGTCTCCATTACACATTAAAAAAGAGAAGCAGAAGTTTGAAATTTTTGGGAGTACCGCAGATTTTACAATATGGTTGCCGAGTTGTGCACCAAGTGCTGCACTCTATTCTGTGTTCTATACCTTCCAGAGAAATAGTGTACATAACAATAAAGAAGAACTAATGCCCTAAAAGGTGACAGTCGCATGCAAGGAGGCAAATCTTACAGCACATGGGACAGTAACGTAAGACATATGGATGCATTTTTCTGTTTGGGTTGTTGTGAATGTGAACATTATTGGGTAGGTTACTGTACTATAGTGCATTGAATATGTCCACTTATTACAGGCTTAGGTGAAGAGGGTATTCAGCAAAGAGGTTGTCCATTGTGTGGAAGTAAAGTAATACAATGTGAACTGAAGTGGCTAAGGGGTAGGTGGCTGTGTTATGGGTCGGGTTTGTGGTAAGCGGATAGATGTTTCTATGTATGGTTGTACTGTGTTGTGGTAGTTGTGGCCAGGGTCTACAATAGTGAGTGCATGGCTGGAGCCCGTATACTGTACGGTGTGTAGTGAAGGGTGTAGGCCTGGGGCACAAGCGGCACAGTGTAATATAGCTCTACATTGAACATTGTGGCATTTGTATGTGGATTGCAGATTATGAAGAAGTATGATGCCAATCATTTCATACTTACTGTTTCTATTGTAGAGGGCCTGTGCAGTTTGTTGTGTATGGGATGTGAAATGTTGTAGTATTCGTTGGTTCATTATCTGTAGAAAAAGAGAACATAATATGTTAGAGCAGGTATGTTGCCATTTTGCAGTTCATTACATTGCAGAAATTTTTACAGTTTGTGGACCCTCACAATGAGTACTTCATAATTGCTATGCTTTAAACAAGTGTACTGTGCAATGTGCGTAGTTTCCTGTGTTTTTTTGCATAATCATTGGGTCTGTGGGAAAGAAACTCCATGCTGGATTAAAAAAAAACCTTCCAAATGTATTTGCTGTCACATTGTACAGTCAATTACAGTAACGTTTGCATGCATTATAGCAATGTTTAAGGTGCACAGTTGTAGTAGGAGGAATTGCAATGGTGTATGATTTCTGTTTTATATGTGTGGGTAGTATGGTTTCAGGTATATAGCAGTTGGTGTATTGTAACTGTTTACCGGCTTCCATTTCTTAGCACTGTTTCTTTATGCATTTGGTTGCTGTTGATGTTTTACAAGTATTGTGCCATTGCATTGTGCTACTGCAGAATTGTGAGAGCAGTTACGTACCTGTTGGCGTACTGTAACTGTTCATACTTTTGAAGTGTTTGAGGATATGTTTGTAGCACAGTGGTTGCTGAAGACCTGTTTCAATTCTGTTGCAGTATTCTGGTGGAAGTTAGCTACCAGTTGGCGTATTCTAACTGTTTACAGTGTCCCATTTTTATAGGGTACGTTTCAAAGCTTGTGCACTCCTGTTGGCAGTTTCACATCTTTCCACATGTTGAAGTGGTGGTGCACCATTATGGGTTTACTTACTGATATTTGCATATTAATTGAATTTGTATGGGCATTGTTGGACAGGTGGTGACACATTTGCGCAGTTGGTGGTTTCAAGTTTACTAAGGATAGTTTTGAACCCTCATACTTAGTTTTTTTTCTTTTATGTATCATGTAGGAAACAATATTAGTATCATTTTTGCACACTTATTGTTTCGCTGAGCACAATCATTGGGTTAATTGGGAAAAAAGTGTACAACAGACACATTGATGTATTTGTTGGATACTTACTGTATGCTAAGTTGTTCTGGTTCCACAGTGTAGAAGGTAATTCCTATTTTTCTACAATTACGTAGGTACTGGTGGTTGTTGGGGAGTAGTGTATTGTCATTTTGTACATGAATGAGTACATTTTGGTTTCAAGAATATCAAGTAATCATTTGCAAGATTTGCAGGTAATCTCTGCTTTGGAATAATGGAAGTATCATTGCATTCCCACCTCAGCATTGCTTTCTAATGTTGCAGATTATGGCTACTGTTGTGAAGGTGTTCTTGCCAAGTGATACCTGGCTGTGTGTGAAGGTAGTAAGTTTCCAGTTATTTTTGGTTACACCTGCATTGTATCTTAAAAGCATTAATATTAAATATTGACTATGTGATTGTGTATATAACGTTAAACGATTATCGGAATTGCAAGAAGTACACAATATGCTATGGTTTGCACTTTTTACCAGTTGTTGAAATGGAATGGATTCACAGTTAGGTATTGATACATAGACAAAGTGCTTGTTAGGGACTTGTTTCTGAATGACATGGTTGCATAGAGTGCATGCATGTTTCCACATGTAGAAAATCTGAAAGATTTCTTTATGGGTATGTTTTTGCTTTCCAGGATTAGTAGTAAGTACATTAGAAATTCCTGTGGATCTTTTTGTCTGTTTAACAAGAATTTCACCATCCAGCACAGTAGTCCAATTCCTGCCTTATTCCTGAGACACTGTAAGTTTTGTCAGGATTATTTGCTGCATTTCTGTGAAGGATTAACATTTGTAAACACAACTGGTCTGAGCCATTTAAATAAATGTTTCAACAATTGCTAGTATTTGGAATAGAACATTTATTGCTACATTTGCTACAATGTACACCAGTTGTATTGGAAAATGTGAAGGGACCAGGTAGTTCTGTGTCTGAGTATTTAAATGGATGTGCACGCGCTTTCTTTGATTAGGTACTTTTTTTGTGTTTGGAGTTGGGTATGTGTTGTCCTTTTCAGTCCATTTTTCTCTGTTTTTCGTAGTTGATGCAGTATGAGCTTATTTTAATGTCTTTGGTGGTACTGTTGGGAAATCATTTAGAACGTCTGATTGCATGAGTTTTCTTTTAAAACCTTTCCGTTTTTGAGGAACAGGGTACATTTTTAGATGGGGTGTGTAGACTGCACATAGTCTATTGTACTCTATGATGCAAGGAATGTCAGCGCTGACTGCACTTGCATCAACATTGACTATAGTCCTTCAAGTGTACGTAGGCGTGACAGTGCTACATAACTCATGCCTTCTTTAAAGACTTTGCTGCCAATATCAATGAATGCTTGATCTTAGGTTAGACCTTGCGATGTATGAATAGTCGCTGCATAAGCTAGTGACAGAGAAAACTGTTCTCTGACTACATAAATGTCTTTGAAAAGAAGGAATCGAGCTGTTGTGCATCATAACCTTTTAACTTCTGAAAGTTGGTCAAACTGGACGTTGACAAACTGAATGCTGTTGTCACATGGGTATGTCTGGAAGCCAACAACTGTTCCAAGTGCTCCATTCACTAAACCTTGCTCTACGTCAAGGTTACGTTTTAGCATTACTCTACAGTTAACACATTATGTTAACATTTTCTCCAAACCAGCTATGTGGGAGATAGAGTTTTCTAAGGTATTTAGTCGTGCTGTGGCTTGTTGGCTCATAGGTATTGTTATACCGTGTACATCCAGTTTGTCTGTGGAGTGAATTTCCACTAGTGGTTGCAGTTCTTTCTTCAGCATCATTGCATTGAATTGTGCACAACTTGCTAGAGTTGGCATTAAGGACATACAGTTGCCATTTTTGTGAGCTAATTTTTCCATGACATCAGTAGCACATATGTTATTCTCGTACATCTCATGGATGCATCTTGTATTTAGGGTAGACTGCGCTTTCTTTGATAGTACACCAATCCGCATTTTTTTCAAAATGTTGGCATAGGTGAGGTTTGCAGACTGACTCATGTTTTCAGTTAGTCTTGTGTATTGGAAATGTTGCCAGAGATTTACATTCACGATGCTTCCAAGAATTTTACGGCATAGTTTGTGTTCTTATGTTTTAAAGATAGGTTCACCTTTCACTGGTGTTAATCAGGGGCGTAGGAG
Organism: Ambystoma mexicanum; assembly: GCF_040938575.1. Lineage (NCBI taxonomy): Eukaryota > Metazoa > Chordata > Amphibia > Caudata > Ambystomatidae > Ambystoma > Ambystoma mexicanum. The sequence continues at coordinate 1,409,742,073 of NC_090935.1, forward strand.
ACCCATAAAATCTGGGGGGGGAGAGGGGACACCTTAGGACTTTTCCTTTTTAATTTATTTATTGTTTTTAGTCAAAGAACTCGGCTTTTCACAAAATTAAAATAGCAGTACATATTACATCACATATATCATCAATGTATAAAATGGACATACAGGCCCATAGCGGTCATCGCAGATAACAATGAGGGAAAACACACCGCTTATGGTAATCTTGCAATGATTGCTCCACCACCCGTCTCTTGGCATGTGAAAGGTTTGGCACGGGCAGTAAGGTGCAAGATATCTGCGAATAAACAGGAATAGGAATACATTTAAGTAGCCGTTATCAGTGGCAGCATGAAAGGCAAGGGTCTGTGTGATGGATGTCGTAAACGACTACTAGGTTGTTTACTGTGTGTTATTGAGTAGCGTCATATGTTCATCCATCTGTTTTGTAGGTGCCACTCTCCTTCTACAGCTACACACATGCAAATTGTCTTTAAACCGTTGCCAACGCACCCTCCTTTTATGTGTTTGCTTTTCGCAAAATATGTCAGTGGCAGCAATGTCATCAGACCCACGGCACATTCTGTGTGTGTGTGTGTGTGTGTGTGTGTGTGTGTGTGTCCAAAGAAACATTAAAAAAACAAATCTTCATGGTGGTCTCCTCCAATTGCAGGTCTATGCAGGAGCTGTTTTGGAAAAACATACAACACTTCAATATTATCTGTCGACATTTGTGTACTGGGCGAGTGCTATATGGACCTCTGGGTGTTATTTTTTTTAATACAATGAAGGCGCGTACAACTCTTAAGTGTTTGAAAGGTCATTGTAAGGACAATACAGGCAATCTAGCAGAACACGATTGAGCTGGTGTGCTGTTTCAGTACACGAGGTGCGTTCACTTTCAGTGTTGTGCTTTATGTACACATTTGCATGGGCTGGAGAAGCATGTCAACAAAAGAAAGAACACTCATATCTTCCATTTACGCAGAATGGTGGAGACAATGCACTGTAACAGAGCATGACCAATGCTGTTACCAACACCTGTACAGTGCACAGGGACAAAGTCTACGGTCTGGTAACTTCATAATTACGCATACAGAACTGTATACTACTACATATTAATCCCACTACACATGTATCGTAAACTTGTTCTAACAAAACTTCTGCAAATTCCATGTTTATACTGTGTGGATGGGAAATTGCTCTGTGTGACGTATTGAACAGTTGCAGACTAACTTTGCAGAACATGGGCGCAGCCACTATACTGTACGTTATCTTGATTTTTTTTTTTTACATTTCATACAAAGTCTGACCTTGAAGCAAACTATGCGTCTTACTCAAGGCTGTTTTACAATGAGTATTTCTCCTGTTGACAGAGAGGTTTCACTTTCCAGTGACCATGCGGCTACAAAAATAAACTCTGGCTGCAACGTGTTTTAATTTCACTGTGCATTTCCTAATGTCAGTAGTGTGGTTACGTTGAAGTTAGTATAATGTACATGGAGAAATGATGGTACCTTACACACTGAAAGCACAGATGATAAAATATTTAAATGTAAATTCGCAGGCTCTATGTACTATTTATATGTGCAGTGTCTTACGAAGCAACGTGGCTGGCAGGGCCATCTTACGCAGTTTGGTGTCTTGTAGCACGACGATATTTGAGGCTCTCGTTCATCAAACAAAAGGAATTCTTCAACACCTTATTCAAACATTGTAAGGGGGGTATGGTATTCAAATTGTGTCTCCATTACACATTAAAAAAGAGAAGCAGAAGTTTGAAATTTTTGGGAGTACCGCAGATTTTACAATATGGTTGCCGAGTTGTGCACCAAGTGCTGCACTCTATTCTGTGTTCTATACCTTCCAGAGAAATAGTGTACATAACAATAAAGAAGAACTAATGCCCTAAAAGGTGACAGTCGCATGCGAGGAGGCAAATCTTACAGCACATGGGACAGTAACGTAAGACATATGGATGCATTTTTCTGTTTGGGTTGTTGTGAATGTGAACATTATTGGGTAGGTTACTGTACTATAGTGCATTGAATATGTCCACTTATTACAGGCTTAGGTGAAGAGGGTATTCAGCAAAGAGGTTGTCCATTGTGTGGAAGTAAAGTAATACAATGTGAACTGAAGTGGCTAAGGGGTAGGTGGCTGTGTTATGGGTCGGGTTTGTGGTAAGTGGATAGATGTTTCTATGTATGGTTGTACTGTGTTGTGGTAGTTGTGGCCAGGGTCTACAATAGTGAGTGCATGGCTGGAGCCCGTATACTGTACGGTGTGTAGTGAAGGGTGTAGGCCTGGGGCACAAGCGGCACAGTGTAATATAGCTCTACATTGAACATTGTGGCATTTGTATGTGGATTGCAGATTATGAAGAAGTATGATGCCAATCATTTCATACTTACTGTTTCTATTGTAGAGGGCCTGTGCAGTTTGTTGTGTATGGGATGTGAAATGTAGTATTCGTTGGTTCATTATCTGTAGAAAAAGAGAACATAATATGTTAGAGCAGGTATGTTGCCATTTTGCAGTTCATTACATTGCAGACATTTTTACATTTTGTGGACCCTCACAATGAGTACTTCATAATTGCTATGCTTTAAACAAGTGTACTGTGCAATGTGCGTAGTTTCCTGTGTTTTTTTGCATAATCATTGGGTCTGTGGGAAAGAAACTCCATGCTGGATTAAAAAAAAACCTTCCAAATGTATTTGCTGTTACATTGTACAGTCAATTACAGTAACGTTTGCACGCATTATAGCAATGTTTAAGGTGCACAGTTGTAGTAGGAGGAATTGCAATGGTGTATGATTTCTGTTTTATATGTGTGGGTAGTATGGTTTCAGGTATATAGCAGTTGGTGTATTGTAACTGTTTACCGGCTTCCTTTTCTTAGCACTGTTTCTTTATGCATTTGGTTGCTGTTGATGTTTTACAAGTATTGTGCCATTGCATTGTACTACTGCAGAATTGTGAGAGCAGTTACGTACCTGTTGGCGTACTGTAACTGTTCATACTTTTGAAGTGTTTGAGGATATGTTTGTAGCACAGTGGTTGCTGAAGACCTGTTTCAATTCTGTTGCAGTATTCTGGTGGAAGTTAGCTACCAGTTGGCGTATTCTAACTGTTTACAGTGTCCCATTTCTATAGGGTACGTTTCAAAGCTTGTGCACTCCTGTTGGCAGTTTCACATCTTTCCACATGTTGAAGTGGTGGTGCACCATTATGGGTTTACTTACTGATATTTGCATATTAATTGAATTTGTATGGGCATTGTTGGACAGGTGGTGACACATTTGCGCAGTTGGTGGTTTCAAGTTTACTAAGGATAGTTTTGAACCCTCATACTTAGGTTTTTTTCTTTTATGTATCATGTAGGAAACAATATTAGTATCATTTTTGCACACTTATTGTTTCGCTGAGCACAATCATTGGGTTAATTGGGAAAAAAGTGTACAACAGACACATTGATGTATTTGTTGGATACTTACTGTGTGCTAAGTTGTTCTAGTTCCACAGTGTAGAAGGTAATTCCTATTTTTCTACAATTACGTAGGTACTGGTGGTTGTTGGGGAGTAGTGTATTGTCATTTTGTACATGAATGAGTACATTTTGGTTTCAAGAATATCAAGTAATCATTTGCAAGATTTGCAGGTAATCTCTGCTTTGGAATAATGGAAGTATCATTGCATTCCCACCTCAGCATTGCTTTCTAATGTTGCAGATTATGGCTACTGTTGTGAAGGTGTTCTTGCCAAGTGATACCTGGCTGTGTGTGAAGGTAGTAAGTTTCCAGTAATTTTTGGTTACACCTGCATTGTATCTTAAAAGCATTAATATTAAATATTGACTATGTGATTGTATATATAACGTTAAACGATTATCGGAATTGCAAGAAGTACACAATATGCTATGGTTTGCACTTTTCACCAATTGTTGAAATGGAATGGATTCACAGTTAGGTATTGATACATAGACAAAGTGCTTGTTAGGGACTTGTTTCTGAATGGCATGGTTGCAGAGAGTGCATGCATGTTTCCACATGTAGAAAATCTGAAAGATTTCTTTATGGGTATGTTTTTGCTTTCCAGGATTAGTAGTAAGTACATTAGAAATTCCTGTGGATCTTTTTGTCTGTTTAACAAGAATTTCACCATCCAGCACAGTAGTCCAATTCCTGCCTTATTCCTGAGACACTGTAAGTGTTGTCAGGATTATTTGCTGCATTTCTGTGAAGGATTAACATTTGTAAACACAACTGGTCTGAGCCATTTAAATAAATGTTTCAACAATTGCTAGTATTTGGAATAGAACATTTATTGCTACGTTTGCTACAATGTACACCAGTTGTATTGGAAAATGTGAAGGGACCAGGTAGTTCTGTGTCTGAGTATTTAAATGGATGTGCACGCGCTTTCTTTGATTAGGTACTTTTCTTTGTGTTTGGAGTTGGGTATGTGTTGTCCTTTTCAGTCCATTTTTCTCTGTTTTTGGTAGTTGATGCAGTATGAGCTTATTTTAATGTCTTTGGTGGTACTGTTGGGAAATCATTTAGAACGTCTGATTGCATGAGTTTTCTTTTAAAACCTTTCCGTTTTTGAGGAACAGGGTACATTTTTAGATGGGGTGTGTAGACTGCACATAGTCTATTGTACTCTATGATGCAAGGAATGTCAGCGCTGACTGCACTTGCATCAACATTGACTATAGTCCTTCAAGTGTACGTAGGCGTGACAGTGCTACATAACTCATGCCTTCTTTAAAGACTTTGCTTCCAATATCAATGAATGCTTGATCTTAGGTTAGACCTTGCGATGTATGAATAGTCGCTGCATAAGCTAGTGACAGAGAAAACTGTTCTCTGACTACATAAATGTCTTTGAAAAGAAGGACTCGAGCTGTTGTGCGTCATAACCTTTTAACTTCTGAAAGTTGGTCAAACTGGACGTTGACAAACTGAATGCTGTTGTCACATGGGTATGTCTGGAAGCCAACAACTGTTCCAAGTGCTCCATTCACTAAACCTTGCTCTACGTCAAGGTTACGTTTTAGCATTACTCTACAGTTAACACATTATGTTAACATTTTCTCCAAACCAGCTATGTGGGAGATAGAGTTTTCTAAGGTATGTAGTCGTGCTGTGGCCTGTTGGCTCATAGGTATTGTTATACCGTGTACATCCAGTTTGTCTGTTGAGTGAATTTCCACTAGTGGTTGCAGTTCTTTCTTCAGCATCGTTGCATTGAATTGTGCACAACTTGCTAGAGTTGGCATTAAGGACATACAGTTGCCATTTTTGTGAGCTAATTTTTCCATGACATCAGTAGCACATATGTTATTCTCGTACAGCTCATGGATGCATCTTGTATTTAGGGTAGACTGCGCTTTCTTTGATAGTACACCAATCCGCATTTTTTTAAAAATGTTGGCATAGGTGAGGTTTGCAGACTGACTCATGTTTTCAGTTAGTCTTGTGTATTGGAAATGTTGCCAGAGATTTACATTCACGATGCTTCCAAGAGTTTTACGGCATAGTTTGTGTTCTTATGTTTTAAAGATAGGTTCACCTTTCACTGGTGTTAATCAGGGGCGTAGGAGACCCATAAAATCTGGGGGGGGACAGGGGACACCTTAGGACTTTTCCTTTTTAATTTATTTATTGTTTTTAGTCAAAGAACTCGGCTTTTCACAAAATTAAAATAGCAGTACATATTACATCACATATATCATCACTGTATAAAACAAGAGAAAAGAAAAAAAAACAGAAGAAAATTAAGAAAAAGAAAAGCAGTTGAGTCAGAGTACAATATCCTTTTATTTGGCGTCTCACTTCAGAAGGCTCAGGCCACGCAAGGCCATTCCAAGGACTTGTGGAGCTAAGTTCTGCAATTCAAGTGTGGGAGTGGGACCAATGTAATGTGTGTAGGGTGACCACAGGAAATGAAATCATGGGGAATTACATCACTAGAAAAATACAATGTTTACCTATATAAACATAGTTTCTTGAACAAAGCAAGGTGCCAGTGCAACATGCATCCCCAACCCATTTCATACTATCCTCATGTTGGGAGGGAAGGGCTGAAGGGCACACAGATGAAAGGCATTCTTAACTGGGCATTGGCAATGCCAACAGTTTTGGCTTTTGTGTAGGTATGGGAAAGGCAGTTGCCTGGCACTGTCATAGTGGTCTTAACTGGATTCTAGCAGCTGCAAGGTGGTGAGAGTACCTGGGCATTATGGACATGTAATAGCACTTCTTGGTGAATGCCTGATATTGATAAACAAGAGCTTATTACCCCCTTAGTGACTTTTATGTTTTAAAGCTTCCCACTTCCTGTCAGTAATTTATTTTATTTGTATTTATTCATTTATTTTTTCACAGAAACCCTACAAATCTAAAACACAGTTAGCCTAAAATAATACTTTCAGGACCACAACTGAATGTACAGTCTAATTGAATCCCAAATGCAGCACTCATGAATAAGTTACAATACATCACCCTTCTTCTGCATCGAATAACTTATCATGATGCGTTGTTTAATATGTAGTAAATAGCATACACTGTCTAACACGCATGCACATGACAGCAATGCGTGGTATAAACCCACACACAATAGCATAACATTACAGGGCTTCCACAAGCCCTCAAAAAAATTCCAAAAAGAAAAGGCAGTTATATAAAGTGCTAGGCAGTCTGGAGTGAGCATTCGCAAGGTGGGCTGTAGGTAAATGAAGAGGTAAACAGCAGCAAGCCTTGTAACAGGGGTTAAGGCCCTCTTCTGTAGTATTGCTTGGCATACAAGCCAACACCAACATGCAGCTCGCAACATGTTATTTCTAGTTGACTTTTCCTTAAAATGAACAGTCATATTTAGATTGGTCCCTGCTCCCTTGTGCAGTAACTAAAAAGAACATTCCCAGTCACAGGTATTTAAGAAAAGGGCATTTTGAAATCCCTCCATCCCTTGCATTAAACATTTTTAAATGGAAGCTGGAATTCTGTTTTACGAGCTGCGATTCTCACTTTGGTCTGGCTCCGGCAGCAGACATGTGGACGTCATCATTCGAATGTGTAATTAAAGTTGGGTAGTGATGTCATTTTCTTATTGCAGGTGAGTGGTGATATGACAACTTGAGTTTAACATATAGACCGAACTATTGCCAGCATATATTATAAGGTTATTATTACAAGTCACTACGTATTACAAGTCACTAGGGAGTGTCATGGACAAATGAAGGGAAGAGGCTCAAGGTCCCATGCAGTGCCCTGAGCTCCTTAATTACCTGATGTCATGCTCGCTCGAATGCAAGAGATCTTCCAGTTGTTGAATGGTGGATGTACAGTCTGTTGGGCCAGAAATCCTAATCAGCAGCTTGCAATGCACAGCAAGCACAT